>NW_027556402.1:185891690-186499190 GCF_003287225.1 Phascolarctos cinereus
TTTTTTTTCAAACCAAAGTATGTTCTGTTTTAATTATTTCACTTAGCCACTGCTTTAAATTCTATAAAGAGACATGATCCAATTCACACAGTGCTGAGAATCTATTCTGAAAGGCAAGAAATTGGAGGATAAATCATTGTTCTAGGAGTCTGAAGATTTGTTTATCTATGCACACATATATACATATACACACATAGCTGTATTTGTGCATTTGCACATGTTTGTTTGTGAGTGCTATGTGTCTAAGTTGACCTTCCAATAGCACAAGGCATTTCTACTTTATATTAGAGTCAGGTTAAATCAGTGTTGCTATCAAACAATCAATTAATGAGTGAGATCACACAGTGTCATATAAGAGCTATGGTCTAAGTTTCAGAAGATCTGATTTTGAGTTTTCATTGTATCACTATCAGCCATGCCACACTGAACAAATGAGTTATCCTGAGTTGGCCTCAGTTTCATTTCATTTATTAAAAGAGAGCAAGATAGTCACTAATATCCTTTTTGACTCAAAAAAATCTACAATTTAAAATTTTGCCACTTGACTTACTAGTAAGATCTCATCATCATCATCATCTTCATCATATATTATTTCTGATTCCAATTGGAAAAATATACATGTTTTCAAATTGTGATATTCCAAATCTATAATGACAGGCACTGAAATTCAGTCTCTTGAAAATTAGGTTTATTCCTGTCTGTTTAGCTAACCTTTAAAATGCCTTCTGGGCAAACTATAACATTTTCTAACTTGCATTTCTATCTCAACTTTTTTCCAATTATTTTTTGACAGAAACATTTAGCTTGATTGTTAGGAAAATGCAACCATTATATTTCAAAGGGGAAAAATAAAGTTAGGAAATACCATCAGTCCTATTCTCTCCCTATTTTAAGTACCAGCTCACATTCTACCTACGACATGAAATTTTCCTTGATTCTCAGTCTTCTATTCCCCAAGATAGAATTCTCTGCTGTACCTTTCTTGTGTACTATATCTTATCATATTCTTTTTTATTGTATTTATTTACATATATTCCTTATCTCCACTTCTAGAAGTGGAACTTCTCAAAGACAGGGAGTATATCTTACCCTTCTTTCTATCTGCCTCTGTGTCGAATACAGAGCCAGGCACTTCACATTTCAATTCATAATTGCCAATTCCAGAAAGTGCCCCATAGTTTTTCTGCTTTTGTTATTAATGTTTTGTGTGTTTTTGTTTGTTTGTTTTTCAGTAGAATTGTTTCTGTCCCAACAGGGATTATGCTTTGAGGAAAGGATTCTCAATGTCAGTCTTGCTATCAGCATACAGAGAGGAAAAAAAAATATATCAATAATAGTTACCTGAAACAAACAAATTAACTTACATTGTTGAAAATCCTAGATTGGGTCAACACAACTCACTTATTAAAGGAATATTCTATAGAAGAATGTAATTCTTGGTATTTCACAATATGAGAAAGAACTAATTTTGAATTTTAAGATAGTTTTCCTATAGTCATAATTAACTATACAGAATCACCTATACTCATATATTATTTTCCTCTATCCCCAAAAGTATGAATTTGTAAAATCTCTGAAGGAAACTAAAGGAAGAAAAATAAAATAAGTTATTTTAAGGTTAATAACTACTCAGTATTTCATTAGTTCATAAATTTGGATTCATGTATATAAGATTTCCTTAAATTGAGAACGTATCACTGTGTACACCTTTAAATAAAATAGTATATGAATTACTTGGAGTAAGCCATCCTTTTGAAATGGATTCATTCTGTGACAGCAATAGTCATGCATGTGTGCTTCTACTGACACTGGGCTGACTCAGAACATCTGATCTTGGCCAGATAAAAACAGATAAAAAAAATAAAAGACTGAGATGCTTTCCTCACCTTTAGTTAGTTTACTGTCAGTTGAGGGCTAGATATCCTGCCATAACTGTATAATTCATTTCTTTTTTTGTTGTTGTGTTTTAATTCTATTTAAGAATGGATATTGCTACTTGACAGCTTGTACTATAAAGGACATGAGTGTGGACTATGATATTATAAAACATAAAAAATAGAGACATAAAATTAATAGCCTGTCTGGCAAAATGTAATCCTACAGGTGAAAAAAAAATCAATGGACCTTTAATGAAATAGATTTCCAATCTTGTCTGATGAAAAGGCCAGAATTGGTTATACATTTTGAAATGCAAACATAGGACACAAAAGAAACACAGAAAGATATATACCTGTGGTCAATTAGAAGTCATTACATGAAGATAAATTTTTTACTTGCTAATGGAAGAGAAATTGCAAGCATTTTTGTGGAGTCCTAATGTCTTTAAGAGTCACACTGAGAGTTAAAAAGGATAGAGACCATTAAGGAGGACTTGCTTTGTTTTGAAGGTCTTGGGAGAAGAAAGAAAACAAAGGTGTGAGGGATTATTAGGAAGGAAAGTAGGAGGATAGTTAAGAAATTATTATTTCACATTCTTGGGGTATATGTGATAAAGAATATGAAAATGTGTAGGAAGGTATGGAAAAATTAATATTGCAGGAACACACTTTCATCTTAACTGGGCAAAGGTAGTTAAATATATATACACACAAGCACACAGTGTGGTATACATATACATTAAATGTCATTCATTAAACTCTACATGTAAGTATGAGGGAAGAGGAGAAGAAGTAAGGGTAGTTTGCAGGGGATGAAGGGTAGGGTAGGCATTGAGATAGGCAAAGGAGTAGCCAGGTATCTAGGTGCCACAGTGGATAGACACTGGGCATCATGAAGAAATGAATTCAAATGCAGCCTTAGCACTGGATATGTGATCCTGAGTTTATCACTTAATCTCTATCTCTTTTAGTTTCTTTAACTGCAAAATAGAGATAATGATAGCATCTCCCTCTCTGGGTTGTGAGGATCAAATGAGGTAATATTTTCAGAGTACTTAGCACAATACCTGGCACATAGTAGACCCTTAGAAACGCTTGTTTCCTTCCTCTCCGTAAGTAAGCAAACTTGAATAGTGGTGGAAAGGGGAAATATTGAAGGTGGGATCTAAAAGTAAAGAAAGAAAAAGTAAAAACCTGTAAGGGAAGAGAGACAAAAGAGCAGAAATATACAAAATTATTTATAGATATGAAGTGTTAGACAAATTCCTCTCTCACCACTTTTATTATCTTTGTAAAGATGGGTGAAAGGGAATATTGAAAAATATACTAGAAGACAGAATAGAGGGAAATGATTTAGAATCATAAAGATGAATGCAAATGATATAAACTCACTCTTGAAACAAAAAAGGATAGCAGAATAGAATGGAAAGCTGAATCCAACAGTATGCTATTTACCAGAAACATATTCGAAACCACATAACATTAAATGATAGAAGCAGAATTTTTATGTTTCAGGAAACTCAAGAAAAGCAATGGGTAGCAATCATAATATCAAACAAGGCTATGGTAAAAATAGAGACAATAAAGAGTTAAGCAGTTGCTTAAAGGCACCATAAGTAACAAATGAATATGTTTATGTGTATACATATGTATGTATGTCTATATGCCAGAGAGATTATATATAATATGTATGTGTGTGTGTATATATATATATATATATATATATATATGTATGTATATGTGTGTATGTGTATGTGTGTATGTCTATATATGTATATGTATATGTATATATATATATATATATATATATATATTCGCATATTATGTATACATACAAATACACACATACACATATATACTTAAACCAGTATATAGATATCAATATATATACCTACAGTGCACAAAAATATAAATGTATACATATAAGTACTAAAACCCATGGAATCATAATATTTAAAGGAAAAAAAGTAATTAAATTACTAGGAAAAATAGAGAAAAAACCCTATCATAATGGGAAACTTCAATGTACCCCTTTCAGACTTAGACAAATTTAAAAGAATTTTTTTTGTTTTGTTTTGTTTTAAAGGGGCTATTGACCTAAATTTAAAAAAAAATAGCTGAGAGATTTCTGGTCATTGCTGAATTGGGATGAAGTGGAATTAACATATTTATCAGTCAAGCATGACACAAAAGCTGACTGTGCATAGGGAAAGAAAATATCAAACAGCTACAAAAAATAGAAGTATTTGAAACAACCATTTACTGACTACAATACAATAAAACAAAAGTTAAAAGCAATGAAATTAAGTTCCATTCAAAACAGTAATAAAATATGTGAAATATATAGATATCTATTATCAAAGGTAGAGACAGAAACTAATTGAATATCTTTTAAAAAGTATTTACTGAAATAAAAATAGACTCAGATTAATATAGAAATAAGGCTTGTAAGCCTGGCCAATATAATAAAAATGAAAATACTGTCTAGATGTATTTATTTATTGAACACCAAACCAATCATGCTAGTAAAGGTCTATTTTATAAAGCTAGAAAAAATAATAATGTAATTCATTAGAGAAACAAAAGGTCAAGAACCTCAAAGGAAATAATAAAGATAAATGGGAATTAAACGGGTCTAGCAATATCAGATTTTAAAATATACTATAGAGGACTTATTATCAAAACAATTTGTATTAGCTAAAAGTAGAGATCAATTAGTGGAAGTGATCAGATGTACCACATACAGATTCAAAGAAAGCTAGTCCTTAGCAATACAAAACATAAAGATCTCTAGTACTTGAGTAATTACTCATTATTTGACAGAAAATTTTGGGAAAACAAGAAAGCTGCTAGACAGAAACTATATATTGACTAACATCTCACATTATATTTGTTCTAAATGGATATATGATAGATATAAAGGGTATTATTCTAAGCAAATTAAAGGACAAAAAGGTAATTACCTTTTTGATCAAAGAATAGGGAAACAACAGTTTATGACCAAATGAGGGATAGAAAGGACCACTGAAGATGAAAATATAGAGTCTTATTATATAAAATAACAAAGTTTTTATACAAATAAAGCTGATGTATTTCAAATCAGAAGGACAATACGTAACTTGCAAAAAGTTTCACTTATAAAGTTCAGAATAACAATTAAATTTTAATTAAAATGGATATTATTCGAAGTAAAGAAGTGATATTCTAGCACTAAAAGATCAAATTTCAATAAATGTTATAAATATCTCAGTGGTTGTTGGAGGGTGAAAGTCAAATTTTTCGATGATCATTGAAGCCTGCAATGAACCAAGATCAGCCAGCCACATTAAATTGTAAAAGAAAATGGGTGGGGAAAAAAAATCAACTCTGAAAACTCATAGTTATTGCAAAACAACAAAATGAATCCTCAGGAAACAAGTGAAGATGGTAAGCAAATGAAAGGTTCTAAAATATTAATTCCTCTGCAATGTGGCATAGGCTTCTTGAAGTCGGGAGAACAATAAAACACACAGACACACAGACACCCCCCCACACACACACATATGTATATGGATGGATGTATTAATACTGATGATTTTAAGCCAAAACCCTTGTCAGAAGAATCTCAAGTGGTCCAATAGGTTCTGAATATCTTCAAAAGACTTAAAGCAACAACTAAAAATGTTCTGCAGGTTTTTGCTTTTGTTTTTAATTTCTAGTGGGTTTAGAAGTCTAATAGCCATTGAGAAAATCATGAACTCTGATTTAAAAAAAAAGTTGATATGTTGAGAGGAAAAATTGCTCAAGAATTTCAGAAATTCCCAAATGGAAATAGACTACTGTAATATCAATTTATATTATGCCACATATCATGAAAGAATAAGAAATTTATCCCAAAGATAAAGGTAAACATGCTTCAAAAGCCTGGGAACTTTCCCAATTTAAACCCCATTTGAAATCTATGGGCTGCAATCAAGACTTCACATAGAAAAAAAATGGACTACTTGCCAAAGATACACTTAATATTTAGATTACAAAAATATAGCTTCAAGATTTTTTTTAGGCAATTGGGGTTAAGTGACTCACCTAGGGTCACACAGCTAGTGTCTAGTGTTTGGTCTGAGGCCAGATTTGAACTCAGGTCCTCCTGACTTCAGGGCCAGTGTTCTATCCACTGTGCCACCTAGCTGCCCCCAAGATTTTTTTTTTTAATAAATATATACCCAAATCTTGTGAATTCATTGCTAAGTAATGCTAAAGAAATTATGGCTGCAAAACGAAGACATATTCCATATTAAATATTTGTTAAAGATGTATAAAGCTGTAAGTGGTTTTATTTTTTGGAAAGGGCAATAAAGTATAATCACTTTTTCTCAGTTATTTAACACACAACTCTAAGTATATATGTATTTAATTATGAAGATGGAATTTAAAATTGTATGCAAAGCAAAAAGCATTAACATGCATCATAATGTAGTAACATACACATAGATGCATATTCGTGCACTTTATGTAATAAATTATAAAAACATATATTTTAAAAGTTGATAGGCCTTGAAAGATCATGTGGTCCTAACTTCCAATACACATTAAAAAAATAGATGCTTAGATAGGATACCTGGTCCAAGTTCCCAGAATAAAACAGTGCCAAAGAAAAGATTAACAGCCACATTTCCTAAAATCTAGTGGTTTGAATTCAACTAAATCACACTGCTTCTATCTCAACTCTTTTAGCAAAGACATTCTATACTACCATGGATCGATTATCTCATTGGAATGGGGTCTCCTTTCAGTGGTGTAAATCAAAACCAATATATTCCTACGCATCCTAGGCATTCCTTGGCTCTGTCTTTCCAAAAGTCCTGCAGAAAGGATTGATTTATTGCATTAGAGGCTTTCTCATTCTCTTAATATTTTTCAATAAAAATATCACTCCTGGATAGGCCATCTTTTTATCTTTTACTCTATCTGCATATACAGAAATCTGTCTTTTTTGTAAATTGATTTGTCCAATTTAAATAATTATTTAGGATTTTGGACATGACTGGGACTTCTAACTCTGAATCTGGTTAAGTAGAATTAAAATTTTTTAAAAAAGAAAAATGTCAAACTGGGCTACAGTATTGCTTTTCCCATTTTTTAAAATAATCAGCTCAAATTTCTCCCAAGTACATTTTTTTTTGTTAGTGAGGGAATTGGGGTTAAGGGTTAAGTGACTTTCCCAGATTCATCCAGCTAGTGAGTGTTATGTGTCTGAGGCTGGATTTGAACTCAAGTCCTCCTGACCTCAGGGCATGTGCTCTATACACTACGCCAACTAACTGCCCCACAATAACATTCTAATGAATTGTGTCTTCCCTCCCACATTTAACACAACTAGAAGTAATATAACATTTGCATTGCTAACAATGAATCAGTCAACAAGCATTTATTAAACATCTCCTCTGTGTCAAACCCTGTTTATTTCTTTCATTATTTATTTGTTTTCCTTCTCCAGCTCATTTTTATTTTTTTTACTTAATAATATATTTTTTTCTAATTACAGTTACAAAAATAGTTTTCAACACCCATCTTTGTAAGATTTTGAGCTCCAAATTGTTCTCTCTCCTCTTCTCTCCTCCCTTCTCAAGATAGCAAGCAATCTGATTTAGGTTATATATGTACAATCACGTTAAACATATTTCCACATTACAGAGTCTATGTTATTTATCAAGAATACAAAGACAAAAAAAAAACCATAAAGAGTCCTTATTATCAGATAGTTCGTATATTCATAGGGGGAGACAAATGCATAGATACAAGTTAGTTCCAGGAGAGAGGACAGTAAGTTTTGAGGCAATCAAGGAAAGTTTCATGGAGAAGATGGTATTTAAAAGAAGTAAGGGTCCATGTAGGGAGTAGGGGAAGGACAAGTGCATGATTTCAGTGCAAAGCACGAAGACGAGAGAAAGAGCACCCTCTGTGAAAAACAGCAAGAAGTCCAGTTTGGCGGAATAATGTATAGGTGAAAGGGATGTAATGGATAATGAGGCTGGGAAGGAAAGCTATGTTTCAAAGTGCCAAATCATCTCCTAAAGTAGCTATTGGTCCCTAGATGATTATTCATCTCGACCTAGCTATAGTCAAACCATGGGAAGGAAGGTATATTACATTCAAAAATAGTCACGATTCCACCTAAAATTGTGAATATAAGCACATGAATAGTTAAGATGGCTCCTATCTTAAATAGTTGTGCTATAGTCTACTCATTTGCTGCTTTTTCTCATGTAGATGTCAGGTTGCTCTGTTTCATGTAGCTGGGAAATTGCTACTATTTTTCAGTTTGGGTTAAATGTGCAAAGAGTGGGCTAGAGATTCCCATTCTCACCCAGGGCTTTGTTCTACCACTAGTGTTGATGCAGAATTACAAGTTAATATCCCTTGCCTCCACAGCAAAGGGAGAGAGTTTCTTATGGAGATTCAATAAGAAAAATCTTCAAATTCCTTCTTAAAATATTTTAGCATCCTCAGTAACTTTTTGCAAGTCCCTTTGGTCAGGGTATTCAGTCAAAATGTTCCTCACAATTATGGTCCCAGCTTCTATCTGCATCATGGCTGTTATATGTTTCCATTCATTACAACAAGCATTACTGGTCACAAATTCTGAATCATTAACCAACTAATTGTGCCATTAGACTTGTGTCACACTTAATGTTTGTTTTAAGACCCTTAGATTAAGATCAGTTTAAAAAGTTAAGTTTCAAATAATGTACTGCCTTCTTATGAGATAAATTATTTCAGAATGCATATGTGGAGTCCCTAAAGGGGGAATATGATCAGTTTCCAAAATGATTGCTTTCAAGCCAGGTTCTGTTTAGAAGTTGCTGTGGGTTTGATGAAAGTTTTGCATATTCTAGGAGGAAATCACCATTTTTCCTGGAGAATGCCCTGATGAAAATTCTGAATCTGCATATTTTTCTAGTTACAAGAATAATCCTCTGAGCCCTAATTGACACTAATGACATAGAAATCATTTGGTTTCACAAAGCAAAGTAATTTGCAAGTAAACGGAAGGATGCTTGCTATTTATAAAGGGTAATATACAGGGTTCAGACAAAATCTTCAAATTTTTTTTTGGAGTTAAAACATTTTTTTTAAAGGCCACAAAACTCCAACTCAGTTCCCCTAATGTTAATTTGCATTCAATTATAAAAATTTCCATATTTCTAGTTAAACAACCAAATGTACTGAAATCCTCCCTGGGCCCTTTTCTATACTGCTTTGGCTCTAGTCGTTCCCTGAAAATGGTTGTCCTAGTCCTGGCTCTTTCTCTAAAGAGACCAATGTAGTCATTTAATACTCACAATCTCCTTCATATAATACTCAGCATTTAATTTTGCTTATAAATAGCCTCAGAGCAGGAGTTCTTAACCTAAGGTCCCTTTACCTTTTTTTTTTAACAAAATTTGATAAGTGTATTTTAAAATAGCTAGTTTTCATTGTAATCCTATTTTATTATTTATGTATTAACAAATACCTTGTTGGGAAGGGATTCATAGGCTTCACCAAAATTCCAAAAGTATTTATGATTCAAAAATGTTAAGAAACCCCATTTTAAAGTGTCTCCAGCTAGTTTTCTTTCTTTCTCTTTCTTTCTTTTTTTCTTTTTCTGTCTTCTTTCCCTCCTTTCCCTCCCTTTTTTCTTTTCCTTCCTTCCTTCCTTCCTTCCTTCCTTCCTTTGTTTCTTTCTTTCTTTCTTTCTTTCTTTCTTTCTTTCTTTCTTTCTTTCTTTCTTTCTTTCTTTCTTTCTTTCTTTCTTTCTTTTTCTCCTATCTTCCTCCCTACCTTTCTACTCCTCTCTCTCCCATCCCTCTATACCCTGTCCCCTGCCTTCTGTCCTTACTCCTCCTCCTCAACTAACACACCTCCTTCTCCTCCTTTTTTTCTGCTTGAATTCTCTTTCTCTCAAGTTTTGTCTCAGGCTATTTCCCAAGCTGTATCTTGAGTATCAAACCGTACACAATTTATAACCAACACAATAGAACCATAGAAATGAAAGATATTTTAGGATATGGAACACAGAAAGTCTGAGCTGGAAAGGACATTAGTTCATGAACAAACTTAGAATATATGTTAGAATTATGTGATCTAACTTATTTCTGAATAACTATCTTATTTTTTATGGTTATCATTTTGGTCCTCCTACTCTGGTTATACTTCAGTTTGTCAATATTCTTCCTAATATGTGATGTCCAGAAATTCTCCAGATGAGAACTAAGATAGAGGAAACTGATTCAGTCCCCTCACTTTAGTCCCAGCCCTATGCCTCTACTGATGCAGGTTAAGATTATATTCATCTTTTTGCTGTTATGCTATATTTTGGACTAATATTGGTCCTGTAGCCCTCTAATGTTGCCCAGATCTCATAAGGCAAGAATATTGAATGTTAGGATGAAAAGGAGCCTTAGAATATAGAACAACAAATGTCAAAAATCAAAGGGATCCAGGACTTCATTTAGTCAAGCCCCTTTATTTGGCAAATGGGAAAAACAAGGCCTAAAGAAAACAAATGACTTCTTCAGAAAATTCAGTCACCAGAGACAAAATATTCTTCCCTGAAATATATCATAGAATATAAAATTAGAACTACTGGAAATCTTGGTCCATAGAACATGACATCTGGAAAGGACTTTAAAAAATGTTCAAATTAGAAGATAAGTCAGATATTAATGAATCATCATTATTTTACAGATGAGGAAAATAAGACCAAAAGATAGGAACTAAATGGCCCAAAATCTCTCAGAAATATCTTTCTTAATCCCCCTTAATCTTAGTTTCCTTCTCTTGAGAATATCATGAATTTATTTTATATATGTAAAATACCATGTTTGCTTGGTATTTCCCCATTAGACTATGAGCTCCTTGAGAGTTGGTAATTTCTTATTTGTGTCTGTGTGTGTGTGTGTGTGTGTGTGTGCATGTGTGTGTGTTTGTGTGTATGTTTCCTATTCTTTGTATCCCAAGTGCCTATAAAAGTAACTGGAATACAGTAGATGTTTAATAGGACTTGGAAAATTCAATCAGCTGACATTTATTAAGTGCTTACTGTGTGGTAGGCATTATGCAAACACTGAGGATACAAAAGGTCAAAATATA
Source organism: Phascolarctos cinereus (assembly GCF_003287225.1). Taxonomy (NCBI): domain Eukaryota; kingdom Metazoa; phylum Chordata; class Mammalia; order Diprotodontia; family Phascolarctidae; genus Phascolarctos; species Phascolarctos cinereus. The sequence continues at coordinate 185,902,682 of NW_027556402.1, forward strand.
GTCCCTGCCTGCAAGGAATCCATATTAGATTGTAAACTTTTTGATAGCAGGTACTGTGTTATATACATATGCATACATACATACTTATATATGTATATATGTATGTGTGTGTGTGTGTATATATATATATATATATGTACATACACATATATGTGTATATACACACAATGCAAGAAAAAAGAAGATATAAAGAAGATGTTTTAAGGGAAATCTTGGAAAAAATAAGATAAGACAATCATGAAAAGAGTGGCAAAAATGAAATAAAAGCAGAAAGAGGAATATAGAAAAGAAAAATATAAGAAAATAAAATGGATGGAAATCAACCATTAACTACCATACTTGTGAATGTGAATGGAATAAATAAAATGGAAATGGTTAGCAGAATGGATTAGAAAACAAAGTCCAACAATAATTTGAAGACATATACAATTAAATAAACAATTGGAATAAAATTGATTATGCTTCATCTAAACATAAAAAAAAAACTGGTAGCTAATATGATTTTATACAAAGCAACAATAAAAATAGATTTAATTGTGGTGGAAGCAAGATAGTGGAGGAAAGCCAGGAAGTTGCATGAGTTCTCCAGTTTCCCTCAGAAACAACATAAAATCAAGTCTGTAAAAGAATTCTGGAGCTACAGAATCCACAAAAAGTCATAGTGAAACATTTTTCTAGTTTAAGATAACTTAGAAAGATTTCAATAAGGGTCTGTTTCACTTAGGTAAAAGGGGGAGTGCATCAAAGCACTTTGTGTCCAGGTAAGCCAGTGGGAGTCTCTTTGCTATAGCACAGATCAGCAACCAAGGCCCTATGGTCCAGTCTCAGTAGGCCAGTAGCACAGAAGGCCAGCTCTGAGACCTACAGCACAGAAGGCAAAAAAACCAGCCCAAGAACCCAGGCCACAATAAGGAGAGTGACCTGGTCAGTGGTCAAGCCACTAGCCACAGATGCTGTGCAGCAGAAAGCCAGTGGCTAGACACCTGGCCCTCAATGTAAGAAAGCTTGGACAGTGTACCCTATACCCCAGGAGCAGAGACCAGCTTTTAAAAATGAGTAAAAAAAGAGGACAAGGTAGAAGCATTTCCAGTAAGATCAGGAGTGAAACAAGCAAATGCATTGTCATCACTGTTGTTCAATGTCGTACTGGAAACAGCTTTAGCAATAAGAAAAGAAAAAGAAATTAAAGGTATTAGAATAAGCAAAGAAAAAACAAAGCTATCACTTTTTGCAAACGGTATGATGATATACTTAGACAATTCTGGAGAATCAAGTAAAAAACAACTTGAAATAACAAATAACTTGAGCAAAGTTTCAGGCTATAAAATAAACCCACATAAATCATTGGCATTTGTAGATATTACCAATAAAGCCCAACTTCAAGAGATAGAAAGAGAAATTCCATTTAAATTTACTGTAGACATTATAAAATATTTAGGAGTCTACCTACAAAAACAAACCCAGAAACTATATGAACACAATTATCAAACACTTTCCACACAAATAAAGCCAGATCTAAATAATTGGGGAAAAAAATCAGTTGCTCATGGGTAGGCAGAGCTAATACAATAAAAATTAATTAATTATTTAATTGAGTAATAAAAAAAAAAAGACATCTCAGATTGGATGTCCAGTAGAAATAAATGAGAGTTATGCAAGAGAATTATGAAAAAAGGAGTCAACAGCTTGGAAAAGGAACCATAAAAAGTGATTGAAGAAAATAACTCTTTCAAAAGTAGAATTGGCTGAAAGGAAAAAGAGGAACAAAAATTAACTGAAGAAAATAATGCCTTAATAATGAGGATTGGGAAGTGGAAACTAATGACTCTGAGACATCAAGAATCAGACAAACAAAATCAAAAGAACGAAAAAAAATAGAAGAAAATATAAAATGTTTCATTGGAAAAACAACTGACCAGGGAAATAGAACCAGGAGAGATAATTTAAGAATTACATGTAATAAAAGGCCATGGAAAGACAGATTAAAAATGATTTGGAAACTAGATAATCTAATCCAAAAGAATGAGTGGTTAAAACTTCAAATCATAGAAACAAACAATAATTTGATAAAAGTGAATGAGAATAATTAGACGACATATTAAAATATATGGGATGCAGACAAATCATGTTCTTAGGGAAAATACTATATCTCTAAATGCTTACATGAATAAAAGAGAGAAAGAACAGATCAATGAAGTGCAAATTTAAAATCTAGAAAAAGAACAAATTGAAAATCACCAATTAAACACCAAACTAGAAATTCTGAATCTCAAAGGGGAGATTAATATAATTCAAAGTAAGAAAGAAAGACAACTAGTAAACTAATGAATAAAACTAAAAGCTACTTTTATTTAAAAAAAAACCTTTGGTTAATTTAATTTAAAAAAAGAAAAAAAAAGAAAACTAAATTACTAGTATAAAAAATGAAAAGAGTGAATTCACCACCAATGAAAAGGAAATTAAAACAATGATTAGGAGTTATTTTGCTAACTGTATGCTGATACATCTGACAATCTCATTGTAATGGATAAATATTTTCAAAAATAAAAATTGCCCAGATTAACAGAAGAGGAAATAAAATAATTGAATAACCCCATATCAGAAAAAGAAATCAAAGAAGCCATCAATTAAATTTGTAAAAAAAAAAATCTCTAGGGTCAGATGGATTTATAAGTGAATTCTACATTAACTAATTTCAATATCATATAAAGTATTTGGAAAAATAAGGTGAAAAGGAATCCTATTAAATTCCTTTTATGACACAAATATGGTGCTTATACCTAAACCAGGAAGAGCCAAAACAGAGAAAGAAAATTATAGAACAATTCCCCTAATGAATATTGATACAAAAATTAAATAAAATATTAGCAAAGAACACCACAATAGTAAATTATGATTAGAAGGGATTTATACCACAAATTCAGGGCTGGTTCAATATTAGAAAACTATAAACATACTTTACCATATCAATAAAAAAAAGATAGAAATCACATGATAATCTCAATAGAAGCAAAAAAAAAGCTTTTAATAAAATATAGCATCCATTCTTATTAAAAGGACTAGAGAGCACAGGAATAAATGGAGCTTTCCTTCAAATGATAAACAGTATCTGTCTAAAACCATCAAGAAACATTATCTGTAATAGGGATAAGCTGGAAGGTTTTCCAGTAAGATCAGGGTTAAACCAAGGATGTCCATTGTCACCACTATTATTCAACATTGTAATAGAAATGTTAGCCCTAGCAATAAGAGAAGAAAAATAAATTGAAGGAAATATAATATGCAATGAAGAGACAAAAATATTACTCTTTGTAAATGATATGATGGTATAGTTAAAGAATCCTAGAGAATCAACTAAAAAAATTCTTGAAATAATTAAGAACTTTGTCAAATTTGCAGGATATAAAATAAACCCACATAAATCATCAGCTTTTCTGTATATTACCAACAAAACTCAGCAGCAAGAGATAGAAAGAGAAATTCCATTTAAAATAACTATAGACAGCACAAAATATTTGGAATTTCATATGCCAAGAAAATACCAAGAACTATATGAACATAATTACAAAATACTTTTCACAAAAAAATAAACAATTGGAAAAATATCAATTGCTACTGAGTAAGCCAAGCTAATATAATTAATATAATAACTTTACCAAAATTAATTTACTTATACAGTTTCATACCAATCAATCTACCAAAAAAAACCCTGTTTTATACAGCTAGAAAAAGTAATAAATTAATTCATCCAAAGAACAAAAGGTAAAAAGTATCAATGGGATTAATGGAAAACTGCGTAAAAATGTGGCCTAGCTGTACCAGATCTAAAACCATATTAAAAATAATCAATCATCAAAACTATTTGGTAATGGATAAGAAATAGAGCAGTGGATCAGTGAAATAGATTAGGTATGCAAGATACAACAGTCAATGACAATAATAATCTACTATTTGATAAATCAAAAGACTCCAGCTTCGCAGATAAAAACTAACTGTTTAAGAAAAACTGCTGGGAAAACTGGAAAATAGTATGGCAGAGATTTGGCATATACCCACATCTTATATGGTATACCAAGATAATGTCAAAATGGGCACATGATTTAGACATAAAGGGTTATACCATAAGCAAATTAGGAGAGCAAGTAATCTGACAAGGAATCTTGCTGGATCTGCAGATAATGGAAGAATTTATGACCAAACAAGAGATAGAGAACATTATGAAATGTAAAATGGATGTTTTGATTGCATTAATTTTTTTAAAGTTTTTTGTGCAAACAAACCCAACACAATCAAGATTATAAGAAAAGCAGAAAACTGGAAAACAATTTTCATAGAAAATGTCTCTAATAAAGGCTTTATTTCTCAAATACATAGAGAACTGAGTGAAATTTATAAGAATACAAGTCATTCCCCAATTTATAAATGGTCAAAGGCAGTTTTGAAATGAACAAGCAGTTTTCAGATGATGAAATTAAAGCTATCTGCAGTGGTGTGAAAACATGCTCTAAATAACTATTGATTAGAGAAATACAAATTAAAATAGCTCTGAGGTACCACCTCACACCTTACAGATTGGCTGATATGACAATACAAGAAAATGCTACATTTTGGAGAGGATGTAGGGAAATTGTGACACTAATGCATTGTTGGTGGAATTGTGAACTGATTCAACCATTCTGGAGAACAATTTGCAACTATGCCCAAAGGGAAATCAAACTGTACATACCCTTTGATCCAGCAATACCAGTACTAGGCATATATCACAAAGAGATAATAAAAAAGGGAAATGTACAAAATGTACACATGTACAAAAATATAGATAGCAACTCATTTTGTGATGGCAAAGAATTGAAAATTGAGGGGATGTCCATCAATTGGGGAATGGCTGAACAAGTTCTGGTATATGAATGTAATAGAATACTGTTGTGCTATAAGAAATGATAAACAGGCAGACTTTAGAAAAACCTAGAAAGACTTACCTGATCTGATGCTGAATGAAGTGAACAGAAATAGGAGAACATTGTACACAGTAACAGCAACACTGTGCAACGATCAACTATGATTAACTTAGCTCTTCTCAACAATACAATGCTCCACCACAATTCTATTCACATCCAGAGAAAGACCTATACAGTCTGAATGCTGATTAAACCATTATTTTTTTTTTGGTTTTTCCCTTTTTTCTCTTTCTTATTTCACAATATGACTTACCTGGAAATATGATTCCATGTTTTTGCATATATAACCTATATCAGATTGCTTGCCATATTGGAAAGGTATAAGGGAAGGGAGAGAGGAAAATTTGGAGCCCAAAATCTTATAAAAATGAATGTTGAAAACTATCTTTACATGTAATTGGAAAAAATAGAATACTATTTATGAAAATAATAAATTTAATTAAAAATAGTTAAAGGGGGACACCTCATTTTGCAGCAAGATAACATAATGGAATGAAACTAAATTAATTACAAGAATGAATACATAATAGAAACAAAATAATGAGCCCCAAATTCAATTCAATTCACCCTAGAAAAATTGAAAAGAAAAAAAAATCCTAACAAATAAGCAAATCATGAAATTAGACAAGGACTTAAATTGAATTAAGAAAAAAAAAGTTAGATGAAATTGAACTCTCTGGTGAATATTGAATGGAAACAGAAATGAATGAGTATATTTATTTTTTGTGCATGGCACTTTTACAAAAAATTGTCCATGTGTTAGACCATAAAATCTTTAAAAGCAAATGTAGAAAAGCAGAAATATTGTAAATATTGTGAAATATTATACATGTTACTGATCACAATGAAATAAATTTACTTTAAGTAAAGTCCCAATAAAAGGTTTTAAAATCAGCTGGTGACTAAATCACTTGATCACAAAGAATTGCTCAGTCAATGAACAAATCATGAAGTGTCCTTAAACTTAATGATAATAATTAGATATATTGCAAAATCTTGGGATGTAGTAAAAGCAGTTCTTAAGGGGAAAATATAATTTTTATTAATGAAAAAGAGAAAAAACATATTAATGAATTAAGGATGTAAATATTAATAATAAGAAATCAACATATTTAAAAAGCTGAATTAAACATAAAAAATAAAAATCCAGGAAATTAAAGAAATTAATAAAAGTTTAAAAACTGAATTAATAAACAAATCTAGAAACTGTTTTGAAATAAAAATTGATCCATCATTAAGAAAGAGGAAAACCACGTTACCAGTATCAAAAATTAGAAAAGCAAATTCATTACAAATAAAGCATATCAGTAGCTATCTTTTCCCAAATATGTAACAAAACTAAAAACTTCAATGAAATAAATTAATATATACAAAAATTACAGGTCCCAAATTCATGACAAAAAAAAAAGAGAATTTGAACAACACAATTTTAAGAGAAGAAGTCAAACAATCCATAAGACAGCTTTCAAAGTGGGAGTTAAGTGGGAAGGGACTCCAGAAGCAGATAGATTCACAAGTGAGTTAAAACATTAAAAAAAAAATTATGATAATATACAAATTATTTAAAAAAAATTTTCTTCTGTGACACCGATTTGATTTTGATATATGCACCAAAGAGAACCAAAAGGGAAAAAAGAAAGCTTTGGTCAATATTTCTAATGAACAGAAATGGAAAAAAAAAGGGTCAAAGATAACTAAAACAACATGTGACAAAGATTACATACCATAGCTAGATTGAATTTGTACCAGAAATGCAGGATTGATATAAATTAGGAAAACTATAAATTTACCAGCCATATTAATAACACAATTAATACAAACTAGATGATTATGTTAATAGATGCAGAAAAAGCTTTTGACAAAATTTAACACCCATTTCTTTAAAAATATAAGCACTAGAAAATTTAGGAGCAAATAGACTAAAACCAAAAGATATTATTATCTTTAAAGGGAATAAAGTAGAATAATTTCTAATAAATTGAAGGTTGAAACAAGGATGTCAACCATCAGAAAAAAAGAAAAGAACCCAAGGGAATAATCATAGTTAAAAAAGAAACAAAATCATCACTTTTGCAGATGATATAATGGTATACTAAAAAATGTAAAGAATAAATAAAAAAATAACTGAAATAATTAATTGAAATTAAATTAAAATATTAACTTCAGCAAGCTTACAGAATACAAAATAAATGCACAAGAATCATCATTATTTCTATAATAATACCAATAAAGTCCATGAAGAAGAGGTAGAGCTTTTAAAATTTCATTCAAAATAACTTTAAAAAATACATAAAATACCTGGGAATCTACATCCCAGGAGGCACTAAATCAAGCAATCAATAAGCATTTATTAAGCACCTACTATATGCAGACATTATGTTGCATTCTGGGAATACAAATACAAAAATAAAAAAATAGTCTCTGCCCTCTAAAAGCTTACAATTTAATGGTGAGAGCCCCCCCACACACAAAGTAGTATAGACAGATGAAAAATGTGAAATGCAAACTAATTATATAATTCTAATTGTAAATACTTTTTTTTTACAGAAGTATAGATCCAATTAATTAGAAAAATATTATTTTTTCTTGGATAGAACCAACCAAATTTTTAAAAAACATGACAATGCTACCTAAATTAATTTATTTTATTCATTGACTTATCAATCAAACTACCGAAGATGACTGGAAACTACCAAACTACTAAAGAACTGGAAGAAGAATAATAAAATATATATGGGGGGGGAGGTCAAATATCTCAAGAACAATAATGAAAAGAAATAGGAAAAAAGGAGGGAGGCTAGCGATCTCAAACTAAACTAAGCATCAGTAGGTATGAAAATTGTTTGTTACTGCTTACAAAATAGACAAATCAACCAGTGTAACCGATTAAGTAAACAAATACAGAGCAAATATATCTAATACCCTAGTATTTGATAAATATAAAGACCCTAGCTTCTGAGATGAAGATACATCCAATATATTAAAACAATTACTGAGAATATTGGATAGTAGCATGAAAGATATTATTAGATTTTGAGTGCCCCCTTGCACCTTGGAAAAAAGCCCCAAATAGAGAAATTTTGTTGTCGTTGTTGGCTTGTTTCAGTCATATCCCACTCTTTATGACTCCAATTATGGTTTTCTTGGCAAAGATACTAGAGTGGTTTGCCATTTCCTTCTCCAGCTCATTTTACAGATGAAGAAATTGAGGCAAACAGGGCAAGTGACATGCCCAGGGTCACACAGCTATTGTCTGAGGCTAGATTTGAACTCAGGAAGATGAGTCTTCTTGGCTCTAGGCCTGACACTCTATACTCTGCACCACCTAGCTGCAATGAGTAGATATAAAAGGTTATAAGTTAAACTAGTTAGAGAAACAGGGAAAGCAATAGCTATAATGTTTTTGGATATGAAAAAAAAATCATGACAATTGGGCAATGGCTGAACAAGTTGTGATATGGTCATGATGGAATACTACTGTGCTGCAAGAAATGATGGGTTCTATGATATTAGGAAAAACACAGAGAGACTTGTATGAAATAATGAAGAGTGAAATGAACAGAACCAAGAGAATATTGTATAGTAACAGCAATATTATTTTTAAGAACAAATTTGAGGACTAAATCATTTTACTATTACAAATACAAAAATTAACTACAAAGGACATGTGAAGGAAGAGCATGATAAATAGATGTATAAAATGTTTTTATATATATCTATACACATTTGTGTCTAATGGCAGCCATCTCTAGTGTGGGGGGTAATAAAAAAGGGGGAAAGAAACTTACATGATAACGTTATTATATATTTAAAAGTAATAGCAACTTGTACATAATTAAACCTGCAGTTTCAGGTACTATCATCTTTTTTCTTCTATTTTACTATGTTATGAGAATGCTTGCTTTATTTCTGTAATTCAGAATAATATAAATAACATTTAAAAATGGAATAGGGACAGATGTTGGAGAAGTTGTGGGAATATCAGCATATTGAGTTACTTCTGTTAGACATGTGAATAGGTACAACCGTTCTGGAAGTTACTTTGGACTAGTACACAAAAAGGTACTAGACATTGCATGCATGCACTTTGATGCAGCTTATACAACCACCATGACTATATTTACAAGTGATCAAGGGAAGAAGAAAAAGTCCTTAATGTGCAAAAAATATTTATACCACCTTTTTTATGGTGAAGAAAAAAAAAACTATTGGAAATGAAGACGACCAATAATTAAAAATGGTTCAATAAGTTGTGCTTTGTGGATTTATAGGAATATTATTGTGTTATAAAGAATAGATGATTTCAAAAACATGGAAGACTTATGTGGACCGACAGATTGACGTGGATGGAACCAGAAGAATAGTTTATATTATTATACCAATGTTATAGAGAACACACAATTCCAAAGACTTTTATAAACTAATGAAGAATGAAATGAGTAGAATCAACAGCATAATTTATATAATAACAACACAACTATGTAAAAACAAACTTTAAAAAGCATAAGAACTATGATCAATATAATGAACTATTCCATATTAGTCCATTATCCCAATGTACTTTATTATCCATTTCAAACATGTGATAGATCTAGGGTATAGAATGAGATGTATTTTTGCATTCAGCTATTAAGGGAATTTGTTTTGCTTGATTATTCATATATGTTACAAGAAACATTTTGTATTTTCTTTTTTCCAAATGGCATGTGGGTACGGGAGAGAAAAAAAAATAGATTTTATTTTAAATATAGATGTGTATGTGTGTGAGTGTGTGTGTGTGTGTGTGTGTGAGAGAGAGAGAGAGAGAGAGAGAGAGAGAGAGAGAGAGAGAAGTTATTACAGATGTAAAATTCTGTATTCACTTTCAGAAGAGGTCACCGAATTATTAGTTTAACTTAACTATTTACTTTGTTACAAGAGAACTCTCATAAAGGAAAAATAACCTGTAAATGCATGTAATATAAAAGCAAAACATATTAACAAAATTTAATTGTTCTCTGCATTTTACTTCCTATATAAAATGAGGTCAGCAACATAAATACTGATTATAAAATATAAATTAAATTGTAAGTATTAAAAATACCAGTCACATATAATGACCATTACAACTGTACCATTAAAATGAGCAGACATTTCTTTTTCTGTAAACAATTGATTATCTTTAAGAGAATCTATTTTATAGGTTGAGAGTTTTGCTTGTTTGCTGTGGAGTGATATAGAGTGGGGTATTGTTGGGAAATATCAGTTGTTTCAAAGGAAAATGTATCAATAATTTGTCTAATATTTTTGTTTTTTGTTTGTTTGTTTTCTATCAAATGATAGAACTATATTAGATTGTATATTTAGTTCTATGGCCCCAGACTGAGCCAACTATACACCTTTTCTCCATTTTCCCTTCTTTCTCTTACTCGGTTGGAGTCTCAGCTCAGAGCATGTTGAGAGGAAGAGAATGCAGTATGACAGGCATCAAATTTCATGGATCCTGTGTGAATCTGTTTGGTCAACATTTTGGATGGTGGCATAGTAGTCCACAAAATTGCTTTCCTTTGCTCAGACCTCCAGTGCTTTGTAAAAATCCAAGTCAATCAATAATGCCTTCCATTCAGGTTTAACAAATTTACCAAATGATACCTTTGAGAAATGAAAGAGGATTTCAAGATGAATTTTAAAAAAATCTTTTTATTTGTCTAAAATAATCACACCTTTACCCTCGATGTGAGGAAACAGCTTCTTTGTGCAATAATGACAATCATTAAGAAATATTTTAAAAATTGTATTAAAAATGCCCTTGAAATGACCAATGATCATTAAAGAACACAATTAGAAAACTGTCATTTGACATTTATTTTAAAAAGATACTATTCTTGAAAAAGAATGGACCACATTTTTTTTTGCTGTCCTTTAATGAATTTTCCTGTCAGCTTGATGATCCTAGGTCTCTTACTGCAGAAGAAAAAAGTACAACTCATTAAGAAGTAAAAGAGCAAGAAAGCCCAGTTTCTAAATACAATCTGAGGGTCTTGCCATTGCTAATTTCTTCATTCTTTTGCATCACTAAAGGTCCTAGGATGTCTATACATCTGCAAAGTGGAATGGAGAATAGAGTTGATTATTTGGACACTTTATGGGAAAAGAAACATGGCAACTAAATTTTCTGTACATTTCATGAGAATCAGGTGGTGTGGCTAGTTCTGGATTTCTTAAAGGGCACAGAGACCAGATTATTTTTCAACAATGGGCTTGTCATAAAATGCTAAATCTTACATAAAGACCCATATCATTACAGACTTCAGTTACTGAATAAATTTCAGGATAGAAAGAGAATTGAATTTGCAGTGAGAAAACCTGATTTCAGTCCCGGTTCTATTATTAACTTTGCATGAACCTGTGTAAAGTCCAGAGACCTCAGTTTCTTCAATTGTAAAATAAAGAGGGGAGATAAGGTGATCTCTTAGGTTTCTTCCTTCTCTATAAAACACCCCACCTCTCAAAAAAAAATCACAATACAGATGTAAGATGTAGAATTGGCAGTTTATATGGTCTGTTGAAGGGAAAATGGAGGAAGAAGAGATTCATATAAGATCCCCTACTATCTGCAACTGGCATTTCTATTCATGAAATATTCCTTCAGCATTACTTCAAAAACTAGCATTTTCCTATAGATGTTAGCTCTATTAGGATTCTTATTCCTTTTGGAGGACATCCATGGACTCATAGACTGTCAGAATTGAAAGGCATGCTTAAGATTATTCATTCTAACTTTCATTTCTAGGTAAGGAAATTGATCCTATCCAAGAGATGAAGTGAAGCTCTGGTTACACGTTTGAGGTCAGGGGACCACATTCATGGAAGAATTTTGGTGTCTCAGTAGCTGTAGGTGCATGGATGGGGTCTTTTGAACTGTTGAAGACTAGGAGGTAAACAGCGGTAGAAGGATATGATCCCTGGACTGGGAGTAATGATGGTGAGTGCTATCTTTCTCTGAAGAATGCAATAGCTCCCAAAGCAATAGCTCTCACTACCCATTATTTTGCAGTCCTCTAGCAGCATAAGTGTTTAATAATTTATGCCTAAAAATGGAGATGAAACAAGTGGCAATAAATCATTCTTGACTTCCTATAGCATGGCTCAGGGCAACAATCAGGACAAGAAAAGTATGGTTTATCCCTGGAGTACCTAAATTTATAAGGCTGTATTCCTTCCAGAAGTTACCAGGTAGCTATTGGCATTCTGAGTTAAAAAAAAAAAATAACCAGACTACATTACTCTTTTCCCCAAGCCACTTGTTTAACTTAGGTTTGGCTTTCTTCTGTTCCATATTGAGTCTTACTGTTTCTCTGAATGACCTCCTGCCTCATTACATAGAATCAAATAATATAAGAATTTAAAGTTGTATTGTGAGACCAGAGAAAGAAATATTTTGGTGTTCCAACTCTATATCACCTGCTGAGATGAGAAGCTTTCAATCTTCAAAAGAGCTATGAAGCTAGAATTTTCTCTACCTGCCACCTCTCAAATATATCTAATTAGGAGTACAAGTCTGAGTTTGAAAGGAATACTGTTACCCCAATTGTTCTCAGAAAGGGGAGGCCTTAGTGTATGCTATTCAGCTTAACTACTTTCCATCAAATGCTAAACTCCACCATGGATAGCAAGTAAACCCATTTATCCAAGCAAAATAGCAAAAGGGAATTTGGGGAGTTTCACAATCAATTTTACCTTAAACCAGAGTCACAACTCCCACCCTACCCCTACCTCTGCACACATGCAGCATAGTTCTGTCCCTCCCCACCTTGCCTGCTTGGTAATGGATTGGCTTGGGTAGCAAGGTTAGCTCTCAGTTTCTCCTCCAGAATCAATTACTTTTCTATTTAATCTCCATCTTGAGAATGGCTCCACCTAAAATCCAGGAGGTCAAAGAAGAACAAATTGTTTGTTCATTTTTTTTAATTAAAAAAAAAGCACCTTGCAAGTGATAATAAATTAGAAATGTGACCATGGTTACATGTTGTCCGTCTCCCTGGAGGCTGCTGGTACAATGCAAAGATCATCACGTTAGTCTACTAGACTGGCTCATTCACTTACTAACCATGTGACCTGTGACAAAAGGAAATCAACTCTTCTGGCCCATTTACCTCATTTGTAAAGAAGGGCTAATAGTATTTTCACTATCTGACCCAGAAGGTTGTTTGAAGGTTAAATGAGATAATGTCTAACTATGTAACATAACTTCCTATAATGTAAGGTATTATTAGTACCATAGGGTATGATGGCTAGGAATATTCCTGTCTCTGTAAGGATTTTTAGTCATTTCTAGTCTTAAAATAACATAATAAGGACCAAAAAGTTTTGGCCTTCCACAGTCTTGAAATAGTGTCATAAATTTTGAGCTGAATTAAAATTACATTTCACTGAAGTAGTTATTTTCAATCTGCCTTGAAGTCATACACATGCTTTAGAAAGCAGATGTCCAAGAAGACAACACACACACACACATACACGCACACATACCCCAATAAAAAGGTAATTTAAAACACAAAAATATAGTTCCAATGAGGTGATCTAGGGGAATAAAATGCTGTCATCCAGAAATGAAAAGGCAGAGCTACAAATTTGTGAATGGGAGAACAAGGCTAACAATGGGATAGAAAATGAAGCTGATCTTAAATTACCTATTCCTCAGAGGTGTGTAAGTATGTGTTTGCACATGCATGTGTGCATACATGGACATATACAATTCTACAGTTGAATAAAATGAGTGTACGGGGTGTTTGTGGAGGACTACTACCCATGGTGTGAGGGATTGCCACACTTTTCAGGGCTGCTCATCCACCTTTGGTGTCCACATTCGCCCAACTCTTACCTGTGGCTCCAAAAGCTGTAGCATATACAGTGCTCACACCCCAGTAAACCATCTTGGAATATGATCTAAACCAGGTTGAAAATAACCAACAGCCCTCAAACCTGTCAGTGACTTAGGAGGATGTAGTCTACCCCAAGCATGTGAAAACTTTCCCCAGTGAAATGGAAGGATGAGAGCAATTTGTTTCAATGGCTGTGATGCTGGATAAAACAGGCACTGTGGGGTGCTTAGAGCTTGGTCAAGTAACAAAGATGCATCCTAGGCCATCATCAATCATTTTGAGTTTTGCCCTACCACTGGACTGCAAGGATTCAGGAAGAGAGAGTGAAGCTGATTACTTTGTTCAACTCTGCCTCACTTAAATGCAATTCACACTCAAGTCTAGACATCACCCATAATGAAATTGGTCCTCTCCAAACAGGAAGGATGAACAACAACAAGAGAGTTAAAATGATTGTTTTGTCAGGTCTTACACTTCTGGTCCTCACTTAAAAGTTCCTTTATGTCTTTGTCATAAAGTTTTCAAAGAGAATCACCCCTCTGTATGGTTAATAAGCAAGAGTAAAAAATAATTTCTCCAAAATAACAATTGCTTACAACTTTGTAGACTTGAAACTTTCAGTAACTCTACAAAATAAAATGAAAGTAAAATAATAATAAATATCTTACATTTATATATAGCACTTAACATATGTGATCTCATTTAAGCCTCAGAATATTCCTATTAGCAAAACAAAACAAAATTATGGCCGAGAGAAGCTAAGAGATTTGCTGGTATTCCCAGTAGAAGTAACAGAGATGGTTTGAACTTAATTCTTCCTGAGTCTAAGTCCAACACTATCAACCATGCCACATTAGGTTTTTCTACAAAAATCACCCTGTAGATTATTAAATATTGATTGAGAATTCAGTAACTAGAGGCTTCATGATCAGGGAAAGAGAAAGAAAAGAATACAAGACATACTCTTCTGTTGGTGAATACAACTGGTGTTTTTATTCAGTAGGGATTCCAATAAGATTAATTTCTTTTAAAGCTGTCAGGTCCTAGTAGTTTAGCTCTTCTACTTGTTCTATGAGATCCTGCCTCTTTTGCTGCAAAATCATGAAATCATGCAAGAACTGGACAGGTTTTAGTGATCACTGCATTATTCAAACAATTTTAGTTACAAACACTTTAGGATTTGAAATATAAGTATAAGAACACATAAATGATTTTCTTAGGGGGAAATTAGATCAGAATATGGAAAACTACTGAGATAAAGGAAGATAAGAGAATTATTTTAAAGGGGGAGGAAATTAATTCTATTTTCATATTGAATAATTAACAGACATAGGAATTTTCTATACTTACATAAATTTATATTAATATTTTAGAAGGAAAATATGATTAGCACTGACATTTTTCTCAGAGGATTAATAATTTACACCATATTCAAGATTCCATTGAACTGTTTAGAAAATAGTAATCTACTCAACAGAGCAATAGGTAGGTAGTGCAAATAATGAACCCTTTGACATAGTCTCATTATTTGAATTTGCACTGAATTTCTACAGCATAGTGAATTTCCACTATGCTATAACCACAGCATGCCATATTTCATACAATCATAACTTTTAATAGTATGAATTTAAATACGTGTCCATTACAGGGGATTCATTATTCACACTAATCAGAACTTGGCTATGATGAAAAAGACATTGGAATCAGAAGGCCTAAGTCTGAATCCTAGTGTGACCTTTGACAAAAGTCATTTAAGTTTTCTGGGACTTACTTTTCTCCTCTATAAAATGAAGGCATTTGAGCAGATATTTTCAAAAGTCCCTCTCAAGGTTTAATCTTATTTTAGAGATCAAATAAAGAAGTCTCAAAGAAATGAAATGACTTCCCAAGGTTCCAAGAGAAATTAGGGCCAGAGCCAGGTCTGGAGCCCAGATTTCCTCCAATTCTAGTACTCCTGAATATGCTAGCTCTTTGGAGGGCTTGTATTCTCCTATTTCAGGCCTAGGCAAAGGCTGGAGGCAAAAGCCATTCAGTAGCATTTGCTCACGCAAGAGGGGAATGATAGGAATCCCAAGGATCATCATAAAGCTATGTTAGTTGCATTCAAGACTAGATCATTGTCTCCTGAATTCTCAGATTTCCCCCCCTTTGCCTGTATTTTTCATATGGCTTCTCTTGGAAGTATTTCCATTTTCTTAGTGCCTTGCCCAACTATAGGCATAAAGGGAAGGGTGTTGACGACCTTTCATTGCAGATAATGTAGAAATGTGACCAAGAAGGAGAAGGAAATATCTGCAGAACCTTTGACAATTTGAATTATAAATCAAGAAAAAAATTCACCCTCTATCACTTTTGGTATTTTCTATCGATCATAATGTTGGAAGTGACTTTAGAGATGATGTAATCCCATTCACTCATTTTGCAGAGGGGACACTTCAGAGTCCCTAAGAGACTTTTCTTAGGCCATATAAGTAGTATCACAATAACGATTCAAACCCAGGTGTATTAATTCAAAATTCAGTGCTCTTCTGACTACACTATATTGTTTCTTGGCTTATCTACTGATCTCCTGCTAGCTTTGGATTATTTACAATCTGTCCTGCAGGATGTTTCAGCTCATTCTCTCAGATGCAGATCTTCTTAACCTCTGAATTGCATTACTGGCCTATCTTCTATTTTCAACAGTTTCAGCTGACAGCTGGTGGCAATGGTCCCTACTTAAGGGGATGGGCTGTCTAGATGCTTTTAATGTCAGCTCATGAGTGTACTGCCTTCCACTGACCTTCAAGATGCTTGCTTTAAATTAAAAATACAGGTAGCATTTGGGTCCCTGTTTTCTTGAATCTCCTCTTTTGCACTACCTAGAATGCATGTGATCAATCAAGTTTCCTGAAATGCCTCATGTTTTGTTATTATTTATAGTAGACATTTATATACAATGGTGCCTTTGCTCCCAAGAATCTTTAACATGTAATTTACAACTTAAAACTGAAAATGTGGTACAAGGGAATAAGCAGAAGAGTGAAAGTAGATACAGAGATGGTAGAAGGTGAAAGAGACAAGGCAGATAAAGTAGGTAATGGCAAACAAAAGTACATGAACAGACGCTTAAGGGGAGTAAAGAAGGAAGCATGCCCCCTTATCTCTGCTTCATCTCCACTCACCCCAACCCCAGTCTATGGAACTGGGGCACTTCCCCTGGAGTTGAACATGTACTTTGGCCCTTTGGCCCTTTCTTTTAAATGTATTCTTTAAGGAAGAACATACAAATTTAGGTATTTCTGGTTGATTGTCCCCTACCAACCTAGCCCCTCCCACTCTAGCCTGTCTCTGTCCTGTGTGCCCTGTGAAAAGGAATAACCACTAAACAGGATGAGCTTTTCACTCTGTAGACCTTAAAGGGAGAGATCACTTCTGTTCTCATTCTCCTCATTAGCTCTTCATAACCTGTGATTTGGCACTGGGAAAGCTCTCATTGAATTCCGAGGAGGAGGTGAGTCTTTCCTCTCCCTCTCTACTCTGACACACAAGTGTGGTGAGTACTTTCAGATAGCCGTAAGAACATATGTTTGCCTAGGTGAGCATGAGACTGACATCTAAGACCTCAGCATTCTCTTCTGTTTTGTTTCTTTGCCTGAGCACAGGTGAGTGTGCAGTGCAGTGCAGTGCAGAGCAATCACAAGAGATGCGCCTTTCAAGCCTAGTGACTACCTCAGGAGCTTCTGGGCAGCTTTAGCTCTGCTGAAGAGGTTCTTCCTAACATGGCTAGAAGACTTTGAGAAGAGAAGAGTTAAATGACAAGAGAATGAGCTATGTACGTCAGGTCAGCCAGAAGATAACAACCTTGAGTGAGTTGTTTGAGCAAATCTGAAGGGAAAGTGAAATGCTTATTTATACTTAAACATTACTGTAATATTTTCAACATTTGTCAATATGCACTTTTGAATCTTTTTTTTTGTTTTTGGTAAAAGCATGTTTTCTGCAGCATAGGAAATGAGTAGTTACCCTGTACACAGTCTTTGAATATTTATTATCTTTCTAGAAGGGATTCTATTGATGTCCTTTGGGGAAACTTAAGACATGAGCCAAATGTAAGCAATAATAGTAAAATATTTTGACATTATTGTAAATACTATTTTTCTCTCTATCATTTTCCCTCAATGTTTAGCAGTTATAAATGAAAAACATTCATAAGTTTCATGGGCTTATTTTCTATCAAGTTGTTTTGTTGAAACTATTATTCTGAACTAACAATTTTGTTAATTCTCTTGGGTTTTCTAAATGAATCATGATGTCATCCACAACAATTAGTTTGACCTCTTTTTCACACATGCTTATTCCATTTTTTTTGGCCAAAATGACAATATCTGATATTATTATTGTGCTATAATATTTTCAGAGGGATTTGAATATTAAGCATTTTGACCGTGAATACTAGAAATATTATTACTATTTGACCAATGAGAAAAATAAGACTCAAGGAAGTTAAATGGTTTATCCATGGTTACACAGCTGACAACATAACAGGTATGATTCCAATCCATGTCTCTCCAAGGACAAATAATAATGGTGAAAATGCACATTTACCCTTACACTTACTGAGAACATTTTTAATGTTTATCAATTAAAAAAAAAAATTCTAGTTACTGGATACCAAAAATATTTTAAAAATCAGCTAGATTATACCTTTATATGTCTATATTTTAGGGGGTTTACCATAAACATGTATTTTATTAAAGGCTTTTTTGTATATCTATTCTCATCAACTGAACAATCACTGAGCAATCTGGTATTTGCAAGAATTTACCTCTTCTGAAATTGCTTAGGGAAAAAGGACAGGGGGCTGGTATCCCACCCTTCTTAGATTGAATAGCACCACACTATATTTTTGGAATACTTATGGACATACGTGTCTTCTTCCCTGTTATAGTGTAAGTTTCTCGAGGAAAGTATTTTGTTATTTTTTTCAAGTGTCTATTCCTAGTACACTTGATGGTGCAAAGTAAGCATTTATTAAATATTGGTTAGTAGTGTCAAGGTGACAGAGAGGGTCAAGTAGAAAGTCATAAAACTGGTGAGTAATGACCAGAATCAAAGTTCTCAGAAATCCCCATTCACCTTTACTTTGTTTTTCGGAAGGGGGAGTGAGAGGACAGAGCAGGGGGCCAATGAAGATGGGGAGAATATGTAACTCTATCTGGTGGAGAACAGACAACTATATTTGGAGTAAAGAGTGACTAATCAACAAACATTTATTAAGTACTAACTATGTGCCAGGCACAGTTCTAGGCCCCAGGGATATAAAGATAATTATGAAGGAACTTGCTTTATATTAAGAAAAGCCTGAATTTAAATACTGAACCTGATACTTATTAACTAGTTTGTGACTTTGGGCAAGTTACTTACCCTTTCACCGAGAAAGAGGATAGAAAAATTTTAATATCGACTGTAACTGAATTTCAGATGAGACAATTGTGCATTTTTAGAAAGATGTCATATAAAGTGAGTTATGATGATGATTAGGATGATGATCCTGAAACAACCCCCACCCCCACCCAATATAGCCTTTAGCAGCCATGGCCTCTACACTACAACCTCTCGTGTGTCCTGAAGTTTTGGGAACGAACTAAGCAGGTTCAAAAGCACAAAGTCGCTCAACAATGCTATCAGTGAGAAACAGTAATAGGATAATGAAAACATTTGGCACAGGAAAAAGAGACAAAAAACAGGTGAATACAGTTAAGGAGAGGCTCTGGCCTTTCCTAGAATATGTTCTGTGTTGAAAGAAAATTTAACAGGAATAATTATGGCTGACTGAGCTCGGTCAAACAGTTGGGAAAATGTCAGGCTTCACTAACCCAGAGAAGGCCAGATGAAAGATGAGTAATGGTAATTGATTAGTCTGATATCTATGTTATCTCTCTCTCCCTTTGTTACTATCTATCTATCTATCTGTCTATCTATCTATCTATCTATCTATCTATCTATCTATCTATGCTGTGTATGTGTGTGCAGATACATATGTATGTGTTCTCTGTGTATTTGTACATAAATGCATATGTGTATAAATGCATGTATATTTTCATAAATGTATATATATTCATTATATCTAAATATATATCCATCTATCTATCCATCTATCTGTCCATTTATCTATCTATTTTTTCATTTTATTTATTTATTTTTTTGGATGATTTCTTAAAAAAATTAATTAATTAATTTAGTTTTAGTTTTCAACATTCACTTCCACAAGATTTTGAGTTCCAAATTTGCTCCCCATCTCGCCCCATCTCTCAAAGATGCTGTACGTTGTGAATACTCCTTTCCCTCATCTGCCCTTCCTTCTATCACCCTGCCCTTCTCTTATCCCCTTCCCCTTCTATTTTGCTGTAGGGCAGGATAGATTTATATACCCCATTCTTGTATATCTTATTTCCCAGCTGCATGTAAAAACAATTTTTAACATTTGTTTTTAAAACTTTGGGTTCCAAATTCTCTCCCTTCTTCCCTCCCCACCCACCCTCATTTAGAAGGCAAGCAACGTGATAACAGGTTGTACATGTGTAGTCATGCAAAACACTTCCATAGCAGTCATATTGTGAAAAACTAAGTATACTTCCTTTAATCCTATTCCACCCCTCATTTATTCTATTCTCTATTTTGATCCTGCCCCTCCTTAGCAGTGTTTGCTTCTGATTACCCCCTACTCCAATATGCCCTCCCCTCTATCATCCTCTTGCTGTCTTGTCCCCTTCCCCCCTATTTTCCTGTAGGGTAAAATAGATTTCCATACCCAATTGAGTTTGTATGTTATATGCTCCTTAAGCCAAATCCAGTGAGAATAAGATACACTCATCCCCTTTTACCTCCCCTTCTCCCCTTCACGGTAAAAGCTTTTTATTCCCTCTTTTGTGTGAGATAATTTACCTCATTTTACCTCTCCCTTTCTCCTCCCAGTACAATCTTTTCTCAACCCTTAATTTTCTTTTCCAGATATCACCCCTTCATCTTCAACTCACACTGTGCCCTCTACCTGTCAATCAATCAATCTATCTATTTATCTATCTATCTATGCATGTATTTTTCCCTCCGACTACCCTTATACTGACAAAGGTCTCATGATTTATGAATATCATCTTTCCTTGTAGGAATGTAAACAGTTCAACTTTAATAAGTCCCTTCTGATTACTCCTTCCTGTTTACCTTTTCATGCTTCCCTTGGGTCTTGTATTAGAAAGTCAAATTTTCTATTCAGCTCTGTTCTTTTCATCAAGAATTCTTGAAAGTCCTCTATTTTTCACTGAATGTCCATTTTTCCCCTGAAGGATTATATTCAGTTTTTCTGGGTAAGCTATTCTTGGCTGTAATCCTGTCTCTTTGACTTCCAGAATATCATATTCCAGGCCCTCCAGTCCCTTAATGGAGAAGCTGCTAAATTTTGTGTTATCCTGACTGTGTTTCCATGATACTTAAATTGTTTCTTTCTGGCTCCTTACAATGTTTTCTCCTTGACCTGGGAGCTCTGGAACATGTCTATGATATTCCTAGAGGTTTTCCTTTGGGGATCTCTTTCATGAGGTGATCAGTGGATTCTTTCAATTTCTCTTTCATCCTCTGGTTGCAGAATATGGGGGCAGTTTTCTTTGACATTTTCTTGAAAGAAGCTGTTTAGGCTCATTTTTTGATCATGGCTTTCAGGTAGTCCAATAATTTTTAAATTATCTCTCCTTGATTTATTTTCCAGGTCACTTGCTTTACCAGTGAGGTATTTTATATTTTCATCTTTTTTTTTTTTTATTCTTTTGGTTTTGTTTTGAAATTCATTCATTTCTCAAAAACTCATTAGCTTCCATTTGCTCTATTCTAATTTTTAAGGAAGTATTTTCTCCAGTGAGCTTTTGGGCTTCTTTTCCCATTTGGCCAATTCTGCTTTTGAAGGCATTCTTCTTCTCATTGGCTTTTTGGATGTCGTTTTCCATTTGGGTTGGTCTATTTTTATTTGCTATTTTCAGTATTTTTTGGGTCTCCTTTAGCTAGCTGTTGATTTATTTTTCATGTTTTTCTTGCATCACTCTAATTTCTCTTCCCAGTTTTTCCTCTACTTCTCTTACTTACTTCTCAAAATTCTTTTTGAACTCTTCCATGGCCTGGAACTGATTTGTATGGTTTTTGGAGGCTTTGGATGTAGAAGTTTTAACTTCATTGTCTTTTCCACTCATTTATTCATCCCCACTCAAAATAAATCTTATGATAATATGAGACCTGTCAAAGAATTATAGATACAAAAAAAAATCTCAAAATGAGAAAGGACTTTTTAAGTTGCTTCATCCTAATTATTTAGTCACTGTTTGAACACCTCAAGTGAAGCACAATTCACCATGTTCTAAAGTCCATTAATCAGTCTAATTTGAGATAGCTCTAATTATAAAGATTGCCTTCTTTTTATTGAGCTAAAAATATTCTTCTTTGTAAAATCTTCACATTGTTCATCATTGTGCCCTCTGTAACCAATGAAGATGAGTCAGAATCTTCTTCCATTTATGAAAACTTCACATCACCGATAAAGACAGATATCATATCTAAGTTTCCCCTGATCCCAGGCAACTATCACAAGGCCATTTATCTTTTCTTCATATGACTTGGTTCTGAATCATTTAGTCATGGAAATATTCTTTTCAGTATACACCCCAGCTTACTCATAATTCTCTTAAAACAAGCTGCTTCAAAGTGGATTAAAAATTCTCCATATGGTTCAATGAGGGAAAAGTACAATGAAATTCACTTCCCTTGATGCAGACCTTCTACCATATTTCTGTCAACATAGCCTTTGGAAATGGAAAGTCAGAATATGGCAGCAAGTGAATGTTGGGCATTATGTTTATGATGAAACTGAAGTAAGATATAACATGAGTAGGGATGAATGAATAAGTGGAAAAGATTTTATTAAGTGGAAACTTTGTGCTAAACAGTGTGCTAGATGCTGATTCTTACTTCAGTTTCATCATGAGCATAATGCCCAGCATTCATTTGCTGCTCCATTCTGAATTTCCATTTCCAATTACTGAAAAAGAGTAATGGACCATTAGGCCATGTTGAGAGAAATATGGTAGAGGGTCTGCATCAAACAATAATATTAGAAAGCAATTCCTGACCCTTCAGAGATATCCTTGAGACCTTGAAGGGGAGATATAGCCCCACTAGCTAATGAGTGAACATGAGGGAAAAGATCCCTAATTCTATATGGAATATACATATCTGTTTACAATTTGTAGCCTTTAACTTAAAGGTATCCTCCTTTCGGGCAGAGACTGTGTTTGGTGTTTCATGAGGTTTGTGTATGTCGATTCGTAATGGTTGACATAGTGCTTTCTACATAGTAAGTACTTGTTGAATTAAATAATACATTTATTGAAAAATTTGGCGCAGATTTGTGTTTAGATATATTTTGTTTTACTTCCAGGTAATCTTAATTACAATAAAGTTAAACCATTCAGCTGGACTTGTTCTTTAATTACATGGCACTCATGGATATCTTTCTTAATGAATTTCTCGGAGAGCCAGACACTTTGCTAAGTTTATATATAAGCTCATTCCTTTTACACATCTCTTATGGACATAGTCAATTATTCCCATTAATGCTCATGTTGTTTCTATTAGCTTTCAAGCACTGATATCTGAACAAAAGGATCCCACATGACATATTTTCATGCTACTTTATTCTTTGGTTTAAAATTACCTTTATAATTTGTTTAATCTAAGGCAGTGACCTGTAGGATTTTCTGAGCTGACTTGTCATTTTGATTCAATTAACTTCATTTCAATGTGACATGCATTTATTAAACGCTATAATAGGCCAGAAACTACATAAAACATGGTGATATATGATGATACTTTCACAAAGATAACAATCTTACATAGAGATTAAGACCTTCTATAGAAAGCTTTTCCTGATCCTCTATATTGCTAGTACCTCACCCAAATTATTTTGTATCTTCTAATTTTGTATTTTCTGTTTAGTTTCTTTGAACATGTTAATTTCCCCCAAAGAATGTAAATTCCTTGAGGCAAGAGATGTGTGGGGTTTTTTTGCATTCTTTGAATCTGGCAAATTGTAGATGATTAATAAATATTTGTTGAATCAATTAATAAATAAATGAACATGAATTAATGGGATACAAAGTCAAATGTGACAGGAAATGATATGATACAAAGAATTTGAGTAGGAAGAGAACTAAGAGATTGACAAGTAACTGTTGGATACTGGAAAGAGATAATAGAAAGATAAGGTAAGAGAAGAAGGGAACAGATATTTATTTTTCTTTTTTTAATTAATTAATTAAATTTTAGTTTTCAACATTCACTTCCATTAGATTTTAAATTATAAATTTTACCCTCCTTCCTCTCTTCCTCCCTCCCCAAGATGGTAGGCAGTCTGGCATAGTCTCTGCATACACATTCATATTAAATATAGTTTCACAATAGTCATGTTGTAAAGAAGAATTAGAACCAGTGGGAGGAACCATGAGAAAAAAGAAACAAAAGAGAGAGAGGGGGAGAGCACAAATAGTATATGCTTCAATCTGCACTCTGACTACATAGTTCTTTCTCTGGATGTGGATAGCATTTTCCATTGTGAGTCTTTTGGAGTTATCTTGGATCATTGTATTGCTGAGAAGAGCCAGCCAAGTCTATAAAAGGTAGTCATTACACAATGTTGCTGTTACTGCTTGCAATGTTCTCCTGTTTCAGCTCACTTCACTCAGCATCAGTTCATGTCTTTCTAGGTTTTTCTGAAATCTGCCTGCTCACCATTTCTTATGGAATGACAGTATTCCATTATGTTGATATACCACAACTTGTTCAGCCATTCCTCAATTGATGGGCATCTCCTCAACTTCCAGTTTTTGACCACTACAAAAAGAGCTGTTATAAATATTTTTGCATATGTGTGCCATTTTCATAATCTCTTTGGGGTACAGAATTAGCACTGGTATTGATGAGTTAAAGGATATGCATACTTTTATAACCCTTTGGGCGTAGTTCCAAATTGCTCTCCAGAATGGTTGGATCAGTTCACAACTCCACCAACAGTGCATTAATGTTCCCATTTTCCCTCATCTTCTCCAACAGTTATCATTTTCCTGTTTTGTCATTTTAGCCTATCTGATAGGTGTGATGTGGTACCTCAGAGTTGTTTTGATTTGCATTTCTCTAATTAAAAATGATTTAGAGCACTTTTTTTCATATGACTACAGATGGCTTTAATTTCTTCATCTGAGAACTGTCTGTTTATGTCCTTTGAGCATTTATCAATTGGGGAATGTCTTGTATTCTTATAAATTTGTCTTAGTTCTCTATATATTTTAGAAATGAGGCCATTATCACAGTCATTGGTTGTAAAAATTATTTTCCAGCTTTCTGCATTCCTTCTAATTTTGGTTGCATTGGTTTTGTTTGTACAAAAAAACTAGTCAATTTAATGTAATCAAAGTTATCCATTTTACGTTTCATAATGGAACAGATATTTCTTAAGTGCCCACTGTGCTAAATACTTTACAAATGTCATTTCATCTAATAAGAAGAAAAAGGAAGAAAATGGCCTCTGCAGTGACACAAAGTAGATTTTTTTCATTGCCCCCCGGACTTTGCTCTCAGCACTTGGCTTAGCAAGATGGCTAACAAGTTGAAGTCTAGAAACTCTTCTCTACCCTTGTCAGGATAACTATAGGTATGAGAAATACATGCTGCCGAGCTGGAGAAAGGTATGACAAATGATTAGAAACAGGCCTGTAATTGGTTAGACCTTATAGTAAAATCAGTCACCCGGAAGGGAAAGGAACAATCATTTAAATGCTAACTATGTGCCAGGCACTGTCCTAAGTGCTTACAAATATTATCTCATATGATATTCACAACCACCCTGGTAGATAGGTGCTATGATTGTCCCCCACATAGAGAAATTAGGAAATTTGTCCAGGATTATACAGCTAGTGTTTGAGGCCAGGTTTGAATGCAGGTCTTCTTGTCCAGGCCCATCATTCTATTCCCTGGACCATATAGCTGCCAGCAGACAGGTGGCTCCTACTGATCATTTATCCTAGCATTGAGCATAGTGCCTGGCACATTATAGGCCATTAATAAAAGCTTGTTGATTGATTGGTTGACTTTAGATTCCTGAATTTGAAGAGCTTTTCCAAGACCCACTAGGATAAATATATGAATGAGGGAAAATACATTCAGATAACTTGAAAAAAGTGCTGCTAAAAAAAAAAAAGCACTGGTCTAAGTGTTTTAGTCACAAATCTAACACCAACTAGTTGTGAGGCTGGACAAATCATTGTACTATCCATTGTAGATCTCAGTTTTCTGTGAAATGAACAGGGATTCGTGATTTCTAATTTGCCTTTTGATTCTAATATCCTATGCCTATTAAGTCTGGATTCACAATGGCAATCATTACATGTGAATTTACACAGAAAATTTTGTAAAACAAACAAGCAAATTTAAAAAAAAAAAGAAATGGGGGGGCTGGAGCCAAGATGGCAGAGTAAAAGCAGTGACTTATTTGAATTCTGCCCCAAACCCCTCCAAATACCTGTAAAAATGGCTCTAAAGAAATTCTAGAGCAGTAGAAGCCATAAAAAGACACAGTGAAACAAATTTCCAGCCCAAGACAACCTGTATGGTTGATTGAAAGGTTTCTTGCACTGGGATGGGAGAGGAGCGCAATTCAGCATGGGCAGCATGGGTGGGCAGGCAAAAACAGGGCCTTGGTGAACCTGGAACAGGTCTCAGGGGACTGAATTAAGGGGAGGTGTTGGTGGTTTCCAGACTTCTGAACCAACAAAGACCAAAGAAATTTAGAAGATCAGTAGGAAAGGTCTATTGGACCACAGTGAAAGAGAAGAGTGGTCCCAGGCCCAGTCCAAGTGCAACCTCGTGGCAGTGGCTGCTTCTTGTGTTCATGGCTCACAGATGGAGGGGAAATTAAGTGACTGATCAGAGGGAGATTTCAAGGATCTCTTGGTAAGTGCTGAGGCAGGTTCTCTTGCCTTGCCCATGCTTGGAGCTGGGTTGCAGTCCTGGCTGGTGGTCATGTGGCGAGGAGGAGTGCTGATATTGTGGAGTTTGTGGCAGCAGTAGAAAGGGAATTGTCCTCACAGTTCCAAGGCAGAAAAGAGTGCTTGCCATCACTCATAGACCAGAACACAGGCTAGGAAAGAAGTAAACACTTCACCTTTGATCATACCACATTGAAAGAACTGAAAATTTATAGATCCCTAGAAGTATCTCTGCAAACAGCTGCACAAAACCCCCAGATCTTAGGACAGTACATTCTCCACAATGGAAGCAGACCCTTACCGTAGCAAAGAGTTTAAAACTCAAATAATTGGCTGGGATCATGAGCCAAGTTCACAAAAAAAGTCAGACCATAGAATCTTTCTTTGGTGACAAAGAATATCAAAATATACAACCAGAAAAAGACAACAGAATCAAAGTTCCTTCATTCAAAGCCTCCAAGAAAAATAGGAATCAGTCCTAAGCCATGGAAGAGCTCAAAAAGGATTTTGAGAAGTAAGAGAAATAGAGGAAAAACTGGAAAGAGAAATGAGAATGATGCAAGAAAATCATGAAAAGCAAGTCAACAGCTGGGCTAAAGGAGAAACCAAAAATACTGAAGAAAATAAAACCTTAAAAAATAGACTAACCCAAATGGCAAAAGAGATCCAAAACACCAAGGAGAAGAAGAATGTTTTAAGAAGCAGAATTGGTCAAATGGAAAAGAAGTCCAAAAGTTCATTAAAGAAAATAAGTCCTTAAAAATTAGAATGAAGCAAAAGGAAGCCAATGACTTTTTTGAGAAATCAAGACATTATAAAACGAATCAAAAGAATGAAAAAAATAGAAGATATTGTGAAATATCTCATTAAAAAAACTGACCTGGAAAATAGATCCAGGAGAGATAACTTAAAAATTATTGGACTACCTGAAAGCCATGATCAAAAAAAGAGCTCAGACATCATATTTCAAGAAATTATCAGGGAAAACTGCCCTGATATTCTAGAACCAGAAGGTAAAAGAGAAATTGAAATAATCCACCAATCACCTCCTGAAAGAAATCCCCAAAGGAAAATTCCAAAGTTCCCAGATCAAGGAGAACATATTGTAAGTATCCAGAGAGAAACAATTTAAGTATTATGGAAACTAAATCAGGATAACAGAAGATTTAGTAGCTTCTACATTAAAGGATCTGAGGGCTTGGCATACGATATTCTGGAGGTCAAAGGAGATAGGATTACAACCAAGAATCACCTACCCAGCAAAACTGAGTATAATCCTTCTGGGGAAAAAAAAAAGGATGTTCAGTGAAATAGAGGACTTTCAACCATTTCTGATGAAAGAAAAAAAAAAGAGCTGAATAGAAAATTTCACTTCTAAATACAAGACTCGAGAGAAGCATTAAGAGTTCAACAGGAAAGAGAAACCATAAGGGACTTATTAGAGTTGAACTGTTTACATTCCTTCATGGAAAGATGATATTTGTAAATCATGAGACCTTTCTCAGCATTAGGGTAGTAGTAGGAATACACATAGACAGAGGGCTCAGGGCAAGTTGAATATGAATGGGTGATAATATAAAAAATAAAATTAAGGGATCAGAGAGGATTGTATAGTGAGAAAGAGAAAGGGAGAGGTAGAATGGGATAATGTCTCACATAACAAATGGAAGAAAAAGCTTTTGCCTTGGAGGGGAAGAGGAAGGAGGTGAGAGGGAATGAATAAATCTTACTCTTATTGGATTTGGCTTAAGGAGGATACAACATACACACTCAATGGAGTATGGAAATCTATCTTACCCTACTGGAAAATAGGGAGAAAAGGAATAAGAGGGGGGGATGACAGAAGAGAAGCCAGATTGGAGGAGGGGATAATCAGAAGCAAACACTTGAGGAGGGATAGGGTTAAAGGAGAGAATAGAATAAACGGGAGGTGGGATAGGATGAAGGGAAGTATAGTTTTTTCACAACATGGCTATTATGGAAATGTTTTTCAAGACTACACATGTGTAACCTATATTGAGTTACTTGTCTTCTCAATGAGGGTGGGTGGGCAGGGAGAAAGGGAGAAGATTTGGAACCCAAAGTTTTAAAAACACATTAAAAAAATTGTTTTCACATGCAACTGAGAAATAAGATATACAGGCAATAGGGTATAGAAATCTATTCTGCCCTACAGAAAAATAGAAAGGGGAGGAGATAAGAGAAGGGGGGTGATAGAATGGAGGGCAGATCAGAGGAAGGGGTATTCAGAATGTGTACCATCTTGAGTTGGGGGAAGGGATAGATGTGGAGAAAATTGGAACTAAAGATTTTGTGAAAGTGAATGCTAAAAACTACAAATAAATGTTATTTTAAAAAGAAAAAGAAAGATATAATCAAAAAAAAAAGAAGAAAAAACTGTGACATTAACTACTTATGGATACCCTTAGGATACCAATGAGAAGATGGGAAGTCCAGCAGCCTTAGAAACTCATAAGGTCTTTATTCCTTACAAATTTCAGACAACTTGATGTTTTTATTCAATACCTGGAGGGAGTGATAAAATCTCACAGTCATTTTGGAGTAAACTTCCTGTATGTCACCATTACACTTCAACCTATGGTTTTCAAGGACTTTTCACATTTAATCCAAAGCCTACCACTGAGAATGACTGATTAAGTATGTTAGCATTTACTTTAAGTAGAATAGAATGACTTGATGGAATAAATATCAATTAATAGAACCCTTACATACATAAATAAATTACATAATCTTGTCATAGAAATCTCCAATATTATTTCCTTATTTAAATTATAATAATACTTTGAACATGATGATGGGATAGCCTACATTCAAAATACCACAGAAGCAACCAGAACTTTTTTTAAAGAACTTTTAAGCAATTGTGCTGAATTCTAATATTCATATTAAATGTTCTTCTTAACAATATTAAATATTAAATGCTGACCATTAGAAGGATGTTTTTAGTGTTGCTAAGAAGAATATTTTAAAGATGATCTACTTGCATCATGTGTACAGATGATTGTTTTAACATTTCTTTACTTAATATGGTTCAGAGTTTAATATGTGTTTTTGTCACACACATAGCAAAAACAAATAAACCAAAAAACAACTCTGGGAAATCCCCACTGGGTGGATCATAGTATCAACCTAATTCTTTAAAGGACCTGGAAAGGTCATCCAGTCAAAATCTATTTTTGCCTATGAGGAACGTGAAGCTCAGAGAGGTTTAGTGACTTGTCTTATGTCACATAGCCAATAAATATCAAAGCTAAGACTTTAACTCAGATCAACAGCCTGTAAGTTTACACCATACACGTTAAGAGACATCCATTATGGGTGAGTAACAAGGTCTTTCCTATATGTCTACATTGAAATGGTCTCCAGGGTAAAAAGAAAAAATAAAATAAAACTTTTGCTAATATTTTTATCTTTCTTTTTAATATACACAGCTCTTAAGGGATGATTTCTGGTGCAACAGTAAAGTTGTGGGCAAAAATTGAACTTTTTTAAATAGTAATTTGTCACACATGTAGTACATGAAGGCTGAGGATTGATGTGAATGCTCAAAAATTATTTTAACATGTCAAAGGCACAAATGGATTAATGTGAATTATGATTTGTGGTGGGGGATATGGAATGACTCTGCATTAACCTTGCCAAATTGAAAACTTACTTAAAGAGAAACTACATCATACCTGACTCCTGCCTACATAAAGAGTGGCTATTAGTGAAGTTCAAAGCAGCCAAAGTCATTCTGATGTGTTTAATTTCAAGCCGTTACATTTGCTTTCTTGCAATTAATACACATAAGAATTTAATGTGTATTTAGGTTACATTTTAAAGGAATATGAAATTAAATGCTGTAAAATGGAGAATGAATTACTAATATATAAAGATTCCTACCTCCCCACATCCTCTGCAAGAAAAAATAAAGAAAGAAAAAGAAAAAAAGATATATCCCCAATTTAATGCATGTTTTCAATATCTAAATAATGCACTTTAGGCAATAGAATAATTTGAAATCATCCTTATTGTTTCACATGTTTTCATTTCAAAGACTTGTTCAGTATTTGATGCTGCTGATAAGTGAAATTACATCATGCAATGATTGTGGATGGCAGGACAGTAGGGATTACCCAGCAGGGAGTGGTACTGGAAGAAAGACCTTGTCAATAGTTAAGATTATGCATCAGTAAACTAAGGTTTAATTATTTCAGGGTCACCAGAAGACCAGAGCATGCTGGAGATCAACAATCTAGGTTGCACTTATCTGGACTTCTCTATCATGTCCCAGAAACTTTTCATTCTGGAATTCACAACTTAAAAGTACCCTCGGGCCCCTGTGTCTTCTCCCCACCCCCTCACCCCCATCCTCCCAGAACCTCCATTTAAGCAGGGGACCCCACTGGTCATCTCTCTTTTTTTTTTTCCACTTGGCTCTACTCTTCTGGACGGAAGTCCATCTTGCCCCTTTTGTACCTTCCCTCTCTCATCCACAAACTCAACCCACTCCTGCTTTTTGGCTTGTATTTGTATTTTCAATGCCTACTGTAATGCCTGACACATAGTAAGCACTTAATAAATACTGATTGACTCATGATTGACTGACTCACTAGTTCTTCAATGTTTAGCAGTACAGACAAGCAAGTGGTTCTTTGAAATAGTTTCAAGAAACTCTCAAAATATTCAAAATTTTTCTAAAGACAACATTTCTAGGATTTCTTAAGCTAAAAGTCAAGATCTTCAGGGGACAGGCCAAAGTCCATTCAATCATCCATTTATTCAACAAATTTTCATTAATGAAGATTCTAGAAATTCTAGAAAATAACCTAAGCAGGATGAAGTCCATTGACAATACCTCACTTTTTTTTCTTTTTATAAATTTTATTAATTTATTTTAATTTTCAAAATTCATTTCCATAAGCTTTTTTAGTTTTAAATTTCCTCCTCTCCTTAGTACAAGGTAGTTTCAAGACTCCCAGCTATGTCTTCTGATTCTAAATCTATTGCACTTTATAAACACTATGCTTCTTCCCATTATTTTATGAAAGAACAAGCCTACTTTTCTCTTGTCTTAAAGGATCTTTGGAAATAATAAGATCCCAAACAAGAACCAAATATTTAATTCATTTTATGTCAAAGACATCATGGGATTTTTCTTGAATATAATCTTATAACACTCAGGGGATCTAAATTGTTTGAATCTCAAATGCCATACTTTCACTTAAACTCTCTCTGTTATCTTAAAAAGGGGGATAAAAATAACACCTAAGAGTTGTTATGATAATAAAAAGAGATGTTTGTAAAGTATTTTGTAAACCTTAAAGAGCCATATAAGTTCTGATAATAGTAGTAGTAACAGTAGTAGTAGTAGTCATAGTAGTAGTGGTGGTAGTGGTAGTAATAATAGCAACAGCAGTGATAGTAGTGGTAAGAGGAGGAGGATAAGGTGGTGGTGGTGGTGGTAGTAGTAGTAATAGTCATCAAGGAGTAGTAGTAATAGTACTAATGATATTCATAGTAGTGGTAGTAATCATAGAAGTTGTAATAATATTTATAGTAGCAGTCAGGATGATAATAATAATAACAGTAGAAGTAGCAACAGCAGTACTACTAATAATATTCATTATAGTAGCATTGCTTATAGTAAAAGTAGTCATACTAATAGTAGCAGTTGAAGTAAGTGTAGTAGTAGGAATAGGCAGAGGAGGAAGAAGAAGCGCAGTGGTGATAGTAGTGGTAATAATAATAATACTCTTCCTCCTCTTTCATCTCCTCCTCCTCCTCTTTTTCCTTTTACCCCAAATTTTCCACAACAAAGATGCCTCCTCACAAGAACACCAACATAAGAAAGGACTAGCAATCCACAGGATTTAGCTCATATCATTGTAAATAGTTGTGCCTACAGTCCGGGGTTTTAGGAAGGATTCAAAAAAAGCTTGGACAAGACAATCAGCTGAGCAAATTCTATACCTGCCCGCTGGTTTCCTGGCTCTTCACTCCTAATCATCTTTTGTCACTGGAGGGCTTCATTTATTCTGTAATTTGCTATGGAGTTATTTACATATATTTGTTTTTGACACCCTATTAATAATAGTAAAAATCCAGATCTGATTTTATTAAATAGTAAATGCATACTAATAGAATATCTTTTCAATATTATGCAATGCTATGATGGCATTATCTAATATGTCCTGTTATATCATTAATCTCCATTTAAAAATCTTATGTAATGTGTCTATGAAGAAATGAGTCTGTTTTATCAATCAAGCAATGATAATTTACCAAGTATCCACTATATTACAGACAACTATGCTATTATAAAAAATTTGTTCAATTTTATATAATATTGTTGCCTGGGTATTACTTTTCTTCTCAGCCTCAGTTTAATGTAAAATAAGATTGGACCAAATTGTCTCTTGGGATCCTTCCCTAAGGAACTTCTAGTTTTAATGAACTATGAACTTTTAATTTGTTCTGTAATCACTTTGTGCCGATTCTTGTTTTGATAGTGTGCAAATGCTATAATAGCTTTCATGAACATGAATTCTCAAATTATCACAGAAAGTCTCTTGTTTTCTTTGGAAGCAGAGTCCAGAAGAGGACTTTAAATAGATTTTGGTGGCCTTTAAATGGAAAAGGGAAGGGAAGGGAACAAGTATTTATTAATAGCCTAATTTGTACCAGACACTATGCTACACACCTGAGAAATATTATATCATCTGATCTTCACAACAACTTTTGAAGGTGGGTGACATTATTATTACCTTTATACAGTTGAAGAAACTAAGGCAAATGGAGATCGAATAACTTGCCCAGTCATACAGCTAGTAATTGAGGCCTCCAACACTCAGGTCTTCCAGACTCCCTTATCATGAAAGCAATAGAGCTGCTAAAGGCTTGTGATCAGGGAGGCTGCATGGTTAAACACCAGAATTAGCTTATTTTGGAAATTGCTTGAAAGATGAATTGTAGGAGGAAGAAGCTAAAAGCAAGGAGGATGGTTAGGAAGCTATTACAGTGATTCAGATAAGATATGAGGGCCTGAGATGAAGAAAATGGCAATGGTCAATGTTGGAGAGATCATGGAATGATAAGTATACTAATGCATTTTTGATGGAGCTGTGAAATGGTATAACCATTTTGAATCAAGCCAGTAAAGTGACTAACATGCTCATATCCTTTGAAACAAAGACTTCATTACTGGGTTTATACCTCAAGAAAGCTATCAGTAAGAAGAAAGCCCCCCAATACACCAAAATACTTATAGCAGCACCTTTTGTGATAACAAAGAATTAAAAATTAAATAGACATCCATCAATTTGAGAATGGCTAAACAAATTGTGGTATATGAATATAATGTGATATTAGCAGGTAATGGCATGATATTGTTCTATAAGAAACGATGCATGCAATGAATACAAAAAAAGCATGTAAAGATCTATATGGACTGACGCGGAGTGAAATAAGTAGAACCAAGGAAATAAAATACACCATGATTATAATATACTAAATGGAAAGAACCACATGTAATATAAGATAAAATAAAAATGAATGAAACAAAGTAGTAAAGATCAAGCAGGGTTCAAATGATGAGATATGAAAAGAAACTCTTGTGGAGGTAAGAGGTCAATAAGCATTAAACATTGTACATTTTTTTCTATTTTTTCAATAAATTTATCAGTTGTGCTGATATTTTTTTCCTCAAAATACTATTTGTTATATGGAGTGGTTGTGTGGGAAGAGGAGGGAGAGAGATACTTGGAATAACTGATGATGTAAAAACAAAAGACAAAGGAGAAAGAAGAGAAGGAGAAAGAAATGAGAGCCTGGACTAGAGTGGTGGCATTCTAAATTGACTGAAGGGCTTAGAAATTGCAGATATTGGCGAGGTAAAATGGGTAAAGGATAAAGGGGTTCACAATTCATTGGATTGAGGTAAGGGGAGTGAAAACAGAGGTATGTTTAATTGCAAGCATTTGCACTTCAAAAATGAGCCTTTGCTTCAAATCTGGCAGGATCATTAGTTTTGTTGATTGTCTAGACTTAAGAATGTGTTAATAATCAAATTAAAGTTAGAAGTGTGTGCATTTTTTGTTTTCAGCAAAGAGTCAGGTTGTTAAATGCTTATCAGAACAACTCTCTATTGCTCAGGCCTTCTATAAACATTGCTTGAGCTCAGCAGAAGAGCAACAGAAGGCTCATAGAATGAGCCCATAACCAAATTGGTGACTATAGGCTAATGGGCCAATAATAATCATAATAATGGTCATTTATATGGCGCTCTTAAGTTTGTAAAATGCTTTCCATCTGTTATCTTATTTGAGACTCACAAATGAATGAGTGAAAAAAATAGAAGGTTAAAGATTACTTTGAGCCAGGTGATTTTTAGATAAGTCACTTTCATCCATAACTCTAAACTTCTTTCTCTATAAAATGGGAACTGCTCTTAAGTCATCTATCAGTCATGTCCAACTCTCTTTGACCCCATTTGGAGTTTTCTAGGCAGAGATCCTGGAGTGGTTACCATTTCCTTCTCCAGCTCATTTTACAAATGAGGAAACGGAGGCAAACATTATTAAATGAATTACCTAGGGTTACACAGCTAGTAAGTGTCCGAGGCTGGATTTGAGCTCAGGAAAATGAATATTCCTGACTCCAGGCCCAGCACTCTATCTACTGCACCATCTAGTTGCCTTAAAATGAGATAAAAAAGTTTTATCTATGCTACCTACTTCATAAGGGTATTGGCAACGTCAAGTGAGGTTATAGTATCATAAATTTAGAGCCGGAAGGAATCATATCCATATATTCCAAATCTCTTATTTTATAGATGAGCAAACTGAAGATCAGAGTCAGATATGGCCAACATCATATCGGTAGAAAACAGTATCAAACTTATATCCTCTAGCACAAAATCTATTGTTCTCTTTGCTTTTGCACAGATGTAAAATTATTGCGAGGCTTAAAACTTTATTTTAATGAGAGCTATTAACATCTAGAAGGAAGATAATATATACGTTTAGAACTTAGATGCTCTTCATATAATAAATGCTTTAAAGAAAAGTGTTGCATAAGTAGAATCCATATCAGATTGCATACCATCATGGGGAGGGGATAGGTGAGGGAGGGGGGAAAATTTAAAACTCAAAATTTTATAAAAGTGAATGCTGAAAATTAAAAATAAATACATGAATTTTTTTTTAAATGTTGAATTGGTGAATGGAATTTTCAAAAAAAAGTTTAGTATATTTTATGTAAGAAAGGGGCATTAGAGGTTATCTGCTTCCACATTTTCAGTATACAACTGAAGAAACAGAGGCCAGGATAACCTTACTTAACAATGGGGCTGAGGCTGTAACCCAGGTCTGCAAGCTTTAAGTCCAGTGATTTTCCCACCTAGGCTTATCGTTTTAAAAAGGATTTGAGCAATCTGGTATCACAGATATTAGTCTTTGTGTATTTTTACTTACATTTATAAAAGTTCTCCT
The DNA here is from genome assembly GCF_003287225.1 of Phascolarctos cinereus. Lineage (NCBI taxonomy): Eukaryota > Metazoa > Chordata > Mammalia > Diprotodontia > Phascolarctidae > Phascolarctos > Phascolarctos cinereus. The sequence continues at coordinate 185,939,059 of NW_027556402.1, forward strand.
CTGATGTAAAGTTGATCTATGAATTTACAAGGGAACTCATTGACCTAAGGCTGGGTAGAATTGACTATGGGTGGGAAATCAGGAATCATTGAATATTTCACAGTAAGGTCATTGTTTCTTTCAAGGTGAATTTCAGAATTGGACTACAATAAAGTTCATCAGCTCTGGTACAAGATGACTTTGCAAACTTTTGTTGTATAAAAAAAATAAAAGAAACTTTTAGAGAAGAAAAAATATGATTAATGCTAATTATTTTCTTCAATAGTTGGCCGAACAATTGTTTTGATCATTTTGTGGAAAAGTGTACTTTTTGAAAAATGTTCCCTCTCTTAAGGAAATCCTCCAGTATTTCCTGCTTGGTGAAGCATACCCTGTCATAAATTCCTGGAGCAGAGGGGAAATATGCTATTCTGAGTTATTCAGAATTGTACTGTGAACAATGCAAATATTAAGATCATGGGAATATAGATGGTTATAGCTGTAAAGGCCCTCAGACATCACACAGTACAAGATTTTCATTTGGTAGATGGAGAAACTGAAGGGTTTTTTTTTCTTTTTTTTTTTTAAACTGAAGCTTAAAGAAGGCAAATTACTTACCCAAGTTTGTGATAGAGTGGCAGAAGTGAGTCCAGAGAGGAAGCGAAGTCCACTTGGAAGACAATTTGACATAGCATCAACAGAGGTGTATTTGCATCACTTACTTTATATAGTCTTGGCCAAATCACATTGCTTCTCTCATCCTCGGTTTCCTCATTTGTGATCATACTGGATGGACTACATCAGCAACACTAAAATTCTGTGGAATCTGGTTTCCTGACTCTCAAAACTGTCATCTTTTTAATACACAAGTATTTCTCATTTGTATCCCAGATTAATGTATTTTAAGTCCCATAAGTCCATTGTAGTTTCCATGAGAAAAATAACAAAGGTTTGAGATTTTTTGGTTTAGAATATACATTAAAATGGTAATAAATTTGGAACTGGCAACAGATATCTATTGAGAAAGGGGTGAAATCATCTGCCTCTCTGTATTATAATAATGTATATGGGCTGACCACTAAGGAATAGCCTCCTAGATTACATAGGACATATCAGGCTTTTTGCTCACCCCCTTCCTGCCTTTTAATGGATGTATTTTGTTTTCCTGCAGTTATTGGAGATGAAAAAGAAATACTAGATATGGGAGAGATATGGTGGCTTCCAAAACGGAATTGAGGACCTAAAGGTCATGGTAAAATCAGATTCTAGCTATTAACATACCTTTAAAGATAGAGCAAAAACGTGCTTAGTATTCAACAATGAACAGGGTATTATTTCAGGTGAGAAATCTGCTTGAATACCATTAAATACAAAGTATTGTGGAACTATTATACACAGAAGAAATTCAGAACAAATTTGTGGCTATAGAAGTGATGTGGAAACTAGAAGCATTTGTTTAGATAAGGTAAGTAAGAGGGGGGAAATACTCACAAAACATAAGAATCTTTATCCTGATTATCTACATAATTTTGGTAAAGGTTTTTTGTTGCTGTTGTCAGGCTAACATATCTGAATACTTGCCTAGTTTTGACCCTCCCAACATTATTTATTTTTATCTTAAAAGGGGGTCTGCTTTTCTAGAGACAATGTGGATATGTTCAGAGAGGCTCAGGTCCAGGTTAACTGTAAGGTAAAGAATCTTTGGCCACACTGTCTCTCCATCAATGTAATCTTATTACTTAAATCAGAGAGAAACTATTATCTGTGTCAATGGAGAGAACACCAGTATTTAGGAAGAATGAAAATCAAATCAATTATTTAAAATATCATTGTTCATTTTCAGTTAATAAATGTGTTTTATTCTACTCAGTGAGATTCAAGTGGAGTGAAACAATTTCTCCTTTCAAGTCTACATTCTGTCATTCTATTTATGTACATAAATACATATATACATATACATATATATATACATATACACACACACACATACACACACATACACACACATACTATATAAACACATACATGTGTGTTACCTTTAGATATGTTGTGTATAGATATATATATATAGATGATGTATAGATGCATAGAGATGTATATAAGTGTGTAAAATAAAATATAAAGAGATTAAATAAAAACAAACACAAGGTATTTAGGGAGGTAAAGTCCATATATTCTGGGGAATCAGTAACTAGTTTGTGATGTAGAAAGCGATGCTTTAGGTACAACATGAAGAAAGAGAGAGACTTTATGAGGCAGAGATGAGAAGGGAGTACATTTCAGGCATGCAGTACAACCAGTACAAAAGCAAAGATGCAGGAGATTGAGTATCATATGTGAGGAACAGGAAGTGTCCTGTTTGACTAGACTGTAGTGTATGGAAAGGGGAGTGATGTATAATGAGGCTGGAAAGATGGAAAGTCATCTCCTAAATTAATCTCTCCAACTAGAAATGATTCCTTCTGCTTCTGAATTCCAAAAGTAACTACATCTATAAAGTTAAAATGACAGATTAGCATATTCTTCCTAAAGACTTTTTGGTCATAAGATCTTAATGTTGAGAAAGACTTCAGAGGTTACTTGAATTCAGAATCAAGACACAGAAGTTTCAACAGAGGTTCCTGGTTCCAACAATCATCAAATGTATAATTATGGGGAAGTCATCCAAACTCTCTGAATCTCAATAATTACATTGCCTTTTTCATGCAATTTTTAAAATATAGAAATATATTGCTTATTTTTATTGATAATTGTAGTTGTTATATTAGCAATAGTATCAGTAGTCAAATTAATGCTTCTAGAAACAATAGTATAAAATCTTCCATTGACCCAGTGTAAAAGTCACCTCTATACCATCCTTTCAAGCTAGTTATCCAATTTCTGCTTGGACACTTCCAGTAATGAGGACTCCAAAACACACTAGGTAACTCTCATTGTTAGATCTAATTGCTAAGATGTTTTCCCTTCCTACTGAGTTGAAGTGTCATTGTGAAATTCCTACTTGCTGGTTCTGGTTTTGCTCTCTAGAGAAATGTAAAAGAATAATAATAGAAATAGGAAATATTTTTATAATATTTCAAGGTTTGTGAAGTATTTTATATATCTAATCTTATTTGATGCTCACAACAATGCTAACTTAGGTCTTATTGTTATGTAGATTTTATAAAGAAAAAACTGAGGCTGACAGACTGTTATTTGCCCAGTATAACATACTTGGTGAGTGTCTGTGTCAAGATTTGAAATCAAGTTATCTTGACCCAAATCCAACACTCTTTTCACCATGCCACTTAGCTCTTCTAAGCCCCCTTTCATATTAAAAGTCATCAAAACATATGAAGCTAAAGATTTTGTATACTCCTCTTCTCTAGTGATTTTTTTCAGTTGCCTTATTTTTCTTATGGATCACTGATCTAGACACCTTCTTCTGAATTTTTTTTTTAGTTTGTCAGTGTGATTTTTGTAGTTTGGTACTGAGAACAAGACATAATATGCCAATAATGATGTGACCAATGCAGAATGTAATGTTATTGTACAATCTCCAAACATTTCTTCAGAGCCAGCTAGATGGCACAATGCTGGGTTTAGAGTCAGAAAGACTATAGTTAAAACCTGGCCTTAGACACTTACTAACTATATAATCCTGGGCAAGTCACTTAAGCTTTATCAGCTAGATGAGGGAGGGAGCAGGTAGGTGATCCAGTGGATCGAGTGCTGGGACTGGAATCAGGAAGACCTGAGTTCAAGTTTGGCCTTAGCTGTGTGAATCTAGGCAAGTTAGTCTGCCTCAGTTTCCTCAAAGTAAAATACATATCATAATAGCATCTACATCACAGAGTTGCTGTGAAGATCAAATAAGATAATATTTGTAAAATGCTGAGCACAGTACCTGACTCATAATAGATACTTAATAAATTCATTTTTTCTCCCTCCCCTAATTCTTAATACATCAAACATTTTCAAAATTATTTTTAGCAGCCATATCATACTCTTGGTTTGTATTATACTCATAGTTTAATAGTTAGGCATTATTGTCAAGATAGTTCTTCCTCATGATGCAATTAATAGCACAGGACTTGAAATAAATCTATAAGATGGGGGAGTGATCAATTTTTGTGTAATTCATAAACTAATAACTTCAGAAATTAAAATATAACAAATATCTTATAATTAAAATTGGATTAATGAGAAGTAGAAGCATTGATCAAGTAAAAAGCCATATCAAATAATATCAAAGAGCTGATATGTGTAAATCTCCAACTGACCTCTGGCAATCCTTTGCCCACCCAGTGGCCCAGCCAATGTGCCATTATAGGATTATGCTTCAAGGTCTTGGTGCAGGGGTTCCCTTCCTGATCACTTCATGGCAGAGACTCAATATGATCCTTTTCTCCCCATACTTGAAGAGGTAGAAATTATGGTTCCTGTCCAGTCACTTGAATGAAAGTTAGAGAAGATGTGGCAGTTAAGGTTTGCACAGAGGTGAGGAAGCTCAAATGGTCAAAGAGAAAAGAAATTAAAAGTCTCATTCACCTTTGAATGTTATTGTGGGCAGAAGACCAACTCAAAATAAATTATACCACCTACCTAAGGAGGCAGAAGATGTCCAGAGTTGGAGATCTGCACAGGAGAAAGCATGTTCACCACAGCTGGGGAAGGAGGCTAAGCCATATAATAATAGCCTTTTAGTGAGGCAAAAAGACAAAAGTCAGAGAGAGAAAGATAGAACATCAGCCAACCTTCTGAGGAGATAAATAAACAAAAAGACAAAAATGAATAAGAATTCTAAAATATAGCTATAACATAAGAAGTGTTCCACATTATAAGAAAGTATCCCCCAAAACTTAGACACACAATAAATTCTGCAGATTCCACCAAGATAATGGATCAACAGAAGAAAATCTAGAAGGGCTCAAAAGAGAAACTAAACTTTTAAAAGAAGATACTATGATAGAAATTAGGTCAGCATAAATAGAACAAAAACAGAGTAGACTTGAAAATATGTAAGTAGGAGAAAAAGTATACAAGAAGAGAAATAACAACTTTTTAAAAATTCAAGCCAAAATGACTAAATTACAGACAAAATAAGCAGAAACAATTTAAGTTTTCCAGAAAAAATCATGAATTTAAAATTCTGAAAATTATATAAATTAATGAAATAATACCAGGAAAATTCCCAGAATTTTGAATAATTTAAAGTAAATATAGACTATGCAAATCTGAAAATCACCCCCACTATTCCATACATGCATATACAATCCATGCTTAAAACTTCAAGGCACACATTAACTGCATTTTAGAACTTCAATTCCAAATGATGTATTTTGCAAGCAGGGGAGAAAGGTCAATAGCTATGGTGGAAAATTAAATTGGATAGGATTGTTCCACATACACACAAAATTAGAGGGACCATTGGAATGTGTTTTTTTTAAAAGGCACTCAATATGTATCAAACAATAACATGCATCAAAACTAAAGCCTGATAATTAGTGAAAAATATGGCCTTTCAACAAAAGGGGGAGTTGAGTCATTTCTGAAAAGGGATCAGAGGTAAATAGAGCATTCGTGTGCCATTATTCCAAATAAGAGATATAAAACATATAAGGAGAAGTAACAAAAAGAGAATGAAATCATTGTGTGTATATGTGTCTAGTGTCTAGTTATTGTTTAAAGAAAATACAATAATTGGATTGAGGAATAAAAAAGCAAACATGGATTATCAGAAAATATACATTTTAGAGGCCAATGATTTAATGAATCAAATATAATATCTAAATGTATAAAATACTATTTAGTTAAAAAAAGATCTAGCAATACCACTACATTATAATTCATTCTAAGCAAAAATTTTAAAAATGTTTCGGATATTAATATCCCTTTCACCTTTTGTCCCATTCATTGATTGGTCATTTTTCACCTTTGGAATCTCTATTTTAGGGAAAGAACCAAGTCAGACGTGGCGCTCTCTCTCTCTCCTCTCTCTCTCTCTCTCTCTCTCTCTCTCTCAAGAAAAAAAGATTCCCCTTCAAAAGAAAAAACAAAGAAGAGCAAAAACAACAAAAAAGGAATTTGACTATAGAAAGTTTTTATGGTGACAGGGAAGATCAAGACACAAACTCAGAAGAGGACAATGTCAAAACACTTATGGGCAAACCCCAAATAAATATTGGAAGTGGTCTCAAGACCAGAAAGAACTCATGGAAAAGCTCAAAAAGGAGCTTGAAAATAATATAAGAGAGGCAGGAAAAAAAAGTGAGAAAAGAAATGAGAGTGATGCAAAAGAATTATTTAAAAAAATTCAACAGCCTGGAAAACTGTTTAAAAAGTAGAATTGGCCAAATGGAAAAGAAGATACAAAAATCCACAGAAGAAAACAACTCCCTAAAGAGTAACATCAGGATTAGCAGAAACGAGGGAGGCAGCATTGCAAGGGGCCTCAGGCAGATAAACACCCTGCAGCACACATCTAAAAGGAGCTGAAGAAAGCTAAAGGAAAGGAAAAGCAGGCAACCTAGAATTACCTGAAAGTTCCAGCCTTGCTGATTCCAACCCAATACAAGGTAAGCTGCCAAAACCCTACAGCCTCCAATTGCCAACATAAGACGCCACAGCACACAAAGCCAGTGACCAAATCCTAGGCTCCCAAAACAAGAATCTTGGGTCAGTGCCCTCTGTTGCCCAGCAGGAAAGCTAAATCTCTTTAAAGGCCAGGGAATAAAGAAACCATGAGTAAAAAGAAATGTATCATAGATTCATATTATGAGAAGAGGGAAAATCAAGACAGAAATTCTGAAGAGGACAACATTGTCAACAAACCTGTATCTGCAACATCAAAAGGGAATATGAACTGGTCTGAAGCCCAAAAAGCCTTCTTAGAAGAGCTCAGAAAGGATTTTAAAAGTCTAATGAGAGAGGTAGAAGAGTCCTTAAAAAATACAATTGGCCAATTGGAAAAAAAGGACACTGAAGAAAACAAATCCCTTAAAAATACAATTGGCCAATTGAAGAAGGAAGTACAAAAAAGTAAAAGAAGAAAACAATCTGTTAAAAACTAGAATCACGGACAAATGGAAACTAATGACTATGAGAGAGCAAGAATCAGTCAAACAGAAATGAAAAAAATGAAAAAATAGATGAAAACATAAAATACTTCATTGGTAAAACAACTGACCTGGAAAATTGATCCAGGAGAGACAATTTGAAAATCATTGGACTACCTGAAAATCATGATGAAAATAAGAGCCTGGACAGTATCTTTCAGGAAATCATAAAGGAAAACTGCCCTGATGTCCTAGAGCCAGAAGGTAAAATAACCATAGAAAGAATACACCGCTCACCACCTGAAAGAGATCCCAAATTGACAACGCCAAGGAATATAATAGCAAAATTCCAAAATTACCAGATGAAAGAGAAGGTCCTGCAAGCAGCCAGAAAGAAACAATTTAAATATCATGGAACTACAGTCAGAATTACACAGGACCTTGCAACTTGTACATTAAAAGACTGCAGGGCATGGATCACGATATTCTATAAGGCAAAGGAGCTTGGATTGCATCCAAGGATCAACTATGCTGCAAAAATGTGCATGATTTTTCAAGGGAGGAGATGGATATTCAAAGAAAGAGGAGACTTCCAAACCTTCCTAATAAAAAGACCAGAGCTCAACAAATAATTTGATCTTCAAGTACAAGATTCCAGAAAGACATAAAAAGGTAAATAAATGGGACAGAAAAATACACAATGTTGTTAATAAGGGTGGACTGTTTACATCCCTGCAGGGGAAGATGACACTTGCAACTCTTGAGAACTGTGTTGTTATTATACCATGTTAAAGGAGTATACATAAAGGGGGTGGATATTAGTTGACTTTGATGTAATGATAAAAAAAAATCTAGTCAAGTGGGTTAAATAGATGCAAGTAAGTGGATTAGTGTGATCTTAGAAAATGCACTGAGAAAGGAGGAAGCAGACAAGGGTAAATTACATCACAGGAAAAGACAGAAAATCCTATTACAGCAAAGGGAAAGAAGGGAGAAGGTGAGCATTCTTTGAATCTTACTCTCATCGGGTTTGGCTCAAGAGGGAAAAACATAATCAGTTAGGCATAGAAATCTAACTTGCCCTATAAGCAGTAGAAGGGAAAAGGGGAAAGAAAAGGGAAAGGGATAATAGAAGGCAGGACAGACTAAAGGAGGCAGTGGTCAAAAGCAAAACACTATGGGTGGTAAAGAAGAAAGGAGAAAGAAAAGCATAAATGGGGGGGAAAAGAATGGAGAGAAAGACACAGATAGTAATCATTACTGTGAAAGTTGAATTCGCTATCTTTCTTTTTTTTTCTAGTGTTGAGTTTTCTTTCCTCTTTCTGATGTTTCCTCCTATTGGTTTTAATTTTTCCTTACAACTTCTCTAATGTGAAAATATGTTTAATAGGAATGCAAATGTATAGGCTATACCATGTCGTCTTGGGGAGGATGGTGGGGAGGAAGGGAGAGAAAAAATTTAAACTCAAAAGCATATAGAAGTAATTGTTGATAAATCACAATAAATTAATAAAATAATTTTTTTAAAGAAATAAATATAAAAATATTTTAAAAATAAAAAAAATAAGAGTAAAATCAGCCAAATGGAAAAGAAAGTACAATAGCTACCTCAGGAAAACCACTCCTTAGAAGTTAAAATTGGGTAAGTGGAAGCTAATGATATTACAAGACATCAAGAATCAATCAAATACATTCAAAAGAATGAAAAAATAGAAAAAAATGTAAAATACTTCATGGGAAAAAGAAAAAGCGACCTGGAAAATAGATCTAGGAGAGACAATATCAAAATCATGAGAGTACCTGAAAGCTATAATTAAAAGGAGGACCTGGACAGCATCTTACAAAACATTATCAAGGAAAACTGCCCTGATGCGTTCGGACCAAAGGGAAAATAGGCATTGAAAGAATCCATCAATTACCTCAGGAAAGAGATCCCAAAATTAAAAACTCCAAGGAACATTATAGTCAAATTTCAGAAGTATATGGTCAAGGTAAAAAATACTACAATTGCCTAGAAAGAAGCAATTCAAATATTGTGGAGTCAAAATCAGGATCAGACAGGATTTGGCAGCTGAAACATTTAAGCATTGGAGTTCATGAAATATGATATTCTGGAGGGTGAAGGATCTAGACTACAACCAAGAATCACTTACCTGGAAAAATTAAGCATAATACATCAAGGGGAAAAAATGGTCATTCAATGAAATAGAAGAATGTCAAGCTTTAGTAAGGAGAAAACCAGAACTAAGCCAAAAATTTGACGTCCAACATCAAGACCCAAGAGAAGTATAAAAAGGTAAAAAAGGAAAAGAAAATATAAGAGATTGAATAGAGCTAAAGTATTTACACCTTTACATGGGGAAATGATACTTGTTACTCTTAAAAATTGTATCACTAATAATATAGCTAGAAGTAGTATACATAGACAGATGGTATAGGTATAAAGATATTTTTGAGGAAATGACATAAGAAAAAGCATTAAGGGATGAGAAAGAGGAGTACACTAGGTGCTGAAGAAAGGGAGAGGTGGAATGGGGTAAATTATTTTTCATGAAAAGGTGCTGAAGACATATTACAGTGGAAGGGAAGATGGGGGGCAATGAGAGTTGCTTGAACCTTGCTCTGATCAGTATTGGCTCAAAGAGGAATCACATACACAGTTTGTGAAAATGGAGATTTAGAATAATATGTAATAATTGCACAATAGGTTTCAAATGGATATATAATCTAAATATTAAAAGTCATATAATCATATATAATGTGTTATATATTTATATATTTACATTCATATAAATATAAAAATTATGTATTCATATACATATATTTGTATATATATTCTATATACATACACATACATACATATAGAAGATAGAAGTTCCACTCACAACTATTTCTAGGGTGAAAATTCTCAATGAAAGCATGAGATTTATAGGGGAGAAAATTCAAACAGTTTCAGTTACAAAACATAAAAAAAGCCTTTAAAAAATAATAATCAATGGTGCTAGGTTATGAAGAACAGTCACCTGAAGAAAAACAAATTTTTGCATCAATATCACTAACAAAGGATTGATATCCAACATTTATAGATATTTAGTAGATATATATAACCAAAATCCATTAGCAAAAGATAAGTGCTCAAAGGATATAAACAGTTTTCAAAAGTATTGCAAACTATTAACAACTATATCAACTATTGCTTTGTCACTGATAAGAGACATGTTAATTAAAACATTTCTTAAAATTCACCTCACATCTAGAAAAAGAGAGAGACAGACATATACAGACTGACAGAAAGACAGGGACAGATAGAAACAGAAAGACAGTCAGAGACAGAGAGAGCCAGAGATAGAGATAATGTTGAAAGGGGCTATAAGATTACAGGCAAACTAACATGCTGTTGGTAAAGGTGTGATTTGGTCTGTTTTGAAAATAGTCAACCAATCAACATTTATTATGTACTTCTGTGTTCCAGGCACTATGATTCAAATTATGTGAGAAAAATGACTAAATATTTCATACCATTTGATTCAGATTCCATTGCTATGCACTGTCCCAAAGGAGGTGAAAAACACAAAGAAAAAAAGAAAAAAATATACACTTGCAGAAATATTTGTAGTAACCCTTTGTGTGTCAGTAAAGAACTGGGCAATGTCTAAATAAACTGATATACGAATTGTCTTCCTTTTCTCCTTCCATTCTTCTCCCTTGCCTTTGGTACTCACATTTCATCAGTGCTCTCTGATTGGAGGACTTGAAGGGGAGAGTCATCAATTTCTCAGTCTCCATTTAAGGAGAGGACACAGGGCAGACATCTTCCCCTTTTCCTATCTGGCTAAATTTAGCCCCCATGCTAAGTACTTTTCCCATCTCCCTCTTCTCCTTTTCAGTGTGTATGTGTGTGTGTGTTTGTGTGTGTGTGTTTGGTGTCTTTCCTAATTAAATAAGAAGCTCCTTAACAGCAATTTGGACACTGCCCAACATAGAGTAAGCAATTAATAAATATTAATTGACTTTATCTTTTCTCTCTTTCCCCCCCCCTTTTTCCTTTTCTTTTCTTTCTCTACAAAAGACCTATGATTTCATTAGTATAGGACTGACATCCACCAGGTCAGCACATAGTATGAAACTTAGTTTAGAGTGTAACCAAAGGCATTGAGAAATTAAATGACTTTCCAAGGGTCACATAGACAATGTGTCAGAGGTGGTATTGGAGCTTAAGTCTTCCTAAGTTCATAGCCAGTGATCTGTCCACTACATCATGATGCTTCTGATGTAGTTTTGTTGAGTAGTAAGAAAGGATGAAAACATTTTAAAAATGAATTCCTGGAAATATAGGAAGAGTTATATGAAATGCCGCAGAATGAAATAAGCAGACCAAGAAAAAGATAAGCAGAAAAAGAATACAAAGTTAATCTGAATACTATGTAATTATACTGATCTATCTTAACCCTAGAGCAGAGATGAAAAAATGTAATTCCTTCCTTTCATTAGAGACACGAGGAAACTTAGACACATTATCAAGCAAGGCTGATGTGCTGGTTAGTTTTGCTTGGTTATTTACTTTTTATTCATGCATTTTTTTTTAACAAGACAAAGTTCTTGTTCCTAAAGGGCTATAAAATCAAGAATATTCTTTGAACTAGCAATACCACTACTAGATCTGTATCCCAAAATAGATTAAAAAAATTTTAAAAAAATGAAAAAAAGCATATATATGCCAAAAATATTTATAGCAGCTTTTTTCTGTTGACAAAGAATTTTAAATTGAAGGGATACCCATCAATTAGGGAATAGCTGAACAAATTGTGGTATGTGATTATGATGGAATACTATTGTGCTATAAGAAATAATGAGCAGGATGCTCTCAGAAAAAAAAAAACCTGGAAAAACTTAAGTGAACTGATGCAAAGTGATAATGTCTGAATACAAATTGAAGCATACTTTTTAAAATTCATATTTCTTCATTTTTTTGTTCTATATTTCCTTTTACAACATGACTAATATGGAAATGTTTTGCATGACTACTCCTGTTTAACATGTATCAAATTGCTTACTTTCTCAAAGTGGCAGGGTGGGGATGGAGGAAGGGAGAGAATTTGGAATTCAAAGTTTTAAAAATGAATGTTAAAAACTGTTTTTTACATGTAACTGGAGAAAACAAAATAATAAATTCAAGAAAAGAAAGTTCATTGTTGTGGTATGGGTAGGGATATATCTGTAAATGACAATGATGTATAATAAGCCATCAACAAAATTGAAAATAGATAGAGGCGACTGTTCAATTTCAGCTCCTGGGTTTCGGCTTATTGATCCTTTCTGTTTGAAACCCCTAAAATCTTGCCTCTGTCAGTGAATATACAAGTTATTCATGCCAGTTTGGGGTACTAAGCCAATTTGATAAGCATGCCATCTATGTCTTCATCAAAGTCATTGATGAAGATATTTGACAGAACAAAGCTAAGGATAGAAATCCTTAGGACTTTTTTTATAGATCTCCCTCCAGATTAATATGAATTCTACTGATCAACAAACTTTGGGCACAAATTTTCAATGAACTAAAAATTGGGTGCACTATTTTATTATTTATTCCAACTTTCTCCATCTTCTCCACAAACATGCTATGGGCACTGTGTCAGATACCTTACTGAAATTAAAATACTTTACATTTACAGAGTATCCCTACCCTATCAGTCTGTTGAGTCTATTTTTTAAAGTATGTTACTTGGCATTATTTGATATTAATGAAGTTATGATTGCTTCTAGTAATTAGATCTTTCTGTTCCAAGTACTCACAAACTACCTGTTTATTAATACATTCTTGATTTTTTCCCTCAGGGATTGATGTCAAGCTGACTGGTATATAGTTTTTAGAAATCCTTGTTTTACTGTTTTGAAACTCTGGACAGCATAGTACCTTCCTTTCTCATGTACCTCTCCTATTTTTAATCATCCTCAAAAATTGCAGTCAGTGGTCTTCCACTCGCAAATATCAGTTTTTTCAGTTTCTTTGGATGAAGACCTACCAGGCCTTGAGATGTGAATTAATTTAGCATGTTCTATAATTATCTTAAATTATTACTATTTTAAAGTCCTCTTAGAATTTCCATGTTTATGTTTTTTTTTTCTAACAGTAATAGAAGATCCTTAAACATAGGGATATGTTAGCTTTGTAACCTTATGATATCCAGTGAAGTACTTTGCACATAGTTCATTTGGTTTGATTCATATATTTAAATATATACAAAAAAAGAAATGAATTACGTGATTAACCATTATTAACTATGATTATCTCAGAAATTGGATGGGAGAATTTAATGTCCATAATACAATTACATTAGCAGAATGCTTTTTAAATGGACTGTCAGTTTTGTTTTAGGATCATAGATTAAGACACCTTGGAGTTCACCTAGTTCAATTCCTACATTTTATAACCAAAGAAACTGCGATGGAAAGTTAAGTACCCAGGGTCGAGTTTAAGTGTGAGTATGTTTCTGTTGAAGACCAAGGATTATCCCCACGCCCTGTGAAAAGACATTCCCAAAACCATAATGTAATTCAATGTGCTTCATCCTAGGAACATTACCTTTAAAACTAACCCTTCAAGATTGTATATCATGAGTTAATTAGGGAGAGAGGACAGCTGTTTGCATGTAGGATACAAAGGCAGTGTGCTGTCAAACTATGGAAAATAAAGTATTCTAATAGAAAATCTGACAGAAGAAGAGAAAATTATGGCTGTCATTTAAACATGAAATGTAGAAGCCTTGGAAGGAAAGACTCACAGTTTTATTATGTTTTTCTGATTAGCTTGAATCTTTAGGATTGATATGTAAAGTTAGAGAACACTTAGAGAATTTATAAAATTCAACTTTTATACCAAATAGATACAGGCAAAGGATTAGTTTCCAAATCTCTTCCTGTGCTCCTATTGAGTGAGAGAGGTAGCTAAAATGTTCTCTGCAAAGGACTGAAATTTGAGGTTTATAACACAATTTTATTCAAAACAACCATATGAAGGAGATATTCCAAATCTTACCATTCTATCTCACCAAGAAACTGAGCCTCTGTGGTTTGCCCACAGCTCACCACTAACATAGCTAGCAAGTCTCAGAGCTTGGATTTAAATCCAAGAGTTTCTTGTTTCTATGTTCTAGGCTTATTCCATGTTGTCTCTTATCTTAATAACTGACTTTTGCAACTCTCTTTACAATTTATAAAGAGCTTTATAATACATCACCTCATTTGAGTCTCACAACAACCCTGTGAGTTAAGAAGAAAAAGAAAGGTTTCAAAGTTATTCAAGAGTGAGCGAAAGCTGTTGATGGAGTCTAATAAAAATATGTTGTGCATCTTAGCTGGAATAATTGTAAACTATTGGAATCCCAAAAAGACTTCAAGTTGGAAATGTCTAAAATTATGCACAGTATGTTACTGTCTGGGAGTGAGAACTGTGGGAGTGACTGTACTGGGAATAATGATAGTGAATCAATGCCAGCTTGGAGAGAGACCTCCTCCCTAAGGCAGAACCTGACAGTAATGGAGGGTATTGTCCCGAGAATACCAAAGGGTGTCACTCCAACTGTAACTCATTAATTCTTTTTGCACCAATTCCTGAACTTCATCATTCTCTGCACAAGAGAGCCCAGAGGCTCCTTGCCACTTTTCAGCACAGAAAGCCACTGAGGCTTGCTTTACAAACGCTTGCTTTTCCATGCTGAGGGGAGATCACTTGCTAATAAACAATGTGAGCTGCAGGATGTACATGTGGTCTTGGGCACCAGTTGGCAGGAAGTTAGATGCCCATCTGGAAAGGGAGAAGCAGCTCTTCCATGGGGTTTAGAGGAGACTGACAAAGTGTAAATAAGGCTCCCTGACAGCCAGATTTCCTTTTAGTCAATTATACATTATTGCTGTCAGTTATAAGACTCAGCTCTTGCCTTTCTGGTTCTGCTGGAAGGGGAAAGAGTAGAAGGAGAAGTTTAATTTCAATTGTTGGGAAGGGGAGGGAGTCAGCTAACTGATGGATATGTCAAAGCCCCATTGAAGGAAGAGTTTAAATGTGAGTGAAAGAAGGACCAGATTGGGGTTCTGGGTAGAAACAAAATCTAGGCATAAAGTTTGCAAAATAATGTACATGATCAGAATAGCTTAGAGACTACTAATCTAGTCCAACGGCTTTGTTTTGGGGTTTGTTTGTTTTTAACAGATAAGGAAACTGAAAGCCAGGCAGATTCAGACTAGTCTCTAACAGGTTGGCTTTTAACCTTTTCCTAACTCCAGAGCTAGTGTCATTTCCTTTCTATCAATCCAACCTCCAAAATTTGTTTCATATTCATTATATAACTAATTGGATAATAATTACAAGAGAATGAAAAATCCAAGAGGACTTAATTATCCACCTTTCCACGTTCCAGGTCAGGCCATGAGTTAATTAGGGAGAGAGGACAGCTGTTTGCATGTAGGATACAAAGGCAGAGTGCTGCCTCCAGGCCACATAAGCCCTTCTACATCCTTGGGTTGGCCTTTCCACTGAGTCCAAGTTTTATAAAACAAATTCTTTTATTAAGAGGATTTGTCCTGTGAAGTTTGGATTCAGTCAAAGAGCCACATTAGATGACCTAGAGGGCCACATGTGTCCTGGAGGCTTCAAGTTCCCCACCCCTGCCCCAGGTCATCCTTTCATTAAACTCAACTTGACATTGTCAGAATGTCTGGAATGTGCACTGAGAAGGGCCAGGGGATTCAGGGTGGGACAAACAATGGGATTATATTCGATACTCTATTGTCTTATTCCCTTTGCCGTTAGGAAAGGGGAGCTATAGGATAGCAAAAAAAAAAAAACTGCTTTGGCAGGGTCACAAAGAAGACTTAGCAACAGTAACCAATTCCCAAGTAAGACCTGGCTATCTTACAAGCAAATCCCAAAATGGCTTTATATTTTAAGAAGAATCCATTCTATTGTAGGATATATTGTGTGCATCACTTTTTTTTTTATAAATGAGTATTGTTAGTTCTCAAAAGAATGAGGAAAACAAACAAAAAAACAAAAACTTAGAGAGTTGGGCAGTCAGGACATGTCTTTAGCAGGGGCAAACCTGAAAGGGACTTCTATTGAAGAGTAAGTCACATTTTTATGGCATGCAACAGTTTAAAAAGCATATTCTTGGAGCAACCATATACAATTTGTTCAAGTACCATGTTCCCCGTTTTACAGATGAGGAAATTCAGATTCAGAAAGATTAAACATAAATTGCCCAAGGTCACACAACTGCTAAGGGCCTGAGTTTGTCCTCAAATACAGATAATTTTTTTGCCTTTAAAATCAAATGATTTTTCTTATACAGTACTCTGGCTTTCAATTCACCACAATGATGACATTTCAGGTCTTACAAAAGTCTTCTACTCCTGCTTCTTTTGTTTTATTTCCTATATTCAGCATATGTTGACTCTTCATAGTAATCTGAAACTAAAAAGGGGGCAGCAGGCAAAGGCTAGACTATAAATTACCATGGACTCCTACGTCTCTCTTATGTCCTCAGGAATTCCTTGAATTTGATGCTGGGAAAATTCAAATCTCTGTATGAACTTGTTTCTTTTTTTCATTTAATAACACAATGAACACTATATAACTCAATGTGCTTCTGTTTTTGGCTTAGCTTCCAGAAACCCACTCAGAGCTAAAAAATCAGTGCTTGACTATAGTAACTAGGTCATGCTAGGTATCTGACACCATCTAATTTTCAATTTAGCAGCTTTCAATTTTTTTTTATATTTTTACTGTTAAATCCATTCTCTTAGGACCCACATTGGATAAAATACAATGAAAGTAAAGATCCTCTGCATTCCAAACCTGATTCCCAATGTACTATTGATCACAATTACTTATATCCAGGTTTTTGTCATTATTTGTGACAGAATTTTTTGCAGCTCTTTATACTAGTGTACCCTTCAGTGGCCCTCTGGTACACTCCATAACTTTGTTACTGCCACCATTTTACCAGCCTTCTATGAAGAAGGTAACTAAAGGGAGGGGGGTTGAACAGATGGAACATTACATTTATGACAGGATAGGATCCATATACCCATGGGTACTATGTCAGAATGCCTACCCACATTAAAAGAAAAGTATATTCTTGGTTATTATAATTAATTTTAAAATGTTTCATATTTTGTGATATTTTTACTTGTTTAAACTTTCAAAATCATTTGGGAAAAGGATGGGATATAAATTTTAAATGTAGTGGTAAAACAAGGAACATTTATACCTCATTCCAATCAACTACCCTTTATTTATCACCTACTATGTGAAATGACCCTAGGGATATAGAGATGGAAAATGATACATTCCTCAAAGAACTTGCAATTTCATTGAAAATATATCATTTCTCTCAAAGGCCCTTCCCTACATACAGAACTGAATAACTGACTATCCCTTTAAAATCTGTGCCTATACACAGCAAGTACTAAAATGTAGAATAAGAGGAGTTGGAAAGTGATCGCATCAAGGAATATTTGGGATAAATGTCTTGCCATCACTTTTTACATTACAATTTAACCAGAATTGATAAAATTGACATTACAATTTGACCAGAATTGGTAAAATTTCTACTATATGTAAGGCATTATCCTAAGCTATGGGATGCCAAAATGAAGAGCAAAACATGGACTCTGCCAGATGAGCATAAATTTGAATACGAAAATGAAATAAGGGAGGATGGAAAAAGTGACTAAGAATGTTCAAGGGAGGAGAAATAATTGGGAGATAGTAGTGTGAGGGGGGTGTGGGGAAAGTGAATGGAAGAAAGTCTGTAGCTGAAAGTTTATTTTTTTTAATTAATTTATTTTTAGATTTCAACATTCACTTCCATGAGCTTTTGGGTTTTAAATTTTCTCCCTCTTCTTTCCCCACCTCTCTCCCCAAGATGGCATGCAGTCTGATATAGGCTCTACATATACATTCCTATTAAATATCTTTTCACATTAGTCATTTTGTAAGGAAAAATTAGAACCAATAGGAAGAACCAGGCAAAAGAAGAAAATAAAACAAAACAAAAGAAAAAAAAAGAGCAAATAGTATGCTCTGATCTGCATTCAGACTCTATAATTCTTTCTCTGGATGTGGATAGCATTTTCCGTCATTACTGTTTTGGAGATGTCTTAGATCCTTGCATTGCTGAGAAGACCTAAGCCTTTCAAAGTTTGTCACCGCACAGTGTGGCTGTTATTGTGTGCAGTGTTCTCCTGTTTCTATTCACTTCCCTCAGTGTGACTGAAAATTTCTTAAAGGAGATGACATTTGAGCTTGGCTTCAAAGGACAGAAAGGATTTCAATGGGAAGGACTGTCTCCCTGTTTCATGAATCTCCCTACTCCAGTACATTTTCCAATCCTATAACAAAATAATTTTCCTCTAATAAAATACTAATATAACAAAGCTAATATATAAACCTGTCATACCCTCATTCAAAAACTGTAGTGGCTCTCTTTTTACCTTTAAGACAAAACTATGAAATCACATGTTTAGCTTTTAAAGCCCTTCATAACCTGGCCCCTTTCCATGCTTCCCATCTTCTTACACTTTGCTCTTCTTAACATGCTCTGTAATCCAATGAAACTTCTCTCCTTGCTTCTCCTCCAGTAAAACAATCCATCTCCCAACTCCACATTTTCACTTGCTGTTCTCCACATTTTAAACCGTCTCCTCATATTTGCCTCCTGGCTTCCTTCAATTCTCAATCAAACTCTTGTCTATTTCCATACCCTGAACTTTGACCTTTGTTCTACCCACTGGATATTTCACTGCACAGAGTAACTTTATTAGGAAATTACTCAAATCACGTATTGTCTATTAAGATATAGCTAAATTTAATTTAACACTTGTGATTCTTTTCTTGATAACATCTTTCTGAAATCCATGTGTGGGGCTTCAGAAAGGTAGGAATTTTGGCCCATTTCATTTCTTTTGCCAAATCACATTTTCTAACTTTTTAAAAAAATATCCTGTCCCAAACCCAGTTTCATGTTGAAGTCAGTAAATCTATAAATGTAGGTTGACTTAACTTGAAGTATCTTGTTTAGTTCTTCCAAGTATTTCTCTTCTCATTCTTGGAAAGAGCCATTTGTGCAAACATTACAAATATCTTCATGTGCTACCCTTGTTTACAACTCATTATGAGCACTATAATACTAAATGATCAAGGGTCTTATAAAGTAATATATCTTGTTGACATTGAACATGGAATGAAACTTACTAACCTAGTCAACTCCTTTATTACATGCTCTGAGGAGAATCTGTGAACTATATTGTCATTTAGTTTCTAATTCTTTATAAGTACTGGTTTCATTTATTGCACACATTTCAATAGGGATATAGTTCATTTCCTCCAATTGTTTATCCACTGGTTTATTAGTTAGAATAACTAACTAATTTAGAAAGGAGTTTGATGTCATTTCGTCTAACACCCTTAATTTCAGATAAAGAAATAACAAAATGAAGTGACTTGCCCAAGGTCACAAAGGTGGCAGAGCTGGGTTTTAAACTTGAGTATTCTGACTCCAAATCAAATATTCTTTCCACAACAAATACTTATAAAAGCAACAATTACATTAATGTTTTATGGTCCAATCCACCGTGCTATTATAGGCATTCTCTTAAGACTCAGCCCAGTAACTCTGCCACTGTTACAGGGGAAGCACAATGGAGACACTATGAACTGAAGAGGAAAAGAAAGTTCATTTGAGTAGACACATATACACAATAAGTTCTCTCACAGGACATGTGTTAAGAAAGGCATAGTTTATAAGAACATGGAAGTGATAGTCTTATCATACTCGTTCCTTCTAAATTTCACCTGGAGTACTATTTCCAAATCATGGTGCCACATTTTAGAAATGATATTGCTAAGATGGGAGAGCATATAAGGATCAATTTTTATAATGGAGGATGTTTAGTCCTGAGAAGAAAATACTAAGAGTAGACCTGATTGCTATCATCAAGCACTGTTGTTGTTAAGTTGTTTTCCCATCATGTCTGAACCTTCATGACACCATTTAGGATTTCTTGGCAAAGATACTGGAGTGGTTTGCCATTTCCTGCTACAGTGGATCTATTTTGTCAAGCAATCAGAGGTTAAGTGACTTGTCCAGTATCACAAAGCTATGAAGTACCTGCTGCTAGAATGGAACTCAGATCTTCCTGATTCCAGGCCCAGTGCTATATCCACTGAACCACCAGCTGCCTCACCAAGCCTTATTTGGGTTATTATTTGGAAGAGGGACTACAATAACTTTACCTTGCCTTAGAGGGTAGAACTAAGATAAATAGGTAGAAGAGGCAAAGAAATAAATATAGGCCTTAAATTACTACCAGAAGTAGAAGTCCTCCCCAGAGATCTTCAAGAAAAAGCTGGACGACCATTGGACAAGTATATTTTATAGGGCAAAACTTGAGGGATGTGTGTTGGAATGGATGACCACTGAGCTTCATCCAAATTCTGAAATTCTGAGATTCTCTAATTCAATGACAGGGAGAAACCTTCAGGGGTTCTATCATGGTGAAAGAAGTGAATCAAGGAGACCTGAGTTCAAGTACAACCTCAGATACTTCCTGGCTGTGTGGCGGCTTGTGATGGGACTGAACTTATTTCAGTGCATTACAAACACCGACTTGCTTTGGGGAGACAAAATAAAAGATGTCATCAAGTAAATATACAATAGAAAAAGATGGACCTGAAACTTGGCAAGGATGGGGAACAACTCTAATGTTCTGTTGTTATCCTCTGGATTCCAAGATGAGGAGAAAGAACTCCCAACTGTTCTAAGACATATAGGAAGAATCGGATAAAAGTCACTCAAGGATGGGCAGGCACATCTGGAATTTAATCACCATCAAGGTAGGAAATGTCCACATTAAAGAGATTATAGATCAAATGGCATAGTGGTGGACCTAAATGTCTTCATCTGTACAATGGAGACAATATTTAACATGCACTGCCAATTTTACAGAGTCGTTCTGAGGAAAGAAATTTGTAAATCTTCAAGAGCCATATAGAAAGGGAAAACCAATTTCACTGTTCAGAATGAAATAAATGTGTTTGCCTTCAAAGATTCTATGGTGTCATTGGATTAAAAAAAAGACTTTTAAATGGTAAATATAATATAGTTTAGTTAGAGTATAATATGTATACAAATTAGAGTATGTAGTGCTATGAAATTGTACAAGACAGGAATTACTTCCAGCTTGGGGAAGCTATCAAAGACCTGACTTTGTTCAGTATAAAGATAAGTGAATTTTACTGTCATCTAATTCTATGAAAAGTGTAAGTCAGAAAATAGCATAAATGGTAATTCTATTAACCAGAATGCTCCATTAACTAGAATCTTCTCTTCCCCAACCCTCTTAGATAAGTGAGCTTACAGGAATTTAAAGGAATAAAACAGGATACATCATGCCATATTTTAAAGATAAGGAAAAAAAAAGGAAAGCTTTCTTAACACTTGTAGTAGATTCTATTTCCAAATGTTCAACTTTAATCTAATGATAAGCCGTTTCTGATTAGAGCCTTTTAATTTTTAAAAAGCATAATTATACCATTAAAGTGCCTGAGGTTCAGTGGTCAGAAATCTTAGTTTTTCAACGCTATCCACATACACACATCACAACAAAAGGGCAAAATATTCATACTTTTAGACTTAACACAGCCTTTGGTGTTTCAGTACAATAGAGATTTAATAAATCTGGAAGCCAAGAAAAGGGACACACAGAAGCTGTTGATGTTAATGAGCTTTCTTCATCCTCCTTTACCAAAATATCCAAAGGGAGGGAAGGAAAATTCATCATGTGTAAAGTGTCTTACTTGTTTTCAATTAATCAGTGACTCATCTATGGATTCCTGGCCTATAAGCTGTCAGGTACTTCTTTAAAAAAAATAAATAACAATAGTATTTTGGTTTTAGTTGTTACTGATATTTTCTTCTTCATTAACCATTCATGAGGATTTCTCTAAAGGTACATTGAATTATTCATAGAGAAATGAATGTTTAAGGACTATGTAACTGTGTGTGAACATTTAGTGGGGCCTTATCATGAATTATGTCCTGACAGTTCAGAAATTAAAAGTTCGTGAAATTCTTAAATTGTTAGTCTGATTAAAACAAAGAAACAAAAACTTGTAGCAAAAAGGAGTTGAGAAATGATTTCTGTGTCTCCATGTTAGCGGTGGTAGGGGGGGTGAGGGGAGAGAAAAAAAAAGCTATCGTTCTGTTCAAAGGCATACATTAAATATGCATGAACAGTTTTATGAATTTTAATGACAGTTTAATGACATTGGTCAGCTAATAACATAGGAGAACCTTCCATAAACAATTCACCTGCATATCCAGACAACATTTGTGCCAACCTTTATGAATTTACTGGAAAGATAGTTGGATTCAACATCTATTTAAAAACCATTTATTTTTGTGTTTATTACATGCTAAGACCTTGGATGATACAAAGATGGAGGATACAGGGTCCATGCCCTTTTGAACATTTTCATTTAGTAGGGAGCAGTAATATATAATTATATATACATTAAGGATCTGCATCAGTCAAAGTATGTATATACTTCACTCATTTAGATCACAGTCTATTCCCATTTTTGAGAGTTAGTATGGCAAAAAAAAAATTGCCACCTTAGAAGTGAAATGATTATGAGCTTCTCAGAACTCAGCCTAGAAAGGTCTTTTCCTAGAGTGGTCTTCAAAGAGACATACAATCTATCCATAGCCCATACATGAATCATTTTCAGAATGGTAAGATGTGTTAGGACTTATGCCCCAGATATTAGTCTTCTGGAAACTAAGATCACCTCTCCACCATGGTGAGATATCAAATTAGAATGCTAGTTACTAATATATATTCATTAATCTAATATTCATTTGAATATAATACTCATAGATTCAGAAATTCCTTTTGAAATGACAGTTATAATCCATTCATGCCTGCACATCCAATGTGACTTATCCATGCCTTTCTATAAGTTTGTCATAGGTTGCCTATTCAAACTGTTGGGTAGAAGTTGAACATTCTATCTTCTTGACATCTTTTGCCCTCTTCACATGACCAATCCCTCTTTTCTTCCTGTCAAATAATTAATTAATGGCATTTTTTATCCCTTTTTTAAAAAAAATGTTTCAGTAATCATATGTTATAGCCCACTCATACCTATAGACTTTCCATGTTCCTCTGAACTGTCCTCTGTGATGTTTACTTTTAATTCTTCAGCCACATTTTTTTATTCTATACCTATATTTAAAATGTAGGAAAAAAACAATATAATAAGAGTATTCTGCCATGCAAGGAGAGTGTTCTACTAGTGTGGAGTACAATAGATGATTTTAATGGTGTGAAAAGCAGAGGAGTCCAGAGCGCTATGGAATAAAATAAAGAAATTCAAAGCTGGGCTGAGCCTGGAAGCCAGGGACAGAGAATGTAATCATAGCAACATATATTTAGAACTAGAATGGACTTTAGATATCACCAAATACAACCTTCTCATTTTACAGATGAGAAGACAGAAGTACAGAGAATTTAAGTGACTTATACAAGGTCACACAGTGAGGAAGTATCTGAGACAGGATTGTAACCAGGTCAGGACTTTCCAACTCTAAGTCCAATACTCTATTCACTCTACCATGTTGTGTATAAGGATGTTCCTATGATGGAAAGGGCACAGTCTATGCTGTGCTCATGACTAACCCTTTGGACTTTGGAGTCAGATGCTTCTATTGTCCCTATATTGCCATCATGGAACGCACCATTTTCAGAGTAGGCTTAATGTGGGGGGATATCTTCTGGGAGGAGAAAAACAGAAGTATACATGGTGTGACAACTTTGGAATTGGAAAAAAAGATACACCAAGTGAAAGACAATAATGAAGAGATGATCATTGGTAATTTAGAAGGCTTCATGTTGGAAGGCTCATTACTGTTGGTGCCCCTTTATCCTTCATGCCTTAACCACAATGTGTTTATCTATGTCTGAAGTTTTCCAAGCACATTCTATACACTATCAGTTTTGAGTTTCATGACAACTCTGTGAGGTAGAGGATGCCATTATTACTGTCCTCCTTTTAAATATAGACAAAATGAGGTTAAATGACATGGTCATTATCATCCAGATAATGTTAGTTAAAGGATTTCAGCCCAGGCTTTTCTGACTCCATGTCCAGAGCATCATACACAGCCACACAATGCATTAGATCACTTCATGTGATTCTTGTCGAGGACTTCACATAAATCCCCCCTCAAGGGGCTATTCAACACTAAAATTTCTTCTCATTCTTTTCATATCCTAGGAGCTTGCATGCAGTGCTTAGCCTGTCCATCTGTTGTCTTTCATTCTTGCTACAGAACTGGACCATTGCCTTTTCCAGTCTACTCATCCTTCATGTCTTCCATTGCACTTCATAAACATAAGCTGTTGTTGGTAATGCATGAATGCCAGCTTACACCCACCATCTATCTTTCCTTTGCCTTTTAGGTTATTCATAGTTTTATTTTTTTTTTCTGAAATCATGGTATTCTAGAATTCACAGTGATCATTTTGGTCAGAAAAATACCCTATAACAATGAAAATTTAACTGCAGGTATCTTTGATACATGATCTCTATTCAAAGGCAAAAGAATTGATATACTATTAGAAGAAATGAGACATCAGCATATTGACAGAATTTTAGAGAATGAAGGAGAGGGAAATTCTGCTATAACTGCATGCTTGCTAAAATTCAACTCTTCCCTTTGTGGGCCAAGGCAGTTATTTAACAAGTTCAATTAAACCTTTGGTGAAGTTTAATTGAGAGCATTCATAGCAGGTCTTTTCCTAAAGGAACAGTATCCAATAGCAGACACAACTAGGTCTCTCTCTTTGACTTTCTGCAACAACAGAGGCAGTCCAGTGATGGGCACTCAGTAGAAGAGGAGGCATATTACCAGCAGCAGGCATCTTGGTTTTTGAATCCAATTATTTTGTAATTACATATTTGGGGAGAAAACATATATTCTGAGGAACAATGATCATGTTAGAAAACTAATTACAGAGCCTCACCCTTTCAGAATAATTCAAGTTGTGCATTGTATGTGTAAAACTGTTTTTAAAAGGAGTGCCACTGGGTATATAGCACATTCTTTTGTTGTTGTTGTTGTTTTAATAAATATAAAATACAAAATTCATGCTAAGGCTGGTAAGATCTTTGGACATAGGATGTTAGAGCTAGAAAAGGTCTTATATGGAATATCAGAACTGAAAGGAACATTATAGATGATCTAGATTCTAGGCAAAACCCCTCATTTTACAAATGTGGAACTGAGGCCCAAAGAAGGGTAACAACTTACAAAAAATCGGACAGTCAGTGGCACAGCTGAGAATTGGACACAAAATCAGAGATACAAATGACCTTAAAAATCATCTCATCCAAGTGACCCTTTCTGGTCACCTCTCATTATGTAGGCAAAGCCCTGGAAAGGTATAGTCTTAGGGAGGAAAAATGGTGCAGGAGAACACTAGACTTGAATTCAGAAGACAGGTTCAGGTTCTGCTTCTGTCATTTACTATGTGACCATAAGCAAGTCACTTCATTATTTTAGGCCTCAGTTTAATTCTGTGCAAAAATAAGAACGTTGGTAAAGACAGTTGCTAAGGTCTCTTCTATTTCTATTGTGATTATGGTGGCAGGGCCTAGAAGAGAATTCCCAATTCCTCCAATGATCTTTCCATTATTCTGTGTTGCTCTAGAAAATCTATTTCTCATAAATGTAGTATCTGTATTCACCAGTTATCTGATATTAACATAAAATACTGAAGAACTAGACGGGGGAAGGAGCATTGATGAAATCTTCTGAGGAATCTGACACAATATATTCAGAAAAACTTGGTCTATCCTTTGCATAGTCGAAACTTTTTGAAAAGTCCTACTTTTGCTCTCTAGGACCAAGCAGAACAGGCTTTCTCCTTTATCCATAGAATATCCTTTCAGCACCTCAAGGTAGCTGATGCATTCCCCTCCCTCAAGCTTACTCTTATCCTTGTTAAAAATACTCAATTATTTTTAGTTGACCTTTATCTAACATGCTCTTGAGGTCCTCTGCATGCTGGCTGCCCTCTGTGAGCTCTCCACCTTGTCAACATCCTACTGGGAATGTGGCTCCCAGAACTGAGCATGATATTCCTGTTGTGGTTTACCCTGAGCAGGAGGGCACAACTCCCCATTTCTTACAGAAAGATGGAGTACGTCCTCACCAACCATGCAGTCTTCAAGTACATCTAACTCTTTGTCAGGATTTTCAATCAGTAAACTTCATGCTTAAGCCAGTTCATTCCTTGGGGAAGTTGCTTCTCATCAATCCGCTGGTATGAAAAACATGACTCAGAGTCCCTCCTACAATCCATCCTAAAAATTCAGCTTGTCAAAGCTTTCAATGCCTTTCCTTAATGAGACATATTTCCATAAACTAGGCCACCTGCCTCGATGACAGAGTGATTTTGTCTTCCATGATAAGCACAGTTGGAAAAGAAGTATTTTGTCTGACATGGCTAACAATAAGCATTAATAAATATGGATGCAAAGTAATAATATATTTTTTTCACTTTCACATTTTAGAGAAAGATACTTTATTTAAAGTAGTCTGTGGAGAATCCTAAATGTGTGCATACATGTGTATATGCATATATACATATGTACACAGAGAGACACAGGCACACATATATCTGTATAGGTACATATGTACATGCACACATATATGCATATACACACATATATATACACATATATGTTTATACACATACATGTGTACATATATGTGTACATATGTACATGCACACATATATGCATATAACATATTATACACATATATGTTTATACACATACATATGTACACATATATAGTATATTTAGTATATATATATAAATAATATGTATATATGATTTTATACTATAACAATAATAAAAGTATGTAATATATAATATATTACAGTTATATATATATATCTAGATATATATATTTATATATACATTTCTAGATAAGAGAATGTTAGTAAAGAAGACCTTCAGAAATAAAGAATCCTAAAATATGGAAGATAACCTGGTACAATGTTTCTCAAGTACACTCCACATCTTTGCTCTGTTGTTTAAGACTGGTGGTTGCCTAGATATGGAATATGCTCCTGTTTCATCCTACCTCTTAGAATCCCTAATTTCTTCAGGACTCAGCTCAAGTGCCATCATTGATGCAAAACATTTCCTGGTCATTGAAATGTGTCTTCCCACAACAAAAGAAAAACAACTTGCATTTATTTTGTGTATATTTTATATACATTTACATATTATCTTCCTTGATAGAATGTAAAACTCCTTGAAAGAAAACATTTTTCCTTCTCCTCCTCCTGTTTCTTTTTCTTCTTCTTCTTCCTCCCTCCACCTCCTTCTAATCTATAGAGCCCAGTTCAATGCTTGATACAATGGCAAGATGTTTGCTGATTGTTTGTGAGTATTATTTAGTTTATACGTCTGACTGTGTTATTAACTAGTTGTGTGACTTTGAAAAAGTCATTCCCTTCTCTGGGCTTCATTTTTTAAAAATATGTACAATGATGAGGTTTGATTAGATTTCTAGGGCTCCTTCCAGATTTACCATTCTTTGATGTTATTAGTTCATTAAGGTCAGGGAATCAAGTCACATTTTTGATATGCTTCAGTGCAGCTGGAAATATGCTGGTCACAGATAAGACAATAAAAACTATAAAACAATGAATTGGGAAGGTGGAGGGGGAAAATATGTATTCATAACCACTGGCTCAGGATAGTTTGTGTAAACTCTGACTTCTCTGCTTTCCTGTTGTGATATTAACCAATAATGATTGGATCGGGATTAATGAGGAGGTTTTGATTACAATAGTGAACAATATTGGACAGAACCAATGACGATTTTTTTTTTCTGCCTCTCAGTATTTTGGCTTCTATTTAATTTACTGGGGGTATTTCCTGTTTGTGATAAAAGTTGTCTCTGTTTTCAACAACAACCTCCACAAAAATAAACCCATTCCTTTATGATGCCAAATTAGGTCCAAAGTTAAGAATGGATAATCAAAGTGTCCATCTCTCTTCTTGATATCCTCCTTTCTTCTAGAGCTATTGTTATTCTGGCTTCCAGTTACGCAGGCTCCAAACACTGATACTATCTCTGGCTCCTCCTGTTCTATTTATCTACCATATGCTATCATTCACAGTTCTGAGTATTCTTACCCTAGTATCATAGGATGTTAGGGTTGGAAGGTGCCTGGGAGGCTATCTAGACAAACATCCTTATTTTACAGCTTTGGAAAAGTGTGGCCCAGAGGGGGATACTGACTTGCCAAATGATAGTAATTAGCAGAGACTTCCAACCCAGGCCTTCTAATTCAAAACACTCTTGCTATTATTGAATCATGCTGGATACTCTTTAGCTAGTCACTATCCCCTTCTTAAAATGTGGTATGTCTAGAGAGAACAAAAGCTAACGAAATAAATTTGAAAGTAGTCCAGTAGACTCCTGTTGGAAAATTGAGCAAAACTGTCACCCTTATAAAGATGAAAGGACAGTATTGTGGATGTGACTGCCATTATTTCGATATGGAACTTCCGTGATTTCACAAGTAGATACTGCTGCTGTGGACTGAAGGAGGAAACAAAGAAGATAAAAGTAGCCTGAGGAGAGCAACTGTGGAGTTCTTTGCTTCCTTTCTGAATTTCAGGGAATAACAAGGTAGTTGAGTCTCAAAACATTTTTTTTCTTTTTTTATTCTTTAGAGACAAATGGTGATATCACATAGTATTTTTGTGTACCTACTCATAACTGGACAGAACACAATGATTATCCTTACTGTGATAAGTGAACATCTATCAGATATAAATACTTGAGCTCGTATTAAGGTCTTTCAAGATTGTTTTGGACCTGATCTTCCTTTTCAAGCTTGTCTCTCACTATGCTCTTTTATGAACCTTTCCACTCAGTCATGTAAGTCTACTTGATGAGCATAATATATAGAAATAGTATTAGATGACAGTTGTGAAGTGCTTATAGGCATTATTTCAGTTTGCAAAGACCACAATCCTGTGAGTTAGATGTTATTGTCTTTTTATGGATGAAGAAACTGAGGCACAAATAAATCAAATGCCTTGCCCAGGTTCAGATAAGTAGTTAAGTATCTAAGGCAGAATGACAACTGTTTTTTTTTTCCTTCCTAATCTTAAGTCATATACTCTTTTCCACCACATCCCATCAATCCTCTGCATAGTTGGTTACAAAGATCATCCTCACTGGGAGTTAGAAGATTTAAGTTCAAGTTCAATTTTCGATGTTTTTTAATTAGGTGGTCTTATTCAAGTCAGGAGATGCCTTAAAGATTCAATTTACTCACCTGAGAAATGGGAATAATGATGCTTTTGTTATATACTTTAGCAATGTGTTGTGAAGAACAGATGAGATAATGTGTGTAAAGTAGCCAATAAATATAAAGTATTATTATACATTGTATCTTTAACATACATATATTTTCCTATCATCATCCCTTTGCTTACATTGACATCTCCTTTTCATGGAATACCTCCCTTATCGCTACCATTTACCCATTTTCAAGAAAGAGATCAATTCTTACTTTTTTAAAAAAATTAACTAATTTATTTTTAGTTTTCAACATTCACTTCCATAAGCTTTTGAGTTTTAAATTTTCTCCCCTCCCTCTCCTCCCCTCTCCCCAAGACAGCTTACAATCTGGTATAGGCTCTACATATACATTCTTATTAAACATATTTTCACATTAGTCATATTGTAAAGAAGAATTAGAACTAATGAGAGGAACAAAAACAAACAAAGAGAGAGAGAGAGAGAGAGAGGAGAGAGAGAGAGAGAGACAGAAGAGAGAGAGAGAAACAAATAGTATGCTTGATCTGCATTCAAACTCCATAGTTCTTTCTCTGGATATGTATAGCATTTTCCATAATGATTCTTTTGGAGTTGTCTTAGATCCTTGTATTGCTGAGAAGAGCTAAGTCTATCGAAGTCAGTCATTGCACAATATGGCTATTGCTGTGTACAATGTTCTCCTGGTTCTGCTCACTTCACTCAGCATCAGTTCATATAATTCCTTCCAGGTTTTTCAGAAATCCGCCTGCTCATCATTTCTTATAGCACAATAGTATTCCATCACATTCATATACCACAACTTGGCCAGCCATTCCCCACTTGATGGGCATCCCCTCAATTTCCAATTCTTTATCACCACAAAGAGAGCTGCTATAAATATTTTTGTACATGTGGGTCTTTTTCCCACTCTTTTTTTTATTTGTTTTTTTTTTGCCTGCTGTTTAAAAAATACATATAGTATTGGGATGAAATGTTTTGTTTTTAATTTATTTTGATTTATCAACCATCACTTCCATAAGCTTTTGAGTTTTAAATTTTTCTCCCCCTCCCTCCCCACCTCTCTCTCCAAGACAGCATGTATCTGATAAAGGCTATACATACATATTCTTATTAAACATATTTTCACATTAGTGATGCTGTAAGCAAGAATTAGAACCAATAGGAGGAACCACCAGAAAGAGGAAACAAAACACAACAGAAGAAAAAAAATACCAAATAGTATGCTTCATCTGTATTCAAACTCCATAGTTCTTTTTTTGGATGTAGATAGCATTTTCCATCATGAGGCCTTTGGAGATGTCTTAGATCCTTGTATTGCTGAGAAGGGTTAAGTCTATCAATATTAGTCATTGCACAAAGTGGCTGTTACTGTGCATAACATTCTTCTGGTTCTGCTCACTTCACTCAGCATCAGACCATACAAGTCTTTCCAGGTTTTTCTGAAGTCTACCTGTTCATCATTTCTTATAATGCAATAGCATTCTATTACATTCTTATACCATAACTTGTTCAGCCATTCCCCAACTGATGGGCATCCTCTCAATTTCCAATTCTTTGTCACCACAAAAAGAGCTGCTATAAATATTTTTATACACGTAGATCCTTTTCCCATTTGTATGATCTCTTTGGGATATCTTTTTTCCCATTCTTATGATCTCTTTGGCATACAGTCCTAGAAGTGTTATTGCTGGGTCAAAGGGTATGGACATTTTTATGGCCCTTTGGGCATAGTTCCAAATTGCTCTCCAGAATGATTGGATCAGTTCAGAACTCCACCAACAATGCCTTAGTGTTCTAATTTTCCCACATCTTCTCCAGCATTTATAATTGTCCTGTTTTGTCATGTTAACTAATCTGATAAGTATGATGTGATACCTAAGAGTTGTTTTAATTTGCATTTCACTAATCAATAGTGATTTAGATCACTTCTTTATATGATTATGGATAGCTTTAATTTCTTCATCTGAAAACTTCCTCTTCATATCCTTTGACCATTTAAAAATTGGGGAATGACTTGTAAATTATTGCTTTTTATAAAGTGTTTTCCACCCATGGTATTTGCTTGGGTCACTTTTCTGTATTTTTCCATCTTCCATTCACTACACCTCCTGATGGTTTTGGAGGTGAGTTCATGGCAAAAAACCCACCACATATGGCATAATGCACCATCCCACCATCCTTGACCTAATCCCATAGAATTTCATAAGCCCCAAAGAGGCCCCATCCCTTCTGTCCTTGATATTCACAAACAAGAGAAATCCTAAGACCAAATAATAGAGTGACTTAATAACAGCCAGTATGTCTGTTTGCTTTGTAACTGCAAACAAAATGATGTAATATTTACAGGACCTATCATTCCAGGCCATAAGCAAAAGTATCAAAACATCAATAGCCACATGAAGAAAGATAGGTGTATTTTACTGGGTAATTGCATTTCAACTTACCTATTTTATTTACAAAGTATAATAAGCCTCACCACCAGCCCCTACACCTCCCAAAATGGATAGAGAGAGCCTTTCATACAGGGATGTGGGGAGAATTAAATGAAGATCAACAGCAGAGTAAAACAGGATCAAGGTAGGGAATTCATTGGCTTCTGGACCATGACTTAAAGTAAAGAAATGATAGACCCTTAGACAGTGATGTGGAGCAAGGCTTGGCACAACATCTGTGACTGAAGCCTTGTAAATCAAATCAAGAGGGATTTAAATTGAAAGGGCAAGAGAGAAGGAGAAAAATTTTCCAAGATAGATTTTAAAAGTATTGTACCACAGAAACAAAGTACAAAGCAGGAGAAGTAATAACAGAAGAAGAGTATCAACATCAAATAGAGCCAGAATCTTAAAAACAACAACAATAACAACAACAACAACAACAACAACAACAACAACTGTGTGCTATGATTTCCATATGCACATGCAAGATTCAAAGAGACAAATTTGAGCCTGACTGTCACTGAGATTTGATGGAATGGAACTAATAGCTTAAATATGCTACTGGAAGAGTATATATTATCAAAAGCAAAAGAATAAATGTGTGGAATGGAATTGTATGCTAACAAGTAATAACTATGTGATGAAATCCAGAAATCCAAGGTGGAACATGTAGATCATTTGGATAAGGATAAATACTGGGAGGGTAGAAGGGGGAAGAAGTGTTTTTACTGTGAAGTATAGTACAGACCACCTCGATAGAAGAAAAAAAAAGTAGATGAGATATTTGAAAAACAAATCATAATTCTGGCAACTGGATATCTGCTAAAGCTTTAAAACTTTAACAGCTGGTTGAGTTTCTGACTTGCCTGAATAATAGTCTTGCTTCATAATGTAGAAGTAACAAAGGGAACTTATATGTCCCACCTAATTCTGACCAATAAGCAGGAACTTTTTGCTGAAATATAAATGACAAAAAAAATTAGTGGCAAGTTTTCATCATACCATTTATGATTGAGAAACTCTAGCATAATTTGACATGCCCTCTTAATTTTTAGATAATAAATTTAAAAGGATTCATAGAAAAGAGATGTAGAATCCAATTGTCTAATAGGCAACAGAGGGAGTCAGGCCAAAATTATTGACGTACTTATTTGAATGAAATTCTGAAGACACAAATAGAACGTATTCCCCAGAGGAACATGGGAAATACCTTAAGGAGATGGATGTGGATGCACAGAAACTCATTGATTAATTGTTAACTCAGATTTAAAAAAAAACATGTGAATTGTGACATAGACATTAAAGTGAATTGTATAATGGACACTAAAACTCAAAGTGACCTGACATTGATTATGAAAAATGAGATTTTATTTTATTTTGGTTTTGGTGGGGAGTAGGTGGGTAGGAAATGACTTATGTTTGTGAGAAATATATAGATTAAAGACAAAATCAAACAACTAATCACAGCTCTTGGGATGATTGTTATGAATAACGCGTGGTAAAAAGGCTGAAATGCTCCACCATCCAAATCTTATTTTTCATTTTGTTATCTTTTCCATGGAGAATAATATGTTGACTCTGATACATCAGAACAACAACAACAACAAAAGGTTAGTAAAGAGTAGAAATCCAAGATAAGTAGCAAGATAAGATAGTAGGAAAAGACTAAAGAATTCAAGTGATTAAATTAAAAACACAGAAAACCAAAACAAAACTCTTTATTCCAAATTGTCCAAAGAAATAGTAGATGTGATGTCTAAGCCACCACTAGAGTTCTCAGAGACTGTAGAGATAATGTAATGACCAAACATGAATCTGAAAGACTGATGAAGAACACCTTTCACCTTGAAGTAGAAATGTGATGTATTGTAGATGCAGAATCATATTTTTCAGACAGAATCAATGTGTGAGTTTATTTTACTTGACTATACATATTTGTTACAAAGGAGGGATTTCCTTGTACTGTTTTTTGAGAGGAGTAGTAGGTAGCCAAATGTTAAAATAAAAGAAGTGAAGAGGAAAGATGAGAAGAGAATGTTAATGAAACATTTTAAATAATACACAAAAGAGGACCAAAGATATTTGAGAAGAGGATGTAAAGGAGGGGAATGTTGGTACTCCACCATCTTATGAATTTTAATCTGTAATTTAAAAATAGTAGAGATTGATGCTTTCATATATACATATGAAACTATTGATGTCTGTCAATTTCATTATGAAAAGAGGCCTTTCAAAAATCTGAATCAATCTACTGCAGAATTGGAGAAGGGCAAAGTTTTGATTTTTAAAAAAAGAGTTTTGAGTCTGTGTAAGTATGATTGATGTGAATTCCCGGAAAAATTCTACAACACATTAGCTTATGAGCTCTTGGTGAAGCAGTGATGACTAAAACAGCAACAAGAAAAGAGCATGTCACATGAAGGTCATTGTCTTTTTTGATTAAATTGTGGAAAAAATGATTTTTGTTGATGTCTCCAGGCACACTAAGGTTTTAGCATAGTATTTGTCAGTGTCTTGAAGGCTGTCTTTTGAAAGAGATGGAACAATAAGGGCTGGTGATGGTCCACTGAGGTCAACTTTGAAATGATTGAATGATCAGATTGAAAAAAAGTAGACATTAATAGGTCTATATTAACTCCAGGGGAGGTCTTTAGTACAGTGTCCAAAGAGTCTTCCCCTAGCCCTTTTCTGTTCAACATTTTTTTTTGTAACTTGAAGTACAAATAACATATTTGTCAAATCTATTAATCACACAAAACTAGAAGCATAGTTAACCTGGTGTTCAAGAGGCAAGATTCAAAAATGTCTTAATAAGCTATAATGATGAGCTAAAGCAAATAAGATAAAATATAAAGTTTAATACATAAGTTAAACATTGAAAAAAAGTGTAGTTTGGGGAAGAAGTGATGTAGAAAACAACTCCATGAAAAAAGATCTGTTCTTTTTTGTTTTGTTTTTTATTTGTTTATTTGTTTTTATGAACTACACACACAAGAATTCATCAATAGTAGAGGGGGAGGCTTAAAAAAAAATTAAGGAAGGTAATTGTTCCAGCTTAATCTGACCTAATCCCATCTGAAAGATTGTGTTCATTTCAGGGCACATAATTCTGCTATCTGTGTCTCTATCCATGTAAATCAAATGACGTTTGTAAACATATGCGTTGTGTGTGTGAGGAGAGAGACAGAGACAAAGACAGAAACAAAGAGAAACAGAGAGAAAGAGACAGAGACAGGCAGAAAGACACAGAGGTAGAGATATAGGCTGGTACACATTATTGTGAGGGAAATGGTGACCAAGGTAGAATCATGCAAATGAATAAGCTATGTATAGCTTAAATATGAGACAACATAGGAAGTACGTATTAAATATCTACAAGCAGTTAAAGGGCTCTCATTTGAAAGAGACATTAGACTTGCTTGGCTTAGCCCAACAAACAGAAATAGGAGAAATAGGTAGAAGTTACAGAGAAAAAAACTTGAGGTTTCATGTAATCAAAAATTTCCTAAAAATAAAAATTATCCAAAAGTGGAATGATGATCTGGAAGTAGATTCAGTGTCTGTAGTGACTAGAATCTCAGAGCATCTGGGATAACAGGCTATAATGTGAGATCAAATCCATTATGTATATCTTCAACAATTTTAATGGTATTAATGATAAATGTGTACTTACCAAGATATGCATGTTGTAGCCATGAAAGTCATGTTTTAGTGGATAAAAACAATTGACTTGGCATCAAAGGACTTGGACTCAAGTCCTGGTGCTGTTATTCTCTGTAATTTTTTGGCACGGTACCATTTCTCTGATCTTTGGTTTCCTTATCTGTAAAATAAGGGAGTTAGACCAGATGTTTTGTAAGCTCCATTCCAACTTGAGATTCTAAGACCTTTCTTTTTGATGGAACATGACATGGTCATTATGTAAACAGAAAGTGCTGTAAATTCATCGGTTATGAATATTGCTTTTGTTTTCATCCTTTCATTCTTATTGACCTTTGGGAACTGAGATACTCTACTCCATTTTGTAGGAGATCCAGTTATTTGGAAATTTTTCTTCTGATAAATTGAAATTTGCCTCTTTAACTTTCATACCTTGCTGTTCTGTATTCTGAATCTAAGAAGAATATACCTAATCCTTTTTGTTTGTTTGTTCGTTTTTCCCACATGACATACTGGAAGTCTTGACACTATGTCCTTCTGGTGTTTCCTTTTCTTAAAGCTAAATATTCCCACTTCCTCAAACTAATACCTCTATGGTAAGGTTTTGTGTTCCCTCATCTTCATTAAATACTGCACTTCTATTATGCAGTTCAATCTTGCACTCTCTTTTTTTTTGTTTTGTTTTTATTTCTACATGGCATAAAGCATGTAATAGAACAAAATCATCAGGAGTTTTTTTGTCTCTCTCTCTCTCTCTCTCTCTCTCTCTCTCTCTCTCTCTCTCTCTCTCTCTCTCTCTCTTTCTCTCTCTCTTTTGCATGAGCTCCTTTCCAGAAAAATCACATTTTTTTGCTACCTGTGTTTGAATCTAAGTAGAGGACTTTGTTTTCATCATTAAGTTTCATCTTAAAAATTTCAGACCAGCAGTTCATACTTCTGAGATATTTTTAATATCTTGATTTTGTATCTAAAAGGCAGCTATCTTATTCAGTTGTGTTTCATCCCCAAATAGGTTAAGCACACCATTTCCCCCCTCATTGATGCCATGGATATAATCTAGATTTTGTTGTTTTTACTCATATTGTTGTTGTTCTGAATAGGTTTTTATAAATACATTCTTCTTAAAAATAATACAATATTTAGACCTTAAATAATTATAAAACATGAATGGTACAAGGGAATATATGGGTTATCTATTTCAGCCTCATTTCATAAGTTAAAATACTGACTTTAAAAAAAAGGAAGTGACCTACACAAGGTGACATA
The DNA here is from genome assembly GCF_003287225.1 of Phascolarctos cinereus. Taxonomy (NCBI): domain Eukaryota; kingdom Metazoa; phylum Chordata; class Mammalia; order Diprotodontia; family Phascolarctidae; genus Phascolarctos; species Phascolarctos cinereus. The sequence continues at coordinate 185,975,872 of NW_027556402.1, forward strand.
GGAAGTTCCTTTTGTAATCAGAATTAGAACTCAGAATTTTGGATACCTCATGTTGTGCATTTTCTACCTCATCAGGCTGTTGATTTAACACATGTGCATTTGTTTGGGGTTATATTTATAATTTATTTTTCATTAATTAATTGGTTGGTTACCAACATTTTCAATGAGTTGAGATCTGAATAATGCATAGTTAAGTAATTATGTGATTTTTCAGTTGAAGTTTCAAGCAGAGAAATTCCATGCTGAGAAAAGCAAACCTTCTGAATTGCAATCACCTAGCAAATGTGATTGAGAAATGGTCTATAAGATATGGTGTAGTGTGAGGGAAAGAGTGGCAGTTTGAGTCAGAGAAGATGGTTGTATAATGCTGAATAAGTCATTCTCTGGCCTCAGCATCCTTATCTGTAAAACAAGGATAATAATAGTACTTAAATTGTATCTATATCACGGGGTTGTTTTGGGGAAAATACTTTGTCAAAGTTAAAGAGTTATGTAAGTATGAGTCATTATTCATTTGAAAATCGTATACCAGTTTCTTGCTTAAGGGGAAGAAAGGACCAATACTTTGGTATGAAACCCAAAGGAAAACATGTTGAATACATTAATGTCAAAGGGGGACAAGACAAGTTCTTTGATTAAAACTTCTGTGACTTCTGAGCTGCAAACTCATGGGACAAGATCAAATCAATGAAGGAACGGACTAAAATGGTTCAGAAATTCAAATTACATAACTAATAGAGAATCTTGGTCTGTGTTAGGACTTTTTGTTTGTATTTCAAGTAGCTTACTTGTATAAATGGCCTTCTGTTTGATTGACAAATATCCTTAGAAAGAGGATTTATATAAGAATCATAGAATCTTAGAGTTGAAAGAGACCATTGAGGTCATCTCCCTAGATCCTCTGAATCTTCTACAACTCAGGGAAGACAGCTAGTCATTTAGCCTTTGTATGAATATTTACAATAATGGGGATCTCTTTTAGAGGCAGTATAAATCTGGTGTCAGAGAAATCAGGTTTTAATTCTGACTTTGATACTTACACGGTCTGTGACTTTCACCAAGTACCATTCACCTTTGTGGATATCTTAGCTGGTAAATGTTGAGTAAGATGCCCTCTAAACCCAGTTCCAGCTTTAAATCTATAAGCTATTCTTAATATTGACCTTTAAGAGCACCTATTAAATTCTCTCCAATTAGTTTGTGGGTTATCTTTCACTCAGTTAAGAAATGTTAAGTCCCTGATTTTGTTATACATCATGTCGTATTTTTTATTGATTACCTTTTTGTTACAACAAACATGCAAACTGCACACTAGGTGCCATATGAAACACACATACACACACACGCACACATACACACACATGCACACATACACACACACACACACAAAAGAGTTACTGTCATTTCACACTTTGGAGGTTTCCTTTTTGCTAAAAGAAAGGAAGCCTGCTTACTTTAAATTTAATAAAATAATGTCTTGTTATTAGGAAGAGAAGTGTTATGATGTAAAGAGAACTGGATCAAGAGTCAGGAAATGTTTGGTTCAAGTTCTGCCTATGATACATGGGCTACTTAACCATTAGCAAGTCCTTAACCTCCCAATGGGGAAGATAGGTGGAGCTGTGGATAGAGCACTGGGCTTGGAGTCAGAAAGACCTGAGTTGAAATCTACTCTCAAACACTTACTAGCAGTGTGACACTGAACAAATCACTTAACCCTTTTTACCTCAGTTTCCTTATCTGTAAAATAAGATGGAGAAGGGAATGGCAAACCATTCCAGTATCTTTGCCAAGAAAAGCCCAAATGGGATCACAGATAGTTGGATACAAGTGAAATGACTGATCGACAGCATTAACAACAACAACAACAACAACTCACCTCTCAATGGTCCCAAGCAATTCTCTAGGATGATATTTTACAGATCTCTTGCTATTCTGCACTAGATGCAGGCTAAGGTTCTCACTGGGAGGTTCTCATGCTAATGAAATCATATATTCTAATCCCCTCAAAATGGCAGTAGACAACATCACAACTCATGGTTTTTAATCTGCCTTTTTTTTTTGTTTACATAGTTGTAAACAGTGAATATGTTACAGGTTTTTGTCTCTGCTTTCTTTCTCTGCATTACTTCACACATCTTCCTTTATGTCTTTGAGTATTAAATTGGTTATCTATCTCAGTTCTGTATCATCTGTATATTTAATCTGCACATTATATTTGCCTTTATCTAAGTCATTGATAACAATTTTGAACTGTGTAGAGCCTAGTCCATAGTCCTGTGACATGCCACTATAAATATCCCTAAAGTCTGACATCAACATATTTATCAAAAATATTTGTGTAGGGTCATCCAGCTAGCTAAAAATGCACCAAACTGTGTATTATTAGCCAGACCACATTCCTCCATCTTGTACATAAGATGATACTTATATCTTCTACCAATCATCAGAGATGTTCAAATACGATATTGAAATCACAATACCATGTATGTATAGTATTCCTCTTATCTACTTATGTAGAAACACCATTAAAAGAAGAATTGCTAGTTGTTGGACCTAACTTAGTTTCAAGAAATCCATCCTGTCTCCTGGGGACAACTGTCTCCATTTCTAAATGTTTATAAGCTGTCTATTTAATTTTCTCTTCTAGAGTTTTGCCCAAAAGAAACATTAAAATTCATTGGCCTGTTTTCAGAATCTACTTTTAAAAATTGGACTATACCTATCTCTAGTCTTCTTCGATCTTCTTATCCCCTACAGTGCCTCAATGCTTATCAACATCATTTCCCTGAGACGCAATTAATTGTAGCTTGGAAACTTGAAATTATGTAAGTATTATAGCGCTCTTTTACTCTTCCCTTAACTATCTTATACATCAGCTCTTCCTTAACCATGTTTGTCCTACTCTCTGTGGAAGGCAAATTATGTTCTTAATATAGAAGATAGAAATAAAATAATTGAGTAGTTTTATTGTATCTTTTACCAACTAATATTATACTATCCACATCAAGATGTAAGTAATATCTTCCTTGTACTTCTCAGGTATTTTTCTCTCACATAGCTTTAAAAATTACCATTTATATTGTTCTTACATTTTTCTATAAGACCAGTTCATTATGAACTTTACACTGATGCCATTCTTATAGGATCATGCTACTACTTTGCATTTGTCATAAGTTGTGTTCCTGGTTTTCTTTGTCTTGAAAATGTCTTTTTTAAAATATCTGAATTCATAAATGAACTCCCTATGTGTATTTTAAAAAAATGTGTGTACATACATTTCTTCAGATAATAGTTTTGTAGGATTTCAAAATGGAAAAGATTTTAGATGTCATCTATTCTGACGTTTTCACAAATGAGAAAACTGAAACAAAGAGAAATTCAGTGACTTGCCAAAGTCATACATGCATTAAGTAGCAAAAGAGGTTTTGAATCCATATATTCTCATTAAAATACTGTGCTTTTGGGGCAGAGCCAAGATGATGGAGTAAAAGCAGTGACTTGCTTGAGCTCTCCCCCAAATCCTTTCTAATACCTATAAAAATGACTCTAAATAAATTCTAAAGCAGCAGAGTCCACAAAAAGACTGAGCAAAACAAATTTCCAGCCCAAGACAACCTGGATGGTTGATCAGAAAGGTATATTGCATCGAGCAGGGACAGGAACGCAGTTCGGCATGGGCACACAGGCAAAACAGGCCTCTGAGAAGCTGGAGCAGGCTTCAGAGGACAGAATCATGGGCAGTTGGAGTGATTTCCAGAACTCTTAACCCACAAATGCCAAAGAGAACTTAGAAGGTCAGTGGGAAAAGTCTGTGTCTACAGTGAGAGAGACACAGAGAAGTGCGGTGGTCTCAGCTCCAGTCCCCGCGCCTGGCCCCGGAGTGGCAGCTGCTTCCTGAGCTTCTGTCCCACAGACTGAGGGGGAATTGAGTGGCTGATCAGAGGGGGATTGCAGGGATCACTCTACTGGTGCAGGATTCTCTTGCTTTGCCCATGCTTGGATCTGGGTGGCAGTCCTGGAGCAAGGAGGAGCACTGGGTGAAGCTTGTAGCAGCAGTACAGAGCAAATCTTCCTCACATTTCTAAGACAGAAAAGAGTTCTTGTGGTCACTCATAGACCACAGCACAGGCTAGGATAGGAATAAACACCTCGCCCTTGATCATAGCACCATGGAAGAACAGAAAATTTACAGGTCCCAAGAAGTATCTCTGAAAACAGCTGCACAAAACTGAAGCTTGGGATGGGACATTCTTCACACTGGAAACAGACCCCTACCTTAACAAAGAGTTTATAACTCCCATAATTGGCTGGGATCAAAAGCAAGCAGTGAGAAAAGAGTCAGACTATAGAATCTTAGTTTGGTGACAAAGAAGATCAAAATATACAACCTGAGGAAGACAACAAAGTCAAAGCTCTTACATCCAAAGCCTCCAAGAAAAAAATATGAATTCATCCCAGGCCATGGAAGAGCTCAAAAAGGATTTTGAGAAGCAAGTAAGAGAAGTAGAGGAAAAATGAGAGTGATGCAAGAAAATCATGAAACACAAGTCTATAGACTGGCTAAAGAAGACCCAAAAAAATACTGAAGAAAATAACACCTTAAAAAAATTGCCTAACCTAAAAGGCAAAAGAGGTCCAAAAAGGCAATGAGGTTCTCCAAATGCCCTAAAAAGCAAAATTGGCCAAATGGAAGAGGAAGTCCAAAAGATTACTGAAGAAGATACTTCCTTAAAAATTAGAATGGAGCAATTGGAAGCCAGTGACTTTATGAGAAATCAAGACACTGTAAAACACATCCAAAAGACTGAAAAAATAGAAAACAATGTGAAATATTTCATTGGAAAAACAACTGACCTGGAAAATAGATCCGGGAGAGAGAATTAAAAAATTATTAGACTATCTGACTGCCATGATCAAAAAAAAGTCTGGACATCATCTTTCAAGAAATTATCAAGGAAAACTGCCCTGATATTTTAGAATCAGAGGGTAAAATAGAAATTTAAAGAATCCACCAATCACCTCCTGAAAGAGATCCCCAAAGGAAAACCTCTAGGAATATTATAGACAAAGTCCAGAGTTCCCAGGTCAAGGAGAAAATATTGCAAGCAGCCAGAAAGAAATAATTCAAGTATTGTGGAAATACAATCAAGATAACACGAGATTTAGCAACTTCTACATTAAGGGAGCAGAGGGCATGGAATATAATATTCCAGAAGGCAAAAGAGATAGGATTAAAACCAAGAATCACCTACCCAGCAAAACTGAGTATAATCCTTCAGGGTAAAAAATGGTCATTCAGTGAAATAGGGGAATTTCAAGCATTCTTGATGACAAGATCAGTGCCGAATAGAAAATTTGACTTTAAACACAAGACTCAGGTGAAAAATAAGGAGGTAAACAGGAAAGAGAAATCATAAGAGATCTATTAAAGTTGAACTGTTTATATTCCTGCATGGAAAGATGATTTTTTGTAACTCATGAGCCCTTTGTTGCTATTAGGGTAGTGGGAGGGAAAATATGATAGATAGGTAGATAGATAGATAGATAGATAGATAGATAGATAGATGGCACAGGGTGAGTTGAAGATGAAGGGGTGATATCTGGAAAATAAAATTTAGGGGTGAGAGAGAGTTATACTGGGAGAAGGAAAAAGGGAGAGGTAGAATGGGGTAGGTAGGAGAGGTAGAAATTATCTCACATGAAACTGACAAGAAAAAGCTTTTACAGTAGAGGGGATGTGGAGGAAGGTGATAGGGAAGGAGTGAATCTTATTCTCATAGGATTTGGCTTAAGGAGGGAATAACATACACAATGGTGTATGGAAATCTATCTTACCCTACAGGAAAATAAGGGGGAAAGGGGATAAGAGAGCATTGGGAAGACAGAGAGGAGGGCAGATTGGGGGAGGGGATAATCAGAAGCAGACAGTTCTGAGGAAGGACAGAGTCAAAAGAGAGAATAGAACAAATGGGGGACGGGATAGGATGAAGGGAAATATACTTAGTTTTTCACAACATGACTAATATGGAAGTGTTTTGCATGATTACACATATATAACCTGTATTGAGTTACTTACTTTTTCAATGAGGGCAGGTGGGGAGGGAGAAAGGGAGAAAATTTGAAACCCAGAGTTTTAAAAACACATGTTAAAACAAAATATGTGCTCTTTCCAAAATACTTAGCTCTCCATTTTTGTTCTTATTAGAATCATTTGTGATTATGTTAATAGAATTTTGCTCTTGAATGACTCTTATCTCTCTTCAGTGATTTTTTGGGGGTGATTCTCTCTCTTTTTTTTTTTTTGGCTAGGCAATGGGGTTAAGTGACTTGCCCAGGGTCACACAGCTAGTAAGTGTTATGTGTCTGAGGCCGGATTTGAACTCAGGTCCTCCTGAATCCAGGGCCAGTACTCTATCCACTGAGCCACCTAGCTGCCCTGGGGGTGATTCTCAGACCACAGGATGCTGATCCTTTTCTCTGAACCCTCAAATACATTCTCTCCTAAAGCTAAAAATAGATATCCTTTTATACATGCAGAGTCACTCTTGCCTAGAATGCACTCCCATCTACCTTCAACATCTTAGACATCCAAATTTTCTTCAAAGGCCAACTCAAGGATTGCCTCTCTAGGAAATCTTTTCTGTTCCTCCAAACTACTACTACTACCCTCTCCAATAAAAACAAAATAAGTGAAAATTTGAAAAAAAAACTTTGTACTTATTAGCATATATACACACATATGTATATGGATATACTAAAACATATAAACATACCTATACCAATACATACATATACATACACTCAAAAACATATATGTATACAGATATTCATATAAATGTTGTTTTCTACCAATAGTATCAAGATTTTTGAGGATGGGGACTGTTTCATTTTTATCTTTTCATCCTCCTCCACTAAAATAGAGCCTGAAGAGAAAATATTACAAGCAGCTAGAAAGAAACAATTCACGTATTGTGCAAATACAATCAGGATAACACAAGATTTAGCAACTTCTACATTAAGGGACCATAGGACTTGGAATATAATATTCCAGAGAGCAGAACTAAGATTACAACCAAAAATCACCTACCCAGAAAAACTGATCATAATCTTTCAGGGGAAAAAATGGACTTTCAAGCATTCTTCATGAAAAGACCAGAGCTTAATAGAAAATCTGACTTTCAGATACAAGACTCAAGAGAAACATGAAGAGGTGAACAGGAAAGAGAAATCATAAGAGACTTATTAAAGTTGAACTGTTTACATTATGCATGGAAAGATGACATTTGTAACTCATGAGTCCTTTGTCAGTACTGCAGTAGGTAGAGGGAAAAATTATGTGTATGTAGATAGATAGATAAATGATAGAGGGCACAGGTTGAGTTGAAGATGAAGGGACGATATCTGTAGAATAAAACTTAAGGGTGAGAGAGGATTATACAGAGAGGAGTATGGGAGAGGTAGAATGGATAAATTATCTCACATAAAACAGACAAGAAAAGGTTTTTACAGTGGAGGGGAAATGGGGGAAGGTGAGAGGGAATAAGTAAATCTTATTTTCATCAGATTTGGCTTAAGGAGAGAATAACATACATACTCAATTGGGTATGGAAATCTGTCTTACCCTACAGGAAAATAGGGAGGGAAAGGGGACAAGAGAGCAAGAGAATGATAGAGGGGAGGGCAGATTGGGAGAGGGGGTAATTAGAAGCAAACACTCTAAGTAGAGATAGGGTCAAAAAAGAGAATAGAATAAATGGGGGGTAGGATAGTATTAAGGGAAATATACTTAGTTTTTCACATCATGACTACTGTGGAAGTGTTTTGCATGACTACACATGTATTACCTGTATTGAGCTGCTTGCCTTCTCAATAAGGGTGGGTGGGGAGGGAGGAAGTGAGAAAATTTGGAACTCAGAGTTTAAAAAAAATTTTTTTAATGTTTTCACAAAAAAAAGAAAATTTATTAATGAAATAATGAGATCTCTAGGAAAGAGAGGGTATTGACTGTTATATATATTTTTTTAGAACTCACTAATGTTTTTTGCAATAAAGAACAGAACAAAACTAAAAAAAAAATAGAGCCTGAAAACACTAGAGAGGCTTAATATATGCTTGTCAACCATTTAACAGTCTAACATGTTTCTTCTTAACTACTTTCACCAACTATGAGATGAAATTGTGACTTTCTCCACATTTTTTCATTAATTTCTTTGATATTCTTGACTTTTTGTTCTTCTATGTGAATTTTATTATTTTTTCTAGCTCTACAAAATAATTATTTGGTAGCTTTATTAGTAAGGCACTGAAAAAGAGTATATTAACTTAGGTAGAATTGTCTTTTTATTTTTATTATATTGGCTCAGCCTATCAATGTGTAAAAAGTATTTTGTAGTTGTGTTCATGTAGTTCCTAGGTTTTTCTTGGCAGGTAGAACTTAAATTATTTTATATTGTTTCCCTTTATTTTACATGAAATTTATCTTTCTATCTCTTGCTGCTGTATTTTGTTGCTCATATATGCCAATGCTGATAATTTATGTGGGTTTTTTTTATATCCTGTAACTTTGTTAAAATTGTTCTTCTTTGTTGAAACAGATTTTTACTTGATCCTCTAGGGTTCTATAAATGCACAATCATATCATCTGCAAGGAATGATCATTTTATTTCCTCATTGCAAGCTTTTCCTGCATCTATTGAGATAATCATAATTTTTGTTGTTTTTGTTATTGGTATAGTCAGTTATGCTGATATATTTCTTAATATTGAACCAGTCCTGCTTTCCAGATATAAATCCTGCTTAGTCATGACACATGATCTTTGTGATCAGTGAAATAATGTCCTTGCTAGTATTTTTTTTATATTCTTTAAGGAAATTGATGTAGTTTTCTTTTTCTGTTTTTACTATCCCTGGTTTAGGTATCAGAAGCATATTTGTGTCATAAAAAGGAATTTTGTAGGACTACTTCTTTACTTATTTTTTTTCAAATAGTTTATATAGTATTGGAATTAATAGCTCCTTAAATATATGGTAGAATTCACATGTAAATCCATCTGGTCCAGAGGATTTTTTCTTAGGGATCTCGTTTGTGGCTTGTTAATTTCTTTTTTCTAAGATAGGGTTATATAGGAATTCTATTTTATCTTCTGTTAATATGAAAAAAAAATTTTCAGGGGCTTCAGGGCCGGAGCCAAGACAGCGGAGTGAAAGCAGTGACTTGCTTGAGCTCTCCCCCAAACCCCTCCAAATACTCATAAAAATGGCTCTAAACAAATTCTGAAGCAGCAGAACCCACAAAAAGACAGAGTGAAACAAATTTCTAGCCCAAGACAACCTGGATGATTGATCAGAAAGGTGTATCACCCTGGGCTTAGGAGCGCAGCCAGGCTTGGGAGTGCAGCCCAGTGCAGCGTGGGTGCACAGGCCAGGGAACCTGGAGCAGGCCTCAGAGGAGTGAATCACGGGCAGCTGTGGAGGTTTCCAGACTCCTCAACCCACTAATGCCAAAGACAACTTAGAAGGTCAGTGGGAAAACTCTGTTTCTGTCGGTGCTGAGACAGGACAGTGGGGTTTCAGCTCCATTCCCCAAGAGCGTGGCCGGGGGGGGGGGGGGGCAACTGCTTCCCGAGCTTCTGGCCCACAGACTGAGGGGGAATCCAGTGGCTGATCAGAGAGGGATTGCAGGGATTTCTTTGCCAGTGCTGAGGCAGGAATCTCTTGCTTTGCCCGTGTTTGGATCTGGGTCACAGTTCTGGGCGGCAGTGCTGGGGTGAGGAGGAGTGCGGGCATGGTGGAGCTTGTAGTGGCTGTAGAGAGGAGCCCCTCCTCACAGTTACAGGACAGAAGGGAATACTTGTGGTCACAGGCCAGGAAAGGAGTAAACACCTCACGCCTTATCATACCACCTTGGAAGAATTGAAAATTTACAGCAGTAACAGATTTCAAATATATTACAAAGTCTTAATCATCAAAACAATCCGGTACTGGTAAAGAAATAGAGTGGTGGATCAACTGAATAGAATTGGTATATAATACACAGTAGTAAATGAAATAGTAATATAGTGTCTGATAAATCTAAAGATGCAAGCTTTGGTGATAAGAACTCACTATTTAATAAAAAAAATTGCTGGGGAAACTGAAAAACAGTTTGGAAGAAATTAGGCATAGACAAACATTTCATACCATATTCCAAGATAAAGTCAAAATGGATATATTATTTAGACATAAAAGATGATATTCTAACTAAATTAGGGAAGCTTGGGAAAATGTATCAATCAGATCTATGGCTAAGGGAAGCATTTATGACCAAACATGAACTAGGATCATGGGAAGTAAGATGGATAATTTTTATTACATGAAATTAAAAAAGGTTTTGCACAAAGAAAATGACTGCAGTAAAAAAATTAGAAGGAAAACTGAAAACTGAGGGGGGGTTTACAGCAACTTTCTCTAATAAAGGCTTCATTTCTCAAATATATAAAGAACTGAGCCAAATTTATAAAAAAAAATACGAGCCATTCTCCAGTTGATAAATGATGAAAGGATATGAACAAGTAGTTTTCAGAAAATGAAATCAAAGCTATCAATAGTCATATTGCAAACTGCTCTAAATCACTACTAATTAGATATGTGCTCAGTATGTAAAAATATTTATAGGAGCTCTTGTTGTGGTGTCAAATTGAGGGGATAGCCATCAGTCAGAGAATCGGTGAACAAGTTGTGGCATATGATTGTGTCACAATGATATTTTGCTATGAGAAATGACAGGTAGGATGATTCCAGGAAAATCTGGGAAGACATATGCTTATATGAACTGATACAAAGTAAAGTGAGGAGAACCAGGAGAATAATGTATGTAGGAACAGCAATACTGTCTGATTATCTATTGTGAATGACTTAGCTATTCTCAGCAATACAATGATCCAAGATAACTCAAAATGACTCATGATAAAAAAAATGTTATGCATGTCCCAGAGTCTGAATGTAGATTGAAGCATATTTTTCTTTCTTTACTCTTCTTGGGTTGTGTGTGTGTGTGTGTGTGTGTGTGTGTGTGTGTGTGTTCTTTTGCAACATGGACAATATGGAAATATATTTTGCATCACTTTACACATGCAATCCATATCATATTGCTTGCCTTTTCAAGGGGTGTGGGAGGGGAAGATGGGAAGGAGAAAATTTGGGACTCAAAATTGTTAAAAAGAATATAAAAAAGGTTTTTACATGTAATTGGGAAATATTTAATGAAATATGTAAAATATATTTTTTTCTTTCATCCCTCTGCTATTAACCATGCCCTGCCTATCCCATTTAGCAAAGAGTATTTCTGTATACCAAGCATCTGTCCTATAGGCATTCCCTTGAGAAGTGGCTTTAACTCCTAATCCATCTCTTTCTATAGTCATACCTCAGATAGGACTATGCTCCTTGTTGGGGAACAATATTATATTAAGGAATACCACTGAGCTGTCTTGAGATGAAGAGATATGGCCTCAAATTCTTCTTGAGATGGACTATTCTAGATCAGTGACAATTTGAAAAGGAACAGAATACTTTTGTTATATGCGTTCTTGATCTGGTCATATTCAGAATAACAGGATTAGTTTTGTCCACCACATTTTAGGGAAGACAGTGGTAGGGAGAGGAAAAGCTTGCACTTCTCCTAAGGAGGGAGCCCAGGAGGAGAAAGGAACTTTAAACCAGGATTAAGTAGGAACATTTATATGAACTAAGGATGTATAGTATAAAAAGGAAGCAAACTGGGGAAATATTGTAACAGACAAAAATGTTTGTAGGGTGATTGAGTATCTTTGAAGAGAACAACTACTTCTAATGATTGGGAGTTGAAGAAAAGGACATTTTGGTACAATACAGGAATACAATTTCTCTCGGTTGGGAAATAACACCACTCTGATTGTGTATAGCATTTTAAAATAGCAAAGATAATCAAACCCTCTATCACATTTTTATTTTTCTTGTTTTTTTTAGTCTGAAACTGTTGAGAAGGGAAAGAGACTAGAGTATTAATAAGATGTTTGTATGTTTTTTTTGAGCTTTACAAAGAACCTTTATCCTAATAGTTACATGATTATTGACACTCTCATTTTATAGATTATACACTGAGGATCAGAAGGGATAAATGATAAAAAACAAAATCAAACTCATAAAGCTAGTAACCGTACAGTGGAAGGTGCTTTGGATCTGGAGTCAAAGGACCTGTGTTCAGATCTTCGCCTTGTCAGTAGCAAAATGTAATACCTTGGACAAATGGTTTAACCTTACTGGGAAGGAAGGAAGGAAGGAAGGAAGGAAGGAAGGAAGGAAGGAAGGAAGGAAGAGAAGAAAGAAAGAAAGAAAGAAAGAAAGAAAGAAAGAAAGAAAGAAAGAAAGAAAGAAAGAAAGAAAGAAAAAGAAAGGAAGAAGAAAGGAAAGAAGGAAGGAAGGGAAAGAAAAAAAGGAAGAGAAAGAAAAGGGGCTGTAGGAGATGCCTTTCTACATTTTTTTTTGCAGTTGTAAACATATGGTACTATCCTATGACCTTATAGTTCAATGTGTTAGATCCAGGACTTAAACCCATATCTTCAAACATCAAGACCACTTCTTTTAGGAAGTATGGAAAGAAAATCTGCCAACAAACTCTTCCAGAACATGAGGAGGAGTTAAAGAGTGGATATGATTTAGTATGGGGCTACTAAAAGCCTTCATTTTCAGGCCTGCCTATGAATCATCCATGAATTACACATAAACAAAAAGCTTGGATAATTACTTATTTGACCTTCAACATAAAATAAAATGGTTAAATGAATGCTCCCAAGAAAGAAAAAATTCAAATCATTATCAATGTGATGAATATATAAGCATAGTAACTGATGATATTTTCTTTGTAAAGCATACAGTCCAATAGTGAAAAGGACAGTTGTTATATAAAAGTGTTGGCCAAAGATATACAAGGAAACCTTCCATGCAGGGAAGGGAGAGTATTCATTAACAAATTCAAACTCAAATTCAAAGAACATTTATTGTTAAACACCTGCTATATACAAATGATCAGAACTGCAACCAGCGTTTTTTGTGCCTAAGGAGTTTCACCAGACACATCTGAGATAGGCAGCATGGAAAGTGCTGTCAAATCAACTTTTAATAATGCATTTAGTAATCATAACAGAAACACCAGAAAAAGTGACTCTGGGGGTGCATGGAAACCCTGGGAGGGGGCCGTTATATTAGTAAAGCTGTCCTAGAATGGAACAGCCAAGGAAAGTGTCATCATATGATGGTTCCCTATTTTAACTAATTATTTTTGCTAATATTGTACAAAACTCATCTGTTTCTATATTTCTAGAATTGAAGTACTCTCAGTGCCTTCAAAATATTTTCACTCTAATTTTAAGATCTGGTCTCCAGGCCCTGACCACTGTTCTGCAGATCAAAGTTCCAGATACTAGGTAAGCAGGATTGTAGAGAAAAAAAAAAACATTAGAGTGAAGGCTGAAAGAATTGGGTTTTAGTACCAGATCTGCCACAGTCTTGCTGTGTGACCTTGGGCAAAGTACTTTCCTTCTAGAGGCTTTGCTTTTCTTATCTATTATATGGGAAAATTAGGTTACAGTCTTTATTATATTCTGACTCTGAAATATTATGATTATGAAACACAAAGATGAATAAGCCACGATATTCACATTCATAGGATGAGATTGATGCTGCTGGGGACCTCAGCAGTCATACCATTCAGCCTCCTCATTTGTACAGATGAGGAAAATAGTGCCCAAGGAATAAGTGGCTTACAAAGGTAGTAAGCATATGGGGCAGGCTCCTTTTGCTATGCCATGCTACCATCTGAAAAAAAAAAACCTTGCATTGTCCATCCAAGGGTTACCTCTTTGTTAGAAGCCCTCAGTATTAGTGGATGTGGTCTGAGAAGTGAGGACCACTAATTAAAGTGAAAAAAAAACCTGTTGTCTAGGCAGTACTCAGTTCCTTCCATTTTTCTAGAGATGCAAAACACAAACAAACAAACAAAAGAAAACAGAAGATCCGTAGGCATAATAGTTGGGTTTCTACTATGTGTCTGCTACTTAATAGTTGCATGCTTCTGGAAAAATCGTAAAACTTCTCTAGACCACATTTTCCTTCTCTACAAAATGGGAATAACAATATTTGATCTACCTGACCCCACAGAGAGATCATGAGTAAAGTGCTATGTTAACCTGCAATAGTAGCATGGAGGTAAGCACAGAGGTAGTACTACTACTACTACCTCCACCATCTCAGCTAAGTCACTTAACCTCTCTGCATCTTCTTCTCTTCATCTGTAACATGGTATTTTTGATAAAGGTGATCTTAAAGGTATCTTTCACCTCAAAATCCTATTAGTTAATGGTGCAAACCAATCCTAGGCTTCTTCAGTTCAAGGAAAACAAAAGTTGTATTTTTTTAAAGAGGAGTTTTGGGGAAAAAAGTAAAAGCAAATCCCAAAGCATACAGACTTGGCAAACTTAGAGAGCACAGAAATCTGAGTTGCTAAGGTAACACCACCTGCCCACAGATTGACTTGGCTGCCTCAGCTATAAAGGAAAATTAGATATGGTTCCAACTCCTCACCTTAAGCATGGCTGACAAGCCTTGGTTCAAGATGGCCCCTCTCTATCTGATGCAGAACATTTTCCAGCTAGTGTTTAAATATTTTCTTTGTACAAATCTTTAGGTCTATTTGCTAGTGATCTCTATGGCCCTTATCCCTGGAAAACCTAGTTGGCCTTCTCCGCACTGGCACATTTACTAATCTGCTAAAGTCTGACTCTCTATCACTCATGAAACAATAATAGGTAGCATTTGTCTGGTGAGTCATGCTTTACAGAATGCTTTACATGCCTCATTTCATTTGAACCTTAAAGCAATCACATGAAGCATGAAATATAGGTATTATTGGCTCCATTGCACAAATGGAGAAAAGGCACCAAGAAATTAAAAGATTTATACTAGGTTGCGTATTAGTAAAATGTGGAGATTATATTTGAACCTTGTCTTTTGATTTCACAAAACAGGCCTTTTTCTACTACATCAAAGAGAAAAAAAAAGTTGGCTTGTTTGCCTTTTATTCTAAGTATCATCTGAACCCAGGCTTGCCATGAAGACTCTAAAATGACTCTCAAGAGGATGAGTGTGTTAGGGCAGCTAGGTGGCACAGTGAATAGAGCACCAGCCCTGGAATCAGGAGGATCTGAGTTCAAATCCAGCCTCAGACACTTGACACTTACTAACTTTGTGACCTTGGGCAAGTCACTTAACTCCATTGCCTACCCCCCCAAAAAAAGAAAGAGAATAAGTGTCCCAAAGAGATGATTAAAAATGGGAAAAGTACCCACATGTGCAAAAATATTTATAGCAGCTCTTTTTTGTGGTAGCCAAAAAATGGAAATTGAAGGGATGTCCATTAATTGGAGAATAACTAAACAATTTGTGTTATATGAATGCAATGGAATGCTACTGTGCTACAAGAAAAGATGAGTGGGCAGACATAAAAAAAAGCCTTGGAAAGACTTACATGAACTGATGCAGAGTGAAATTAGCAGAACCAGGAGAACATTGTACATAGTAAGAGCCACACTGTGTGATGATAGACTTTGCTAGACCTTAGCTCTTCAGAGCAATACAAGATTCTAAGACAACTCCAAAAGACTCATGATGGAAATTGCATGCAGAGAAAGAACTATGGAGTCTGATTGCAGATGGAAGCACACTATTTGCCCTCCTTTTCCTTTGTTGTTTTGTTTTATTGCTTCATTCTTGTGGTTCCTCCCATTAGTTCTAATTGTTCTTTACATCATGACTAATGGGAAAATATGCTGAAGTAGAGCCTATATCAGATTGCAAGCTGTCTTGGGGAATGGGGAGAAAATTTAAAACTCAAAATCTCATGGAAGTGAATGTTGAAAACTAAAAAGTAATTAATTATCAAAAAAAAGGCATGAGTGAATTCATTTTGAGAGTGACTCCTTCCAACATCTAAAAACAATTGTCCTATTTTTCTTATTTCAAAACCTGAATTTCCTCTGGGACCTCATACATTATGCCTATTCTGGTCTCAGTTTCTCTTCCACATGGGCAGGATTGAGTTGAATGACACCTTTTTAGCCCAATGAATGTTCAGACCTTAGCCAGCCCAAATAAGTGATTCCACATTCTTCCCCAGTTTATCTTAATGACTTATCTTCAGATGTCCCTGGGGGAGTGTTCTTTCAGAATTCCAACTCACAGTTTTGTAGGATCAAAAGTACTTCAAACATATGGTTAAAAAACAGTGATTTCCTCCTAAGACCTCAAATAGCACTTTTGCTTTCAATCCTTCTAATGCACTTACCATGTAATTTTTAAATCACTGTTAAAGTCAGCTATACATGTTTCTTACTCTCCTTCTAGACTGTATAAAGATAGGAGCCATGTTTTAGATATACTTTTTATCAAAACCAGTGTTTAGCATAATCATCTACACATAGAAAATGCATAACAGGTATTTGAATAATGGATGGACTAATGAATGGTATCTAGACTCAAAATTAATTCATATGCCTATACTATCAAGTGAACAGATTAGAACAGAATGAGTCAACAACAATAACAAATATTGTAACTAGCAGTATGTTGTGCCCTATGACTTCATTATAACCTACTTTAATAAAATTAGTGATAGTAGATCACTAATTTTAGTAGTAGTTCAATAAGTTGAATGAATGTGTCCTCCTGCATGAAATGTTGAAGGTTAAATATATTAAATTTGTTTTCAAAATTATTTGTAAATGTATTGAAAAATGTTAACATAATCAGGGTATTTATCTCAGCATCTACTTTTTATCTACTTTGATAATGTCAGAGAGAGAATTAAAGAATTTTTAAATCAAAACTGTTTGATTCTTTCCATGATGTAGGCTCTGAAATGCATCATCAAAAATGCTTGATCAGAAAAGAAGGTGGGCTAGTCATATAGAGAGAATAAGGGATAACAGATGGATAGTCTCAGTGCTGTGTTGATATCCACAAAGTGTAAAAAGATTCAGAGGAAGAAGGTCTCTAACATACTGGGTAAATTCTTTGTGGAAGATTTATGAGTAGGCAAATGTGGACAGAATCAAAAAGGACAAAAAGGATTGGATGGAGTATGATCTACACCAGTGAAGGAAATAAGCACATCAATGATATCACAGATTTGTTTGAATCTAAATATTTGAATTATAAGATTCATTTAAAGCTAGAAAAATACTTTGCAAAGATTCAAGAAAAAGCCCAGAGTGTCCACTTCCTTTCCTCTTCAGCATCATTCTTTGGGCTCATTTCTTTTCTGGTTCTTGAGGCAAAGATACTAATTTAAAATTCAATAAACATGTATCAAGTAATTGTTATGCTGAATACTGTGCTAAAAATTATAGGAGATACAAAGTTTAGCTGTGAAATGGTCCCTGCTCTCATGAACCTTATTGTTTAGTAGAAGGATATGGTACATACTCAAATACTCCAGTCCAGAAGTGGTTAAATCTGTATACTCATCTATGTGAGTATTGCCTGTAACAGTGCATGTCACAATTCCAGCTGCCCACCCTTTAGGAATGTCATGACCATTCTCTTTCATTGTTTGCTGCATGGCGATTACCCTATATGCTGCGGCTTTCCTTATGATCTCCTGACATTATAACGATGCCACTGGAAATAATGAAAAATACATAAATTATTGTATGAAACAATAATCCCTTATTAGTACATAAGAAATAGTCAAACCAAGTGTTATGCGCTATTAAATAATATGGTGGTTATAATCAACTTTGAGGAAGATGGAAGAGTTCCTTAGAGGTGGTGGTATTTGAGTTAGGTTAAAAGGATGGAGAGAAATTAAATAGGTGCTAGCTATCTCTTGATAAAGATGTAAATAACTTTAGATGCAGAAAGGGACATACATTTTGGGACATAGTCCATATGGAAATTTGTTGTGTTTGACTATGTACATTTGTTAAAAGGTTGTTTTGTTTTCCATTTGGGTGGGAAAAGTGGGAGAGAGAGAGAAAAAACAAATAGTTGATAATTGAAAAAAAATTAAGACAGGAAATTCTACTGGTCAAAGGTATGGCAGCACAAGGCAGTCATCTACTCAATTTACTCTTAAAGTAAGAAGGATATTTTAGGAACAAATAGTGTCATGCTTCTTGAAAAAAAGTCTCTTATGTCATACAAGAGAAAGACTCTGTATAATAGGCAAGAGAGCTGGATTCAAATCCCAATACTATAGTTGATTAAATCAGCAATAGATTCTTAGGGAAATTACTTAAACTCTCTTGGCCTCAATTTCCTAATCTGTAAAATGAGGATATTAAACTAGGATCATAGATTTGGGATTGGAAAGGACCTCAGAGACATAATAAATGTTCTGCTAAGTAATTTAATATAGGTCAACCTTTCACCTCCCATTTTATAAATGAGGAGTCTAAAATTCAGAGAGGTCATTAATTTACTTATCCAAGATTGCATAAGAAGAAAACATTAAAGGTAGTATTTGAACCCAGTTGCTCTGACTTCAGATCCTATACTTTCATGTACATCACACTGATCTTCAAGGTCCTTTAGATTCAAAAAGAAAAAGAAAAAAACATATTATCTTATTTTAATGTTGTGAAACTTATTCTCTCCTGATATAACCCTTCACTTCCCTCTCAACTTGTCAGAGAACATTTTGGTGCCACTTAATTTCAACCACCGTTGTTTTAGCTACTCGATCAGTGCCTTCATAGTTTTGCAATCAGCCTGTTCCTATATGATACATCATTTGTCAAATTCCTTTAGAGGTATTATTAGCCTAATTTTCCATTACCCACTACCCCTCAAGTTGTGGTAACTGAGAATAAAAAAGATTTATCGGTGTCATTCCCTCCATCTTTCAATAAAGAGTTGACAGGTCAACAATTTGCATTCGAGGTATTGACTGGGTACTACTACCTCACAGTATTTGAAGGTATTATAAAAGGTCTTCAATTATATTTTGGTAATTTGTTAGACCCGTGATTTCATCAATGAGAATATTCATTATATGGAGCAGTGAGGATTCTAAGTATAAACCTTTGTCAACAGAAAGAATACTTGATCTATCCTGGGGTTCAATCCTTCTTCTTGGAAACCTTCATCAAGTCATGAAAAGTGCCATGAGAAGGTTTAACTAGATGGCCTGATGTCCGTTACAGATATAGATCGATAATGCTATACCCTATAATCATTACATTGCTTAACTCTCAACCTCTTTTTATCCATCTTCTGTCATGCTCATATTTGCAATAAAGTTAAGGATCAAGGTAATAGAGCATTTTGGCTTGAAGAATATTTTTAGATTCTTGAATTAAATTTGGCTCTTTATTTATACAGATGTTGCTACATAAGACACCATTATCTTTGCAGGAGTCATCTTGCTTATAACAATTATGAGCCCTGAAAGCAAAGATGCCCAGGTTATCCCACGAAATGAGGTGACATGTTGCTTCTGTGTTCCTAATTAAACCAACTCCTTTATTTCAATGGGAATCTGCGTAGAAGCTCTCCATTGGGGTGTAATTGCCGTATTTCTTCTGGCTTCATTCAGAAGGAGGGCAATACAAACATGGTGCAGTTCTTTCAATAATGTATCAGTTCACAGACTATTGGACAAGGAATGCACATTTAGTGAATCGACAGTTAAAATAATTTTGTAGATAATCCAGATACTATAATTCTTTATTGCAAAAATACCACCTTTTTAAAAAATTGCCAAATTGCCCAAAACTGAAAATGTTGATATTTATCTAAATTTCAATGCAAATACAGTGTATGATGTCCACTGTATTAGGAATCAGGAAACCTGGATTTTAGACTGTGCTATCTCACTAACTAGATGTATGATCTAAGACAAGCCAAATCATTAATCTGATTCAGTTTCTTTATATCTAAAAGGAAAAGAAGCTGAGCTAGAAGACCCATAAGTCCTGCCAGGACTGATATGTTCTCTTCTCTCTTCCTTGGTTCCTTTCAATTCTAACATTCTACATTCATTGTTTTGAGGTCACTTCATGGACTAATATCCTGTGTTAAATGTTTCCTTTCTGGTCTAACATCCTTACATCTATGTGGTATCACTTTTTCCATAGTTATTACTCCACTTTCAAGGGAAAAACAAAGATTCTGGGGCAATTTTAAATTATGCTATCCACCTTTCTTAACTGCCACTCTCAAAATACATTTTGACAAACCAGGAAATAGCTTACAACTGGTTTCCTTAGCCACCATTTCCTGCCTTACTCCATCACTGCTTTCTTCTTTTTACTTTTTTTTTTTTACTCCAAGCAAAAGACTGAAATAATGGAGTGGTGCCATTGTTCAGCCTACAGAATCTTTTCCCTTCAAACAACTGCTCTGGAAACAGACAAATTTGCCAAAAAACATGTATCTACCCACATGGCATATTGAAAACAGTAAAGGAAGAAATGGTAATAGAAACATCCAAATGTGAAATCTTTGTTGGTTGTTTGCAATACAGATTCAGACCCTTTTCTCCCTGATGCCTGACTCTCCTTTTCAGTTTGTGACAGCAAGCTCATAGACCTAGAACCAAAAAGGATATTATAGGCAATCTAATCCAACACCTTCATTTTGCAAAGAATGAAACTAAATAAAAGTGAAAATCAGCAATTTGCCTTAAGGAATCCAATAAATTCCTACTTTGATGCTCCATCACAGTGTAGATGGTTACTCTGGGTGGTCAGAGGCTTTGGAAGCTAGACAGGCTTCCCATGCCCAGTAGATAGGGTAGTGGGCCTGCAGTCAGAAAGACCCATTTTCATGATTTTAAATCCAGCCTCAGACATTTACTAGATATTTGACCCTGGCCAAGTCTCTGTTTGTCTCAGGTCCCCATCCATAAAATGAGCTGGAGAAGGACATAGCAAACCATTCTAGTATCTTTGCCAAGAAAACCCCAAATGGGGTCACGAAGACTCAGACATGACTAAGAACAACACCAGTGTCAATGGAACATAAACTCTGGTAGGTTCTAAACATTCTAGGAGGTCTTCAAGTATTGTCCTGCCCACAGACCAGGTCTGCTTTCAGAGCCCCAGCCTGAATAAAAGTGGATAGGCTTATCATAAGTAACCAGGGCACTTGGTGAATAATTGGTTAGTTATTTTCCTTCATTCTTGAAGATAACCAAAATGGTATCACTATGTTAGAGTCAAGTTACAATGTATCCAACTGTGGCTGATCAGACCAATGTGAGCTCAGAATGCTCTACCACAGGTCGGGCACAAGTAGTCCATGTGAACATTTGGGGTGGATTCTCTAAATTTGTGCATCTCATGTTTCTTTTGAGCTGCTTTAATTCTGTTTTGCTCACAGAGCACAGCACATTCTGTGATGAGGGCATGCCATGCTGGACAGTCCTGTGCCAGTGTCTCCCATGTCACACAATCAATTCCAAAGTTCTGAAGAGAGACCTTGAGAGTATCTTTGTATCACTTCTTCTGACCACCATGTGAGCACTTGCCCTCTGTGAGCTTTGCATAAAATAGTCTTTTAGGCAAGCAAACAGCATGGCCAGCCCATGACAGTTGAATAATTATTGAGCCATGATAATCCACGAACAAAAAAAAAAGCCCACACAAAATGAGTGTCAGTCTTTTGTGACCACACCCCACTGTGGCTTCTGCAGAGTGATAAAATGTAGGGGGCAGTGGATGGTTAAGAATTTCACAAGTTTTAGACTATCACTAAGTATTCACTTAGCTGTTGATACTCTAAATGTAAGATACTTTCCCCAAAGACCAAAAAAACAAAAAAAGTAGGTATATTACTGGAGGAACAAAATTATATCAGTCTGCATCTTCTCACTATAAATTAAATCAGAAGACAAAATGGAAGCTACAGTTAAATGGAAAGGTGGCTCAAAGGTTCTTCTTTAAAAGCAAATAAAGGAATTTGGTTTTATTGTGTGATCAAATGCAGCAGACAATTAATGTAGAGGAGACAAGATGTTGGTCTTAGCAGATTGTTTCTATTTTCTCAGTAAAATATGAGATAGCTGATAGAGATAGAAGTTTGGGAATATTCTCTATGGAGAATATAGTGGATAATAGATGACCAAAATGAGGGCTGCAATGAAGGTACAGTTAGGACAAAATAATGAATTTATAATAGATTCAGCCAGCTTGATTGCTTTGTTTTTTCTACCTCTGTTTAGCATCAAATGAGTAGGGGCAGAGGAGATGAATTATAGGGGTACTCCAAGGATGGATTAGTGAAGGAGCAAATGCCAATAGATTAAGGAGTTAAGAGCAGAAGGAAATATACTGAGTTGAACTGCTCATCTCTAGGGTTGAGGTTAGGAAGGCAGTAATATGAAGTTAGAGAGGGATAACTATCAGATAACCTTGTGTTCCATTAAATTCTTCTCAATATCAGAAGAACTTGAGAAAGGACCGCAATATGTTAGACCAACCCCTTGTTCTGAACTTACGAGAATATATGGACAAAAGTTAACCTGGATGGGCAGGGATGGATGAATTACAATCTGCATTATGGAATGATATCTACATCATTGAGATAACAGATCCATTTTAATATTAAGTATAGTGAAGGTTATTATACTTTGCTGGGGACTCTTATTCCTATCATAATCAATGGCTATAGGTCGCACTTGCTTAAGGATTTAAGGTTTGCAAAGTCTTTTCCTCAAAGTAACTTACCGAGGTAAGCACTGCAAGAATTTTCTTCATTCTGTTGGGTAGGCAACATATACATATGCAAATGCATGTATGATATACTTATATGTGCATATATACCTATGTATGTCTTTGTGTAAACATGAATATAATGTGTATATAGACATGCATCTATCTATCTATCTATCTATCTATATATAGATATACATGTACATGTATTTATATATGTCTATATGTATAATAGATGTTATCTCATGTTCTCATTAAGGAAACAGGTTCATAAAGGTGAATTACCTAAAAAGGATCATATAGAAAAAGTTCATCCTCCTGATTGCAAATCCAGTTTTCTTTCCACTATAGGGCTAGGTCCTGATTACTACAAATAATGAGTCCTCTGAAATGTTCTCACTATTTGAATTTACAATACATATGACCATTGGGCTGGAGCCTGCCACCATATTTTACATAACTATAACTTCGAATAGGGTGAATCCCAAAGCATGCAACCATTTCACAGGATTCATTTTTCATACTAATTAAGGCCTTGCTGCTATGCTCCCCACTACAACTTGAAAATGAAAAACTGATCAAATTAAGGAGAAATCAGAATCATAAGATATTGGAAGGCATCTTAGATATCATGTAGTCCAAATTCTCTTCCAATTCAAGATTCCTGTTCTTCAAAAGCCTGACAAGTAGTCCTGTGCCCTCTGCTTGAAAGGGAACACCTTATCTATCACAATTATATCAATTCATTTAAAGACAGCTTTAATTTCCAGAATTTTTACTCTTCAGTTGAAAAGAAATATGTTTCCCTCTTACTTCTGCCTGGCTCTGGTTCTTTTCTCAGGAGCCAAGCAGAACCATTTTAATAACACCTTTCCCACTTAAGGTAAATTAAGTCCACCCTTCAGGTATTTTAAGTCAGCTGCTTATGTCCCTTCCCTTAAGGCTGTTCTTTTGGGTGCTATGCATCTCTAGTTCATTATTTATTCTACCTTTTACTTAACTTTCAGATTCATCATTATCCTGGTCACCTAATTCCAAGCAAAACCAGTTTGTGAATGTCTCATTTAGAAGGTGTCATGCAGATATAAACACCGTACCCTAATGTACTTCAGCTGAGAGTTTTCTGCCATTGAAAATTACATGAGTCTTTTCAGAACCATGTCACACTGTTGACTGATATTGACCTTCAAATCCAGTGAAACCCTCAGGTCTTTTCCCAGTTACTTTAAATGGTATAATAGCCACCTTAAAAATTCTTCCTCTACTTGATCCATGCCCAAAGGTTGGTTTGTTTGCTTTTTTCCCCTGAATCTGCTAACAGTTTTCTCCACTCATATTAAATTACATCATCAAGCTTCATTCCTCTATAAATGTGAAACCTCAACATTAGACAAAGCATATCTAATTTGATAAAATAGGTATGATTTTGGATCACCTGTAACTGTTTAATGAAGGTGGGAATAAAATTAAGAAAAATTTACACACACACATAAATACATATACATATACACATATGTATATATACATATGTGTATACATGTATACATACGTGTGTGTATGAATACTACAAATTCTCCAGAACTAAAAATTTTACCTCATATGAACATAAATAGGAATCTACAGAGAGGTGGTTTTTTTGTAGTGAGAAGTGTGCTGGAGTTGGAGTTCAAATACTTGAAGTGAGCCCTGGCTTTACCATTATTTATGAAATCTTGAACAAGTAACATTCAGTCTTGATGCCTCAGTTTCTACCTTTATAAAATGGAGTTTGGGGAGTAGATGATCTCTAAGGGTCTATTCAGTTCTAATACCCCATGTTTCTAAGCTTCTCTTTTAGTGTACTCTCTCTGAAAGTCCAGCAGCATCAATGCAGTTCTTCATGTTAAATACTGATTTCTGCACAGGATTCCCTTTTGGAATGCAAATTACTATATTTAGTAATTCATTCCCTAGTATAAATGAGCTTATCTGATTCATTCTCTTCTACCAGTAAGGTGTATGGAGATGGAGGACACTGAAAAGTAAGACAGCAGCATTAGTATAGCTAGCAACTAAAACACAAGATTCATCTACTTCACAGAGGTACCAAAAACTGCTTAGTTAAGTAGTCTTGCATTGGTGAACTGTGATTTTTGCTGAGATCCTTTGAAGATGCATTATTTTGTCAATCTGGGAAATGCTTCTACTGATAGGGAATACTGACCTTCTGCAACTTGCTTGACTTACCTGCTGTGGCTGAAAAAACTCCATCACTGCCCTCCAGCAACGTGGTGATGTGCCTTTCCTTCATGAGCAAGGATGGATTTTGACTTACAATCTGATCCTGGGCCTTTTATGCCAGAGCTTGCAATCTGTTGGCATAGTCCTTGAAAACCCAGGATCACCTGCAAGCCAGGATAATGGATCAGAGGAGGACTTTATGGAGAAATATGCTTCATCATCATCATCGTCATCATCATCATCATCATCATCATCCCTTACCATTTTTTAAAATTTCTTTTTTAAAGCACTCTCACCTGGAGAGAAGTGATTATATTATAGGAGAGGAAAGCATTTATCATAGCTTACCACCTCAGAGGTTCTTAGCTCTAGGAGCCAGAAGGATCTTAAGAAGTTTTCTAGTCTAACCCTTTCCTTTTACAGATGTGAAAGCTGAGACTCTGGGAACTAAATGATTTACCTTGACAACACATGCTAGTAGTAAACGTCAGAGACAAAATCTGAAACCTAATCCTAGAAATGTGTACGGAGATCTGCGTTTATTAGTACTTACTAACTGTGTTATCTTGTCTTTGTACCTCACTTTCCTCATCTACAAAATGAGGGAACTGGGCTAAATAATCTCTGAGTCCCTCCCAGCTCTAAATTCTACCATTTTATTTAATCACAATAACCTTTGAGTTAGATATGGAAAATATTTTCTCCTTTTGCCAATGAAGATATTGAAGCCCAAATACACTAAACAACTTATTTACCATCACATGGCTAATAAGCACAGAAATAGCATGACCTATATCCAAGTAAACTGCCAAGACCTATTGTCTTAATTAACACTGTTATGTCTCTCATCTATCATCTCTTTTTCATTATCATTACTGTAATTCTGGCCTTAATCATCTTTTGCTTGTAGGATTTTGATAGCCTCAGAAGATGACCCCTTAAAAGGTGATACCACAAGCAAATTAAAATAATAGTTTATCTGTCAGATTTATGGGTGTTGAAGAATGTGGGACCAAAAAAGATATAGAGAGCATTACGAAATGTAAAACAGACAATTCTGATTATATAAAATTAAAAAAGATTGCACAAATAAAACCAATGCAATCAAAATTACAAGGAAAGTAGAAAATTGGAGGAAAATTTTGCAACAGGTATCTCTGATAAAGGCCTCATTTCTCAAATATATACAGAACTGAGTCAAATTTATAAAAAATACAAGTCATTCCCCCATTGATAAATGGTCAAGGCTTATGACCAGGTAGTTTTCAGACAAAGAAATAAAAACTATCTATACTCATATAAAAATGTTCTGTATCACTATTGATCAGTATTTTAATCTAAATCAGTATTGAAATGCAAATTAAAATATCTATGAGTCACTTCCTCACACTTATCAGAGTAGCTAATATGACAAAAAAGGAAAATGTTGGATGTTGGTGGTGATGTGGGAAAACTGGGACTCTAATGCACTTGACATAACCATTCTGGAGAGCAATTTGGAACTATGCCCAAAGGGCTATAAGACTGTGCATACCCTTTGACCCAGTAATACCACTGCTAGGTCTTTACTCCAGAGACATCCAAAAAAAGGGGAAAGAACCTATTTGCACAAAAATATTAATAGCAACTCTTTTTGTGGTGGATAAGAATTGGAAATCAAAGGGATACTCATCAATTGGGGAATGGCTAAACAAGCTATGGTATATAATTGTAATGGAAATTGAATTGTAATGGAATTGAAATGACAGACAAGATGATTTCAGAAAAACCTAGAAAGTCTTACATGAACAGATATATGGTGAAGTAGACAGAACCAGGAGAACATTATACACAGTAGCAACCATATTGTTCAATGACGAACTGTGAATGACTTAGATATTCTTAGCAAAACAATGATCCAAGGCAATCCCAAAGGAGTAGTGATGAAGAATACTATCTGTCTCCAGAGAAGGAACTGATATTGATTGAATACAGACTGAAACATGCTCTTTTTGACTAATATGGAAATATTTTACACAATTGCACATCTATAACCTATACCTAATTGCTTATCATCTCAGGAAGGTATAATGGGAGAAAGGGATAGAAGGATAGAATTTGGAACTCAAAACTTTAATAAAAATATTTTAAAAATTTTAAAAATTGACCCCTTCAATTTACTCTATTACAATAACTTTATATATATTAACTTTGTATCCATTAATCTCATTTAAATCTTACAATAAATCTGTGATTTACATAGGGCTTTTTAGCATTATCCTCAGTTAGTAAATGTGAAAAGAAACTCAGTGAGGTCGACCTATTGAAAATCACATAAGAAGCAGAGCAAGGACTCAAACCCTGATCTACTGATTTGAAATCAAATTCTTTTTGCACTATACCAAGATAATTCCCCTATCCATTCCCTCTGGAATCCCCTTTTACTCCTGTCCCAAACCTACTCATCCAATGAGGACATATCAAATGCCTCCTCTTCCAGAAAGTCTTCAAATAGGTATTAAATAGGATCTAGACAGCAGGTGTCTTCCAGGCACTACTACAAGGCAACACTAGATGGTGCTGAAGGGCAGTAACTGACACTCAAACTCTTGGCTAATGAGGTCAATTTCCTCTCCCACCAATCAGGAATCTCTTGGGATAGGTGTTTTGTCAGTTGACTGCATTTAAATGACATAGGGCCAATAGAGCAACTTTTCAGTCCATCTCTCTTCCTAGTCTTGAATTTTTCTCCTCTGCTTCCTAGGGCTGGCTCTTCTAGGCTCCTATACCTTCGCCAGCTTAAATGACATCCTCCTTATTCTTATTGACTCAAATTTCACTTTAATAAAGTCAAAATCCCCCAAATTTCCCTCTCAAATCAATAGTCCTTATAAAAAAATCACGTAATGGTCTCTAAATATTTACATACTCTTTTATTCGGTTTTACTGTATTTAGTAAATACACAGGGTTTTTTTCTGTGTGTATACATGTACACGTGCACATGTACACACACATTTCTGTAATGTAATATGTAATACATATATGTGAATCTAAAAGTATTTTCATGTACATATATGATGTGTTTCAATAAAAAAGTTTGTTTAAAATATAGTATACTGTATAATATGCAGTATAAATATGCAGTAATTAAATAGTACTTTTGCAATATAAAATGATATATTAAATAATATACCCAACTATTACACAAATGAAGCATCATTTTATATTTTTACAAGGGGATGTGAGTCTTTTGTTCATATGAAAGCTAATTTTGTGTTCAAAACAGCTCAAATCTTATTTTAAAGGTATTTGTTCAAACACAAGTATTAGAAGTGTTTTATTCAAACAATTTTTTCTAATTCCTTTTATGTAGTAAGATATTAATTTTTAACAGGGTAAATATTTTATACACTTTGATATATAAATTAATTTTGTGTCCAAAACAGTTCAAACTTTATTTTAAAATTAATTGTTCATATATGTAAGCAGTTTTTTAAAAAAATTAAAACAAACTTTTTTTCCTAGTCCTTTTATGTACCAAGATGTTATTTTTAACAGAGGAAATACTTCACACCTTTGACTAAATAGATACATACAGATATGGATATACACATATATAGTCAAAGGGTATAAACCATATATGTATATGCATATACATATATGTGTATATATATTTCCTTTTTACAAATAATTTTTTCTATTCTTTATACCACTAAACTTCAATACATGAAAAAGGCCTTAAAGGAATATCAAATCTTATACTAGCAAAAGTCTTTAATTTTTAAGACCTGTATTTCCTAAAAACGTAAATAACACGGATACCTCCTATCCCTCTTCCTTTCCCTATTCTACTACTCTCATTTCTGGTTTCTTTATTTTCAGGACTCCTTTTTCTCTCCCCCCAACTCCACAGAGCTATACCACTGTCACTATGGTAAAGCAAGCAGTCTATAGTCTATGTTTTAGATATGATACTGTCTACAGTTAGGGGGTACAGTGGACAGAGCACTGGGCTTCAGGTCAGAAAGCCTTCTTGAGTTCAAATCTGGCCTCAGACACTTACTATCTGTGACCCTGAGTGAGTCACTTAACCCTGTTTAACCTCAATCTTTTCATCTATAAAATGAGTTACAGAAGGAAATGTCAAACCACACCAATATCTTGGCCAAGAGAACCCCAAATGGGGTCTTGAAGAGTCAGATAAAAACAAAACTTGTCCAGAAAACAGGTTGGTTTTGGAAATATGGGTTTCATAGGACTTAGTCAGTGTACTACATTGTGCAAAATGAGTATGTAGTAATCAGCAAACATTTCCTTTTTTTCTTTTTTTCTCAGCAATCATTTCTTAAAGCAGCTACTACACAAAAGACATTGGTTTACATTTGTTAGCCATTTCTTTTCAGTGAGT
Organism: Phascolarctos cinereus; assembly: GCF_003287225.1. Lineage (NCBI taxonomy): Eukaryota > Metazoa > Chordata > Mammalia > Diprotodontia > Phascolarctidae > Phascolarctos > Phascolarctos cinereus. Next base: position 186,005,210 of record NW_027556402.1, read on the forward strand.
TTTTTTAAGCTACTGGAGGGTTCTTCAATCCCTTCTAGTTGTAAATACCATGATCTTCTATTCCTGTCTCCTATTTCTTTCAGTTTCCCATAGTATGGTGCTAGATATATAAATGCTTGGTAAATATTTATTGACATGAAAGGAATGATAAGAGAAATTCCTTACATTCAATTTGATGAACATACTTCTCCCTGTATAGAGTATGGGCATGTGCAGTGTTACCTTACTGAAAGGTTAGGGACTAGCTACTGATTAGGATTCAGCAAGGTATAATACAGGAAAAGAATTCTGAACTGGGGGGAGTGGGAGGCAGGGAGGGTGTCACAGGACCTGAGTTCAAATCCTTTTTCTGACACTTACTGCCTATGTGATAATTGGTAAATCACTTAATTTCACTGAAGTTTAATTTCTCATCTATAAATTGAAACTACCTAGTTGATCTCTAAGGTTTCTTCTAATCTTACTATTATTCTATGACAGAAAAATGATTGCCTGAGATTTTAGAGAAGATGGACTATTACCAGAGGAATCCTAATTCTCTGCTAGACTATAAGAGTGAGCTAAAAAAATTGTTTTGTTTTGATTTTTTTTTTCCTTTTCATTTCCCCCCTGAGCAGAGGCAGACAAGAATGAAGCAAAGCAGATCTGTAACCCATTAATGAGCCTATTAATGTGGTCTCCTCCCTCTGTCTGTCCCTGGAACTTGTGGCCATGGGACAAAACACAAACACACACACACACACACACACACACACACACACACACACACACACACACACACAAAATGACTTATGAGCCAGCTAGGTGGAACCATGGGAAAAGAGCTGGTCCTGAAGTCAGAAAAACCCGAGTTCCAATAAGGCTTCTAAAACCTACAAGCTCTATGATCCTGGGCAAATCACTTAACACTTTGATTTCTGTGTATGCTTGTGTCCTTATTTATAAAACAGAAAAAAAAAAATAACATCTAACTCTAAACATTGTTGTGAAAATAAAATGAGATATTTGTAAAACGCTTTGTAACCCATAAAGTACAACATAAATGCTAGCTATTATTTTTATTTTGCTGTTATTGTTGAGTTGTTTCAGTCATGCCCAACTCTCATGACCCCATTTGGGGTTTTCGTGTCAAAGACAGTAAAGTTGTTGCTACTTCCTCCTCCAGCTCATTTTACAGATGAAGAACTGAGGCAAACAGAATTAAGTGATTTACCTAGGATCACACAACTAGTAATTGTTTGGCATTTGAACTCACAAAGATGAGTCTTCCTGACTCTAGACCCTAAGTTCTATCCATTGAATCACCTACCTGTTCTATTATTACTATTATTATTATTATTATTATCTATTATTATTATAATTACAATTTCTACAGTCCAAAGAATTGCAACAGGGCAATGATAGTGTTTCCTATCATTGAGAGCTACTAGACATGGAGGTTGTTTCTAAAGTAGCCCTAAATTCAATAGTTTGAATCTTTTAGACTGGAACATTAATTCCCGAGCATTGTGATACTTAAAGAATATAATATCTTTATATATCCTTCCAGCCGAAGGATCTGAGATGGTTAAAATTATGTCCTGGGGGGGGGGATACCAGATATTCAGATCTCACCACTCCACATTCATCTCTATTACTTCAGAGAATATAAATTTGATGACAAGGGTTTGCTATTTACCAATCCTAATGAATGTTTGCTTTCCAAAGGTATTTTAAAACAGAGTGATTCGACAAGAAGAGGAGGGATAATCATGAATTCTATGGGAGCAAAAATTTGCACTAAAAGTTCAAAGATTGTCCCAATTCCTTCCCCTCAATTCAGTTTTATTCTGAGAGGAGTACAGTTATCCCTTCCATATCGAGGGAGGTTGGGAGTGAGATGCCCCTATCGATCCAGAAAATCCATATAAAATTTTTGGCCCTCTCTTCATACCAGAGAAGTCTATTTTTTTTCTTTTTTCTTTTATGGTGTGTTTATAGTACCTTATTGTAAAATTTGGCTTAAGTATTCGCTCACAGGCTCTGTGCCATCTGCAGCTTCCACAAAACTCCCCCAAAATTCACATTTAATTTCTTGTGCAGACCTGCAACGGTTGTGATGTGGAAGGGATAACTGTGCATGGGTTAATGTATTTAAATTATTGTTGGCCTCTATTTATGGGTGTCTTTGAGTCCTCTGTGTCTTCTAAATTTTCTGTGTGTTGAAATGTTTTCACTTTGAATGCTGGCATAGAAGGCCATGGACTCTGTTATCTCCATCTGTGAAACCAAACATAATCTATTGCTAAGCTACATCTTTAGATTTTTTTGGAAGAAACTCAAAGGTAAAAATGATGACCATGTTTTTTGGCCAATTCCTGATATAGGATCCAGTGCCTGTAACTCTAGAACTAAGGGGTGTGTGTGTGTGTATTTGTAGGGGTGTGGGGAACTGGGGAAGTTGCTATGGGCTACATTATATTATTGAATTTAATTGTATTTTCCTTACCTCAATTTCCTGGGAAAACTTGGAAACTAAGACTAGCAGTGGGTAGGCTTCAGTTTCTTCTTATGGAAAAATGAGGGACTTAGAATAAATAATCTTTTTATGTCTCTTTGAGCTTTTATGTTTGAAGGTCTCTTCTAACTCTCTCAATCTATGCATTCTTTTCTAGAGTCATTTCTACCTCAAAATTCTATGTTCTATGGGCTAAGGGCTCTGATAATTCTATTTTCTAAAGCTGTTTCTGACTCTGACATTCTATGCCTTTCTATGCAAGAAAAGGAATCAGGCATGTGAGGGTCAAGTTTGGGGGAAGGACAAACTTAAGTTTCTTGAAATCCCTGACAAAGGGGAAAAACAGTTTGAATTGTGAACTTTAAAAAAAAAAAAAGAGAAGAATCATTCGTAATAAATGACATGAACTTGTATTTAGTAATGCACTTGGACCAATGTTACCAATCCGTGGTTGATTTTTTTGTTTGTTTGTTTGTTTGTTTGTTTTTGTTTTGTTTTGTTTTGTTTTTTCCCACTAAATGCCTTGGATGAAATTCAGTCACTGTTTTGAGACCTGACTAAAAGGCCATAAAAGACAGCTAATGATAACTAGAAATCCAACCAGTTTTTCTTGGGGGACTAGACGCTCTAATGAAAAGCATGAGGTCAGCTTTCAGTGTGATTTTAATTAACATTTTTTTATTAAAAATCATGGAAAAGAGATTAACAGAAATGAAAACAGATCAAAATAAACTTATTGTTGATAGTTAATTGTTTGGTGCCAAATACACAAATTATGATGGCAGAAATAATGCAAGTGTAACAAAGCAGGTTAAAAATGCCCCCAAAATGCCAAAAAAAACAAAGAAGAAAAGAAGAAAGGAAGGAAAGACAGGAAAGGAAGGAAGGAAGGAAAGAAGAAAGGATGGAAAGGGAGGAAGGAAGGAAGGAAGGAATGACAGGAAAGGAAGGAAGGAAGGAAGAAAGAAAGAAAGAAAGAAAGAAAGAAAGAAAGAAAGAAAGAAAGAAAGAAAAGAAAGAAAGAGAGAAAGAAAGAGAGAAAGAAAGAAAGAAAGAAAGAGAGAAAGAAAGAGAGAAAGAAAGAGAGAAAGAAAGAGAAAGAAAGAAGAAAGAAAGAAAGAGAGAGAGAGAGAGAGAGAGAGAGAGAGAGAGAGAGAGAGAGAGAGAATTAAAGAAAGAAAGGCTTCTGTGCCTGAAGAAACAACAAGCTGGCATTATGAGGCAATCTGGATAGACTACGTTCCAGATCCCATCACCATTTTTGTTCAGTTGATTTGGTCGTGTTCTTTTTGGATAATCCCAACTAATTTGTTCCAATATCTAATTTTAGGACAGAGATGACCATGCTTAGTTAAATTTGGAGAGGCTAATTGACAGGAGATTTTTCAAACCAGGTAATAAATTATTTGGGCCAATGGATGAAATGACTACATCAATGAAACCAAAAACCTTGAAGTATTAATTTGAAATTAGCCTCCTGGGAGACTTTATGGCTGGTCCACAGAGAACTTCTGAGATTGTATTGGTATCGATTGGGACTATTCCCCCCTTCCATTTGCCTAGTTATTTGTGCTCTCTCATCCCCTTTATTTTGTATTTACTTATTTGTGTAAATCCCATTTCCCCTAGCACAACGAAAGTACCTTGAGGATAGAGGCAGTTTTATTAATATCTTCTTAGTTGTTCTAGCACCCATGTTTTTGATTTGAACATAACAAACACCTAATTTTTTAATTAATATTTTAAAATATATTTTCCTTTGATCCCACCTAATAGTAGGTCAGGAGGCAGGTTGACATGACAATTTCTAAGTTCCCTTCATGGAGAGGGCTTTGATGTGACAAGAGAATTAGGTTTGCAAAGGAAATGTTTTTAGCTATAGAGATTCAACAAGCCAGAAGCAAGTAGTAGTTTCCTTGAGGTCACACATCAGGTCTCACAAAGATCCAAGTAGATAAGAGCCAGAGGTAGGAGGCATATTCATATTATACAAATCTAAGTTAGCAATGAAGGTGTGCTTAGGATCCAAATGGCAATAGAACAACTGTGGCATAAAGTCAGGCCAGACTCCAAAATCCTGAGGGCCTCTTGACTCTGAGCCCCATATTCCATCCACTGTGACATGCTGCCTTTAGCAAAATGACTGTAATTAGGAGTGTGTGACATCACTTGCCCCAAAATAGCATATGAGGCGTCAAGGGACCACTGTCCTGGAATTCATCTCTTCATCTTCCTGATTGAGGAAAGCAGGAATTTTTGCCTTTTGCTTTTTAGGTTAGATGTCTCTTTCCACTCTGTTCTAGAGGACAGACCATTAGGGTAGAGAGACTTTTCATCTTTTGCGGTGGACACTAGTAGACAGTAGGCTACTCTTAGGGTAAGCTGAACAATAACTATGATAATAAGAAAAACATACAAACCTAATATAAGTTGAAAAATGTCAAATGGTAGAGAAGACTAAACACTTGGGGGAAAATGTGGGTATAAGTACTACTGAAAATCGATTGAGAAAATATTTCAGAGCCTCTTTGATGATACCTACAACTGCCCAAAGGAGTTTGGCTTAACCATATGCAAAGAAAAAGCCAAGTACTTACAGAATGCCTATTGTCCAAATTATAACTTGCATTAGATGGATAAACTTTAGGGTTTGTCCACCTGTCCAGGTATCTTGGACAGCTACTACGAAGAGGTCAGGGGGTAAAGGGATGGAATAAGCATTTATGAAACACCTTTTTGTCTATTTATCATTTGTTCATTTATTTTTATGTATGTATGTATGTGTGTGTGTACCAGGCACTGTCCTAAGAACTTTCATAAATATTGTCTAATTTGGACCTTATAACAACCCTGAAGAAACTGAGGCAAATAGATGTTAAATGACTTACCCAGGTTCATAGAACTAGAAAGTTTCTGGGTTAGATATGAAATCAGGACTTCCTGAATCCAGGTCTGGCACTCTTATCAACTGTGCCATCAACTGCATTGTCTCTCAGTCTACATATTTTAGATATGCAAAGGAATCATGAGATCCTAGGATCATAGTCTTGGAGTTAGAAGGGCTCTTGGGAGTCATCAAATACAACCCCCTCATTTTACAGGTGAGGCAATTGAGGCTTAGAAAGGTTAAATGACTTGCTCAGTTATCCAGCTATCAAGAATTAAAGGCAGAATTTGAATGTAGTACGTTCAGATTCCAAGTAGAGTAGCCTGCCATAGTTAATTAGGAGAAGAAAAAGTGGTATTACTTTTTGAAAATCACAAAGCTATTCTAATGACCACAAATTCTACCTGAAACAGAGGCCCATCATTTCAATGTCAATATTCTATTACAGTGTCACATGATTAAGAGTTACATAAAGATCAGAGTGCAAAGTAGAGATACTGTGAGTGGAAGTAGTTTGCAACACATTACCAATAAAGGAGTAGGAAGGAGTACCAAAATGAAAGATCTCACCTGTGAAATGTATCATCCATAAAAGAAGCAAGCTATGATAACAAGGTAAGAATAAGGGATCACCTTTGGATAGCCCATGTGCTCCACTGATATCCTTCTAATGTGAAAGAAAATCATGGAAAGTCCCTAGAATGTTAGGTAGTTTCCTCTTATGAAATTATGGGAGGTTGTGGGGCAAGGGTTACAATAGGATGGTTAGGGATTAATGGGTTGTGATCTGTATTGCTGGAAAGAATAACCATATTAAAAAAAAACACACACACACATAAACTGAGTATAATCCTTCAGGGGGAAAAAGGACATTCAGTGAAATAGAGGACTTTCAAGCATTCTTGATGATAAGACCAGAGCTGAATAGAAAATTCGACTTTCAAATACAAAACACAAGAGAAGCATGAAGAAGTAAACAGGAAAGAGAAATCACAAGGGCCTTATTAAGGTTAAACTGTTTACATTCCTGCATGGAAAGATGATATTTGTAACTTGTGAGATCTTTGTCAGTATTATGGTAGTTGGAGGGAAAAATTATACAGATAGATAGATAGATAGATAGATAGATAGATAGATAGATAGAGGGCACAGGGTGAGTTGAAGATGAAGGGTGATATCTGGAGAATAAAATAAGGGGTGAGAGAGGATTATACTGGGAGGAGAAAGGAAGATGTAAAATGGGGTAAATAATCTCACATAAAATGGACAACAAAAGGCTTTTGAGTGTAGGGGAAGTGGGGGGAAGGTGAGAAGGAATGAGTGAATCTTTTTCTCATTGAATTTGACTTAAGGATGGAATAACATACACACTCAATTGGGTATGGAAATCTATCTTACTCCAGAGGAAAATAGGGAGGAAGGAGATAAGAGAGTGGAGGAGAGGGGGATGATAGAATGGAGAGCCGATTGGGGGAGGGGGTAGTCAGAAGCAAACACTTCTGAGGAGGGACAGGGTCAGAAGAGAGACTAGAATAAATGGGAGACGGGATAGTATGAAGGGAAATATAGTTATTCACAACATGACTACTACAAAAGTGTTTTGCATACTACACATGTATAATTGAGTTGCTTGCCTTCTCAATGAGGGTGGGTGGGGAGGGAGGCAGGGAGAAAATTTGGAACCCAAACCTTTAAAAACAAATGTTAAAAATTGTTTTCACATCCAACAGGGAAATAAGATACACAGGCAATGGGGTATAGAAATCTATCCTGCCCAACAGGAAAATAGAAGGAGGAAGGGAATAAGAGAAGTTGGGCAGGGATGGGGGGAGATAGAAGGGAAAGCAGATTAGGGGAAGGGGTATTCAGAATGCACACTGTCTTGGGGTGGGGGGAGGGATGAGGTGGGGAGAAAATTTGGAACTCAAAATCCTGTGGAAGTGAATGTTGAAAACTAAAAATAAATCAATTAATAAAAGAAGAAAAGACCACATATCTAATTTGAGTAGTTGAGCTGAAAATATTAATAACTACCAACTTCTATGTCTATTTTCCCATATTGATGAGGTCTTCAAAGTGTTCTCTAAAGTTGTATAAGGGACATCCTGGCTGAAAATATGAGAAGTCAGCCTGTTTTTTGCAGACAGTATTTGACAACAGAAAACATCTCTGTAGTAACTCAGAAGGAGTTGCCTTGGGTAGAAGTACATTCTCTCTCACTAGAAGTCATCACAGATTGCTGTTTGAGTTATTGTAGACAAGACTCTTACAGCATAGCTAGGAGTTAATGGCTACCAAGACACATTTAAAGCTGAAAATATGAAATCTCCCAAAATATATGTGTTGCCTTTTCACCTGATTCTCTCCTCCCCAATCTATATAGGATTCTGGAAAACTGCAATGTTATTCTAATGACCACAAATTCTACCTGAAACAGAGGCCCATCTTTTCAACATCATTATCCTACTAGAATCCTCTTTTTGAATGAGACATTTCCAATTGACTCAGAGAATTGCTTAACTAAATCCAGTAGTCTTGATGGGCATCAGCTAATACATGTTTCTATGAGTCCTGCTAGCTCTGTGGCATTCTCCATTTGGGAGATTTATTGACAATATACCCAAAAGGAAAGTAATAACATGATGTACAAAAGTGCCCACACCCAATAACCCAACAAATCTCTCATGATATACCTCTTTCCCCATTTATTTTGCGTTAATCTGTTTATTCTATGCATTTACTTACTTGGACATGTGTCATATTGCTCCTCACCATACTCTAACCACCCATCCCATATACACAAGCATATATACCCAGTAGAATATAAACACTTTGAAAACAGGGGATATTTTATAGTTGGCTTTGAACCCCCACTGCTTAGCCCAGTACCTACCACACAATGAATGCTTAATAATTCTTTATTGAATTATGGAATTCAAATGAAGTAGTGGAGCCACACAACCATCTCAATCCATAGCTCCAAGCACAATATATAGTACTGTTGAATAGTGTTGATTGGGAAGGATATTAATGTAGAGATAACTAGTGAACCATGTTTTAAAGACATTGGTAGGACGTTGGGTTCCCCTGAAATTTCAAAAGGAGACTAATTTCCAGATGCCATGAACAAGACCCAACAAAACACCTTATCCTCACACAAAAAAGCTAACATCATTATCTCTAAGCATGCATAGATTTTAGCCGTCATCAAGTTGACAAAAAGGAGGAAAATGAAGAGTCACAGGATTTAAAGATATGTTAATTGAGACCTCCTCTTGTTTTCCTCATCTGAAACTGACTAAGGCCCATGTTATTTTAACCCAGCAGATACTGAATACTGAAGCAGCCCTCTCAGCACTTGCAAGGACATCATTAGGCGATCACTAAGCACAATGTTAACATTTCATAGGGTGACTGGGTCACAGCATGTAAATGTTTCAGAACAAGCTGCCCGTGTTTTCCCTGTAGGTATCTGTGCCATGCCCACTTGCACAGTTTGTTACGGATGCTCTGATCTCTTTTCCCCAAAGACTATATTGATTTTTGCCACTGCTGAAATGATGCTCAAAAGGGGTAAAAACAAAAAGAAAAAAATCTTCACAGAATAAACCCCAAAGGAATAAAGAAGCTTCTGCTCAATGATACTTTCACACAAGTGATACAACAAAGTAGTACTTATGCGATAAAACAGGATGACTTTTATGATCTATTAACTTCCTCCTTTTTGTTTTGTTGATGGAAGTGATTAACGTTATATCTGCTCAACCTGTAACATAATGCAAGGACAAAGAAAGCTCCTCCTTAAACGGAAGGAAAACACATCAGTAGGCTAATGTGATTCTGGATATTCTTCGTACACATTCTGAGAAAGTGGAATCACTGACATGTAGGCTACACCAGTTTAAAATGCCTGCCCCGTTAGTGATGTCCCTGGTGAATAGAGTTGATTTTCCTTCTGGAATACATTAAAACTAATAAGAGAAGAGACAGAAAGGGTTTTATACCCTTTGCAGAGGTCTTTTTATTTGTTTATTTCTCTTCTCAAGGATTTTCCACATGGCATAATACAGGAATGGGGCATGTTTTAGGATACTGATAAAACTTATTTTAAAAAATTATACTTTCATTTCATTTACATTTGATAATTGAGAGTATTTTACCATTTATGACTCTATCTAATAGAAAGAATTCCTAAAATGGCTCTAACCATCCTGTCAAAAGCGTTTAAAAAATGAACACATCAGAAACATTTCCTCCCATCATATAATTGTTAAGAACCCACTATGATTGTTTCCTGAAGCAAAGCCTATGCTTTTGCTTTTTTTTTTCTACTGCCAGTAGTTGGTACTTTGTCTTCCACTTTTATCAATAACAGTCAAGAAGCATTTATTAAATGTTCCAAGCACTCTGCTAAACTGGGGGCTTAAAAAAAAAAGCAAAAAGAGTCTCAGGTCTGGGAAGATCATATACTAACAGGGAATACACCATGTAAATAAATTTGTGATGTTTCTAGAATAGATTGAAGGGAAGGAACAAGGAAGCAGCAGGGAATGGGAAAGGCCTCCTGCAGAAAACAGCATTCAATCTGAGTTTTGACAGAAACCAGGTATTCTAAGAGATGGAAATGAGGAGGAAGAATACTCAAAGCATGAAAGACAGCCAGTGTGGAGGCAGAGAAGATCTAGTAGTCCAGGGTAGTTAAATTGTAGAGTGTGTGGAGGGGGATAAATTATAAGACTGAAAAGAGTGTTAATTTTATAAGCAGAAAATTTAAGGTTTAGCCCTGGCTCTGTCATTTACTAGCAATGTGATCTTGGGTATGTCCTTTTTATTTCTCTGGGTCTCAGTTACCTTAGCTATAAAAACAAAAATCAAAACAACAACCAAAAAAGTCTAGACAACAATGTATAAGGTCTAAATCCTATAATTCTGCCATACTTGAAGGGTCCAGATATCACCAGTATGAATATTCTCTCCACCAACTGAGATCACAACACCTTTTGACTTGTTAGACAGTTTTGTTAGTTGTTGGAGCCAATCAAAATATTTCACCATTTGGTGGCCAAACCTCTGGTATTAACTCCTTCTGAATTTAGGTCCTTAGGATTTTGGTTATCATACACACAATCAGTTCAAATCTGAGTCTGTATCTGAAGTCTTTTGAGGTTGCATTTTTTAGGAATATGCTTTGGTTACCCATCTGTGCCTTAATGGAGCCTTGGAAAAATACTTTGGTAGAAGTCATCCACATGTAAAAACTTATTAAATGTTTGAAAAGGAGTAGAATGGGGATGAATGGAATGGGATAGGAGAGGGTGTCATGAAACTATATGGGATGGCATGGTATAAGATGAGATGGAATGTACCAGTTACTGTTGATTATATTATGGAATGTTTTGAAGCTCAGGATCTGGCTGCAAACGTAAGAGGTATATGCATGAAAAGATAACCCCAAATACTAACAAGTGTGAGTTAAAAGAGGGCACTATATTACAATAGAAAGAGCAATGGATTGATAGTTGGGCAGGCCAGTTCAACTCTTTGTTCATATACTCACTAGCCACATAACTACAGGCAAGACACTTTGCTTCCTGAGCCTCAGTTTCCTTATTTATTAGGAGGCTACATGATTTTTGTGATAGCTTACCTCACTAGCTGTTCTAAGGAAAGCACTTTCAGAAATTTGAATTTTAGTATTAAATCCCCAAAGAATGCAATATAATGCTAAATCCCTTTCTGTCTGCATGGCCCCTTTCCCTCTTTGTGAAACAGGTGGGTCCTGGCTGGCCAATGGGGAACAATAGAGCTACTGTACAAGACCAAGTGACTAGATTTAACAGCAAGAGAGAGGTCCCCCACAAAAGATCAGAGGGCTCTACAGTAAGAAGTTTGTGACATAACTCTGGGCCACCAACCTAAAGGTCTCAAGGTCAGAGACAACAGGTGGAAAAAGGAGGCAAGATGGAGAGCAAGACATTTTCTATGTGCAATGGCCTTACCCTTTGTTATAGCTGCAAGTGAAGAGCTAGCTATGGAAAAAATCTCTACCAACAATGGGACACTAAATGTAAAAGCACTGGCTGTATATATCCCTTTCCAAGTCAATGCTGCCTTCTGTAAAGAAAAGAAAATTCCATTTATGCCAGTAGTATCAGAGTTCAATGAAATATAGCAGTTTCAGCAATATGGCATGATTCTTAATAGCATAGAGACTTGGCACTGATTCTAATTAGGTGACTTCCATACTAACCTCCCCCATTATACTGATGAAATAATATAGTCCAGTGGTGGGTAACCTGTAGCCTCGAGGCCACATTTGGCCCTCTAGTTCCTCAGGTACATTTTTGGATTCAAAAGGCCACACCTGTGTGACTTGAGGCCACAGTTTATCCACCCCTGCTATAGCCACACAGAAGTATGATGGAGAAGTATGTTCTCTGTTTGGAGAGCCATAGAAAGCTTAGAGCTTCTTCCAAATTTCCCAATCAGTGGAGTGGAGCACCAAAAACACAAAGGGGACTATGTGACTCCCAGAGTAGTGTCCTTCTTGTGATGTAGAATCAGGTTAGCGACAAGAAGTACTACCTTGTAGTTAAAAGATTATATACTCAGGAAGAGAAAAGATTGGGCCTTAAATACTGAGCAAATTTTGCTTAGGTAGAGAAAAGATTAGAGGTACTATAGGCCAGGAGTTGCATGAGGAGATGAGTAGGGATCCAGAAGTTACATTTGTAGAGTAAGGAATGGACTTATTTTTGGTGCAAAGAATAAAAAAGGAAAACAATAAAATAGGTTCATTTTTTATTCACTCTATTATTTATTTACTTATTATTTATTAATTTTTTAATCCTGTGACTTTAATTTAGTCTTTGGATCATTGCTCAATCTGTTACTTGAGATATTTCAGATGGATGAGGCCATCTCAGAACTTTAAATACTGTACTCATTTCCTAATATCTGCATGTGAGAAACTAGCTCACTGGGGAATTCACCCTGGGAGAATGTGGCTATTAACAATTCACAGAACATAGGAACCTGAATAGTCTGAACACAGTGGTGACTTTCAAGATAAATATCTCAGGCCAGTTTCAGAGCGAAATAACACAATGGCAAGGTCTTTGTTCTTGCAGTCCACTTTGGCCTGTGGCACATGAAGTTCCTTATGGGAGTAGGTGTTGTCAAGGGCCTGATGAAGACCTCAGGGAATATTGCTGTCGGTTATACTTTTCTCTTCACTCAGCTTTCCTAGGCCTTCTCAAATAAAAATTGAGCTTCTTTCCATTCTTCCATATAACTTCTATAGCAGTTTTATATTGACATTATACAGTCGAAGTCTATAGGATAACATTCAAGCTTTTCACCTGCTATTCAAGACCTTCTGCAATCTGTCCCTAGGTCATTCCAGTCTATCTTGTGTTATTCCCAATGAAATATCTCAACTCTACTCAAACTGATCTTTTCCTTGTGCCATGCCAAAAAACTTTTTCCCCATTTCTTTTTATTTCAATTCTGACTATTGAATTTTCCTTGCAAGATACATACAATCACTTTCTTTCCACATATCCAAGTCTTTCCTATCCTTCAAAGCCAACCTCAAATCCAACGACCTTTATGAAATATTCCTTGCTTGCCTTAATCTAGCAGGGTTCAAAGTGTGCAAAGGTTCTCAGTATCCTTGGGTGTTTCCAAAGGTCTCCAAGACCCTTTCATGAGACCTTTGAAGTCACAACTATTTTCATAATAAGATTAAAATATTGTTCACCTATTAAAATATTATTCCCTTTTCCCACTCTGTAGGAGTTTTCTAAATCTGTAGATAGCAGGATATTCTTCATGCACTTCAACCAAAATAACAGATTGCAACAGATTGAATGCAGAAGCAGATAAAAGAATTGCGCTGTCTTCTTTAAAGCTAACAGTCAAATGATTTGCAAAAATATATAAAACCATGCTATCATTTTCACTGATTTTTTTGTTTGGAAAATATTGTTATTTTTCATTAAAAGATGCTATTTTAATATGCAAGGGACTTATTTCATTATTTTAATGAATTAGTATTTTAAATAAATTTTAATTTCTAATACAGGAAGTATCAATAGATATAATCCATATAAACAAGAGCTCTTTGTGGTCTTCATTAATTTTTATGAAAGTAAACATCTTCTGGGACCAAAAATAAGAGCACTGCTGGCCTACTCTATAGAGATCTCTCATTCCTTTGAGCTCCTATAAAAATACTGAGTACTTGAATATTATAGTAATAACAAGCCCTTGAGTTCTACTCTTACTGAGTAGGAAAGTTCTAAAGATATACAAAGAGTTAGATAGACAGACTGTTATGTCATGTGACCATAAGGGGTTGCTGAAGGTCATGGCCAGATTGCCCATTCCTTTTAGTCAGGACCCTGAGATCAGCTGATTGTGACTCATCCATTGGCTTCGCCCACTGCTGATTATCTCATACTCTAAAGTCTGTGTACAGCAGGAGTTCCCGGTTGTGTATGCATGCATATTTTGATGGGCCCTTTTGGCAAACTGATTACATTTACACCCCCTCTTCTCAGAATGAGATAAATTATAAAGAATTTAAAAAAATAGTTTTCAAACAATTGAAACAAGTGCTAAATTTATATCAAAAGTTTGTGAAAGCAAAAATGTAATTTGCTTTTCCCATTCGAGTTTGTGGACCTCCTGAAATCTATCCATATATTCCAGGTTAAAAAACCCTTGTCTAAAGCCAGAGTTTTTGACATTTTTGTAGTTTGGTCTACTTTGACAATCTGAGGAAGCCTGTGGTTCCTTCTCAGTTTAATGTTTTTAAATTTACAAAGAATTAAAAGGAAACAAATTATACTAAAATGTAATTATCAAAATATTAGAGGAAAAATTACTAGAGATAACACTGAGAACTACAACATCTCTTGGCTCATGACTGGCTCCACCTTCTTCCTAGAAACTATCAAACAGCCTTACGCAAATGACATAATTTTTAAGGAGTTTAATCAGATTTGTTAAAAGATCATTACAAAAAAGAAAGAAAGAAAGAAAAAGAAACATTGTTTTATCCCTATAGTTAGTTCCCTCCCTATAGCAAAATCCCCATTAGATTGGAAGGCAATTCTTGGAACTCATTTCTCAGTTTCAGCCCAGGACTCCTAAGAAGAGCTACCCCTAACTTCAGTGTCTTATTCTAGGCATCTCATCCTCCCAGGAAAGATAAGCAGATGTATCTAATTTAGTCACAACTAATTTAGAAAGTCCTGTATACATTCAGTTGTGTACCCATAGCAGGGAGGGAAGGTGGCAAAGGCTGGGGTTTCTTGCTCACTTGGGGCCCTTTTTCTCTCCCCTTCCCTCCTTATTTCCTGAACCTGTGTGGATGGGCCACCTCAGATGGGGGTGATTAAGCTGATTAATTATAGAAAGGTGTACAAGTCCTCTAGTGAAAGAAACACAAGAAGGAAGTGTTTTCCTGCCCTGAATTCTTGAGTATTGAAACAATAATGAGAACTTAAGTATTACTACTTTAGAAGCTCAGAGGAGGAATAGGTCGCTATACATTATACACTATAGCATAATACACTAGGGTGGGCTAAGAAAGCTTCTTAGAGGAGATGGGGATTTGAACTTGGCCTTGAAGTTGGATAGGTACACTGGTTAACAATGTGATCCCCATTCTCCTCACCTCCACATGGCTGTGGTCATAAACAAATTATAGGTTCCTTTCACCCAGGACCCTAAGGGCAGAAGCTCCATCCAATGACTGCCAGATGCTTCTATTTATTTCAGGTTCTCATGTCAGTTGAGATTAAAGGTATGTTCCTATGGACCAATAAGATCACTTGACTCATATCCCTATATATCATTGTCAATCAAATGTCTCTAAACCAGTCCTTATGCTATGGACTTCCTGAGTGAGTAGGAGAACATTGTCTGGAAGAATGCCAGGGGCCTCTTCCAGACCACTAGGGGCAAGCTGTGGGGACTTCCATGCCACCTCTGACAAGATGCACACTGCTGCTAGGCCCTCTAATACATCACCCATGAAACCAAGAAATTAAAGAAAGATCTCTAAGTATTCTTCTTCAGAGGTAGAGTAGGCATTTCATAGAGATGCTATCAAGAAGAAGCTGGCAAGAGATAGTGGCGTAGGCTCTGGAGTCAGAACACCTGAGCTCCCATGCCACCTGTGATGCTTACTGCCTGTGTGACCTTGGGCAAATCAATTAGTCCATCTGGGCTTCAGTTTCCTCATCTGTAAAATGAAGAGGTTGGATTAGATGACCCTTCAGGTCCCTTCTAGTTCCAGAATTAAAATTTTAAAATCTTATGTTGAAACACAAATCATGGGGCAGCTAGATAGTGCAGTAGATACAGCACCTGGATTCAGGAAGACCTGAGTTCAAATCTGGCCTCAGACACTTACTTGCTGTAGGACCCTTTTTTTGCCTCACCAAAAAAAAAAAAATCATGAGCAAAGTGCTACAGGGAAATGAGGGGACACAGAATCATGGAAAAGAAATTGAGGGAGAGATGAAGGGGTAATCCAATAATCCCTCAGGACGAAGAAGGTCTTGTTTGCCTTCCAGCTCATGTACTCCCTTCCTAGAGGTTCGGTGGACCCTGGCTTGTGAAGCCCAGTGGGGAGAACAGGCAGACCTGAAAGGTTGAGAGATCCTCACAGGAGGGCGGTGATCCTTTCACCTCCAAAAACACTCCTCTCACATTTTTGCCCCAATGGTTCTGATGTCAAAAAAGCTTTTAATCTTCTGCGCTTTCTTGGATTGATGAAAACAAGCTCTTCCCCTTCCCGATTCCCACCCCTGGGAGAGGTGTGAGATATGTATGTATGTGTGTATGTATGTATGTATGTATGTATGTGTGTGTATAAATACATATACACATGTGTGTATGTATATGTACACACGTGTGTGTGTGTGTGTGTGTATTTAAATTATTATGATTATCTCCTTCCCTTTCCCCTTGACACATCACAGTTTCTCCTAATCCATCACCTTGTTGGGAACTTCTAATCTCATTAGTAACTCTGTTTTTGTTTTTTTTTTTTCAGTTCTGTGTATAAATTAAATCTTATTGGAAAGACTCCACCTTTCCCAGAGGTAGCCCTTGTACCTCCTTGGGCCATTCATGCAGAAGCAGTTTCAGGAAAAGGAGAATTCATTAAAGAGAGAGGAGAGAGAGAGATGCATGCATGCATGTATTATACATAAATAATGCATATAAACAAACTTATATTGAAAAACAGAATATTTGATATAGATCATATCATATGTGTTGTACATGTATTATGTATATGTTTGTGTGTGTGTTTGTGTTGTAGAAAATTCAATGATTCCCATAGTTGCTGTTGCCCAGGCCAGAAGACAGTAGGACGCTGGTTGCAGGTTTCTAGCAATGGTGCTAGAAACTGGCCATGCATGTACTGTCCCTGCAATCCCAGCCCTGAAAATAACTGGATAAGAATGTGGAACTAACTCTCAAACCGTTACAAATCTAATTGATTGGTGGAGAAGGGGACCAGAAGATAGGCATATACTTTGGTGCTGTTATGTCACTCCAAGTTCCCACCTAACTCCCCTTCAAACTTCAAGGGGAGTTAGCAATCTTTCATTCGGCATTTAAAGCCCTTCACCATCTGATATCTTCTTTCCTTTCCAGTCAATTTACATTTTACCCCCTTCCTGAGTTACAATCCAACTACACTGACATATTTGCCTTTCCTATCACAAAACATTCTATCTCTTGTCTCTGTGCCTTTCCAATGCCTGGAAGACTCTACCTTCTCATCTCTGCCTCTTAGAAATCCTAGATTCCAGTAAGACTTCTTTCTAAAAATGTTTTTTTTTTGTTTTATTGTTGCTGTTGTTTTACTTTATTTTATTAATTAATTAATTTATTATTTAGTTATTTTTGTTTTTCTGGGTCTGTTTCTTCAGCTTATAGTACCTTTCTCCCCACGGTAACCTTTCTTCTGCAATGAATATATCTTATTGGTACCTATTTAGTTATATACTGTCTCTTCTATTGGAATGAGGGCTTTTTTAAGATGAGACTATTTCTGCCTTACTTTATATCTTTTGGACTTAGCAAAATGTCTGGCATATAGTAGGTGCTTAATAAATACCTATATACAGACTTCAATAAGCCCAAACCCCCAAAATATGTACAGTATATAGGACAATGACAGCATACTACATACACAATGGAAATGAAAAGAACACTAGCATGGATCCAAAGACTAATCTTGATCTGAAAAGGAGATTAACAAGCGCCTCCATTTTGAAAAAGAGCAGGAAAGCTGGAGATGCAGAACGTCACATCCACTGTCATGTGTGGTCATCATAGTGTTCGATTTTATTGAATGGCTTTTTTTTCTTTTGATGCATGGGAAGGCTCATATCAGGCTAGGGATGTAGCACTAGAGCCAGAAAAACCTGTTCTATAAACACAAAAATAAATAAATAATAAAACATATTTTAAAATTCTTTAAAATACTGCTTTGTATGAACACTGCTATAATTAAGCTATGGGGCCTAATACAAAATTTTAAAAATATCTTTCATATTAGAAATGTTAACAGGATACATAAATTTACTAATTGCTCAATTATACCTCAGATATTAGTTTGTTTCCACCCTTAGCTCTGAGTACAGATTAATATGTTATTTTCAATGTTTGTCATCAATACCCTTTATTGAGATCCATAGTTCTTTTTCCAAATTCCATAAATCCATGTAATGTTTTAAATCAATAGGTTGAAGGCTCTGAGAAAATTGAATGTCCTATGACAGCCAACATCATCTGACTCAGGCCTTCCTATCATTTTAGGATATTGACAAGATTATTTGGTTCAAAGTAACAATAATAAAAATGCTAATAATTTAATCTTCTTCACTTTTATTATCTTTCAAGACCCTTCTTCAATGATTAATTCAAAATATACAGTGTGGATGATATTAGAAAACTATCCAAAAGTGAATGATAGAGTAAAATGACAGGATAATGACAGGCCAATATTTTCAATATAATATGTATATGTAAAATGGCTTTATAAGGGAAAATAAAGATTACATGTTACTCTTTCAATTAAAAAATACTGATTTACTTTATCTTTACAACAACAGCCCCAATGACATATATAGCTCAAGTAGTATACCCATTTGACAGATAAGTAACCTGAGGTATAGGAATTTGCCTAAGTTTGTAAAGACTTTTCTAGAAACTTTTCCTGTTTTCTGATATTGGCTCCAAATTTGTATCTGTCTATCACTCTTATTTTTCTACATCCCATAGAAGTGTTACATTATTTATTATGCTTTATTTAAACATATGTAATCAAATTATTACCTTTCATACTAAGGTAATGTGAAACATGGGCATGACTCAAAAATTTGGTAATTGTCAGTCTACTCAAAATGTCAGTTTTTCACTTTCTAACTCTACTGTTTCTCAGTACGAGCATCTATAATCATCTATAAGCATCTTGAGGGTAGGGGTTAGATTGTTTTTGCTTCTGCATCTCCATTAACTTATCAAGTACCTCAATTTATTAACTTTATTAACTTATCAAACAATCATAATAAATGCTTGATCAGCATTGAATTGGATTATTGGATCTAAATTAATTTTAAATTAATACCTTTAAATTAATTTAATTTAATACATCTTTCATTAATTTAAGTATTGGTGGTTTCATTGGTTTAAGTGCTTTCTCCCCAGGGTAGAATGCAATCCCCTCTTATGTTTTAAATGTTGATTTCATGAATTCCTGTGACTGTAATGTAATACAATACATTATCTGACCACAAACTAGCCTTGCCTGTGACTGGACCAGTTTCTTTCAAAAAACCAATACTCACCCCAGAGCCATCAGAACAGAACTTTGATAAAGGATTTATCTATAACAATAATAGTGATAATGACATCAGTATGAATACCATTAGCATAACAGTTGGAACTTTGTTAGGGACAGTCAACTCTAAGTCT
This sequence comes from Phascolarctos cinereus, assembly GCF_003287225.1. Taxonomy (NCBI): domain Eukaryota; kingdom Metazoa; phylum Chordata; class Mammalia; order Diprotodontia; family Phascolarctidae; genus Phascolarctos; species Phascolarctos cinereus. Next base: position 186,024,601 of record NW_027556402.1, read on the forward strand.
CATTTGCTCCTCAGAATACCTCTTTGAAATAGATAAGGCAGACATTATCATTCTTTCTCTACACCAAAGAATACAAGAGGAAAAGAAGTGAAGAGCAGTATCCAAGGACATAAAACTATGTAATGGCAAATGGAACAGCAACCCTCTGTTTTCTGAAAATATATCAAGGATATTATACAAAGAGTTCAAGCTTCATGGTAAGCAAGATATAATACCAAAGATTTCCAAGTTCAGATTATTAGAGTCCACTGTCATTATTACACTAGTTGAAATATATATATGAATGTATGTGTACACATATATGTATATATGTGTGTATGTGCATATATGTATGTGCATATATGTATACATATATACATGTATGTATATGAAATAGATATGTAACTAATTCACACAGTGGCAAGAATTCAAGACTTGGAATCAGGAAAATCTCAGTTCTAATCCTACCTCAGACACTTACTTAGCTCTGTGGCCCTAAATAAGTCACCTAACCACTCTCAGCCTCAGTTTCCTCATCTGTAAAAGAGGAAATGTGCCATGAGCGGATTTCCTTTTCACCTGGTTGTTGTTAGAGTCCTATCCCTGCTGATTATCAGGGTTCTGTAATTTCCAATAGAGGCACACTCAGAAACAACAGGGAAAGGCTTGTGGGGTGTTGCCAAGGATAGCAGTTGTTACTTTGGGAAATACCATTATCACTGTCTAGTTCTTAGATTCTTTTCAAGCCCAAGACCTTAAAAACTTATACAAGAAAAAAAAGAGAGAGAGAGAAAATGGAAGGAAGTAACGAAAGAAAGAAGGGAAGGAAGGAAGGGAAGAAGGAAGGAAGGAAGGAAGGAAGGAAGGAAGGAAGGAAGGAAGGAAGGAAGGAAGGAAGGAAGGAAGGAAGGAAGGAAGGAAGGAAGGAAGGAAGGAAAAACAAACAAAAATGCTCATGACTTCCCCCAGGGATTCACAAGGCATAGATCTATACAAAGGCAAACAGAGAGAGGAAGCTACCCAAACAAGATCTTCCTTGCTCTATCAGAAAGATTTTTGTGTGTTTTTTTCCCTTTCTCTCTCTCTTCTTTCAACATTTTCAGGTTATAGGAACTAAATAAGGACCTGCTTAGAGCTGCCAGCTTGGAGGCTTTGGATTTTTTTGTTTGTTTGTTTTTGCTTTTTTTCTGCTACTTAAAGACAGAGTAGAAGAGAAGGTGATGCCATCATTTGTATAACATAGAAGTAGCAGGTACTGCCTCCTTGCTGCCACAGGCCAACTGCCCTGCCTCCTTCATTGTGCTAACAGCACTGATCCTTCTAAGTTCCCTCTCCTTTTTTCCTCCCTAAGAGGGATATGTCACTTGTCCTTCCTATGTAAACCTGTGGAGATTTGGCTCATATCTGCAAAGTCATAAGAGTGTGGCACAGACTTACTCCCTCTTTCTACTGGAGTGTTACAGTTAACACTTGACAATAGGTTGCTATTAGCCAGCTTCCCTACCTAGTCAGCTGTTCAGACAATGTAAAAGCCTAAACTATACATATAAGTTCTCCCATGTCTAAAAATCACTGTAACTTCTTTCTATGTGTCTTCCTGACATCCTAACAGAGGAACTTATCTTCACAGTTACTCTAACAACTACTTTCCACTCTTTTACTTCCAGTTTTTAGGATGTTTTTTTGAAGGCTGTAATTTCACTTTCTTCTCCTCTCAAACTCATACAGGTGAGATAGAGTAGTGAATTTAAGTGAAAATTTTTCTCCACAGGTTTTGATTCTTACCCTCCCACAAACAAACAAATATGTATACAATACCATGTATAAGACCAAAAAACAAAACAAAGCAATTGGTCAATTCTATCCTGTGTAAGGATGACTCCTAAGTATTACTTGGTAGCTTCTACCCTCAGATGACATTAAGATTAAGATAAGATTAAGATTGGGGGGGGAGGGATGAGAAGTCTTGGATCTACGTTTCTAAGAGAAATTAATGTAGGTGCATTACCCTGATTTCCCACTGAAACAGGGATAGTGCTAAATGATGCATGGAGTTATATGAGCAGGCCCAATGAATTGAAAACATGGGCCCAGTCTGACAAATAGAGTGGTGGATCAGTGGAATAGGTTAAGTACACAAGACACAATAGTCAATGACTATAGTTAATCTACTGTTTCACAAACCCAAAGAGTCCAGCCTCTGATATGAACTTACTATTTTACAAAAAACTGCTAGGAAAACTGGAAAACAATATGCAAAAATTTGGCATACACCAGCATCTTACACCAGACACCAAGATAAATTCAAAATGGGTACGTGATTTAGACATCAAGGGTGATACCATAAGCAAATTAGGAGAGCAAGGAGTAGTTTACCTGTCAGATCTACGGAGAAGGAAAGGATTTATGACCAAATAAGAGACAGAACATTGTAAAATGCATAGTTTTAATTACATTAAATTAAAAAGGTTTTGCACAAACAAAGCCAATTCAACCAAGATTAGAAGGAAAGAAAAAGGCTTGGAAATAATTTTTATTGCCAGTGTCTCTGATAAATCCTCATTTCTAAAATATATTGTGAACTGAGTCAAATTTACAAGAATACAAGTCATTTCCCAGTTGAAAAATGGTCAGAAGTTATGAATGGGCAGTTTTCAGAGGAGGAAATTAAAACTGTCTATATTCATATAAAATGCTCTAAATCACTATTGATTAGAGAAATGCAAATTAAAACAACTCTAAGGTACCACCTCACACGTATCAGATAGGCTAACATGACAAAACAGGACAATGACAAATGTTGGAGAAGATATGGGAAAATTGGACACTAATGCATTATTGGGGGCATTATGAAGTGATCCAACCATTCTGGAGAACAGTTTGGAACTATGCCCAAAGGCTATAAAACTGTGTGTACCCTTTGATCCAGCAATACCACTATTAGGTCTGTATCCCAAAGAGATCATAAGAAATGGAAAAGGACCCACCATACAAAAATATTTATAGGAGCTCTTTTTGTGGTGGCAAAGAATTGGACATTGAGGAGATGCCCATCAATTGGCGAATGACTGAACAAGTTGTGGTATATGAATGTAATGGAATACCATTGTGCTTATAAGAAATGATGAGCAGGCAGACTTCAGAAAAACCTGGAAAGAATTGTATGGACTGATGCTGAGTGAAGTGAGCAGAACCAGGAGAAAATTGCACACAGTAACAGACATGTTGTGTGATGACTAACTTTGACAGACTTAGCCCTTCTCAGCAATGCAAGGATGTAAGACATCTCCAAAAGGCTCATGTTATCCACATCCAAAGAAAGAACTATGGAGTTGGAATGCAGATTGAAACATACTATTTTCTCTTTGTTTTTTGCTTTTGTTTTGTTTCCTCTTTCTTGCGGTTCTTCCTATTGGTTCTAATTCTTCCTTACAACACGACTAATGTGAAAATATGTTTAATAGGAATGTATATGTAGAGCCTACGTCAGATTGTATGCTGTCTTGGGGAGGGAGGCAAGAAGGAAGGGGCAGAAAAAATTTAAATCACAAAAGCTTATAGAACTGATTGTTGATAACTCAAAATAAATTAATTTTTAAAAAAATGACAGCAGGAACATTTCAGAAAAACCTGGGAAGACTTACATGAACTGATGCTGAATGAAGTGAGCAGAACCAGGGGAACATTGTACAGAGTAACAGCAACATTGTGCAATGATCAACTTTGATAAACTTGGTTCTTCTCAACAGTATAATGTTCTAAGACAATTCTAAAAGACTCATGATGAGAAATGCTATCCGCATCCAGAGAAAGAACTATTGAGTCTGAATGCAGATCAAAGCATATTATTTTCACTTTTGGGGGGTTTTTTTGGGTTTTTTTGTTTCTCATGTTTTTCCCTGTTATTCTGATTCTTCTTTCACAGCAATACTAATGCAGAAATATGCTCTAATATAATTGTACATGTATAACCTACATCAGATTGCTTACTGTTTTGAGGAAGGGGAAGGGAATGAGGAAGAAAAAATTTGGAACTCAAAATCTTATAAAAGTGAATATTGATGACTATTTTTACATGTAATTGAAAAAAAAGACTATTAAGTGGGTGAGGGGAAGAAAAAAAAGAGAAAGAAAAGAAAGCATGGGCCCAGTAAAACCAAAAAGTCTGCCTAGTGTAGAACTAAAAGTAACCCCTATTGAAGTAGGGCCAATTCTATCCTGCTTTCCCAAGAGCTCCCTGTTATTATCTCAATTCTGGGCACACTCATAATGTTGACCTAAGTTATCAAGAGGATCATTTACCTGAAACATAAGTCATAGAATGCTGAGTATCACCAACCATAAGAAGTCAGTCATTATTAGCTTATCCTCACCTATGGACTTGTTCTTCTTGCCTATCCATTTTTACTAATCACTCCTCTGGAAACAAAGATCAACTTTTCTGGGTGTCCAGGGTAACCATTTAGGTACATCAATTAGACATGTCAGTTAAACTTGTTAGGTTATCTGAAGAAGGCACCCTCAATAGAATCCAGAATCTCTTCATCTCACCTCTTCTTAAAGATTTCAATTGAAACTTCTTCCGCCTTGACCAGCATTGACTTTGAACTGGAAAATGTAATTTTAGTATCCAAATGATGATTTTTTTTTCTACCACATATTAAGTTGATACAGCAACATATCATTTTAGCTAGGTGTCATGGAGTGTTGGGCCTGGAATCAGGAAGACCTGAGTTTAAGTCTGGACTCAGATACTTACCAGGTGTGTGACTATGGGCAGGTCACAGAACCTCTCTCTGCTTCAATTCCTTCAACTATAAAGTGGGTATAATACTAATAGCTCCTAGTTCCAGGGTTGCAGTGAAGATTAAAAAAAAATATTTGTAAATTGCTTGACACTGTGCCTGTCACATAGTAGATGCTTAATAATTTTTTCCCCTTCCTTCCCTTTCCCAAGAAGGTATCAAAATATCCCCAGAAATGCTAGTACTTCCCCAGAAGAAGCCTTGCCTCTTCAATCAGAGGAAATGTCAGATGCAGGATTCTCCATAATCCTCCAAAATATCAAGCATATACACTACCCTTTATTCATTCTCTTTCTTTGGATAGATTTTTATGACGATATTTTTGAATGTATATGAGTCTTAATGAAGAGATCAATGAAGACACCCTGATATATGATTCAGTTGGTAAAATGTCACCTCAAAATCTTACCACCTATAAGAAATTCACTTTCATTAGACTATTCAAATGGGATGTTCACTATAACAGTGGTGAAATAGTCTCATCAATTCAATGTCTTTTTAAATTCACTCTATTTACAATTAATTGATTTTGTCCTGTAACAGCCTAAGCCGTGACTCTTTGCCTCTGAACTTAGTTCAGAAATTAAGCTGGCCTGTAATGAGTTAAGTTTTGAAATCCAGTTTTCCTGTTAATCACTGTTCTAGTCTTGCCTTAAGGAAATTTGTTATCTTTGCAGGATGCAGGTGGCACTGGAGAATCTGGTCTAGTATCTTTATACAACCAAGCTATCCAAAGAAGTCTGGTCCAATATCTCTAACTTTGCAGTTTAGTCACAGGAGGGAAGGAGAGGGTTGTTGCTAGCCCTTCATTCCCAATTTCTGACCAATCATATTGGCCCCTCACACCTCAGCTCTCTAACCAATCATATTGATTTCACCATTCATGGTGTTGAGCTCTTTTAACTAATCATATTTTTTCCTTGCCTACAAAGTCCTATTCTTTTGTTCTTTATTTCTCAAAATTATAAAAGATATCTGTCCCCCTCATTCAGGCATTTAGGTTTTGCTGAGGAAGCTCAGATCATATTTATTGATAAATTCATGCTTTACTAATAAATTGATCATGCTTATAACTTTATGCCTCAATTTACTTTATTTGACTATAACAGCTTTTTTCAAAATATATCTTCTTGCTCTATTCCTTACTTGATTTTCTTATCAAAGATTTGCCTAAGAATCTAGTATTATTTTAATATGTGTATGGAAGACATCTTGTTTGAGGATGATTTTAAAGCTATATTTAATACTACTGACAAATGCTCTTAAAATTAAATAATAAACACAGAGATATCTTGTATTTGCTACAAATTTCAGTTAATTGTGTGACTGTAAAGTTGTTTAGTACATTTACATCCAAAAAATCAAGTGGATGAAGAAAGTCTATTACACAAAGTGCAGTTGGCTAGACAGCATAGCAGTAAGCTCAGCTAAGAATTGAATGGAAAAGTTTAATTGCACTTGGGAAATTACACTGTACCTTCAACAATCTGAAGATTCTCTCAGTTCCCCAAATCCACCTTATTTTTATATTGCTGATATTCTTGCAGTGGTACTGTGTGGTTGTGAGTCATGAAGCACAACAATCTCTGAAATCAAAAATGGGAATGGACTAAATGGCCATGGAAAAACTCGTCAGAAGTGGTTTTCAACATGTCATCAGCAATGACTTGGGAAAAAAAAGCCAATCCCTAATTACTTGTATTATTGAATTTTAGGTCTGAACCTCAGAGAACAGGTCATGTTGATTTGGAAAATCCAATGTCTGTTTCTTTGGCTCTGTTTCATGTGGGTGAGTGACACTGTGGTACCTGACCAGAAGTACTGGGGGAACAGTTATAAGTCACCTGAAAGTGGCCCTCATGCTAAAGAAAAAGCTAATAATGATAATGATAATAATAATAATAATAATAATAATAGTAATATAATAGTAATAATAACAATAACAATATTCCTTGAAATTTGTTTAGTTGTTCCCCTAGTTCATGCATAACATCTCTCTTATCTATTTTGGTTATGGAGGAGAATAGACTTTGTAATAAGTTCGTCAGAGTTAGTGTCAAAACTCAGAATTCCATGAATGTCAGGGTTTTATTCTCAAGAGAATAGGGACAATTTCAAACAATTTTCTCAAGGACAGAGGTGTCAATAACCATGCAGCACAGTTATCATTATCCTTCCCTTTGTTCTATTCTCTGCTTAAGCCTTCACACAGCTTAGAACAGAACATAGCACATGATACTTTTCTAAGGCACTAAAGAATACATGGGGACACAAAGAAAATGCAAACATCCACTGAGGGGGACCTACTTCCCAAAGACATACTGTTTGGCCAAGAAGAGGTTGCACAGGATTTCACTGATCCCTCTCTTCTGAACAAAATCAACTTTATAGACAGAGTGCAAAGTCCAATTTTAATCTCCATCTCAGAGGCCTGGCATCTTATCTGTTTTCATGTGGTACCTACAGGAAACCTCTCAGGAAGGAAAAGGAGTTGTCCCCATAGAATCTATTTTATAATCAGCTGCCTCCCTACTCTCACAGCCCAACTGTCCAGCCTGCACAATTCTGCCTAGAGTTCAGATGAAAGTTTATTTTGGCACAACTACATTGAATTAGAAATATGTGGGCTTTCATTTCTTCACAATGAACCTGTTAGTGATTTAATAGAGCTTGTCATTGGTAACATTACATAATAGAAAAAGGCACTTGGCCAGAAATCAGGAAACCTGGGTCTTAATTTTGTTTGTTTATTAATTAGAATAGTGAACAATTTATGTGCTATTCAAGTGTGTGCTAGCAACTATATTCTTTTGAGTTTTTATTACTCCTTTATTTGATTTGAATGGTGATAGCTGAAAGCTACAATGCTTTGGGACTGAAATTTTGTCCATTTTAATTTTATAGCATCAAAGAGGCTACCATGTCACAGCCCAATCCTTTCCTTGCATATGTACTAATACCTAGTATGGGAGGGAACCAGTTTCTGTGTCCTTGCCTCCCTCCCTCCCTTCTATGCATTTTTCTCCTTCCTTCCTTCTTCCTTCTTCCTTCCTTAACACCTTCATCCATTCAGGATACATTTATTAAACATTTGTTATGTGTAATACTTGGAACTACACAGCTAAATAAAACACAGTCCTTTGATCTCAATTCACGATTCACTGGGGGATACAAGACACATGTACAAATGAAGCACAAAACAAGTGACAATGTGAAAAACTATAATAATCCAGGCACGAAGTACTTTTAAAGTTCCAAAAATGAATCTGCATCCCCTCTGATTCTAGGTCTATCCATCCATAGTCATTGCTATAACAAAATTTCCTTTCAGTAGTATCAAAAAGTAGTTTAGGAAATCTAACCCTTTTTTAATTGACTATTTTTCCTCTAGTAAAACCTGTCCTGCTGTTTAATAGACTTACCATGCCCCTCCCATCTTATAGTCTCTATTTGTGTAATTGTCTATACCAGAAACTCCCAGCTTCCACTTGCAATAATTGTTGTCTGCCTACCTCTAACATGAGAGACCTAAGTGAGACCCCACACATCTCCTTTAGAAAAAAAAAACCCTGACCTTTTCCCATAATGTTATTTAAACTTATTATCTACAAACCATGTGAGACCCACCAAAGTACTAGAGGAATGACCAAAAGTCTGGTATCACCTATTTCGGTAATAGGGCACCTCCAGCTATGATTATCATTTCCTATTCTCTTCCTATCTGGTATGAGTTCCAAGCTGTATCTCTTGACTCTTCAAGAGATCTGACTGTTGAACTTGTCTTCTGAGTAACAGTAATCCTAATATATCCTTGTCTCCTCTACCCTTGCTCTCTTCTTCATCCCAAAATCTCTTCTCCCTCCTCCTCCCACCTGCATTCCTTGCTCAGAGTATCTGAAGTGAAGCTCCTTCACTTGTGTAATGTAAAATATTCCCCTAAATAAAGTCAGTGCTTTTAGCAATTTTGTTTAGTTTGCTTCTTCTGCAGAAATCTCTAAATCTCTAAAGCAGTGGCAATAAACTGGGGCACTTTCATTATCACTGAGGTGAGCAAAAAAAAAAAATGTGTAGGATGTAGTCAGCCTGGCCTGGGTAGTTTATCCTTAAACACAGAGGAAATTATCTCCCTGAAACTATTTCTCTACAGTTATGAAACGTTTATAAACTCTCATTATTCAAATCACTGGACTGTTTAAGAAATTTGGGGTCCACTACATTTTGCTTATATATTTATCCATACTCTGCAGTGAACCTAAGTTTCACTGAAAGGTAGCAATGTGCTACTAAAAGAATTGATATCAGATATCTAGAATAAAATCCTGGCTGGATCACTAATAAATTATTTTGGTGGATCCTTATCCTTATCATAAGTGTACCCCAAATTAACACTGAAAAATAATGGAAGCATAGAGGAGAAGAGGGACTACAAAACAATTCAACTTTCAAGTTTTAAATGATTTCATCAGATGTTCCAAATCTTTTATCATCATCATCATCATCATCTTCATCACCTTCATCATCTCCTAGATTTGGGACAGGAAGATGCTCATGAAATTCATTCTTATTTTACATTAGAAATTACCATCTTTGTTTTCAAAACCATATACTGAGTCTTTAGGGAATACACAATAGTACATATTAAGGGTTTCAACCATTCATAATATGTTTTGCTCCCAAATTTCTCCCATTTTAATAATAATGATAAAATTAATATTTGCATATTATTTTGTTGTTTATAAAGCTTTTTGCTTATAACAATCTTAGAATATGTAGAGTACAAGGAATATTATATAAGATGAAATGTCTTTCCCAAAGCCACATAGCTGGGAAATGTCAGAGACAGAACTAAAACCCAGATCTCTCAACTTCATAGTACATAGCAAACTTCAATCAAGTAGTCAAGTGATCCTTGACACATGCTCTGCCCCAACCCTATCCCAACCTTATAGAGGATTTAGTTCATATTTCCCTAATGCATCTATTAGATAGATAGATAGACAGATAGATAGATAGACAGATAAATAGATAGAATACTTATTATATGCCACATGTTATGCTAAGGGCTAGGATTATAAATACAAACAAGTAAAGCATTTTCTGTCCTCAAGGATCTTACATTTTAACAGGGGAAGACAACACATCGAGGGGAGCTGCAATGGGGGTGGGGAAGGGATCACTCCCTCCCCCCTTATGTGATATGCTATACATATTGTAGCACAGTATGGGAAAGGTCTGAAAATACTAAATAATCATACATGTAACCATGGTATGTTCAAAGTCAGCCAATGGTCATTCTAGGGGTGTGCTCTAAATTTTAGTAGTGGAAGAGGTAGACATAATGGCTCAACTAAAGACTACATTATATGGAGATGGCTGAGAATAATACAATACAGTAATATTGTGTATTAAAGCCATCTTTATCGATGACATCCATTGTATCTCCTCTCACAGACTATGAGTTCCATAAAGGCAGTACTCTTTTCTGTTCTGAATTTTTTATCTTTCCCCAGCTCATAGCTTGGTGCTTTGCTGACATTAGGTACTTAACACATGAACACATGTGTATTATTTTTGTATGCATAGCTGCATCCTTGTGACCCAGAGCAAAAGTTTCATAAAAGATGTAAGACCTGAAATGAGCCTTTCAGAGTAGGTGGAAAATGGAAAGGCCATGGAAAGAAGGGAGAATATTTCAGGTGAGGAAATATTAATAAAGAGGCTAAAAAGAGATTCCTTTGGGAAGAAGTACTAAGCAAGGGCTGTCAGTAAAATGGAATGTGTGTATTGAGGAGTAGTTGGGAAAAGGCTGGTAAGTAAGTGAAAGGGGCAGATAACAGAAAGCCTAGAAAATCAGTGAATATGGATTTGATATGGTAGGAAATATGGAGACATCAGAGAATAACAATAATAATAATGATAATAATAATAATAATAATAAATAATAATAATAATAATATCTGTTTAAGACTGCTGTATAATTTACCCTACTGGCAGTTGCCTTGTCATGGCATAGAGGCTTACATAGCTCAATGCAAATATGAGCTATGCTGTGCAGGGTTACCCAACACAGGCAGATTGTAGTGGAGAGTTCTCACAGAAGGTGATCCACTGGAAAACGAAATGGCAAACAACTCTAGTATCTTTGTCAAGAAAACCCCATGGGCATTATTAAAATGGTAAAACATATGACACCAGAAGATCAGAAGGTGTCCAGCATATGACTGGGGAAGAGCAGAGGACACCTGCAGATAGCTCCAGAAAGAATGAAGCAGCTGGGCTTGAGCCAAAAAGAAGTTTAGCTGTAGATGTGTCTGGTGGCCAAAAAAAAAAATGTTCAGCATTACAAAGATCAATATTGCTTAGAAACATGGATGTAAGCTCTGTGAACCAAGGTAAGCTGAATATAGTCAGAGAGGAGATGGAAAGATAAAAATATTGACATCTTGGTTGCCAGTGAACCTAAATAGACAGGAATGCATAAATTTAATTCAGATGATAAATACATACACTTCTGTGGGCAAGAATCACTCATAAGAAATGGCCCTCATAATCAATAAAAGGGTGAGGAAAGCAGTACTTGTGTATAATCTCACAAATGGACAAATTATGTCTGTTTGAATCCAAGGCAGCATCACAGTAATACAGCTCCAACCACTGGTGCTGAAAAGATCAAAGTTGCTCAGTTCTATGAAGACCTACAACACATTCTAGACACAACATAAAAAAGATGTCCCAGTCATCATAGTGGTTTGAAGTACTAAAGTAGGAAATCGAAAGGTAATTTGAGTAACAGGCAAATTTGGCCTTAGAGTACAAAATGAAGCAAGACAGAGACTAACACAGTTCTGCCAATATAACTCACTGGCCACAGAAAACACTTTTTCAACAACCCAAAAAGCAACTCTACACATGGACATCACCAGATATTCAATATTGAAATGAGATTCCAGTCAAAGGTAGAGAAGTACCACACAGTCAGTTAAAACAACACCTGGAGCTGACTGGCTCTGATCATGAGCTTCTTACTGCAAAATTTAGACATGTTGAAGAAAGTAGGGAAAAACCATCAGACTGTATAGATATGACCTAAATAACTTGCCTTATGAATATGAAGTTGAAGTGATAAATGGATTTAAGGTATTAGATCTGGTACACAAAGTGCCTGAAGAATTATGGACAGAGGTTTGCAATATCATACAGGAGGCAGTGACAAAAAATATCAAAAGTGAAAGAAGATCAAGAAGACAAAGTGACTGTCTGATGAGGCTTTACAAATAACCACAGGGAAAAAAGGAAATCAGAAGAGAAATGAAAAAATGAAAGATATATCCAACTGAATGCAGGATCCCAGATAATAATGAGACACAAGAAGGCTTTCTTAAATGAACAATCCAAAGAAATAGAAGAAAATAAGAAAATGTGAAAGATAGATCTCTTCAAGAAAATTGAGACATATTGAGGCAACATTTCATACAAAATGGACATGACAAAAGATAAAAATGGTTGGGTCTTAACAGAAGTAGAAGAGATTAGGAAGAGGTGTCAAGAATATACAGAAGAATTATATAAGAAAGATCTTAATGTCACCAATAACCATGATAGTGTGCTGGGGGCAGCTAGGTGGCACAGTGGCTAGAGCTCTGGCCTTGGAGTCAGGAGGACATGAACTCAAATCTGGCCTCAGACACTTGACACTTACTAGCTATGTGACCCTGGGCAAGTCACTTAACCCCGATTGCCTCACCAAAAAAACAAACGAATAAGGGAACAAAAAAATCATGATTGTATGGTTACTGATGGTTACATACCTCCTGGAGAAGAAAGTCAAGTAGGCCTTAGGAAGCATTGCTAACAATAAGACTAGTGAAGGTGACAAAATTCCATCTGAGTTATTTAAAATCCTAATAGATGATGCTGTTAAAGTACTGGCTTAATATATCAGTAAATTTGGAAAACGGTGGCCATTGGACTGGAAAAGATCAGTTTTCATATCTTAAAGAAGGACAATGCCAAAGCATGCTGAAATTACCAAACAATTGTACTCATTTCATATACCAGCAAAGTTATGCTCAAGATTCTCCAAGCTAGGCTTCAGCAGTATGTGAACCAAAAATTACCAGAAGAACAGGCTGTTTTTCTATGACACAGAGGAACTAGAGACCAATTTGGCAATATTCTCTAGATTACAGAGAAAGCAAGAGTGTTCCAGGAAAACAAAACAAAACAAAACAAAAAAAACAAAAACAAAAACTACCTCTGCTTCATTGACTATACTAAAGCCTTTTACTGTGTGGATCACAACAAAATATGGCAAGTTCTCAAATAGATGAGAGTACCAGATCATCGTACTTGTCTCCTGAGGAACCTGTATGCAGGCCAAGAAATAACAGAGCCAAACATGGAGCAATCGATTGGTTTGAGATTGGGAAAGGAGTATGATAAGGCTGTATATTGTCTCCTTATTTATTTAACTTATATGCACAGTACATCATGTAAAATGGCAGGATAGACAAATCAAAAGCTGGAATTAATGTTGCTAAGAGAAATATGAAACATTCTCAGATATGCAGATGACACCACTTCGATGGCAGAAAATGAAGAAATAAAAAGCCTCCTGATGAGGGTGAAAGAGTAGAATAAAAGCTGATTTAATACCTTATATTTATTTATCACTTCAACTTCATATTCATAATGGATGTTATTTAGGTCACACCTATACGGTCTGATGGTTTTTCCTACTTTCTTCAATTTGTCTAAATTTTGCAATAAGAAGTTCATGATCTGAGCCATAGTCAGCTCCAGGTGTTTTAACTGACTGTATAACGCTTCTCCATTAAATGTTAAAAAGTAAACAAATAACAATAACAACAGACACAAAACTAAGATGATGGCACTGGACCCATCACTTCCTGGAAAATACAGGAGAAAAAAATGGAAGCCGTGTTGGATTTTATATCCTTAGGCTCAAAAATCACTGCAGACGGCTACTGTAGCCTGAAATTAAAAGAAGCTTGCTCCTTGGAAGAAAAGCTATGGCAAATCTGCACAGCATACCAAAAAGCAAACAGAGATATCACCTTGCTGACAAAGGTCCATATAGTCATAGCTATGTTTTTTTTTCCCCTAGATTTAACATATGGCTGTGAGAGTTGGACCATAAAGAAAGCTGAGTTGCACAGAATCATTGCTTTTGAATTGTGATGTGGGTGAAGACTTTTGAGAGTCCCTTGGACAGCAAGATCAAATCAGTCAACATCTAAAGGAATTAATTCAGACTGCTCATTGGAAGGACAAATACTAAAGCTGAAGCTTAAATACTTTAGGCATATAATGAGAAGATAGGACTTATTGAAAATGACTCTGATGTTGGGAAAGGCTGAAGGCAAAAGGAGAAAAGAATAGCAAAGGATGAGATGAATAGATAGTATCATGGAAGCAATGAATATGAGGTGGGATAGACTTCTGGAGATAATGGAGGCCATGAGGGTCTGTCATGTTATGGTCCATGGAGTCATGAAAAGTCAGACATATATAATTTATACCAAATTTGATTCATTTCTGCTTAAATTCTTATTCCCCAATTTTCACCTCTTTGAATTCCAGACAGATGAGTCAGGGCTTACTCATATGACATACTCTATAATAGTACAAAAAGTGATGATTTATTTAAAATTAATCCCAGAAGAATACATTAAACCAGCAAACAGTCTCAATACCTATTGCCCAAACCAAATCACCTTCCATCTCGTAAGATGTCAGATTGTAAGTCTAGGCAGGCCTCAAGTTTACATCACTGCAATAGGGCTGGCACTTCTTCTAGGGTAGTGTAGAAAGTAGTGTTTTGACATGCCTATTAGATGGCCATAAAAAGTTTGATGTCTCTGATCTTTCTCCCAAGGCCAGTAAGTCTTCAGGATTCTGTTTGCCTTATTCCTTGTGGGGTCTCAAAGAGCTGACAAGGCATTCTAGTGCAAAAGCTGGCACCTACAGATGTCAGAAAATGCCTTAATGTCCAAAAAGTGCTATACACTGATGCCCCCAAACCTGGCATTAGCATGAGGGGAGGTAAAAATCTCTGGGAATGCAAAACCAGCAGGATGAACAGAGATCCTTAACCCTGCCATTCCTCTATTCCTTTTCCCTACCTCCTTATTTCTTCTCATTTACCCTCCTTACCCTTACCTTTATTATGTATAGATCTGTGGACTTGAAGTAAGAAAGATACAAGTTCAAATTTGACCTTAGACACTTACTGGCTGTGTGACCCTGAGCAAGTCATTTAACCTCTTTTAACATCAGTTTCCTCAATTCTTAAATGGGAATAAAAACAGCACCTACCTCTCAGGGTTATTGAGAAGATCGAGTGAGATAATATTTTTAAAGTGCTTATCATAGTATCTGACACATAGTAGGCATTTAACACATACTTGTTTGCTTCCTTCCTTGTTCTTAGCTTCTTCTACACTTCCTTAAGTGAAAGAATCCAGTACTGCATACTCATATGGAGATTCTGGTAATTTTGGTTTACAAAAGAACATTGATTCTTGCCCAGGAAGGAATTTGGTACCCAAAGACTTGGTAATATTTATTATTGTTAGAAGTCATCATGTTAATAATGATAATAATAATAATAATAATGTCATTTATATGATGATTTGATATTTATAAATTGTTTTTTTCTCATAGTAACCCTATGAGGTAGACTATAGGTAGTATATCATCCCCACTATAGAGATGAGAAAATTGAGGCTCTGAGAAGTTGGCTGAGGTTCCACAGCTAATGCACATAAGGAATAGGAGTCAAATCCAAGTTTCTCAACTCAAGGTGAAGTGTGCTTTGCACCACAACACATTATTTCCCATTTGCCTTTTAAGTTTACGACTACATGACAATACGGGATGGTACTTGGACCAAAGACTTGAGCTTCTGGTTTTGCTCAATTTCCTTTAAGAGTATGACCAATAATTCAGGAGCTATATTAACTAAAGTAAGTTATCTGGGGCTTATGTGTGTGGTGGAGTGGGGAAGGAGATTGGTAATAATTTACACCGAAAAGGTACTAAATGAACCTGAAAGTGACTAATCTAGCTTAGAAAGAAAATGCTTTACTGTTTTTAGGTCCTTCAGACAAAGAAATGTTGTTTGTAGTGGTAAACATTTCACCTTTATTTATTGACCAGTCTGTGCTAATCAAAGATCTTTATTCATTCCGAGTTTAATTTAAGCTTCTTTCTATAGGCTTTAAGCTTACAAGTACTTAATTATCTTATTCGACACAGCAGGAGTGAAAAACATGAAATGCTATCTTTTGTTTTTTCTTACATATAACTAGGCAGCAATTCCAGCTAGAGATCTCACAAGTTTCATAAAAGTCTGAAACAAGAGAGAATGGTTTAACGTTCAAGATTCTAGACTGCTCTGAGAGCCAGAAGCTCTACGTACAAATCTGGCCACTGCTACTAAGCTGTGCAACTTCAGTCAAATATAAGTCCTCTGTCTCTTCATCTGCAAAATGCGGTTGATACTACTATGCTGCACAGTTGATCTGTAGATTCAATAAAATGACTTATATATGACATTTTAAAATGTTGTAATGATAGCAAAGTAGTGTTATTACTGAACCAGAGCATAAAAACGTGAGAAAGACTTAGTGGGAAACTTAGAATTTAGCCATTTAAAGGAGAAAAAAATGAAGAAAACGATATCCAGATAGCACTGATTTTGCTATCTGAAATGGCAATGCTAGTGAAAAACCAAGCTGCTATGCAAGAGAACAATGTGTACATGGACTTTGGCTTTCTCCAAAGCTTAAGGTTTTAGAGTGAGTATGCATGAAGGTCTCTCATGCAACTGAATGGGATACGGGTCAGGCATCCAGGCATACCTGGGGTAGGGAATGCCCAGTGTTTGCTAACATAGTTTTGCTGAAGTGTTTTGTCACAACTTAGATATAAAAGAATTAACCACAGCTGAAAAACAAACAAAAAGCCCCACAAACATCTCCCCAGGACCAGCCATAGATGTGAACTGAGAAGAAAGCATGAAAGGACTGACTATAAAATAGACCTAAAGCCTAAAAAAAGTCTCTTTTCTCAGCCTTCCACATTGCCTGAAATCACATTAGTGTATGACATCAATAGATATTGAAAGGCACCAGCAAAGTATCAAAACCAAAGCAAGAGCACTGGAATCGGGGTCAAATGACCTGGGTTTGAATCCAGCCTCAGATGCTGACTAAATTCTGTGACACTGGACAAGTCATTTCAAGGCTCATCTCAAATATGAGGATGGAATCTCTAAATTCTCAGCCAGTTGTAAAGCCTGGAAGATCTACTAAGAAAATTAGCACAACGAGGATAAAAGGAGGAGCTGTCAACAGGGAGAACAATGTTTGTGTCTACTATCTGTGATGCTATATATGTATACATGTGTGCATGTATGTGTGTATGTGTGTATATGTATGTGTGCATATATAATTAGATGTGTTTATGCACATATATTCAGACACATATGTGCATGTATGTATGTGCACATGTGAATGTACACTGTGTGCATGCATACACATATGAACTTACATGTACGTGTGTGTATATAAACTTATAAATATGTGTGTGCATGTGCATGATGCATATTTGCATATATAGATATGCATCTATCTATGCCTATTTATATATCCATATCTATGTCTTCATAGATATATGTATCTTTCTATATCTATCTATATCTATTTTCTCTCTCCCTATCTATCTATCTATCTGTCTATCTATCTATCTATCTGTCTATCTATCTATCTATCTATCTATCTATCTATCTATCTATCTATCAATATGGAAGCCAGACCTATGCACACCATTCAGTTGGATAAGAGGGTTTCATGCATAATTACTCTGTTTCTTAGAGCTTTGGAAGAAACTGGAGTATTTGTAGACGGACTATCTTGTTCATAGAACATCTAGAAAACCATTGTCACTGGATCTACGAGTACATTTAGGGGAATAAGATGTAAGAAGACTGGAGAGATAAGAGGGTGCTAAATTACATTAAAATGCATATATATATATATATATATGTGTGTGTGTGTGTGTGTGTATGTATATATATATATATATATATATATATATATGTATGTGTGCGTGTATACATGTGGGGGGGGGGTCAGCTAGATGGCACAATACATAGAGCACCCATGCTGGATTCAGGAAGACCTGAGTTCAAATCCGGCCTCAGACACTTGACACTTACGAGCTGTGTGACCCTGGGCAAGTCAATTCACCACATTGCCTTGCCTAGATAGATAGATAGATAGATAGATAGATAGATAGATAGATAGATAGATAGATAGATAGATAAATAGATGGATAGATAGATAGATAGCTGAATGAGTGAATAAATAAATAAATAAATAAATAAAATGAATTAATGAATGAATGAGTGAAGAAATAAATGAAAATATCTGTAGATGCATGTATATATTGTATGTATCTATGTATATACACATACACATATTCATATATGTGTGCATATACATATGTGATGTTCTCATCATGTGTGTATACAAATATATAATTATATACATATATCTATATAAAATATAAAGGTCTCAGTGTAAATTTATGCTACTTAAATTGCATTAAGACTTTTGGGACACTGTTTAAGACTAAATCATATAAGAATCATTCATAGGTGTTTGAGAGAAAAGGGACCATAGAATCTAGTCCAATTTCTTCTTTGTAGAAGGGATGAATTTAAACCCAAGAAAGTTAATGACTTACCCAAAGTTATACGTGCAATTAAGTAGCAAGGAACAGGATTTGAACCCAGGTCCCCTAACTTCACCTTTGCGGTAAAATAGTACCATTCTAGTCCCTCCTCCAAATGACCTACCTTTGAAATATTTGAAGTCAGCTATCATTTCCTCCTCCAAATTGCCTTATCTCTATTAAATATTTTCTGGTTTCTGCAATTGATCCTCCAATCATATAGTTTTGAGAACCTTCACTGTTCTCCTTATGCTCCTCTGGACTTATTCCACTTTATCAAAAACTTTGTACCTGGAACTAAATGCAATAGTCCAGATGTGGCCTGAGCAGGGCAGAGAACAGAATAATCAGTTCTCATACTTGTATTATACCAGAGATCATTATTCTTATTGTTCCTCTCTTTGTTTATCTGGCATTCAGGCAACATTGATGAATGATTTCAGAATCGAGTTGCCTTACTTCAGAATTGAGTTGCCTTGCTTAAGTTAATAGATTGTCCACTTTGGTCATCAAAATTACAAAAATAATGCAATCATAGGGATACCAATTTAGTGTTGGAAAGGGCCATGAAGATAAAAAATCCAACCTGCTCATTTAATAGATAAAGTGACTGAGGCCCAAAGAGGTTAGATGACTTGTCCAGGGTCATAAAACTGCCAAGCAGGTGCTATAGAATTTGAATCCAATTCTTACTGATTCCATCCCCAGAACTTTGTGTTTATCACCTAAGCATGGAAGGCCTTTTATTTTCATCACCTTAATGACCAATCAAATCACCCATTTTCTAGAATCGTAGGTTCTTAGAGGTAGGGTTCTCAAAGATCACCCAACAAGAATCCTACAACTTCTAGGCAAATAGTTCTCATATCCAGTTGCATATATACAATAAAAGGAGCTTCCTACTAAATAGCATAGCCCGTTTTATTTTTAAACTCTTTAATTTCTAGAAAATATATCTTCTTGACTCTATTTAACTCATGTATGCAATTGACAATTAAGTTGTACAGTGGATAGAGGAGCTGGACTTGGAGTCAAAACAACCTGAATTCAAATTCTGACTCCTGCACTTACTAGTTGTGTGACCTTGGGCAAGTCACTTAAGCTCTCTGTGTCTCAGTTTCCTCATCTGTAAAATGGGACCAGTAACAACATCTACATCACAGGGTTTTGGTGAGCATCTTCACAAATCTTAAAAACATTGTTACTAACACTATGATCAACAGTGGTGATAATGGTGATGATGATGTTGACCTAACTTTAAGAGGCCAAGTACAAGTCTACTCTCTTTTACATAAAAGCCTTTTCAGATAGCTTAAGACATTAATACTAATAAAGTCATATGAAAGTCCTTTATTTTTTTGATTAACTAGCTACGAGACTAGCCTTCCCATATAATATGGATTCTAGTTCTCCACATAGATTAGCCTTCTCCAGATATGCTTCACTTTGGCAGCATCCCTCTTGGAATATTATGCCTAAAACTGAATGCAGCATTCTGGAGATGGAATGATCTCTTCTAACCAGGACAGAGGTGAGTGGAAGTATTACATTCCTAATTTTATATAGTGCTCTGTAATTAGTACCAACTAAGATCACATCAGCTTTTGCGCTGTCGATTAATGTTGTTGAGTTGGCAAGCACCAAAATAGCCAGATTTGTTATTGTTGTTGTTATTTTAATGAATAGCTGATAAGCCATGTGTCACACTTGTTAAACATAATGCTTAAAAATGAATCTAAGTAATGCACTGTATATTATATATATATATATATATATATATATATGACTATTAAATTTCATCTTGTCATCAAAGACACAATCTCAGAAATAATTAAAATTACAAATAATACAAAAGGTCATAGAAAGACACATGGGTACAAATATGCTTAGGTATGTTTTCAGCAATTATTTGTGTATACTAATTGTTATAATTTTTCCTTCATCTTAAAGCTAAAATCTGCCTATTGGTAATTTCCACTCATTGTTCCTGTTCTATCTATTGTCTAGGGTCAAGCAGAATAGGCCCAATATCTTCAATTTACAGAAATGGAGACTAAGACTCAGAGACATAAAGTGATTTGCCCAAAGTTGCCCACTTCAGTTTATTTCATAAAAGGTTTTAATCCCTTCTGTTTTTTTTTCTTTAAAGAACAAGAACAATCCTATTCATTCATTTACCTTTGTTGGGAACTGCATCTAACATGCATCACATAATTTCTTAGGCTTTTTTGGGTAGAGGAATTAATTATACACAAAAGATTATTAGTCACAATTAAAGAATGAGACGAATTTCTGGAAATTTACTCTTTTATTTTTTCTATTGTGTATTATTGGAAGCAAAATACAATTGACCATTCTTCTGTTGATCCAACTAACCAGATCGTGTACAAATCCATAATCGATAACGGCACATATGTTTATGAAAGCCTATGGCTATCATCTCTGAGAATGACAGCTGCTTCTCTTAGTCCTGTTGGCAACTATCATTTACCATTATTTCTTCCTGAAACTTACATATAAATGGCTTTCTATTTTATTAAAGGAATCTTTTAAATGAGTGTAATCAAACACTCAAGTGGCATTTGTATACTGAACTAGTTGGGAAGAGTAAAAATAAAAATACAATACCAGAGCCATATATGCACAATTAAATTTGACTGTTCGTGCAAATCGTCTTTCATTTGTTAACGGAAGATTAAACTGCAGTTCTGTCAAATTTGCCATGTGTACATGGGACAATACAATGCTAGTCAAGAGAAAGGAATCCTGGTCTTTGCCCTAATACTCACTAACGGTATGATTATGTATATGATAATTTCCACTTTCTGCTATACTTCCATCAAAAGAAAGGTTAGAACTATATGATTTCATAGCTCACATCCAGCTCTAAAATTCTGTTTTCTATTTTGAAGACCCATTAAAAATCTGTTCTATATTTTAAATTATCTTCCAGCTTAAACATTTTATGTTTTAAAGTAATTTTAAACTCTGACACTCTAACTTCTAAGGACTTATCAGTTCTACCAGTGTTTGCTATACTTCTAAACAAAATGGTCTCAAGACCAAACTTAACTGAGAAGTATTACACCAATATAATTTCTTTCTCCTCCACTTTCAGGGTTAGGGGATTTATATAGCCAAAACATTTACAACGTCATTAAAAGTGATTCAAACCAGTTTCCTCGATTTCCCTTGGACTGGTGCTGTTACTTTTATAAATCACACCCGATGGTACTTGCATTGATCAGGTAACAACACGCTATGCCATCCAAATACTGTCATTTCCAAAAAGTGTCCTTCTAAATTAGAAAATGTATAATTCAAAGGCGGTAATCATTACTGACTTTCAATAGGAGGGATTTAGATTTGTGTTTAAATGCAAAGTAGTATATGTATATGTGTGTGTTTATGTGTATGTATGTGTGTTGTGCGTATACATGCATATGTGTGTGTGTATGTGTATTACAAGTAAGTACCCAAGGATAATTGGCATTTTCAAACTGGTTCCTTTTTCTTAATGGCGGATTCAGCTTAATGCACACTTACGCAGGGATACTGAAGGAGATAAACATCTACGTTTCTTTTTGACAATCTAATTACACTGGGGCAAAATTTTGAAAACCAGATTTATTTGTAGGGCACCTTGTTGAATGTGCTATACTTTCCCCAGTTGGCTCCTATGCTATGAACTATTTTTAGACATAAGAGTACAGATGAATCTGAAGTCAATTCTTATCTGTGGTTAATTTCTAATTTAATATTTCCATGGATCCATGACCTCACTAGGTGTTTCTCTTCTTTGGCGCCAATTACAACCATGCCGCCTCGGGTCATGCAAATCATGCTCTCATGTTTCTGTTAATGCTCTGTAGAGAATCCAATATGTTGAAACCCTTACTCTGTATCTTTTAATATTGTGTGTATACCAACATAGGACTAGAGTTATCTGCCTATTATCCCTTTCTGACTGCATGTCCAGCTGCACCTTTTATAGTCGATGCTTTTGTGGCACATCTCATGCATTGATCAACACTGACAACATGTTGCATCTTAACTATATAACTTCTACATATAGATAGGTTATCATTCTGAGGTTATGGTGTTCTGTGATATCCCAGAACCACTGGGAATATTTTGGTGTTTAAAAAGTAGGCTTTTTATCCAGTGATACCTTGGGATCATTGAAACTACTGTGCAAAATTCACATTTCATCCAGACTGATTTCTTCCAATTGTTCAATTTTATACATAATTTATTGGACCCCAATTAATGAAACAGTGATCACATTGTGATATCCCATGATCCCTGTGCTGTCACACAATCTATCTTTCCACTAGATATTTTGTTTTCCCTTACTTCCTTTCTCCTTAAAAATCTCAGAGAAGGAAGATGGAGAAGGGAAAGCGAATCTATCTTCCTATGACATCTATCATGGTGACCTTATGTCACCTTTTGGATCACAGGGAGATATAAAACACAGAAATGAGAAAGTATGGAGCATGTTTGGGTAATAATTTGACTGAAGTATAGCATGAATAAGTGGGAGCAGAGTGAGATGAGGCTAGAAGGTAAAGTTAGAAACAATCTGTGAATGTTCTTAAATGCTAGGTTAAGACATGTTTCTTTGAAGAAAACAAAGTAAGTTCAAACCATCTTTTACATGGGAGCCCTTCAAATATTTGAAGACAATTAACATGTTATTCCAGCTGATTATGATGGCATCATCTGGGGAAAAAGAAAACCTTGCATTTGTGAAGTCCTTCAAATTTACTTTGTTCTCTTATTTTACAAACTGTAGACATGAATGAAAAAGTATTCATTATCTACTTTCTAATTACCAAGGACTATACTAAATTACAGGAAAACAAACAGGAAAAAATAGAAACAGTTCCTAATCTCAAGGAATTCACGGTCTAATTGGAGAAAACTAATTGCCTGGGGTTTAAGAACTAATACTACTTAGAGCAGTGTCTTGGGGCTCAGAAGAGCAGACAGAGAAGGCAAATAGCCTCTAAGATAAAAATATCCAAATGTAATTTGATTTATTTGAGATTTTCTAAATTCATTACCATTGATAAATTTTTTTTAAAAAAGCATTTCAGGCCACTTGCATTCCTTACCAAAATTAGAGATCTCTTCCTAATCAAGGCAGTTTGGTTAGATTTTGAGGACCTCTCATTCTCAAAGCATATTATTTGCGCTCTCTCTCTCTCTCTCTCTCTCTCTCTCTCTCTCTCTCTCTCTCTCTCTTTCTTTTACTTCATTTCTTCTTATTTGTAATTTCTCCCATTGGTTCTAATTCTTCTTTATGACATGACTACTGTGAAAATAGGTTCAATATGAATATATAGGCAGAGCCTATATAAATTGCACATCATCTTGGGGTGGAAGAGGAGAGATGGGGAGAAAATTTGCAACTCAAAATATTATGGAAGTGAATGATGAAAGCTAAAAATAAATAAGTAAAGTTATTTTAAAATATGAACCAGTCAAACAAAACCAAAAGAATGAAAAAAAATAGAAGAAAATGTAAAATACCTCATGAAAAAAACCGACTTGGAAAATAGATCCAGGAGAGATAATTTAAGAATTGTTGGACTACTTGAAAGCTATGATAAAAAAAGAGCCTAAACAGCATCTTTCAAGAAATTATGAAGGAAAACTGTTTTGATATCTTAGAACCAGAGGGCAAAATAGTCATTGAGAGAATCTACTGATCACCTCCTGAAAGAGATTCCAAAATCAAAACTAGAAGGAATATTGTAGCCAAATTTCCAGAATTATCAGATCAAAGAGAAAATACTGCAAGCAGCCAGAAAGAAACAATTCAAATATCAAGGAGCTACAGTCAGGCTTACCCATGACTTAGTATCTTCTATAATAAAAAAAAAAATTGGAGGGCTTAGATATGATGTTCCGAAAGACAAAGCAGATTGGATTACAACCAAGAATCAACCACCCAGCAAATTGAACATGATCTTTCAGGGGAAAGGATAGATATTTAATGAAACATGGAACTTTCAAACTTCCCTCAAGAAAAACCAGAGCTGAACAGAAAACTTGATCTTCAAATATAAGACTCAAGAAAAGCAGAAAAAGGTAAGCAGAAAAAGAAAAAAAAAAGCAATATCATGGCATTCAATAAGATTAAAGTGTTTACAACACTACATTGGAAAATGATATAGCTGACTCTTAAGAACTGTATCTCTATTGGAACAGTTAAAAGGAATATACTTAGAAGGTGTGGGTATGTTGACTTTGATGTGATGATAAAAAAATAATTAAGGGGTGAAAAAAATATTGTACTGGGGGGCGAAGAAGAAATGGGGAGGCAGAATGGGGTAAATTATATCATATGAAGAGGCATGAAAGACCCATCACAGTAAAGAAAAAGAAGGGAAAGGGCGAGATTGTTTGAACCTTACTCTCATCAAACTTTATCCAAAAAGAGAGTAACATACAAGCTCAATTGCATAGAGAAATTTATCTTATACTATAGGGAAGTAGAAAGAGAAAGGGGAAAAAGGGGGTGATAGAAGGGAGGACAGAAGTAGTAGGGGAAAGGAGAAAGATAAGGGAGGGGGCTGATAGTAGGGAGGACAGATTGATGGAGGTGTTGGTCAGAAGAAAAACACTAGTGAGAAGGGACAGGGTGAAAGAGGAGAGAAAAGTATAAAGAAAAGGGAGGAAAAAGGATGGAGGGAAAGACACAGTTAGTAATCATAACTGTGATTATGAATGGGGTAAATTCTCCCATAAAATGAAAGAGAATAGCAGAGTGGATTAAAAGCCAAAATCTTATAATATGTGATTTAAAAGAAATACATTTGAAACTGAAAGTCATACACAGAGTAAAGTAAAAGGCTGGAGCAGAATATATTATGCTTCAGCTGAAGAAAAATAAATCAGATGTAGCAATCCTGATCTCAGACAAAGCAAAAGCAAAAATAGATTTAATTAAAAGAGACAAGGAAGGAAATTTCCATAGACAATGACATAAACGCACCAAGTGGTAAAGCATCCAAATTCTTAGAGGAGAAGAAATTCAGTGAGTTACAGATGAAATAGACAGCAAAACTATACGTAAGGGACTCAACCTCCCCTTCTTAAAACTAGATAAATCTAACCTGAAAATAAACAAGAAAGAAGTTAAAGAGGTGAATAGAATTTTAGAAAAGTTAGATTTCTTAGACCTCTGGAAACAATTGGATGGGGATAAAAAGGAATTTACATGCAGCACATGGCACCTAGACAAAATTGACCATTTGGCATAAAAACCTCACGATCAATGCATAAAGGCAGAAATAGTAAATGCAACCTTTTCAGGTCATGATGTGATAAAAATAAAGGGCCATAGAAAGAAGATTACAAATTAACTGGGAGGCAGCTAGGTGGTGCAGTGGATAGAGTACTGGCCCTGGATTCAGAAGGACCTGAGTTCCAATCCAGCCTCAGACACATAACACTTACTAGCTGTGTGACCCTGGGCAAGTCACTTAACCCCATTGCCTAGCCCAAAAAGAAAAAAAAAGTTAATTGGAAATAAAATAACCTAATCCTAAAGAATGAATGGGTCAGACAACATGTCATAGAAACAATCAATAATTTTATTAAAGAGAATGACAAAAATGAGACAACATACTAAAATGTATGGGATACAGCCAAAGCAGTACTTATGGAAGATATTATATCTTTAAATCTTTAAATGAATAAAATAGAGAAAGAGTAGATCAATGAATTGGGCATGCAATTAAAAAAGCTAGAAAAAGAACAAATTAAAAATCTCCAATTAAATACCAAATTAGAAATTCTAAAAACATCAAAAGAGAGATTAATAAAATTGAAAGTAAAAGCTATTGAACTAATAAATAAAACCAAGACCTGGTTTTATGAGGAAAAAATAAATAAACCTTTAGTTGATTTGATTTTAAAAAAAAGAAGAAAGAGGAAAACCAAATTATTAGTATCAAAAATGAAAATGGTGAATTCTCCACCAACAAAGAGGAAACTAAAACAATAATTAGGAGCTATTTTGCCCAACTGTTTACCAATAAATCTGACAATCTAAGTGAAATGAATGAATATTTACAATATATATAAATTGTCTAGATTAACAGAAATGGAAATAAAATATTTAAATAATCCCATTTTAGAAAAAAGAAATTAAATAAGCAATCACTGAACTCCCTAAGAAAAAATCTCCAGTGCAAGATGGATTCAGAAGTAAATTCTACCATGTAAAGAACAATTAATTCCAAAACTTTATAAACTATTAGGAAAAACAGGTGAAGGTAGAGTTCTTTCAAATTCCTCTTATGACACAAATATGATGCTGATACCTAAATCAGTAAGAGCCAAAATAGAGAAAGAGAATTATAAACCAATTTTGCTAATGAATATTGACACAAAAATTTTAAATAAAATATTAGCAAAGAGAGTACAACAATTTATCATCAGGATAATAACCTAGGACCAAGTGGGATTTATACTAGGAATGCAGGGCTGGTTCAATATTAGGAAAACTATCAGCATAATTAGCCATATCAATTTAAAAAAAAAAACAAGAGAAATCATGTGATTATCTCAACTGATGCAGAAAAAGCCTTTTCACAAAATATAGTATCCATTCCTATTAAAAACAGTAGAGTGTATAGGAATAAACTATGCTTTCCTCAAAATGATAAGTAGTATGTATCTAAAATCACCAGCAATCATTATATGTAATGGGGATAAACTAAAAGCCTTCCCAATAAAATCAAGGGTGAAATAAGGGTACCCATTATCACCACTATTATTCGATATTGTACTAGGAATGTTATCTTTAGCATTAAGAGGAAAAAAAAGAAATTTAAGGAATTAGAACGAGCAATGGGGAGACAAAACTATCGCTCTTTGCAAACGATATGATGGTATGCTTAAAGAATCCTAGACAATCAACTAAAAAAATTACTTGAAATAATTGACAATGTTAGCAAAGTTGCAGGATAAAAAATAGACCCACATAAATCATCAGCAGTTCTGCATATTACAAATAAAGCTCAGCAAGAAGAGATAGAAACAGAAATTCTATTCAAAATAACTGTAGACAAAATAAAATATTGGGGATTCTACCTGCCAAGACAAACTATATGAAAACAACTACAAAACACTATTTACATATCTAAAGTCAGATGTAAACAATTGAAAAAATATCACTTGCTCATGGGTAGGCCAAGCTAATACAAGAAAAATACAATTCTACCCAAATTAATTTACTTAGTTAATGCTATACCAAAGTACTAAAAAATATTTTATAAAACCTAAAAAATAATAACAAAATTCATCTAGAAAAACAAAAGGTCAAAAACATGAAGGGAATTAATGGGAAAAAATGCAAAGGAAGATCTAAACTATATTATAAAGCAGCAATCATCAAAACTAGTTGTTATTATCTAAGAAATAGGGTGGAGGATCAGTGGAATAGAGTAGATATACAGGTCACAGTAGTCAATGACCACAAGAATAAGTTGTTAGTAACTCTAGCTTCTGGGATAAAAACTCACTATTTGACAAAAACTGCTGGGAAAACTGGACATAGGTATAGACCAACATGTCACATCCTATACCAAAACAAGGTAAACATCAGTACTTACACATAAAGGGTGATACCATAAGCAAATTGGGAGAGTAGGGAATAATTTATTTGTCAGATCTATGAAAAAGGGAGAACATTATAAAATGCAAAATGCATAACCTTGATTACATAAAATTAAAAGGTTTTTGCACTAATAAAACCAATGCAACCAAAATTAAAATGAAAACAGAAAGATGGGAAACATTTTTTACAGCAAATGTTTCTAATAAAGGCCTCATTTCTAAATATATAGAGAACTGAATCAAATTTATAAGAATACAAGTCATCT
Source organism: Phascolarctos cinereus (assembly GCF_003287225.1). Taxonomy (NCBI): domain Eukaryota; kingdom Metazoa; phylum Chordata; class Mammalia; order Diprotodontia; family Phascolarctidae; genus Phascolarctos; species Phascolarctos cinereus. The sequence continues at coordinate 186,053,048 of NW_027556402.1, forward strand.
CCCAAATGACAAATGGTCAAAGAATATGAACAGGCAGTTCTCAGATGAAGAAATTAAAGCTATCTCGTCATATAAAAAAAATGCTTTAAGTCACTATTGGTTAGAAACATGCAAATTAAAACAACTCTAAGGTACCACCTCACACTTATCAGATTGGCTAATATGACAGAAAAGGAAAATGATAAGTGTTGGAGAAGATGTGATAAAATTGGGACATAACACTTTTCAGTGGAGTTGTGAAGTGATTAAACCATTCTGGAGAGCAATTTTAAACCATGCCCAGATGGCAATTAATCCAGCAATACCACTACTAGGTTTGTATCCTAAAGAGATTATTAAAAAAAGGAAAAGGACTTACATTTACAAAAATAGTTATAGGAGCTCTTTTTGTGGTGGCAAAGAATTGGAAATTGAGGGGATGTCCATTAATTGGGGAATGGCTGAACAAGTTGCGGTATATGAATGTAATGGCATACCATTGTGCCATAAAAAATGATGAGCAGGCAGATTCCAAAAAAAACCTAGAAAGACTTATATGAACTTCTGCTGAGTGAAGTGAGCAGAACCAGGAGAACACTGTATACAACAGCAACATTGTGTGATGATCAACTATGATTGACTTAGATATTCTCAGCAATACAATGATTCAAGACAATTTCAAAAGACTCGCGATGTAAAATGCTATCCACATCCCAAGAAAGAACTATAGAGTCTGAATGCAGATCGAAGAACACTTTTTTTCACTTTTTTTTTGGCTTTTTGTTGCTTTTCCCTTTTTGTACTTTTTTTCTTTCACAAAATGACTAATGTAGAAATATGTATAAGTGATTGTGCACATAAAAACAAAAACAAAAAAGAACATGTCTTTGTGAACATAAAAGAAAAATCATTTGCAGGAAGGACGTAAAGGCCCCAAGTCTGAAATAGGGCAGAGTGGGATCCAAGGGTACTTTGGGACATCTCATTTGATTTTCAGAACAATCAGTTGTGCTGCATCATAGAACCTCATGTTTACAAATGAAGACACTAGGGCTCGGAGAGCTGTTAAATGACTTACCCAAGGTAAGACCTAATCACAGTGATGAAGACAGTATTGAAAACTAGGTCTCCCCATTAGATGCTCCATCCCCTTTTCTATAGTATTTCAACCTTAGCCTAATGAGATGAACAAAGTAAAGAATTAAAGCACTGAGGGAGAGATTACAGGGGATATATTTTACAGCCTTCCAGATCTCACTGAACAGGCAGCTTACTCATCCTATCAAAGGATCAATAATACCAAGGATTACAAATCTCTTCCATGCCTGTGCCAAGGGCTGCTGGTTCTGCCTCTGCTATCTCATTGAAGACCTTTTATGAATAATCTACCCCTACTTTCCCAGGAGAGCATGAGTGAACGAGTTACTTGGGGGTGACCATATTCCTCCCAATAGCTCTGTTAAGTAGAGTAAGCATTATTGGCCACATGTTGCTGATCATAGCTCTAGAGCTTGAGAGAATCACAGAGACCATCTAATCCAACCTTTTTATTTTAGGGATGACAAAACTCACTATAAGCAAGGTCACACATGAAATGTGACAGATACAAAATTTGAACTTAAGATCTTTCACTCCAGAGCTCTTTCCTCTCTATCATTAAGTGACTTACTAGTATCACATAGCTAATGAGTAGGTTCAGAGGAATTCTAACTCAGACCTCCTGAATCCAAGTCTAGAATTATTTTGCCCTATTTTCTACTTCCACCCAGGTACTTGGTGCTGATATAAGTAATACATGACTAGATAGGTACTGGGAAAGGGGAGAAGAAAACTTTTTGAATCTCCAAAATCCAATGTTATTGAAAGATAGAAAATCCAAAAAGCGAGATAGATAGCATCCCTTCTTGATAGAATAGTCCAAGAAGGTGGTTCCCATGGCACCCTGAATCCCTTTAGTATCAAAAGACAATGGCTATAGTACTCATATAAACAAAATATTCTCAAGGCAACAGAGACACTCTGGCCCTGAGATGTGTTTTTGAGGTGAAATCAGTCAGTCAAGGAAGGAACCCCAAACAGATTGTTCTGCACAGAATTATGTCTAGAGAGCTGGGCCCCTAGGGAAATGAAGAAGGATCATCTTCTAGAGAGTGGCAGCTAATGAATTGAGCTAACGGAAGTAAAACTAAGAAGAAAAGTTGTTCCCTGTCATGTGACCTAGGAAATTAGAGCTAGGGTGGTGCCTGGAGCTAAGTCAGAGGAAGACGAGTTGGGGAGGGCAAAGAATAGGTCTGATGGCCATGGAGAGAAGCTATAGAAGGTAGGGAGCAGACAGCAACCAACTCTGCCCCCCCCGCCTCCCAGAATACCAGTTTTGTTTGTTGTTTCCCCCTCTGTACCTAAAGCTTCTCTCTTCTCCTCATACATGATGATCATCATCCATGTGCTATCCCCCATATTTCTTCCTGTGGCTCAGCCCTGGGAGCAAGATTGCCCATTGTTTGGGGATAAAGGCGATCTTTTGATTCCTTATGGCCTCTGATACCAATCTTGTGTCTGTGAATTTGCAATGAAACCTCTCTAATTTAAGCCATATGTCAGAGCTTTGAAAGGGGGAGCTGGTGATCTTCCTTGATTACTGTCGAAATGTTGACTAAATCTATAAGTTCCATCCAGCTGGTCACAGTTAGCCAGAGAAAGAGAGTCCTTCAACATGAATCCAAGCCCTTCTTCACAGGAAGAAGTCTCTGAAACTACCAAAGAATGATGTAGCCTGAACTGGTTTTGAAGAAGTTGGGGTGCTAATGAATTTAGAGTCCCTGATCTAAACCAAAATACATCGGAATATTTTTACCTTGGAAGTTGATATTTGCCTTCACTGTCTGCTCTCCTGAGACTCAAGACACAGGCTTGAGTGGTGATTAAATCTTAAGCATCACATTTTCTTTTAATTTTAACATCACACTTTTTTAAAATCTATTTTGATCACTGAGCCCACAGGGAATGTTCAACTCCCAGCAAGTCATCCCTGGCCAGTACCTCAATGGGCTGCTTCAAAGCATCATCACATATCAAGGCATGCAGCAGCAGAAGCCAGAAGCTGAACAGGAATGTTGCTGTGGGTAATATTTTTGAATTTTATTCAGCCATTTAATTTGCCTGCAGTCTGATTTCTAATAAGGAAAATTTCGTTATTTTCGGGCTCTGCTCGTGTGTCTGTTTTCATTTTCATAATGGATTCTGCATTACTTTGAGGGTCTTTCAAAACAGTGTTCCTGATCCACAGCACCAAAATGATCAGGGTTTTAATAAAAAAGTAACTAAAATGGGCTGATTATGATTCCCTGACATGCCTGGGAGAACTGAGTTGGGCTTGAGCAAAACTGTAAGTAAATGGAGATTCTCTTCAACTCTTCCAATAACTTTCATTCTTTCATTCATTCATTTATTCATTCATTCATTCATTTTTCCACCAAAGCAGAAGTTTCTGTAGCTATTAGAAAGAAAATTGTTGTATGGGCCCTGCTCTCAATGAGCAATTAGACCAGTAAGGTAGTTAAGTCATGCAACCAATTAAATTGGGAAGGAACACTAAATTCTCTAAGGCCAGATAAAGATTTGGGAGGAATCCATTCCAGGAAGAGGGGGCAGTATGAGTATAGGTACAGAAATAAGGAAAAGGACATGAATGAGGGCTCAGAATGTTTTTCAGTTTAACCTGAACAAAGAATGAATTAGAGAGAATGCAATGACCCGAAGCTGAACAGGTAGCATGGAGCTAAATTGTGCAGGGACTTGAATACCACATTCAGGAGGTTTTATGTTTGTTTTTAAATTTCAAAGAAAATAGGAAAATAATGTCTTTGCATACGGGCATGATGTGCCTGTCCTGGGTTGGAAGATTACAGCACAATGATATGAAGGATGAATTAGAGAAGAAAGAGGCTGGAAACAGAAATATTTTGGGAAGATTATCATTATAGCTTAGGCAAAGAGAGATAAGGACCTAAACTAATTGCAGTAGAAATCAGGTCTTTGGGATAGATAATGAAGAGTTAGAAGAAACAGGACTTAGGAACTGACTGAAAATGTTTGGTGAGAAAATGACTGTAAAGTCACCAACCTGAATGTCTGGAAGAATGGTGGTTATTAGCAGAAAGTAACAGACTACCTAGTGGACTCCCCTTCACTGTAGCTCCTCAAGGAGAGGCTGGACAACTACCTGAAGACATTAGGTAAATATAAGCTGGCCTGGATAATTTCTGCATGGGAGGCCCCTTCCATTTCTACATTTCACAGAATCATAGAATTAAAGAACTAGAAGGTACTTCAGTGATCATATAAGCCAAACCATACCTAAAAAAAATACTTATCACAACATTCTGAGAAGCCTGTTTTCTGGGGTACACAATTCATTGTTATTATTCAATTTTAGAAAGTTAAATTATTTGAATTTTATTTACTTCTAGGAATGGAATAGTGGGTTTTCAAATTTTAATTTTGCCAATTGGTTAGTTGGAACAAAAACAGAGCTGTGAAAAATTCTTCTTTCAATTTCAGGAACATAATCAAATTTTACAGGTTCAACTAATTTCCTGTCTCATGAAAATGATGCAGGAAAAGAGGTCACATTTTATATTATTGTGCTTAAAATTTTTATTTCATCAATTTCCTTTATTTCTTTCAATTCAAGTTATAAGATCACCAAGACCCTGCTTGCCTCAGGCCATGGTATTGTTGGCATGGCCTCAAATTATGATTTTGGCCTTTGCCTGACTTGTGAGAAATTCTAATTCACTGTTCAAAAAGGAAGTCTAAGCAGAGTTGTGTGTTCTTCTTGGAGATGATACTGCTCTTACTTACTGCTTTAGGTTTAGAAATCATTTCATTCTTATTAATTCATTTTATCTTCATAAGACCCCTTTGACATGGATTATTCCGAAAGAATTTTCAGCTGAAGAAACCAAGGCTCAGAAATGACTTTTCCAAAGATATAAAGCAAGTACTAGATGCCAGGTTTTCTTTACCTACACTGTTAGCTTCCCTGCTCTCTCTCTCTCCTTCTAGCAAGGTAGGTTGGAAAATTAAAAAAAAAAAGAAAAAACAAACCAAAAAAAAAAACTACTTTTGAAGACCTTCTGTCCTGCCTCTGACCTATCCTGGCTGTGTGAGCCTGGACAGCTCCGAATTTCTCAGTGCTCCCAAGAAGCTACAGCAACTCCCTAACACTATCAACTGTAGAATACCGGCTGCTCTGTTCCCTACCGAAGAAATCATGGATTTATAACAAAAACAAAAAACAAAAAACAAAAAAATAGGAGTCACCTTCACAGCCTTGAGTCTTTGATAGAATCCATCACAGAAAGTCCCTGGTAGCTGCCAGTTGGTAGATGTTAGACCCTGGATTCAATAGCATTTTAAAGTTTACAAAGCACTTTCCTCCTAACAACCCCATGAAGTAGATAGATAGTGAAAGAAGTATAATCGCCATTATATCGATTTCAGAAAAATGAGGCTGGGAAAATTAAATGACTTGCCTGAATTCTCAGAGCCAATAAGGTTCTAGTCTTTTGACTCCATGCCCAATGCTCTTTCTACTCTAAGGCACTGGTAGACAGGAACACATTCTGAGTACTGAGGTAAAGAAATAAGAATGGAGGCAAGAGAATGACTAAATATTTGTTTACAATACAGGATTTGCACTTGAAAAGAATCAGGAACTTGGCAAAGTCAAGTCATGGCAACGTGCCTAGAGTCCCTTTCCTTGAGGGTTAGCCAAAGGCAAAACTGTGAAGGAGGCAAAGTTTGATTTTGGCATCTGTTGACACTTTCTGCAGCTCTTTTCCTAACTTATTTGTCTCTTCCACATTATTTCTTCCCTCTCAAGTACCAAGTGTTTTCCTATGCATTCTTCATCCTACAACAGCAATAACAATAATAGTAATAATAATAATAACTACCATTTATCTAGTACGTACTATTTGCCAGACACTGTGCTAAACACTTAAAAAAAATATCTCATTTGATCCTTACAACAACCCTGGGAGGTAGGTACTAATATTATCCTCATTTTACTGTGGAAGAAACTTAGGCAAAACAGAGGTTAAGTGACTTGCCAAAGTTCGCACAACCAGTGTGTGAGACCAGATTTGAACTAACTCCAGATCCACCACTTTATCCACTGGAGCACAGTTGACGTCACTCCTATTAATAAAAACTGTGCTTAGTTAAACATATGATCATCAATTGAATCATGCAATGTTTTAAGTAATTGAATCTCAGAGTCCAAAGAAATCTTAAAGATCATCTAGTCTTATGTCCCATTCAAAGCAAAACTTGTGACTGTGACAGCCTTCAAAAGTTAAGCAGCATGTTATTAAATACCTCCAAAGGCAAAAACCTGCTTCTGTTTTGGGACAGATCTAGTTTTCTAGTCATCCTGAGTTTAAATCTCTCTCTCTATACTTTCCACCCAAGGCTCTTACTTTGACTTCTTTAAACCAAGAATGGATTTTATTCCAGCTTCACTGTCAGAAGGCAGCAATCTCATGTCTTATTTCTCCACTCAGCACTCTCTTCCCATTCAATCAATCCTCTTATAATATTGGTGCTTTTCTCCACACTCTCTCTTGCCCTGCTCCTTCTTAAGTGAGGTCTGGTGATTTGAATCATCCTCACCCCTGCCTGAGGTATTTTGGACATTTTTATTGTAATCGATAACAAGACCCTAGTTCAAAGGAATGTTATTAGACTTCAGTTTTGAGTTGGTCTATTTTTGCTATTTACTACTAGTGTGAGCTGTGGCAAGTGGCTTAATTTCTCTCTGTCTGGCTTTTCTTATCAGTAAAATAGGGACTTTCAAATGACCAGATCAGTTCTAAAGTCCTTCACTGAATTAAATCTTATGATAGTATAAGAATGGAATTTCAGGTATCAGTAAGTCAGTGTGGGGGGAACATTTGGGAGGATGAGGGTGGAGGTAGGGCCTCCTACATATGAACTCACCCTGTGTAGGCAAACACCACATCCCCAAGTCCAGCCCTAATGATTTCCTTCATTAAACATTGTTCCATGAGTCACTTTCACTATTTTAAAGTTCAGTTCCTAGGCTGAGCTCCCACCTCTCCACTTCCTCTCTTCCCTTCCTTCCTCTTTCTCTGCTTGAAAAATATTGAAAATAGCAGTCTTGGCTGGGCACACCCACACAATCAAGTCCTGGCTCCCTATCTGACTCTGCTGTACATTGTGAACTGCCTGTTATTGCAAACTCCTCCAGACAGAAATCATAGTGAATCTAACTAACCAGACTGGCTTCCTAGACCAAATGTTTTCTTGAGTTAAAGTAATTTTAACCGTTGCCATATTAGCTGATCCATGAAAGATACATAGACATATCCCCAATTCTGGAATGCACTCCTTCCTTACTGCCTTTTCTTACACAGGAACAAGACATCTCTTGCAGGTGACCTTTCCTCCTCCTCTACTAATTATTAATTATCATTAATAATTATTAGTCTTCAGTTATTCCTCCAACGATCTCCTATCTACTTCTCAGGGTAAATTGTGTATTTTCCCCAACAGTAAGTAAGTATCACTCCAAACCCCTGGCTGAAGTCACGATCTATAGTGATGCTTGGAATTATTTCTCATACGTCATCCTATGACTTTGTAGGGATGCCTCTTTCGTGTCCAGATACTGTTCTGTAGGCGTAAAGAAAAAGGGAGTTTTAGACAAGCATTAGCCGACATTACTTTAATTAGCTTATTGCACTGCAAATGGTACATAAATAATTAGCTCCCAAAGCAATCTGAACAGTCCTGGTTCCTTCTCATTGCTCTTAGATGAGTGACTCCCACACTGAAAGGTCTCTTCTTCCTGAAGAACAACACACAGACAGCACACACAATGCTGGGATCAGACCTGGAGTGGTCAGAACAACTTACCTAAAAAGTAATATATGATATGATCATGGAATCTCAGCCTTACAGCTGACCTCAGAGGTCATTTAGTCCATCTAGTACAATTGTACTTCAACAACAACCTTTGTTCTAACCTCCCAACAAGTAATTCTAAGATTACTCGGCAGAAAGTTATCTGGAGCTCATAGCCTTGCTCAGATGGCTTCCTGGAAATCAAAAATGCAGCTTAGCTATGGCTTTGTCTTGTCCCAGTTATGACACCAAGGGAAGAAGCCAGTCCAAAATCAGATCACCAGTACCTGGTTGACCCCACCACTGGTTCTTTTAGTATTGTTAGCTGGCTTTGGTGGGGTGGGGGAAGTGGGGGGATCAGCTCAAGTGCATAAATTAATTAGAATACATACTCAATTGCTATTTATTTTCTGCCAAAAGGCTATATACTCACACTTTCTTAATCCTGGCATCCTTGATATCTGACTCAGCCACTTGCAATCTATTTATCTGACTTTCTCTCCCTTTTGTCAGCCCTGTGTCACTGAATGGCATGTTATTCTATAATTAGTATTTCCAAATCATTTTAGTTGTTCTGGTTTCCTTAACTGTCACTGTAAAATAAATTAATCATAAAGGCTTACTCCCTTAATTAACCTTTCAACAAGCATCTTAACACTATGTGCCCATTTTTTTTTTACCAGAAAATGTGGAGGCACTCTTCCTCCATGATTAAGATGCATACACACACACACACACACACACACACACACACACACACACACATATATATATATATATATATATATATATATATATATATATATATATATCTACTATTATTCTGTGGAATGAAAAAAAGGTTGGAAAGTGCTGTCCCAGGGAATAGGGTCATACTTAAATCATTAATAGGAGTCTCATTTTCTTAATCTGCCAATTGGAGAGAATCATATTCATCATACTATGAGAATATCCATATCATATCCTTTATATAAAAGCAAAAAACAATTTTATTGTATATAATGGTAGCTTGTACAAAAAAAAAATTCTTCAGCAGAACTGAAACTTTTTCATGTACGTGTCTTGATCAGCCGTTGTAGTTTATATAGGGAAAATGTTAGCGTTAGAGAAAGGGGAAAATGAAGCATTAAAAAGTGAACTGAAAGTCAGTTGGTGAACACTAATAATCAATCATAGAATCAGAATGAGAAGTTACTGGAAGGGTTCTCAAGAGATCGTGTTATCTCCTTGTTTTCAGTCTAGCAAGGCATCTTTAGCCTTTACGTCTTCTACGTAAGGGTATTAAAGTCCAGAGAAATTGTGACTATCCAAGTTCACATATGAAATACATTCCAAACAAAGGTATTAAAATCCTGGTGTTTGATCAACTAGTAATAAGAAAAATAATTATAATAGTTGATAATTACATAGCACTTAAGACCTAAGATATTTTGTCTACATTTTCCTAAGTGATTAATTTAAATTTAACAGGCATATATGTTAAGTGCCTACTATGGGCCTGGGGCTAAAAAGATACAAATAAAATGGAGGAACTAATGCAAGGGGAAGAATACACGAATGCAGGTAAGGAAATAGACATTAGAAATAATATTACTTCCATTTTACATATGAAGAAACAGTCTCAGAGAGAATGTTTACAACATGCCACAGTAGACAATATGTAGAACTTAGAGAGAAAAAGACCTGGGTGCAATTACAGACACTAACACTGACTATGGATGGACAACTCAATATCTCTGAGGCTCAGTTTCCCTCTTTATAGAATGGAGATAATAAAATTCATGAGGTTTTTTTTAAATATAAAGCGCTAAACAAATATTAATTAACTTGTTTTGATGAATGTCAGATAATAAGCGATGGAGCAGAGATCTGAAGTGGTGTCTTTTGATTCCAAGCCAGTTTTCATTGTATTACATAACACATATGACAGAACTTTGTTGATAACCCAAGTATAATAATTCCCAGTCCAGAATTTTCTCTACTATGTTGTGTTGTTTCACTTATGAGTGATATTTATTTTGGTTCTATTGCATAAGATAAATTTGTACCTCATTTAACACAATACACATATTCTTGGACATGGACACATGACTAAAAGTGTCTTAGAAATCATAATTTCTTAAAAAAAGAAATCATAATTTCTTAATTACAGTAAAACTGGCTTCCTACAACTTAAGCCTGAAGTTTCTCTTCTATAATCTACTTCTTCCTCTATTTTGCTTCCTCTGTAGATTCCAACTCAGGAGGAGGAGTAAAGTGATTGAACTTGGAGCCAGAAGACCTGGAATAAAAGCACCTGCTTAAAGATGAATTGCAAAGACAGTAGGTGGTGCAGCAGATAGAGCACTGGGCCTGGAGTCAGGAAGACCTGAGTTCAAATCTAGCATCAGACACACCAGCTGTGTGACCCTGGGCCAGTCACTTGATCCTGTTTGCCTAAGTTTCCTCAACTGTAAAACGAGCTTTCAGTAGGGATTTTGGAGGTTTCTTTATGACACCATTGACTCATATTGAGTTTATAGTACGCTAAAAACCCCAGTCCTTTTTCATTTATCTCCACATCTCATATTTAGGAATTTTGATTTACACATAGGATGGAAAAAATACAGATAAGATACAGGATTCTCTTTTACAACATACCTGATAAGTGGTTATCAAATCAGGCTTGAAGAGCTCATGTGATGGTGAGCTCATTACTTTATATATTAGCTTATTTCATTTCTGGATAGCTCTAATTTTTAGAAAGTTCTCTATCCTCCTTTCCCCGACACCCTTATTGTTGAGTCATAAATCAAAAGCCAAGGCATATTTGGAATAGTTAGAGAGTCAGCCAACTAGCTGGTATCCTGTGTGGGTATAGATTTAACTAGATGGCATTGGAAGTTCCTGCCAATTCTGAAATTATGTGAGTCAATTTCTTCCCTCAAGTTTCATGTTTTCCTGTTGCTTCACCTCCTTTATCATACAATGGTTGACTTTCAGCATATTAAGAGACCTTGATATTATCCATCCCAATCTTGGAAGGGAAAAAAGCAATCCTTGCTGCATCATTCCAGACAAATAATTATAATTTCAATTTTTGTGGTGCTTTGAGATTTGCAAATAATTTTCCTTAAGCAAAGCTGTAAGATTATATTATTGTGTCCATTTCACAGATTTTTTTTAAAAGAGGTATAGAGATATTAATTAACTTGACCCTATCACACAGTAAGTGGAAAAAATGAATTTCAAACTCAGTTGTCTTGAGTTCAGCGGTTTATTTGTTTTTCTTTTTGTTTTTTTCTTTTTCACTACATCACATTTCCTTCCATCATAGCCAGTAAATTCTGATTAAATAGTTCCATAGATGTAGAGATCTGTATCTCTGAAAGCAAAATCTAAACTTCTCTCGAATCCCTTCAGGGTAATGTATAGAGACTCAACCTGTGTCCTTGCCTATCTTAATGATATGTCCTTTGGATTGCAGCCATAGCCAGTTCTTAGACTTCTCCTTTATCTTTAGACTCCTATCTAAGCTCCTTATCTTGTCTTTGCCTGTATCTTATCTGTATGTTTTCCATCCTATGTTTTTTGTACTCTGAGACCTAGACAAAAGAGGGCAATTAGATTGTTTCTTTCCTAACTCTCTTCTCCACAATCCCAAGCCAGCTTTAGAGGGCTGTAAATGCCAGCAACATTACTCTTTAGACTTAGGTGTAACTTAGTTTTTGGCAGTGCTGTTCCTAGTCCTTCTTCCCCACCTCTAACCCCAATGCCTGCACACTTTTATCTTAATGATGAATGACTTTCAGTGAATGTGTGGTTGATGTATACTTTACATTCAGATTGTTTGGTTTCCAAAAGGGGTTTTTAGGTCTGGTCTGTTTGATTTGGAAAACAAAGTACTTATGTTTTATTTCATTGCTATTGAGTTCATAGTTTCATTTCACACTGAGTTGCCATTGATCAAACTGGGGAAGTTTTTAGTACTATATTTCAAAGAGTTGGTCCTGTTTTGTTTGGTTGTGATAAAAGACTGTGGCATAATTAATGAACATGTTTTACTCATGGAAAAAAAGAAACAACCTGATGTTAAAATGTCAACGTGAAATAAACCTATTAGAGTATGATTAGGGGTAAAAGCCCTGGATCTAGAGTAACAGAATCTGGATTTGAATTCCAGCTCTGCCAGGTACTTCCTATGTGATATAAGGTTGATCACTTCATCTTCCTAGGATACAGTTTCCTCATCTTTAAAGTGAAGGGCTTAAGCTAGATGACCATTATCATCTCTTGTATCTCTGAATTTCTGATCTTGTGATCCTATAATTCTGAAATAATTCTAGTTTTCTAGAGGAATCACTACAGATTTCACTTAAATAGTCCATTTAAAGTCAGAAGTCACATTGTGATTTTAAATGCACTATAGCATTTACCAGAGCAAATAGGTGCCACAGTGGCTACAGCACTGGCCTTGGAATCAGGAAGACTCTCACCTTCCTGAGTTCAAATCTGGCCTCGGACACTTACTATCTGTGTGACCCAGGGCAAGTCACTTAACCTGTTTATTTGCCTCAGTTCCTCATCTGTAAAATGATCTGGAAAAGGAAATGGCAATCCATTCCAGTGTCTTTACGATGAGAATCCTAAATGGAGTCACAAAGAGTCAGACAAGACTGAAACAACTGAACACCATAGCATTTACCAATGTAGCATTTACTTAATTTAGCACAGTACCTGGGATGTAGGAGGCACTTAACAGATGCTTATTGACTCACAGCTAGAGAGCTGGCCTTGAAGTTAGAAGCACATGGATCCAAGTCCTACCTATGACATAGACATCGACTATGTGACCCTGAGCAAGCTAACTAAACTCTAGGCAACTTTCTATAATCACAAATTACAAAGAAGGTACTGAACTGCATTGGTAGGGAATGTTTTAACAAGGACATGTCAGCAAGAACTATGGCAAAGGTCTATGGATGAGCATGATACCTGATCAGGAAAGAGACAAAAAGCTTTATTGGATAGCAATGTACCAGGTGCACCATTGAATCCAATGAACATTTCTTAAAGGCCTGTTCTGTGCAAAGTGGTGAGAAGTCTACCATACCCTTACCCATACCCCACTTTCTAATCAGGCTGCTCCCCTCATTATGCTAAGAGCTCAGTGTGCTCGGTAATTTCTCTAGACATTTACTCCTGTACTGGAAGGTACTCCTATCACCCCCATTCAAATCTTTCAAGGCCTACTCCAATCCCACCTCCTCTGTGAAGATTTGGAGGCTATATGATACAGTAGAAAGGGAAATATCACTGGAGTTAAAAGGTCTGAATTTGATAGTCTTTTCTCTCCCACCATTGACCTATAAGATCTAGAACAAGTCATTTGGCCTTATTCATTTCCTCATTTATAAAATAATAATAATACCTATCTCATATCATTATTATTAGGCTTTAACAAACATCGCCATGACTACCACAGCCACTTTCCCAATTACTGATTAACTCCTCAACCCATCCTTTTTAGAACCATAGTCCTGGAACAGTTTCACAGCTCTCTAGCAGTCTAAGGAATAGGTTGAATTCCCATAGAGAGGGCTTTCATGTTGTTCCATGTCCTTTGTATTAAGGGTTACCACCACTCATGGGTCCCCTCATGTAATGAAAAATGGAAGTAATCTGTTCAGTTGGAGTCTGTTTTTGTCTTCCACAAGAGGGCTCACCCTTAGTACATAGTATTTCACAGACTTGGATGCCAGGGATACATTTTCTTGTCTGTTCTGTTCAAAACTGTTATGTTGCCTTAGCTAACAAGGTGAAACCTTGATGCCACAGTATGGATCCTTTTCCTGATAAAATGCCATTAAGGCAGTGAGCTAGGAGCTCAGGTTAATAAGCAGACCATTGAGAAGCCAAGTCTGGCTGGTAAATCAACAAGTCTTCCTGGCATACAAGACACACCCAATCAGGTAGTATACTTTTGATAAACTCGAGGATTAATGTCACCTTAACTGCCAGTAAGTCCTTTTGAAATGTTTAAACATGTTTCAGCTGGCCGTTAGAGTTAGTGAAGCTCTCTCATCTAAATGAGTCCAATGTAATGCTCAGGCCACAAGGAAATAAAACTGGAATTTCAAAACCTGAGAAATGGGAATGGAGTATGCTGCTATGAAGTAAACATATCATGGGAAGCCACAAGAGAAAATAATGTTTAGTCCAGGCCCAAGACAAATGAAAGCATTGGAAAAAGTATTTTCTTTATACAACACAGTCTGATTCCCTTCTCCATGGACAGATGGGGGCTAATGGGGACCAGTGTAAAGATATATACATACATACATGTATGTATGTGTACATAATTATGTATATGCATACACATATGTAGGATATATACCCATGCGCACTTATATGTATATATGCTGTATACATGTATATATATTTATACATGTGTATATACATTTATACAAACATACACACACATACTTACATGTATGTATACATATACATATCATAGAGGCAACAAAACTCCTAAGTGAAATATGTCTGGATGAGGCAAGTAGCAGGAAAACATTCCCCTGAACAAAAAACTTCCAAACAGAGCTTTAAAATTCACCAGGATGAATCCTGATTGGAAAATCAGAGAAAAAAAAGTCTCATTGAGTTATTTTCTTTCCAACCCAGCTCAGCATAGGACAATAGATAAGAGAAGTCAGTGGATGCTGGGAATGGAGTTTGCTCAGGGGTAGATGGGATGGAGTTTGCTCAGGGGTATATAGTATGGAGCATTCCAGTACCCAGGGACTGAAAGATATCAACACTGAACAACATGGTAAGATGAAGTTCAAAATTTATATTGATTATGTCACCCTGTGCAAGATGTGGGGACAAGGGACAACTGAAAATTTTGTCATTTATTACCCAGTTCCAAATCCTAGGTCTAAGGTGAACTGAGTAAGTAACCTGGTCCTAGGACTGGTGTTCCATACTAAGGAGAAGTGTTGGGTGGAAATTTGACCTTAAACTGTGTACTGAGCAAGGAACAAGTTGAGATGGAAGCAGCAGCTGAATGGCTCTGACTCCTAGGAGCAGAATGGAGTCTCAGTTCCAACTTCTGGCCCAGTCTGAAGCTGGCAGACAAAGAACCAGGGTAGGAATTGTAGACCAAAGGAAAGCTTTCAGTTTTGTCATTGAACCTTCAAAGCTTTCTAGCTGACTGATAACAGCTGAGTCTAGGCCAATAACATTCCCTCACATTGATATATCATTACTTGCTCAGGTATTCTTCTATTGATGGGCACAGAGGTACACAGCTGTAATCTCAACTACTGTTGGGCCAAGGCCAATGGATCCTTCGCTTCTGAAGTTCAGAGCTATAATGGGCTGAGTTGATCAGATGCCCACTTTGAGTCCAACATCAATATGGTGAGCCCCTGGGAGGAGGCACCACACCTCCTAAGGAGGAGCCAAACTGAATTATGTTAGAAATGGAGCAAGTCAAAGCTCTCCTTCAGATCAAGAGCAGGATCAGTCCTAAAGTAGCCTGAGTGAGATAGGGGAAACCAATCTTAAAAAAAATCAATCAGTGTTAAAAAGTATATTGTATTAAGAGGTAACACAGGGGATCTTTTACTAACTCTGTTACTAAGCAGTTTTGTTATCTTAGGCAAGTTAACATTGTCTCAGAATCTCACATTCCTCATCATTAAAATGCGTGGTTTGTCCCAGGTGTAGTGGGTTCAGGCCTATACTTTCTGATGCTGAGAAAGTCGAGTTTGATGAATTGCTTGAGTTCAAGAGTTCTAAGATTAAGTAGGGGCTAAAGCCTAGTAGGCATCGACATTAAATCCTGTGCCAATATGGTTGGCCTTCAGAAGCAGAGATCCAACAGGCTACCTGAGGAGGTACAAAATGGACCAGTTTGGAAAAGTAGAACAGGTTACACTTCAATGCTGATTAGTTTTGGAATCTGGCCATAAGCAGTCCTGCATTTCCAGCCTGGGAGAGACAAGGAAACCCAGACTAAACATTAAAATAAATTAAAATAAAATGAATGTGTTAAATTAGATGAGCTAGACTATGGAAAATGCTTTGTAAACCTTAAAGTGTTATATAAGTGCTAACTCTAATATCCTTTCCAACTCAAAAATCTATACTTCTGCGAAATCTGATGATTAATGAGTTCCTCTTCAGTTATGAATTAAGATCTGCATTTTTTTTTAACTCCACAGAGATTGGTGATCTCATATCCACTAATTGTCACATTTTGGAGATAGGTAACAATGACAAATCAGGAAGTTAAACAGAGTATTTGGTTTTACCTTAAGGTTAAACCCCAAAGGAATGAGCATTAAATATTTCAGAGAATGGCAAGACAAGGGGGAAGATAACATGGATTATTGAGGAAAAGGCTTCAGTTTAGACTCTAAGGACAAAAGATTCAAATCTTGGCTGTGTCATTTACTATTTATATGACCTTGGTTGTCACTCTACCTTGCTGCGTCTTAGTTTCCTCATCTGCAAAATCAGGCAATTGGACTAGATGGACTATAAGATCCCTTCTAGATCTATATCCCCAAGAATCTGTGAGGTAGCTGCAGTGGGATATGATTAGTCAGACTTGACCTGGGTATGTGTGTGTACTTCCTTACATGGGAGTGAGGGCAGGGTATGGATGGTAGGTGTTGTTCATTTATATATATATATATATATATATATATATATATAGGGCTAGGGTCCAGGTTTTGAATGATTAAAATAAGAATGAGTAGAACCCTAAGGAAAGTTTGAAGCTAACAATGAGACACTTGAGTTGGAGTCAAGGTGGAGACAGATTAGGGCTCAGAATGACATGGAGATGAGGACTGTAACTCTATACTAAGCAGGTAAAGAATGGAAAAGAATCAAGGCAGGGAATTCGTCTTCCTCTTGCTAGATGATGGATTTGCATGTAGACCTCTAGATAGAATACATAAGGTGAAATTTATGAGGCACCAGTCATATACAGTCTAAAGCATTTGACTTAGAGTTGGAAGACTCATGTTCAAGTCTCACCCTAGTACTAACTAGCTATGTGACCACAAGTAAGTAATTCAATCTCTTTGGGACACAGATTCCATGTCTGTAAAGTGAGGAGAAGGGACTCAGAGACTTGCAATGTCCCTGCCAGCTCTAAATCTATGATCCAGAGGTATAACCAAGGTAGGATGAGGCTGCCCATCAGTTAACTCTCTGGTGCGCTCAACAAGTGACCATCCTCCACCTTTTTGGGAGAGGCATACAATTTCCTAATTGTCTTTAAAAATGATCTTTTGTTTCAGGGAGAAGTTTAGGATATTCCAAAGGCAATCCAACCATTCTCCTCCTATACAAATATGAGCTCATTCCAGTATCCCTTTACAGTATCTGTCCAAAACATATGCACAGACGGGCAAGCTGTATGGTTTGCCTGCCCAAATATATATCATAACTGAGACAATAAGCATTTTTCATCCATTTGGTTTTTAATTAGGCTGAAATGTTTTCAGTGCTTATGAATTTCATTTAGGAGTCTCTCTGATGCTCCAGGATTTGATGCAGAAATCAATATAATGTATTACAGACACAGGAACATGTGGAGGAATCCATCACCCTAGGGAATCTGTCTTCCATTTGAACTCATTAGTGGATACCTTCCACTCCTGTGGGAAACATACATCTCCTGGGTTTATGACTTTCTTGATAATAAATACAGAAGTATCATGGAAAGGTATTAATCTTATAATGTTCAAAGAAATTCTATATGATTTTGATATATAAACAGGGATACCTTGTTAAAGGAAAGCCTTTCAGTTAACTTTTACTCTATGAAATCAAATGTATTTTTTTGTATGTTTTATAAATATATTTTGATTTATCAACAATCACTTCCATATGCTTTTCAGTTTAAAATTTTTATCCCCCTTCCTCCCCATCACCCTTCCCAAGATGGTGCACAATATGATATAGGCTATACATTTACATTCCTATTAAACATATTTTCATGTTAGTGAAGTTGTAAGTAAAAATTAAAACCAATAGGAGGAACCATCAGAAAGAGGAAACGAAACTCAACAGAAGAGAAAAAAAAAGATAGCTTTCACAGTTATGATTACTATCTGTGTCTTTTTCTCCATCCTTTTCCCCCTGTTTATGCTTTTCTTTCTCCTTTCTCCTGTCCCCCCCTCACCAATACTTTGCTTTTGACCACCGCCTCCTTCAGTCTCTCCTCCCTTCTATTATCCCCCTATCCCCTCTTCCCCTTTGCCCCCACCACTTCTTCCCTCCTTTCCTTCTCCCTTCCCTTTTCTTTCCCCTTTTCCCTCCTACTGCCCATATGGCAAGTTAGATTTCCATACCTAACTGATTATGTTATTCCCTTCTTGAGCCAAATCTGATGAGAGTAAGGTTCAAACAATGCTCACCCCCCTCCCTTCTTTCCCTCTGCTGTAATAGGATTTTCTGTCTTTTCCTGTAATGTAATTTACCCTTGTCTGCCTCCTCCTTTCTCAGTACATTTTCTAAGATCAGACTAATCACTTACTTGGATCCATTTAACCCACTTGATTAGATTTTTTTTATCATTACATCAAAGTCAACTAATATCCACCCCCTTTATGTATACTCCTTTAACATGGTGTAATAACAATACAGTTCTCAAGAGTTGCAAGTGTCATCTTCCCTTGTAGGGATGTAAACAGTCCACCCTTATTAACAACATTTTGTATCTTTCTGTCCCATTTACCTTTTTATGTCTTTCTTGAATCTTGTACTTGAAGATCAAATTTTTTGTTGAGCTCTGGTCTTTTTATGAGGAAGGTTTGGAAGTCCCTTATTTCATTGAATATCCATCTCCTCCCTTGAAAAATCATGCTCATTTTTGCAGGGTAGTTGATCCTTGGCTGCAATCCAAGCTCCTTTGCCTTACAGAATATCATGTTCCACCCTGCAGTCTTTTAATGTAGAAGCTGCAAGGTCCTGTGTAATCCTGACTGTGGTTCCATGATATTTAAATTGTTTCTTTCTGGCTGCTTGCAGCACCTTCTCTTTCATCTGGTAATTTTGGAATTTTGCTATTATATTCCTTGTGTTGTCAGTTTGGGATCTCTTTCAGGTGGTAAGCAGTGTATTCTTTCTATGGTTATTTTATGTTTTGGTTCTTGGACTTCAGTGCAGTTTTCCCTTATGATTTCCTGAAAGATACTGTCCAGGCTTTTTTTTTTTTTCATCATGATTTTCGGGTAGTCCAATGATTTTTAAATTGTCTCTCCTGGATCGATTTTCTAGGTTGGTCATTTTACCAATGAGGTATTTTATGTTTTCATCCATTTTTTCACTTTTTTGTTTCTGTTTGACTGATTCTTGCTCTTTCATAGAGTCATTAGTTTCCATTTGTCCAATTCTATTTTTAAACAGATTGTTTTCTTCTGTCAGTTTTTGTACTTCCTTCTTCAATTGGACAATTGTATTTTTAAGGGATTTGTTTTCTTCAGTGTACTTTTTTTCCAATTGGCCAATTGTATTTTTTAAGGACTCTTCTACCTCTCTCATTAGACTTTTAAAATCCTTCTTGAGCTCTTCTAAGAAAGCTTTTTGGGCTTCAGACCAGTTCATATTCCCTTTTGATGTTGCAGACCTGGCACTGGGAGACCCATTTACTGGGCCGCTGTACTGCTGCTCCCCCTCTTTCTTCTAGTTCAGGTGTTCCAGGGTTTTTTTAGGGGGTGATATTTTCTGGGTTTTCAGAGGTTGATAGGGGAGAGTGAGAGTGACTACCTTTTTACTCGGCCATCTTGGCTTCTGGAAGCGGAAACATTGAAATCAAATGTATTTTATACTCAGTTGTTAGGGGCATTAGATAGATAGATAGATAGATAGATAGATAGATAGATAGATAGATAGATAGATAGATAGATGATAGATTTATACCTATATCTGTATCTTTGTGTGCATGTAGTATTCATATATCTATGTATATATCATATATTCTGAATAGAATGTAAGTCTTCTGAGGTCAGAGATTGCTTTATTTTTGTCTTTCTATCTGCATTTTCTAGTAGAAAGGCTTACATATAGAAGACCCTTAATAAATGCCTGTTGATTTATTGACCTCAAAAGTTGACCTTAGAAGATATCTAGTCCAACCTATAACCCTAACAAAAATTCTTCCTACATCACCCTAACAAGGGATCTTCCAGTAAAATGTGGTTTATCAAGGAAAATCATAGAATCAACAAAGAAAAACACACCTTTGTAGTTCATTTAGTTCAACTCCTTCATTTCACATATGAAGAAACATATTCAAACAGATTAATGGATTGTTGAGAGTTATATGGTAAATTTGGAGCGGAAATAGGACCAGATATCCTGATTCAATAGCCCAGCGTTTTTTTTTTCCTTGTATGCTACTGTGTCAAATGATAACATTAATCAACATTTCATGAAGTCAAGGGGTGGGAGCAATAATTTAGGTATTTATATCCCCATTTTACAGATGAGGAAACCTTAGAGGTATGAAGTTATTGCTTGAGGATATACAGAAAAGAAAATGGCAATCATGCCTAGAACCCAGACTTACTAACTCTTCCTCCAAGGTTTTCTCTAATATATCAGGATGTTCTTCTAATATAAACTCTGGCCACAACATCTAGGAAAATGATCAGATTTAGGAGTATGGTGGACCATTAAAGAAATAGGACTTACACAATAGCTTGACTCTGCTTTGCTTTAAAAAGAACTTTCATTAAATTCTCTCTTGCTAAGAACAATTTATTTTATTTATTATACTCTCTGGTATGCTGACATACATGTCAAACAAATAATGAAAGTTTAATAATGCTAGCATCTTGTTCTAGCTCTGTGTTGTCAAATCCCTGGAGAGAAGTCTTGCGTGAGGGCAGACTTAGGGTAAGCATTAGTGAGATACAGGTGGAGGAACCCATGGGCCACAAAGGTAAGAGTGCTAAAATAAGGAGAGGAAAACAGCACCGAGATAGAAGTGAGAAGGCCTAGCCACTAATTTGCAACATAAATTCAGGCAATTTACTTAGCTTCTTTGAGACAACCTTTCCTCACATAGTAAAGAGGAGGTTGGAAAAAATTATTTTTAAGATTCCTTCAAACTCTAGCATTCTACATTCTGTGTTTTAAGGTCCTCTCTAGTTCCCATAGTTCATATTCTATGTTCTTATGCCTCTTCCACCTTTTATATTCTATATATTCTCATGGCCCTTCCAATTATAGTATTCTGTGTTCTAATGGCCCTTCCAATTGTGATATTCTATGTTCTAAAGTTCCTTATAGCTCTAACATACCATGTTACATGTTTTAAGGTCTCTTTCGGCTGTAACAGTTCTGGGTTCTAAGTTTTCAGGATCCTTATATATTTGACATTCTCTAGTTGGTGTTCTAAGGTTCAAAAATTAATGCATATCTCTAAACTAAGGTTTCCTCATCTGTCAGGGATAGAAACAGCTAAGTTATTATTCTTACCCCTTGATTTTTTGAAATACAGATTACTGCTATCTTTACTTCTGATCTTTCGTTCTATGAAAATGATGTAAATGGCTTATGTTTAATCATTTTATAACTCTCATTATAGTTATGTGCTTACAGGTTTCTCCACTCTAATGATTACAAACTTTTTGAGGACAATAACTATAGCATTTTTTCATTATTGCAGTTGCTGAACCTAGCATAGTGCCATGTACATTATAGGCTTCTTGAAGTGAACTGAGAATTAAGACAGTGACTTTTAGTGGATGATATAAAAGTAGAACTAGAAAGTATTAAGATTAGAAAATAGAAAAAAAGGACCCTTTGGTAGTCATTAAATGCTTGAAACTGTGTTCAACCTTAGATCCCTATTCTTCAAAAGGAACTTAAAGTATATACATTGTTCCTCTACTTCATACTCTGCTCATGCATTGGAATGTCACTATCAAGATAATGTGAGTGATGTGGTATCTACAGTCCTTCTGTTAAGATGTCATTAATGACTCGTTAGCAGTGGTCACTGAGGCATGATCTTAGAATTATCCCTACTCTCCCCTGCAGTCCCCCTGAATACCAGCTGAACATATTTGTTAAGAGTCTACAACACATATAAGAATGGACTCTGGGACAAGGTATAACTAACCCACAAAAAATATTGAGCACTTTCTATATACAAAGTGTGACAGTAGATGGTGTGGTTGATATGAGATATTGTTTCCATCTCTTAAGACCTAATTGGAGAGATAAAAAAGCAAAGAGAACAAGTCTTTATTAAACACCTACTATGCAAAAGTAACTGTGTTAAACTCCTTACAAATATCACCTTATAATATATATTACATATATTTTATGGAACTAAAATTAATAATACCATTTAGAATTTGTTGAATACACTGTAGTATGGTAAGGAGAGTACTAGATTTGGAGCCAATCTCCTTTTAACTCCCCGGGTGACCCTGGACAAGTTCACTTTGCTTATCTATAAATTTGAGGGAATTGGACTCCATTAGCTGTAAGATTACTCTCTGTTTTAAATCTGTGCTCCTGAATAAGGTAGCCCTTACTATATTTGCTACATGGAGGCGTTCACAAGAGAGAGGGATTCCAGCAGGTCAGCTGGTCAGAAAATGTTTCCTGGAAGAGGTTGGATCACAGAATTTAGAGCCAAGAAGAACCTTAGAAGTGAACAGATCCAACCTTCTCATTTTATAGAACAGGAAGCTGAGGTCCTGAGAAATGAAACTAGGGTCACATAGGCAGAAAGTATAAGAGCCCAGATTCAAGCCCATATCTTCAGGTCCCAGAGCCACTGCTTTCTCCCCTATTCAACAATAACCTGGAGTTTGTGCTGGCATCTTGAAAGAGAAGTTTAAAAGAGTAGTATCTTCAATATCAATACAGCACTTTAAAAATTGCAATAGATTGTGCATTTGTTAACTTATGACCTTTACAACAGCCTGTGCTATTTTAAATATCATTACCCCCTTTTAACAGATGAGGAAACTGAGGCTGAGAAAAGCTGTTACTAGCCGAAAGTGACACAGCTACTTAGTGTCTGGGACAGGACTCAAAACCCAGTTTTTCTTGGCTCTAAATTTTGCATTCCATTCACTAAACCATGGGGGAAAGAAAATCATGAGTTAATTGGCCCTCCCTGAAATTAAAACCAAAACAACTGGGACCATTGATTAAATGTATTTCCTAAAAATACGATAATTCATGTGAGTCAACTACACCAGGGTCAGCTTTGCTTTTTTGCCTTGTTGAAGGCTCACATGAGTAGGAAACCAGCAAAGAACATTTAAATGTCAAAAATGCTCCAGGCTGGGTGTTCTTACTCACAGAGAACCAGCTTTAGCTAAGTCATAGGTGAAAATAAATTCAGCTCAAAGAGTATCTAAAAAAAAGGAAAAAAATGTTATGTTTATTATCAATGAGAGTGCTAATTAAGCCCTGTCCACCCAGGGCTCAATTATAATGCGCCCTAGGGAGTTGGGCAAAGTTTTCTCTTGCCTTTGTTACTGGCTCAGA
The DNA here is from genome assembly GCF_003287225.1 of Phascolarctos cinereus. Lineage (NCBI taxonomy): Eukaryota > Metazoa > Chordata > Mammalia > Diprotodontia > Phascolarctidae > Phascolarctos > Phascolarctos cinereus. The sequence goes on from NW_027556402.1 coordinate 186,076,481, forward strand.
ACAGCCCCATTGGCTGGGCAGTGTTGAATTCCTGCTCCCTTCCCTTCAGCTAGGGAAGCAATGTCAGAGAAGCAGGATAGTAACGCAGTGAGCTGGTGATTGTGGAACAGGCCACATCTGTGGATTTCATCCCCATGCAGGGATGATGAGGTAGGAGAACAGAACACACAGCGGCAGAAAAAGGATGTGCTGCTGTTCATGCTTAGTTAGTTTAGTTCATCAATTAAATGAATGTTTCATTACTTAGTTGTTTAGTTCATCAACTAAAAATAATCCCTTGTAACCATCCCTAACGTTCGTCTGGAGGCAGGGTGGTAATTGGTCAGAAAGAACTTAGTAAGTGCATACTATGTCTTCTATACTAGATTAAGCACAGAAGACAGACAAAGACATTTGTGTGTGTGTGTGTGTGTGTGTGTGTGTGTGTGTGTGTGTGTGTTTAAAAGGGAAAAACAGTCCCTGCCCTTGAGCAGCTTACATTTTAATGGAAGAAGCAAGACGTAAATAATTAGGTTCACATGAGATACATACAGAGGTACTGTGGAAATGCCACTAGACTCTATCCATTCATTCTCATTCATTCAACAATCACTTATTAAATATTTATTATATGCTAGGCAATGGGGAAACACAGAAACAAAAATGAAACAGTAGTTTATATTCTTCATATTTTATTAGGAAAAAAGAGTAGAAGACATTAGATCATGGATTTAGATCTAGAAGGAAAATTAAAGGTCATTTAGGCCATCAGTTCTCCAACATTTTGGTCTCAGAGCCCTTTACTCTTTGAAAATTACTGAGGAGCCCAAAGAACTTTTGTTTATAGGGGTTACAATGATCAATAGTATTCTATTAGAAATTAAAACTGATATAGAATGTTAATTTATTTAAAATAATCACAAACCCATCGTATGTTAACATTTTGTTAAATGTGTTGACACATTTTTATGAAAAATAACTATATTTGCCCAAACAAAATAGATCAGTGAGAAGAGTGGCATTATTTTATTTAATTTCTTTTGCAAATTTCTTTAAAGTCTGCTGAATAGATGATTCTCATATGTACTTTAGCATTCAGTCTATTTTGAGATATTGTTTGGTTGAAATATAGGAAGAAAACCTAGCATAATACCAATATATAGTTGGAAAAGAGAGGAGCGTTTTAATAGGCCAATAACGTCTAAGTATTATTGTGAAAATAGTTTTGGTTTCCAGGACTCGCTGAAAGGGTCTCAAGGTCCTTCAAGGGTACACAGACCACACTTTGAGAACTGCTGATATAGTCCGTAAGTCTCATTTTAAAGTCAGAGAACTAATGGTAGCCAAGACACATAACAGGGTTTCCTCCTACTTCAATCTAACCTCATTTGGTTTTCTCACTGCACCACACTGCTTATTTTCTATTGCACAGTTACTAGCTGTGTTGTCTTTGAAAAGTCACGTAACCTCTCTGACCCTCAGTTTCTTCATTTGTAAAATGGATGTTATAGGGGCAGCTAGGTGGCGCAGTGAATAGAGCTCTGGCCTTAGAGTCAGAAGGACCTGAGTTCAAATCCAGCCTCAGACACTTAACACTTACTAGCTATGTGACCTTGGGCAAGTCACTTAACCCTGATTGCCTCACGCAAAAAACAACAACAACAAAAATAAATAAATAAAATAAAATGGATGTTATAAAATCTGTACTTGGTGTTTCAGAAGATTGTTGGGTGTTTTTGTTTTTTTAAAGATTATATAAATTACTTTTAAACTACAAAGTATTATATAACTATGAACTATTATTATTTTGTTATTGATAATTTGTGATGATAAGTAAATAGAGGAAAGAATGTTGTTGATAATAATAGCATACCTTTAAATGACATTTAAGTCAAGGGTTCATATTTTTCTTTAATGGACCTCATTGACAATCTGGTGAAACCTATGGACCTATTTTTAGAGCAATGGTTTTAAATGAATAAAATAAAATATATAGGCTTACAAAGGAAAGTAATTATATATATATATATGTATATATATACATATATTTCTCTGTGTGTGTACAGGCTTGTATGTGTCTATGTTTGTATATACACACAAGCACAGAGAGCTAGGTCCTGATTAGTGTGAATAATGAATCATCTGAAATAGTTTCAGGTATTTGAATTCATACTATTCAAAGTTATAATTCTGTATAATATGGTAATTGGTTCCAACCCAATGGAAATAGGCAATAAGCATTTGAATAATGCAACCACTTAAGAGGATTCATTATTCACACTAATCAAGATCTAGCTATATTTTAAACACTTTCACAGACCTCAGGTTAAGAATCCTTCCTTTAAGATTTACTTGAAGTCTGAAGACATAATGGCTGCTCAATCAGTCTGTGATTTGTGTGAATTAATGAATGATGTTTTAAGAGACACTGGTGCCATGGCTGTACGAGAATGGTACATGGTTTACTGAACAAGAACTGAAAATATATGAAAAGCATGAAAAGTTTTCAAGAGGATGTTCCAAAATTGGGAAAGTGGGGCAAGTGAAGTAGGGCACTGTGGTGACTTTGGAGTCAGAGAATTCTCTTGTCTTTACCATGTACATTCTGATGGTGGGAACGTTCCTCTTGGCTCAGACCACATTGTGGGAAGAGGTTTTCAAATAAAATGGGAAACTAAGTGAGGTCCAGAGAAGTTGAATGATTTGTTCAAGATCATCTAAGTAGAAGTAGGAGAGGTGAGATTCAAACTCGGCTTCACCAACTCGAAGACTCATTCTTATGCCCTGCAATAAAGGCCGAACTAATTCTAATTCATTGAGATTTACAAAACACTATCCTTAACAATCCTGTGAGTATAGAGTTCAAGGTTTATTTTTCTCATTTTAAAGATGATATTGAGGTTCAGGAAACTGAATTGAGTTGGTGTGATGATACAGATGGCGTTGAGTTGGGATTCAAAGCCAAGTCTTAGATTTAGGGCTAGAAGGAAAACTCAAAGACCATCTAGTTCAACCACCTCATTTTGTAAACAAAAACAAAGCAAAACAAAAACAAAAACCAAACAAACAAAAAAAAAACACTCAGGCCCAAGGAAGTTACTCTCTTCCTATTTCACTCACCTTTAAAATGAAGGAGTTCAACTATGTTCTTTGTGGTCCTTTCCACCTCTAAATCTATGTTCCCATTAACAGTATAGTTAGGAAGAATCTTAGAGCTCCTATAGTCCACCTCTTCAAACTTTTATTCACCCTATTTCATGGATGAGAAAGTCAAGGCACAGAGAGGGAAATTACTTTTATCAGGTCTCCTGACTCTTAATCACATCATACCACCCTGGTCACCATATGTATGATTTGACCTTATTTTCAGCACTCAGACATATGAACAATAAATGGGCAGATTGCCTTTGGAACATGACACCTCTTGTTTAGGAGATTGTTTGCTTAGTTATGGAGAGTTTCTTAATTTCTTTTTATATATTTTCAGTCTTTCAATCATTTTTATGTCTACTATGTGCACAGATACTTCCAGGCACAGATAAACTTTAAATGTACAAATTCTGATTCCTATGTCATATATTTCTGGGAAAGAACATGGGAGCTGAAATTAGGACACATGACTCTTCCATCTATGAGCAGAATGACCTAGAACAAGTCACTTAATGTTGCCAAAATTTGGCTTCCTCAGGTATGAAATGAGGATAACAATACTTGTCTATCCCACATTTACAGGACAGCAACCTGACGTAGTAAGTAACTGGAAATATTAAGTAATTTGCCCAAGGTCAACCAGCTGCTTATACTAAGGACAACATTGGGACAGGCAATAGAGAGCTAGAACCCCAGGCAGGAAAATGTGAGTTAAAGTCCTGGCTCTAACACACACAGGCTGTACACCTCTGGGCAAGTCATTTAACATGGCAATTTTGTAGGCACCTTCTAAGAATATGTGTTGCTGGGGCAGCTAGGTGGCACAGTGGATAGAGCTCCAGCCTTGGAGTCAGGAGGACCTGAGTTCAAATCTGGCCTCAGACACTTGACACTTAACTAGCTGTGTGACCCTGGGGAAGTCACTAACCACAATTGCCTGACCAAAAACCAAAAAATAAAAAATAAAAATAAAAGAATATGTGTTGCAGAGAAAGTGCCTGTATTGTATACCCATGAAATCACAGGTCTGGGTAAAATTGTCTCCTCTGTCTCTCTGTTTCTCTGTTTCTCTGTCTCTCTGTCTCTGTCTCTCTCTGTCTCTCTCTCTCTCTCTCTCTCTCTCTCTGTTCCCATATTACGTGTGTGTGTGTGTGCGTGTGTCTGTCTGTCTCTCTGCTCCTCCCTCTTTCTGCATATACCATTTATATATATATACATATATATATATATGTTTACATATAGGTATGCATGAATAGCTTATTTACTGTTAAGTGCTGTATAAACATGAGTTTTCAATACTGGAAAGTGAGAAAACATGTGTATGTGCATATATATGAATATTTGTGTATGTATAATTATTAAAATGTCCCATAGAAGAAAATCCCTTTTTAAGACCTTTGTTAAAATGAGAGTTCACATGAAATGCCAAGAGTTTGCAAGAATCTATCGGGCATGGTTTGTCACTTCCTCGGGAACAGGATTGTGATACTTCAAAGGAACTAGGTGAGGCAATTATGAAAGAACTTGTCAATAGAGATTAAAAAAAAAGTTTCCTTATGTGTTATAAGGGCTGAATTCATACTTCCACAGAGATGTGAGATGACTATTAGTCAGCAAGAAGAATTCAGCCCTCAGGAAGAGACTTTTAGGACATGCCAAAAATGGATAGGGTTACCTAAATCAGACCTTTGCTATCAGTAACTGAGCCCAAGCTTCAGGATTAACTTCCTGATAGGTATGGGCAAACACCAACCAGTCGACAAAACGAATTCTCATTCTCTTCTTCAATGTCAGGAGCAGGAACTGCCTGTAGGTAGCCTTTACCTTTCTCTAAGGTTGTTGGAGGAGACTAGGGTTATACATTGGCATAAGACTGGCCCTAAGCATGAGGAGGGAAGATGGCTACCTGTGTAATATGATTTGAAAGCTATTGTAAAGTTCCTAACATAAATTATTTCAGTTTCCACCTCCCTGTACCAAACCATGCCGTATCTACCCCTGCCATCATCCCTCTTCCTCTCACAAGAACCTTAGACTCCATCACCTGGTAACTCCAGCTGTTAAGGAAATTTTCATCTCATTTTGCCTGAATTGAGGCTTCCACCTTTCTTCCCAGCTACCGCCTCCAAAACACACAATGAAGCATAAGTAGTCCTTTTCCCCTCTTTCCAATCTCCCTTTATTTGTATTAAATTACTTAATTACTTAATGTAAATTACTTAATTTCAAGGATGGTCTTTGGTTGTATTTGTATCCCCATTACTTAGCACAGTGCCTGATATTTATTAAGCACTCAATAAATGATCTGTCTACTCATTGGACATTGGATTATTCATTCATTTTCCTTACTGGTAAGCATTGCCCTCTTTATAGGGTTATAGCATCATTAAATGGGAAACTGTTAAAGTTGGCTTTGGGCCTTAGAGATGTCTGATTCAAGCCATCCATTTTTTTTAAATGCAAATACTTTTAGGAGGTAGTAACGTTCTGTTTTTAGACAATTTTTTTTTATTATTTTCTAAGTGAGCATGAGTTTAATTAGAATTAGTTTATTGTTATTCCTAATGGAAGAGTTGGAACTTCAGAAAGAGGGACAGGTCTTTGGAAGGAAATCGAGGACAGAGCACATAATAAAGAATTTGTGAAATTGGGGAGCAAAGGCAAGTGTCACTGACTTCAAAATTGCCTAGACAAGGACTGCTAAGGTGTCCCTAGAGAAGTACCCAGCACAAGGCAAAAGGACAATCTCATCCTCCCCTTGAGTTTTTACCACCTAGACATTAACCATAGGGAGATGGGGAGATGACAAGGGAGTAGAGTTATACAAAGAAGACAAATCACTCTAACAATAATCTCCTGAACTTGACACCTACATCTTGCCCCTTCTATCCCAGCTCAATTATAAATAACATATACCTTAGAAAGCATACTACAGAAAATTCTTTAGAACTATAAATATAGCCATAGCTTACCATTGTATATCATGTACACTTTCTAATGTGCTCTTACATACATAATCTCATTTGAACCTCAAAATTGCTGGTGTTGTTTTTCATATGGAGAAATTGATTCCCTAAAAATAAGGTGGCCTGGAGTAATGTGTCCACTTCTAGATAACACATCTGAATGACACTCTGCCATCACCACTTTTTAATGAAGTCACAGTCACTCTTTTTTTATCTTTGCCTTCTTTTAAAGGATCAGCAACATTTTAAATTAGATGACTCTGGAGGAGAAAGTGGAACTAATGTCTTTGCACAGCTCTGCCTCACTTAAATCCAATTCACTTATAAGTCAAGACATCACCCTCCTAATGTCATTAATTCTCTTCAGGCCATTTGTAGTTGGGCAATACTCCTATTTTTTTCCTCTTCCTTCTCCTCCCCCTCCTTTTCTACACCTTCCTCCTCCTCTTCCTCCCTTTTCTCCTTCCTCTGTCCATGTGGGGCATCACACCCTTACATGTGGGCACACTGTCGAAATGAATATACATTTTGATCACTTATACTTCCCAAGATATCTTGGAGTTTGGGGGCTAGATATTTTTCTTCTCTACTTATTTGTTTTATCCTTGTTTTTTTTTCTAATTAGGACAATTAACTCTTTTGTCTCATGAATTTTCATTTACAATTTCTTGAAATATAGCTCTGGTAAACTAGGCTTTTATAAAACCTACTGGGATACAAATGGAGCTACTTGACTATGTCTTTAAACCTAAATCATGCTGGCTCTCACTGATTAGCCAATAATAGGCCACAACCCAAGCCTCACTTGCTTATTGTTTGGATTTTGATGACTCAGAGTGACTGTAAATGGTTTATGGCTTCTGATCTGGCCAGAAACTCTTCCCCTCTCTGACTGATTCTTTTGTGAAGTAAAACTAGACCATCTTTTACCTCAATTCTTACTTAGCCTTTAATTACTGAATGGCTCCTGACTCAGACAAACTGAGACCTGGGTAAGACCTTAGCTTAAAGAGGCCAAGCTTCCCCACTACATCCTGGCCTATCACCAGTAGTCCTGACCTGTGTCTTGCCATTGGACTTTGATGACTGTGGGGGAGAGAGTGAGGCTGATGACTTTTCATGGCTCTGCCTTATTTAAATCCAATTCACTTGCAAGTCAAGACATCACTCTCCTGATATCATTGATCCTCTTCAAGAACAAAGGACCACCACCACCAACATTTTAAAATTACTTTCTGGAATCAAAGCTAATCTCAGTCACCTACAACCAGTAGATTTCACATCTTTACATTAATATAAAATAAAATAAATAAAATAAAATAAAATAAAATAAAATAAAATAAAATAAAATAAAATAAAATAAAATAAAATATTTAATTTGCCCTTCTTCAATCTTTGGCATCTTTTTAACTCTCCAGGATCTTTCGAAGATTATGGGATTACATATCCACAGCCAAAAGGTACCTTAAAGAACCATCCACTTTGACTCCCTCATTTTACAGGTGAAGTAACTGAAACTGACAAACATTAAGTAACTTTCCTAGGACCACACAGCTAGTAATTGACTGAGAGAGGATTTGAACTCAGGTCTTCCCCATGCCAAGCCCAGGGCTCTATTCACTATGCCATCTAACTGCCTCTAAAGCTAGAGACAACATCCACCAATTCCCCCCCCCTTTATACCATATGTTGTAGTTCATCGTGGCTAATTTACTAGAATCTATGAAGGTCAACCAGGTACTCTTTTACTATCCTCTTATCTATCTTGAGTCTCCAGTCCTATTGACAATTTTTCTCCTGTTCTTTGTAGTCCAAAATTTACCCTCTTTGGCAGAGAAAAGAGAAGTAAAATATGACCTGAGTTATACAGTACTACCTCGTCTCCATCCTCAATTGTCATTGTCTTCACCACCTAGGGCAGTGGTCATTTGTATCCTCTCTCCCACAATATAGTTTACTTTTGATGTCATTAGCATCCTTTGCAAACCTCTGCTCATGTTGAGTTTCACTGTTCTAGAGAGTGTATTTGTAGTACCTTGTTATGCTCTTGTTCTAATTCATTTTTAACTTTCTATCGATTTCCTGAAAATTTTAAACAAAAAAGAACAAAAATATAGGTTTTGCCAACAAGCTCACTGTGTGTACATCCATATTCATCAATTTCTCTTTTTTCATACTAATTGTGTCATCAGAATTTAGTCTTTGAGGGTATCTCACATCTAGTAGATTTACCTCCCTTGTAGAATTTTAGCCCATAGAATCCCACTTATTTTTTCTCTATTTAAAATCTGTTTTCCCCTAAGACACCTGTCAGATATTACTTGTCTCTTTTCTCTTCTATCTTAACTTCTAAAATGCCACGTCACTCTTACTCATGATTCCCATTTATTTCTATCTCAGCAATCAAATTCCTCCTTGATTCTTCCTTATTGCAGAAAATCACATCCAAAAGAGAAGACCTCTTCATCCATTCCTCCACAATGTAAATGATGGTATTGTTATCATTAAGGCAAATCAAGAAATGATTAGCTGATCTGTTTTTGTTGGAGAGAATTCCAGCAGAATTAATCAATCACCAATGTATAATCTCCTCAATGCCAAGCTTGTGATCTCTTCCCTAAATCACTTTCCTATTTTGTCTTTCTGTCCTGGTGGTCTATAGTATAATATAAGCACCATATTGTTTCACTGGGGTTCATCCAATACTCTCCAGCAAACTTTCTCTTTCGGTTGATGTTTTTTCCTTACTTGAGTAAATCTTTTAAATGTTGACCCATAACTTCAAAATGCTTAGCACCAATTTTGAGAAACATTCTGGTGCTATCACTGGTCCAAGTTAAGGGAAGGAAGTGAAGGGGTCTTGCCCCTCCCATGATAAGCCATAATACAGGGCTGTTGGTGATTTCTGAGAGAGAGACACACACTTCAGCATGCTAAACACATTAAACACTAGTGACTGTACTCCACTTTAACCTCCAGAATTTCCTGGATGTGGGGGTGGGGAGAATTACTCTATGCTTCTTCACTTTTTTTTTTTTGGTTTTGTTTTTTCTTCAAAGCACTTCCTCTATTCTTTTATAGAGCATTTCATTTTCTAAATAATCTAGAGAGCAGAGATGCATTTCTTTCCTTAAGATGGAGGCCAAACTTTTATTTTTTACATGCATCATTGCCACTTCGTACCTGTAAGAGCACAGACATAGGAAAATACGGTAGGGCACTGCAAAATTCTTCAGCTTCCATACCTGCCTGAAATAAGATCCAGGTTTTGTTTTCTTTGTGGTACATTTCTTGGCTAGCCCTGATGGATGACTCTTCTGCCAACTGTCTAAGACTGTCTACAATACAAGAGATTCAGTCATTTTTGGAGATAGTGAAAAGCTGTGTGCTCAGAAGCTCTGGGTAATTAACATAGTCCTGCCATGCCATAATACTAACATAAGGGAAGTATACCCAATTCACAATCAGAAATTCAATCATCTCATTAAGTCTAATTATTCCCTTGCTCTCCAGACATTTTTTCTTATACTTCCTTGCCTGGGTGAGTCTGTCAATATAAGAAAATTCAAGGTTCTTTTACAAACCCATAATAAGGCAGTAGAGTAGAATTTAGGGAGGAAGCTGAATAATACATTATTTTATCTGCTCTGGGAGATTTTACAGCCCTGGGAGAGAGGCAGTACAAATATGATTATCCCCATTTTACAGATGAGGAGATTGAGAAACAGAGAGGAGAAAAAACATGACAAAAATAACTGAACTAATTAATGGTGAAACTGGGGACTAGAATACAGGATTTCTGACTCTAAGGATTCTCTCAACTGTACCACTGTCTTCTCTGTTCACAATTATGGTCTTCTGAAAGACCATATAAATGATAATCCAAATAATTATATTATTTTTTTTCAAATTTTCTGTTAAAAATGAAGTTCCTGGTTATTAGGTTGTTTTGAAGACAGACACATTATGAATAAATATCCAGTCACTGATTTTGCTACTTTTATAAAAAAAAACAAATAAACCTGAGGGTTTTTTTAAATGCCCAACTCAACCTTCATTGATCAATCTTTTTTTTTTAATTTATCTTTGCGAATTTCAACTTGTTTCACACCAGAGTACAGTGTTCATCCCCCAGGCAGGATGATTTCTTCCTTCATATCCTTATGACTCTAATTTCTCTACTGAGGATTTTCCAAATGATTTTGGAAAAGCAAACATTTGGGGCTAGAAGGGGTTCCAAAGAGAAAACATCTTGTCCCCATGGAACCATCTTTGAAAGAGCAGCTTTGTAGGGAAGAATATAAGTGAGTTTTGCTCCCTACCAGCATCACAACCCCCTCCCTCTTCCAGAGTTGTTTGAAAGGACCAGGAGGGTGGTGGAGCCAATTTCTCATCATTTTAAAATGCTCCCTAAGCAGCATGTTGAGCAGGCTACCTGATGGAAGGAGCTCCCAGTGGGACGAGGTTGTGCTTGTCTTGACTACTAAGGGAACATAGAGAATTATCTCTGCCTGCAATCTTTTCTCCCTGCCAGCTGTCTTGCCCTGAGTGCTAATGTGTCACAGGTGAGAGGTTGCTTTGCCAGTACTAAGGACATGAAATAATCTAAGCCTGTCTGCTTATGGAGGAGAGGCCAGCCAGAGACAAGATGCCTTGGGCACTGTAATCTTCAAATGAATGTGTCTCTTTCCTTCCCCTTTTCTCCTTCCTTACTTCTCCCCTTTCCTGGATGCTTTTCTTTTCTTTTCTCTTCTTTTCTCTTTTCCTCTGCACTTTCATTTTTCCTTCTCTTCTATTTTCTCTTTCCACATAAAAAAATTCTGCATAAGTGTGTACATGTGCACATGCATATATATATAGGCATCAAAGCACTGTGAGGGGGTAGGGTGGCAGAAACTGAAATTCCTAGATGGGGGTGTTCTAGTGTGAAAAAAATCCTTTAAGAAAGCAAATCAGTCACTCATCTGTAACTTAAGTTTCAGGGAATTACATTCACTGAGCACGAAATCAATGTGCGCCAGAGGAAGGACATGAACCAAGATCATCTTGACACCAAGACCAACCCTCCATCCACCCCATCCTGCTTCCTTTTTTTAGTATGTATACACAAAGCATATGACTAGCCATACAGTTGCATACTGGTATGTGTAAAAAACATGAACATTAAACATTTTAGAAGACTCAGAATAAAATGTTTTAAGGCACAAAAAATCAGTTTTTGGCCTGGAAATTTGTATATCATGACTTCCTGGAAGGTATTCTTGTTATAAACATGAAACCTTTTCTGTCGGTTCCTGTGATGCGGAGACTCTTGTTTCCGCTTCTCTGAAAAGGAATCACCTGGCACCTTTCTTTTGGCTTGTTTTCTAATGGATGTGTGTCTTCATGTCATCCCTGATTCTGTTTCCTTCTCATTAAATCGGGGAATAATAAATGAACTGCCAGCTTCATCAGTTGATGTGTGATGCTCAAATGATATAGATCACAGGGTCATAGGACGTAATTCTGGAAGCAGGGGTGTGCTGGAACCAAACATGTAAATATAATGTAATTTAAGGAGGGGCAGGTCACTAATGACTTGAGGTATAAGAGGTGTCCCAGAGTAATTGGTACCTGAGTTGAACCTTTAATGAAGTTAATGATTCTCAAGAGTAGAGATGAGGATTCCAAGTATGATTCCAAGTATGATTACTTGGAGATTAAAAAAAAAAATGGAATGCCAAGGCTTGGAGTCTGGTTACTAGAGTATATGTAGGGGTGTAATAAAAATGAAATTGGAAAAGTAGACAGGAGTCAGATTGGGTAGTTCCTTAAATGAATGAAGCAGGTTTTTTTTTCCTTCTAGAAAAAGTAGGGAGCCTCCACAGGTTTCTGAGTAAGAGAGTAGACTGGGAGGATATTTGGGTAGCCATGTGAAGGGCAAACTGCAGAAAGGAAAGTCTGGAAGAAGACAGAAGTATTAGCATGATTGGAGAGATGGAGGATGTTTGACAAGACTTGGGAACTGATTGGATGTGAGAGAATCGGGTGAGGCAACTGATTGGATGAGAGGAAATAGGGTGAAAGGAAAAATAAAACTGAAGACTCAGTCTGAATGCTTTATCTGGATTAGTTAGAGGGTGGTAGTGCCCTCCACAGAAACAAGAAAATTTGAGAGAAGTTACCAAACACCCTTACACCCACCACCACACTAGCAACATTCCTGGTTCTCAGGTTTGCAGTCTTGGAGGTATCATCATTTTCTCACTCTTCCACACTCCCCACATCCAATTAAATCCCAAGTTCTATTGATTCTACTTCCATGACATCTCTCAAATGTGTGCTCTGTCCTACCTCCTACCATCATAATCTTACACGGACTATCCCTCAGTCTGCAGTTGTACTCCTCCCTTCTGTCTCTTAGAACCTTTAGGTTCCTTCAAAGGTCATCTCCAGCTCTACCTTTTACATGAAACTTTATCTGATTTTGCCAGCTGCTACTACCCCTCTTCCAATTATTTACTTGTAGTCATTTTATATACTTTGGAAGTACTGTATTGCCATCCCAAGAATATAAGCTCCTTGAGGACAGGAAGTAATATCATTTTTCTTTCCTTCCCTCTTTTTCTTTCTTTCTTTTTTCTTTCTCTTCCTTCCTTCCTTCCTTCCTTCCTTCCTTCCTTCCTTCCTCCTCCCTCCCTCCCTCCCTCCCTTCCTTCCTTCCTCCTTCCCTCCCTCCTCCCTTCCTTCCTTCCTTCCTTCCTTCCTTCCTTCCTTCCTTCCTTCCTTCCTTCCTTCCTTCCTTCCTTCCTCCCTCCCTTACTTCTCTCTCTGTCTCTCTCTCTGCTTTCTCCTCTCTCTCTGTTTCTCTGCCTCTCTGTTTCTCTGTGTCTCTCTGTCTCTGTCTCTCTATTTCTCTGTCTCTCTGTCTCTTCCCCCAGTATTTAACCCTTGCTGTTTTTGTCTATTCAATTAGCCATAGTGGTTGGAGAGCCCCTAGGACCACTGCAGCTCAGTGGCTCAGACACTCCTAATCTCCCAGCAGCAACATCTTTTAGAGCTGAACCATGGTGCTGAGTACTTACTTGTTAATTGATTGATTAAATGAATGAATGGAAAAAGTGTGTGTGTGTGTGTGTGTGTGTGTGTGTGTGTGTGTGTGCGCGCGCGCGCGCCTGCGCACGCACTAAATGCTGTGCTAATTTCAGATGATAAAAATATAAAAAAGAAAATTTCTTTTTTGAAGGAGCATGTATTCTAATAAACCAAGACAACACATAAAAGGGAGAGGTGGTCATGAATGGGTTTCTTAGACTGGAAAGTTGCAGTGATGGTGAGTGAAACTATAGGAATTAGCCAGAAATAAAAGTTCCTGGACTTACTTTCCAGTAAGTTTTCACTGTTTTCAGAATTAATGGAGCTAATCAAAGAGGGGAGTCTAAGGAAAGCGTGGCAGTTTGCTGGATCTGGCTAGGGCTAGTAATGAAGAACTCTCATTAATTTAGAGGTCCAGAGAACACAAATTTCAGTTAGGTTAGAGGCAGACAATACGCATGGCATGGAAACTAGACAACCAGAAAGCAGCCCTTAGCTGCTACTTTATTGGTGGACAGTTATCCAGCACTTCCCAGAGATTAAACAGGTATATCTTGAAAAGACCAATATGACTAAGGTGAGTTAAGTGCATTTTTAAAACCAATTTAACTATCTATTCATAGGGCATTAAAAAGTATACACCAGGGAAATTTCTATAAAATGCCTTGTGAACAAGTGCATTTTAATTGGTTGAGTGATAAAATATATACATGCTGGAAAAATCTTTGTAGAAATTCAAGCACCTCCCTCAGAAACAGTAGTAGAACAATAAGTCAGAAAGAGACTTTACAGAGCTAAGTCTTAACTTAACCTTGACTTAAGTCAGGCTCAGAAAGAGGCAAATTTTTTTTAAAATGGATCAGTAGAATATAAGCTTCCTGAGGACTAGGACTATTTCAAGGTTTTTATTTTTTTTAATTTTTTTTAATTTTTTACCTCCTATCAGTTTAGCCCAGTTCCTTACACATAATAGCTACTTTATAAACATTTCTTAAATATGATTAAATAGATAAGCATTTTCAAAGAATGTTTTATTTTATTTTTCTCAGTTGCATATAAAAACTATTTCTAATATTCCTATTTTATAATTTTTGAATTCCATATCCACTCCCCACCTTGAGAATGCAAGCACTTTGATATAGAATATATATGTGCAGTCATGCAAAGCATAGTTCCATGTTAGCTACGTTGCAAAAGAGAACACAAACACCCCCCCAAAAAACACACACACACACACACAGGAAAAATAAAGTTTTTAAAAATATATGCTCTGATAAGCATTAAGACTTCATCAGTTCTTTGGAGGTGGATAGCATTTATCATCATAAGACCTTTGGAATTATCTTGGATCATTGTATTGCTGAGAATAGCTAAGTCATTCATAGGTTGATCATAATGCAATATTATAGTTAATGTGTACAATTATCTCTTGGATCTGCTCACTTTACTTTGCATCGGTTGATATGTCTTTCCAGGTTTTTTTTTTTAAAAGCATCCTGCTCATCATTTGTTATACCATAATAGTATTACATCACAATCACCTATGACAACTTGTTCAGGCATTCCCCAATTGATGGGCATTCCCTCATTTACCCTTTTTTATTTTGCCAACACAACAAGAGTTGCTATAAATATTTTTGTACACAGAGGTCCTTTTCTTTTTTTATCTCTTTGGGGTACAGACCTAGTAGTGGTATTACTAGGCCAAAGGGGTATGCACAAGGGTTCTAGTCATTCCAGTTATGAGAGAGTAAGATATCAATTAGTCAGTCAGCAAATATTTATTAAACATAAATGAGAAAAGAAGGGAAGAAAAAGGAGGAAATTATGATGCTATAAACAGTGGCATAAAAAGAGCACTGTACTACAGGTTAAGGACCTGTGTTTGAATACCAGTCTTATCAGCTATTGATTTCAATATTTTTGGCAAGTTGCTTTTGCTCTCTGAGCATGAGTTTCCTCACCCATAAAATGAAAAGATTAGATTATATGGTATCTCATGTTGACTTTCAGTGCTATGAATTAAAGAAGACTATTCTCCTAATGATTTAGGAGAGGCAGCATGGAACTCAATAAAGAAAACTAACCTCAGAACCAGGAAGATCTGGGTTAAAGTCCTACCTCTCAGACTGGTGTTGGTATGACCACAGGCAAATCACTTCATCTCTCAGTGCTCAGGCAACTAACTCTATAAGACTATAAGCTGCAGAGAAGTGTAAATTCAGAATGGTAGCAGTTCCCTCACCAAGAATTACCTATACTATGGATCTGACACAAAGATACTGTGAGAAAGAAGGGGTACTTATGAAAGAAGGAATTTGGTAAACTTTAACCCATGATGTTACTGAAATTCACAACAACTCTGTGAGGTTGGACAAAATGATTACCATTTTATAGTTAAACAAATTAAGACACATTAAACAGCTACAAACAAAGCATCAGTGGAAAAATGTGAATTGGACACAAGCCCAACAAGAATTCCTGGGAGATTTTCTTTTTTCAAAATCAAATAATAATGATAGAAGAAAAATTAAGTAGAGAAATGAAAGTAAATGAAGAAAATTGGAAAAAGACAATTAACAGCTTAATAAAAAAGGCACAAAAATATTGAAGAAAATAACACCTTAAAAAAGCAGAATTGGCCAAATGGTAAAAGGATATTACAAATGTTCACTGATGAAAAGAATTTCTTAAAAAACAGAATTGCTCAAATAGATAAAAAGGTACAAAAGCTCAGTAAAAAAGTCTTTATAAATTGTAGCTAGGCAAGTGGAAGCTAATTACTCCCTAAGACATCCAGGGAAAAAAATAAAGTCAAAAGAATGAAAAAAGAAGCCAATGTGATATATCTCATCAAAAAAAGCAACTGACATGGAAAAAAAGATCAAGGATAGATAGCTTAAGAATCATTGGAATACCTAAAACTCATAATCAAAGAAAGAACCTATAAATCATATTTCAAGAAATTATCAAGGAAATCTACACTAATATCCTAGAACCAGAGTGTAACATAGACATTGAAAAAAATCCATTGATCATCATCTAAAAGACATCTCAAAATGAAAACTTCCTGGAATAATAAAGCCAAATTCCAGCATTCAAAGTGAAATTACTTCAAGCAGCAAGAAAGAAATAACTCAAATACTGTGAAGCCAAAGGCATGATCACACAAGATTTAGTAGTTTCTACATTAGAGGAGTGAAGGGCTTAGAATATGATACTCCAAAAGGCAAAGTAGCTAGGATCACAACAAAGAACAATCTACACAAAAAAACTGAGTATAATCTTTCAAGGTAAAAAAATGGATATTTAATGAAATAGAGGACTTTTGAATACTCCTTATGAAAATACCATATGTTAATTGAAAATTTGAATTTCAAGTGCAAGACTCAAGAGAAGCATAAAAAGGAAAAAAATGAAAGAGAATTCATAAGGGACTTAACAAGGTTAAACTGTTTACATTTCTATATGAAAAGATGATACGTATAAATTCTAAGAACTTTGTCATAATTATGGCATTTAGAATGATTCTACATGGAGGGCATGGAAGTCAATAGATTATGTTGAGATAGTATAAAAAAAATGGTTGGGTGAGAAAGAGGGATCACCTGGGAAAAGGGGAAAAGGAGAAGAAGAATGGCAAATATTAAATCAGGGAAGCATGGAATATCTTACATGTCAGCTCTAAGTATAAGAGAAGAATTTATGACCAAATAAGAGATAGAAAACATTCCAGAATGTAAAATTAATAATTTTGAATACATTAAATTGAAAAAAGGTTTTGCACAAACAAAAATCTAATGCAGCCAAGATTGGGAGAAAACAGGAAATTGAGAGGGAAATCCAGCAAGTTTCTCTAATAAAGGCCTCATTTCTCAAATATATAAGGAACTGAGTCAAATTTATAAATACATACATATATACATATGTATGTATGTATATGTGTGTGTGTGCATGTGTATATGTGTGTGTGTGATTCCCCACTTGAAAAATGGTCAAAGTATATGAATAGGCAATTTTCAGAAAAAGAAATCAAAATCATAATCATGTGAAAAAAATGCTTTAAATCTCTATTGATGAGAGTTTGTAAATTTAAACAACTCTAAGATACCACCTCACACCTATCAGATTGGCTAACATGAAAGAAAAGGATTACAAATGCTGGAGAGGATGTGGAAAAATTGGGATGCTAATACACTGTTGGTAGAATTGTGAACTTGTCTATCCATTCTGGAGAAAAAAATTGAAACTATATCTAAAGGCTATAAAACCATACATACCCTTTGATCTAACAATAGTATTACTAAATCTGTACTCCAAAGAGATCTTTTAAAAAAAAAAAAAGGAAGGAAAAAGACCAATACTTACAGAAATATTTACAGCAGCTCTTTTTATTGTGGCAAAGAATTGGAAATTCAGAATATACCCAGCAAATGGGGAATAGGAATAGCTGAACAAGTTATGGCAAAAGATTTTGATGGAAACTATTCTTCTGTAAGAAACAACAAGCAAGATGGTTTCAAAAAAACCTGAGAAGATTTCTATGAAATGATACAAAGTAAAGTGAGCAGAACCAGGGGAATATTGTACATAGTAAACAGCAATATTATGATGATCAGCTGTGAAAGGCTTAGCTACTCTGATCAAGACAATGATCCAAGACAATTCCAAAGGACTCATTATGAAAAATGCTATTCACCTCCAGAGAAAGAACTGATGAACCCTGAATAAAGATCGAAACCCATTTTTTTGTTCATTTATTTGTTTTTTTAATTCATTTTTCTTGGAGTTATTGTGTGATTTTTTTTTGCAACATAAGGAATTTTTTTATTTTTAAGAAATTGGGGTTAAGTGACTTGCCCAGGGTCACACAGCTAGTAAGTGTCAAGTGTTTGGTTTGAGGCCAGATTTGAACTCAGGTACTCCTGACTTCTGGTCTGGTGCTCTATTCATTGCACCACCTAGCTTCCCATAGGAAATGTTTTGTATGACTTCACATGTATAATCGATATCTTATTGCTTGTCTTCTTACGGGGTTTGGTGAGAATCTAGAAGGAGAGAGAAAATTTGGAACTCAATTTTTTTTAATTAATGTTGAAATTTGTATATGCAATTGGGAAATATTTAATGAAAAATATATAAAAATGAAGAAATTAAGACAAAAATCTACAAAATATCAAAGTGACAGTGTTAGTAAATGTGAAAGCCAGGACTTAAAGAGGTTGACTACTATTGACTACTATTGCTTTGCTACTAGAGGGTTACTGCTTCTCCCAGATCTTCTGTTTTATTTATTTTTCTTCTCTCTCTCTCTCTCTCTCTCTCTCTCTCTCTCTCTCTCTCTCTCTCTCTCTCTCTCGCTTTATCTCTCTGACTCTATCTCTGTCCCTCTGTATCTGTCTCTGTATCTGTCTCTGTCTCTGTCTCCAGCCCAGGGCATCACTGAATAGAGACAACAATACTATTTTTCAGTCAAGGAAAGTTCATCACAGCACAGCTTCTTCTTGTTTTCCTCATAACTGGACCACATTACTGGGCTTTTCTTCTTTTGGGGACTTTCAAGGGCCTTTCATAAACTTCTAAGAAGTCATTAGTTTTAGGTTTGTTTTTTTTTTCTTTTAAGAAAGCTTATTATCCACCCTCCCCACTCCATGAACACTCACAATTCTAATAGCTGCTTTGGGGGGGGGGGAACACTTTACTTTGGACTTCTGGGGTTTCTTGTCACTTAGGTGACTCTTTAGTGTTCTGGAGCCAAAGCCCAATCACAACTAAATTGATGGGGTCCCTGAAGCCTGCCAGGCTAACCCTTCCTGGCACTATGTGGGGGCCCTGGCTCAAAGAAAATCATTCTGGGAATAAAGATTCAAAAGGAACCAGGAGTGAGATCTGTTTGTGTTTGAGACAATGGCTGATAACGTTGACAGCAGGAAAATGCTTTCCAAGCAATTCAGTGCTTTTTTTTCTGTGATACAGCTGAATTGTTAGGGTTTGTCTCCCATTCCTGCTGGGCTGTTCTGTGGTGCCTGCTTAGGAATGAAAAGCAGAAACAGAAACCAATCCCAAGGAACGCTACCACCACAAGATGCTGGGAAAATATACCACTTTCCTCTACTGTCTTTGGTTTTATTCACTGAGCTTGGTTTCCTTGTGTTTGTTAATATGAAGCTTTGGCTACTTTTATATAATGCTTTATTTGCAAAGGTCCCTGAGCTCTTTCATGCACATTCTATCATTTCCTTGTCACCTCAACTCTATGAGTTAGGCTGGGCAGGTGCCATTACATCGCTTTCATAGAAATGGAAACCAAGGTTCTGAGAAATGATTTGGGAGAAATTACTGTTTAGTTAAGATCATATTTCTTCTTTCACAGTCTAGCAGGGAGATTAGACACCAATTATTCTTTATTGTATTTCCTGTTAAGTTCACCTAAGAGCTGCAAAATTCTCCATGAGTTGGGGGAGATTGTGTCCTAAGCAAGAAATTAGTATAGATCTGTGTTTGCTCAAGTAATGCTGGCTTCTCTAGGCCTACCAGTGACCCAAGTGTATTCTTGAGTGCATAACAAACTGACCTATAAAGTGTTTGTGCCAATAAATGATGTGCACATTCATACAAATTAACTGACAATGCAACAAAAACAATAATAGTGATAAAAAAATTACTAAACAATATGCTAGAACTAAATTGTACTCAGAGATCTTCTTACTTAGCAATTTGTTAGCATTATAGAGTCATAGATTTAGAGGTAGAAAAGATCTTAATCACTTAAACTAGCCTCTCTACTTTAAAGATGAAAAATCAAACCAGCAAATCATAGAGGCATAATTTGAAAGCAGGTCCTCTATTTTCAAAGTCATTGTTCATCTCCTTGTACAAAACAGTGGTTCTGTGATATCATGTCCATGAGCATTCAAAATCATAATATCCCATTGAATATTTTTTTTAAATTGGATATTTTTTTTAAATAACTGCTCTAATGATATTTTAGAGAGTTGAAAAAGAATAATGACTCTTATCCCTGTCTTCCAACTGTTTCCACCATTGTTGGGTGATGTCACCCTCACTGGAGAAGTGTAAGGGGTTTATACAGGATTGAAAATCAAATTGTATGTTTATTTCCTAATCACAATGCCCTAAAATTCACATTCTATGGCCCACTTTTTGGGCATGAGACTTTGTGAACTTAGTTAGGCTGGTCCTTGGTAAATAGATACACAGTCTATCATTGAGCCTGTACTCACATGTTTTCAGCTTAACAGGACTGCCTGAGCCTGCACTCTATTATGATTACTGTTTACAGGACACTGTGGTAGGCTTTGGATGCTACAAAGATAGATAAGACATAGGTCACCCCTGCAGCTAAGGTGTTTACAATCAAACAGGAGGATTAAGACACATACATACCAAACAAAACAAAACAATACTGCAAATAACAATTAACTAAAGGAAACACAAAGTTCTGGAGGATTAATTCATTGATTAAGAAAAGATTGCCATTATAATTATCACTATTATTCATGGATAATAAGAATGGCTTAGTGAAAACTATAAAGTATCTTGAAGTTAGCTCTAAATAAGGGTCAGTATGCCAGTTTCAACTCTATAGTGCATAATATATCTTTCAGAGAAACATAAAGGAGAATTACTTCCTTATATTTATTTTTTTAGGTCTCGAATAAAATCACATGCACGCATTTATCTTTCTGTACGTTTAGCTGGTTGGTTTGTTAGGTATTGTTTGGTTGGTTGTTTCTTTCATTCCTGGATAGGACCAAAATGCCATCACTATTTGGGAGTCAAGGTACAACGTGTCTGACTATGGCTGGTCAGAAGGCTCCACCGCAGGTCATGCACCAATAGTCCATATCAACATCTGAAGTGGAGATGTCTAACTTTCCTTAGTAAAAATAAATTTGCACTCAAAGACATTTCTTTTATCTTCAAAGCCTCTAAAAACACACTGACGGTTGTTTACATCAGCACTGCAATGACATGGACCTCTCACGCACACAGTAGAGGGATTTCAAAAACCAGTAAAGAAAGCATAGGTCCTGGAGAAATGAGTCAGGAAACAAAAGCAGCTATAGGCTTATATTCGATAGAGGCTAACATCTTTCCCTCAATCAACCAATTAATCAACCCATGAAAAAGCAAATATTAAGCCCTTACTAAGTGTCAGACTCTATGCTAGTCTCTTGTGGTAAAAAGACAGAAGTAAAAGAGTCAAGGAGCTTACATTTTATGGGCTAGTATAGAATTAATTATGGGCAAATCCCAGTGCTAACAACATAAGTTTTGGTTACTTGACCCTATCTGAGTAGGACAGATTATTACTGAACAGCTGTGTTTCTGTGTGTATATGTGTGTTATAATTGGAACACTCCAATGTCTGTCAGAACCACGGAATTCCTTACCCACAACATTGTGAAGCCTCCTCCTATTTTGTCTATTCTCTAGCTTAGAACCTTCTCATCTATGTCTCTCTAACAATTTGAGCTATGCAAAAGTAGAATGGGCTACTTCAAGATTGGCGTATTCTCCCTTCCTTCAAGCAAAAACTAAATGTCCATTCATCAGGTGAGCATGCCATGTATGTATGAGCAGTACTAGATGGAAGTCACGATTCCTTCCAATTCTTAAATTCCATCATTTTGGATCTAATATCTAATTCCAGTAAACTGTTTTTTCTCTGTGTATTTCTGGGAAAAGGAGGATTTTAACACAGTCAAAGAGGCAAGACAAAGAATCTATAATACTGGAAAGTGGCTGCTTTTTCCAAAACCCCTGGCTCCTCTACCCCAATGAGTTTACCCCACAAAGGTACAAACTAAGAGCTAGTTTCAGCTTTTCTGAAGTGGTCCTCATGTTGTAGAGCTGATTGTGTTTTTGGAGGTAGATCAAGGGAGCGATATAGCCATGTGATAGTTCTGTGCTAAGCAGTTCAGCTCTGAGATGTCTGGTTATCTGGCTGCTTTCCTCTCTCTCTCTCTCTCTCTCTCTCTCTCTGCGTGTGTGTGTGTGTGTGTGTGTGTGTGTGTGTGTGTGTGTGTACTACTCTATGATGTGTGTATCCTTAGGAAAAGGTTGGTACAGTAGATCATGCTATAAATTAACTAAGACCTTCAGATACAGAGCATACTAAAAGGTAGGACTGTCAAAAGACTCATGACTGACAGTTTGGGACCTTGACAGCATCTTCTGGGTCCCTGCTCATTCTTTCTGCTGTTCCTTTGTCAGGGGCTGAAGAATCTGGCAGTCAGAGATATCCCATTGCAGAATCTTGTGGAAGGATACTCATGTCTATCTTGAGCAATAGGAGAAAGCTAGACAATGGGTCTGAGTAAGTCAATGAAACCAGGTCTCAGATTAGGCTCAGTGGATGTATCTGAGTGAGACACAGAAGAGGTACTGTGAAGCATCTCTTATCTCAATTATTTCCCTACAACACTTCAGAGGACAGAGGCACTTTCCCATTATGGTTGAGTAATTAACCAGAATTGGCAGCCTATATCCAAACAAGGCAAGTCATAATTAACCAGAAACAGGAGTCTATATCCAAACAAGGCATGCCATTGTGACATTGGATCAACTAAATTCCAAAAAGGACTATGGCAAAGAGTTTGCGAATACTGCCAAAAAAAGAAAAAGACACAAAGTCTTTTGGTAAATTAGCCCATATTGACACTGGAATGTTAAAGCAATAAAATATTTAAGAGCTGCAAGGTTGCACCAAAGTACACTCTTTAATTTGTATGGCACCGACTGAACAGTAAAATGTGATTTAATTTACTACATAATTTGCTTGTTCAACAAAGCTGAAAGATAACTCACTTACTGCCTCTTTGTTTCTATGTCTCTCAGTAACAGGCATAGCTCTATCAATGAATGGCTTTGTCATTTGGTGCCAGAGGAAGTAGTTTGAACAGAAAACACACAAAAATAAGAGTCCAGTGCCTGAGTATTTGCAGTGCTTTCCCTCCGTCCTCATCGTGTTTATTTCTGCGTGGAGACAATAACAGCCCTTTGTTTTTCTAACTTGATGAAGTCACTCAGCCTTGCTCTGCAGCAACACAGCTCTGGGAAAGCGTGCTCATCCAAATTTAGAACTATTTGGAGCTCACGAGTTGTGAATTTTGAACCAAACTTGAATCTTTGAAGAGCTCATCTGTTCTCCGAAGCATGCCAACATTGCTAACGGCCTCACAGTCTGTACTGGCTCCAGGAGGCCTTTGCCTGTTGTCTTGTGAATCCCCTGTGTTTCTCCAAAGTGCCAGTGTTGCCGAAAAGGGCCCTTTGGCTGCTGCTCTGTTTGATGCCAGCACTTAGAAAGAACACAATGGATGTATCTGAACCGCTAAAACTTAGGCTGGAGAAAGAGAGATTTCCCATAGGTGAAATCAAGGGGTCTATGTCATTGCTAACATCATTAGCAGGTTGAAGGCTCCTCTTTCTCCTTCATGTTGTCTATTCGAATCCATCCTCATTCTTGCTACCACACTCACCAGCCTCTCATAGCTCCTTATCACCTCAAGCCTGTCATGTTACTGTGAATTGTCTAGCGGGTCTCTCTTCCTCTAGTGTCCTCATTACATAATCCAACCTGCACACCGAGGCTATATTAATATTCCTACAACATTGCTTTTATCCGGTAGCCTGTGAGAGTGAAAGACACTATGGGAAGCAGCATAGTACAGGGGAAAGAGTAGTCACTGAAATCAGAGGACAAGGATCCAAATTTCACCTCCTATGTTGAATGCTGGGCAAGTCACATAACTTTTCTCAGCTGCAATTTCCTCCTTTAGAAAATGAGGGGGGCAGCTAGGTGGTGCAGTGGATAGAGCACCAGCCCTGAAGTCAGAAGGACCTGAGTTCAAATCCAGTCTCAGACCAAACACTTGCCACTAGCTGTGTGACCCTGGGCAAGTCACTTAACCCAGTTGCCTAGCCAAAAAAAAAAAAAAAAAGAAAGAAAGAAAAAAAGAAGAAGATGAGGGGATTGGACTAAATAAGAAGTACTAAACATGCAGTAATGCTGCAGCCTAAGGCAGATTAAAATATAATTGGGAAATACTAACAAAAATAATAAAAATACAATAGAACATAGATAATGTTAATATGTGGTATTCTAAGTCATTATATGGACTGCAGAGATCCTTCTGTGTGGTTCAGAGGCCTCTGGTTCTATTTGAGATTGATTCTACTAGACTAAAGGGTCTCTAAATTCCTTTCCAGACCTACATTTCTGATCCTATAACCTCCTCCCTTTCCCTTCCACCATTTAGTCAGCAGACCTAGGAACATACCAGCTCTGCTAATGGCCTCCTCATGCAGTAGATCACAGGTTTGGTACAGCTATTACATAGGTTATCATAGTTTGGATCAGATGGCCTCTTAAGGTCCATTCCTTGTCTGAGATGCTGTGAGAAGGGTATCCTTCCAGAAAGCACAATATGCAAAGTTCCTAGAATCACAATGGTTTACTTGGCTCCTGACCTCTCAACTTCTCAAGGTTTCTGCCCTTATTCCAACCCCTGAAGCTGCACTGGTAGGCCCAGTTTGCACTCCTGCTCTCTGATTTCCATTTGATAACTTAACTTGCTGACTCCTTCCCCTTGGCATCAGTCAAATAATCAACAAACATTTATTAAGTTCTCATGACAAGCTAAACATTGTGCTAAGTACTGGGGTTAAAAAAACTAGGGAAAAGAATAGTGCCATATAGAGTACAGCAAAGGTAACCTTAAAGGAGAAGGCTCTAGAAGCAGCACATTATTTCTACAGCTCTGGAGTAAACACTGTATTCCTACTCCCTTTTCCCCACCACATGAACACAAAAGACTCACAAGAAACCAAATAACTACCACGGTCACATGGAGATACGTTAGGCCAGCTTCTTTTGGATTCAAAACTATTAAGCTAAAAAAAGATCCATGCTAATGATCAAGGATCTGGAGAGAGAGAGAGACAGAGAGAGAGAGAGAGAGAGAGAGAGAGAAGATCCCTAATCATTGATTGATTGATTGATTGATTTTTGCTGGAAGAAAAACAAAATCAACAAGCCTTTGTAAACTGTCCACTATGTGCCAGGAAGGACATGAATAACTTGATAAGAACAGCAAAGCAATTCATTTCCAGGCAAGTGACTCAAAGGAGATAGCCTGATGCCATAGAAAGGACGTTTGAGCTTAAGTAGGGCTCATTACCTCTGAACCTCCTTTATCGTTAAAATGGAAATAAAAACATTTCTCCTACCAATCTTATGGGGTTATTATGAAAAAAAAACAAACAACTTTGTACTCTCTAAAGTCCTATAGAAATATGAACCAGAATTAATGAACATGCTTATCATGCCAAGGAAGTAAAATTTCTTGGAATATCTCATGCTAGCCAACACACATACAGGGTGATAGGCACCAAACATGAAATTATCTTCTTTTTTTGAGTCAAGAATTTTGTTTGGAGTTGTAATGAAGGATTTTTAAAGTATAATTACTTGGAAAACACAGTTTAATTTGTATCAGTTGAAATTTACAGCTTGTATATGTTTATATAAATGATCACGAATTGAAACCTCTTGTGCCTTCTTTGATACATAAGAAAAAATGATTATCCAGCTCTTGTAGGCGAGGGTGACATCAGCTTTCTTGGTGAATTGGCAGTGATCAGCCCTTTAATCAGGAACAAGATTATCGACAGCCAAAGTATGCAAATATGCCATCTGAAAACAACTGTACAACATTTTATAATGACAGGTTTTAGAAAAGACTGCATAATGAAGAATTAGAAAGTTCAGAGATCATCAAATTTCAGAGTTTGAAAGAAGCCCAGAGGCTATTTACTCCAACTTGTGCCTGACCAAGAATCCTCTCTAAAACATCCCCACTAAATAATCAATACAGTCACTGATGGAAGCTAGGCACTGAGAGTAAACTCATTATCATTGGAGGCAGTCCATTTTATATTTAGATACCTCTAATCCTTAAAAAATGTCTCCCTATATTAAGATTGAATCTAATGCTGGAACTTCTATCCAGTCACTGCTAAGTCTGTCCTATGGGGCCATGTCTAAGCTATTCCACATGACAACCCCTCAGATAGCTATCTTCCCCTTTTGGTCTCCAAGTCTTCTCTTCTTCTAGCTAAGCATTTCCAGTCCCTCTTTCCCAGTATTTTTGATAGCGTGATGAAGCTTTGGAGCATACTCAGATCACCTCACATGGAGGTACTCTGTTTTTCTGCATTTCCCTGTCACATGGTTAAGGGCTTTTGTTGTTGTTTAATAGTTCTCAGTTGTGTCAGACTCTTTGTGACCCCATTTTGGGTTTTCTTGTCAGATACTAAAGCGGTTTTACATTTCTTTCCCCAGTGCATTTTATAGATAAGGAAACTGAGGCAAACAGGGGTAAGAGATTTGCCCAAGGTCACACAGCTAGTAAATGTCTGAAGACAGATTGTTTAATTCAGGCCTACTTGGCTTCAGGCTCAACACCATTCACTCTACCACATAGCTTCCCCATGGAGAAGAGCAGCCTCCTTCACTTGGCTGCATAACCCAAACAGGCTATATATTTAAAACTGTCATACCAGGACACAGTGTTTCTTTTTCCTGTGGGCTCTTTTCTGCTGTGTCCTGAGAATGAAACTAGCTCACAGTTCACTAACAGAGAAGGAACCATGAATTGCATGGCTTCCTCTCACTTCTCCTTTTAGGCCACATGGTTTGGGGGTATTTATACTTCCGCTCTTTTTGTCCTTCTCAGTACAGGTTGCAATCTCCACCTAACCTGGAAGATCAAGCCATGGTGACCTTGGAGCCAAGATTTTAGGCAGGATGTTACAAACAGCCAGCTTGCCAAGGAAGGCCTGAGAAGCCAAAATATCTGGGACTCAAGCTTGAGATGGGTTTTGGACTTGGAACTCAGTATTCTGGTCTATAGGTATTGGGCTAAGTTGTGAATCTATTCCTTTTCTCCTCCTCATAGTATGAGGAGGAACAAGGTAGGGGGAGTATTAAGCACGTAAATTGGACAGTAAATTTGTATGTTGACTGTTAATGGCTAAATTGAATTGAGGTACAGGAGACCTACCCCTACAATTGAGCAAACACCATCTGTAGAGATTAGAGTCAGTGGCAGAGATCTAACTCTCCCTAAACCCTTTCAAAGAATCCTGAGGACGGTGCATAAAAGGTAACATACCTGGCCTTCAGGAAGTAGGGGCCTTGGACTCAATGGGACAGAGTGAATTTGTTTAGATGTTTCCCTCTAAAAAAGATGGCACAGTGGAATGCATATTGGACTGGGTCTCAGGAAACATAAATACTAATTCAGGTTCTTATACTAACTGGCCTTACATCATTGGACAAGTCCATTCCCCTTTGCCAAACCTTATTTTCCTGACTATAAAATGAAGGCTTAGGCCTAGATCTAACTTTCTCGTGCTCTGACACTCCATATTTTATGTTACAAGGTCTCATGTACCTCTGATGATCCAT
Source organism: Phascolarctos cinereus (assembly GCF_003287225.1). Lineage (NCBI taxonomy): Eukaryota > Metazoa > Chordata > Mammalia > Diprotodontia > Phascolarctidae > Phascolarctos > Phascolarctos cinereus. Next base: position 186,104,147 of record NW_027556402.1, read on the forward strand.
GTCCTAGACTTTTTGTATGCTTGGAATAAGAGATTAATAATAATATAATATAAAATAATATAATATAATAATAATATAATATAAAATAATATAATAATAATAAATAAACACTAATAAATAATTAAAGTCCCTTAATTAATGAAATAATCACAACGATCAATCCAATATTGATAGCATTATGTATTATTAAATCTAGAAGGGGCCAGATCATCGAAATTCTTTATTTTGTTGGTGTGGAAAGTGAGACCCACTGAGGGGAAATGGCTTATATTTGGTTAGTAAGTGTCTGAATTAAACATCAAACACTTTAAGTTAATCACTTTTCACACCTAACCACACACTACACATATAGGACTCCATTTTTTGCTCCATAATTTCACTGCACCAAATCCTAAACCAGTGTCTTCCACAGTTTTGACATTTTAACCTCATTCTTGCCTCGAATAGTCCACTTCAGCAGCCCAGTAGAGAACACAAGACGCCTTCCTATCAAGGCCACGGTTGACTACCCATCCTGAATCCATTTAGAGAGAGATGTTTGAATACTCCACACACGCAGTTTTTAAAGTTTGCTCACTATTAAACAAAAAAAAGAAAGAAAGAAATGGCCTTCATTATGTATACAATGATCTAAACAGAATTTTTATTCAGAATAACACTTAGAAATGGTTGGTCATGGAAAGTTTTCAGAAATTGTAGAAGGAAGTAGAATCCCTGCAACCTAACTTTGACAGAAGCCAAATGAGTAGGTGAATGATGCCTACCCTTGAATGGTTCATATCCCTCATGCCCTGAAAGCATTCATTCTGGTCAGTGAGTGCTCTGTACACCATGTTCCTCAGTGGGTAGTTAATGTACTATTTTTCATGAGAGTGAGATTGGAAAGAAATAGGAGTGTCTAACTGCTCTTAATAGGAGAGACAGCCTTGAGCACCATTATTATTTAGCATTTATATAGCAGTTCACAAGGACAAAGTGCTTCCAATCATTACTCCCTTTACAGACTTAATAATGCTGTCTGCATCACTAAGAGCTTCTGCTTATGTTTGAGGATGCTGATGATTTCCTGGGAAAGGTAGCATGGCTCTGGATCTCTCTCTCTCTCTCTCTCTCTCTCTCTCTCTCTCTCTCTCTCTCTCTCTCTCTTTCTCTCTCTCTCCCTCCCTCCCTGTGTGTGTGTGTGTGTGTGTGTATGAAGAGAGAGAGAGAGAGAGAGAGAGAGAGAGAGAGAGAGAGAGAGAGAGAGAGAGAGAGTTAATGACTAGGGTTTTTGATAGTGTTTCCTAATAGTGTAGCTGAATGAGCCCCATAATTTGGCATTGCCAGTACGCTAAGTTGTTTGGCATCAAGACTTGCTGTGTGAAGCAGAATGATGGAATGGAAAGAACACTGGCCTGGGAATCATGAGATGTGAGTTCTTTTTTTTTTTTTTTTTTTTTGGCTAGGCAATGGGGTTAAGCGACTTGCCCAGGGTCACACAGCTAGTAAGTGTTATGAGGTCAGATTAGAACTCAGGTCCTCCTGAACCCAGGGCTGGTGCTCTATCTACCGCACCACCTAGCTGCCCCAGGAGATGTGAGTTCTAGTCCCAATCCGAAATTATTTTGCTGCTGCTTAACCAGGGCCAGACTGCTTAATTTCTCTTTTGTTGTTTCAGTCACTTTCAGTCATGTCTGACTCTTCATGACCCCATTTGGGGTTTTCTTGGCCAAGATACTGGATTGCTTTGTCATTTCCTTTTCCAGACCATTTTACAGATGAGGAAACTGAGGTAAATGGGGTTAAGTGATGTGTCCAGGGTCACACAGCTAGTAAGTGTCTGAAGCCAGACCTGAGCTCAGAAAGATGATATTCCTTACTCCAGGTCTGGCACTAGCCTCAGCAGATTCATTTGCAACATGGAGACAATAAGTCCTGGGGCTTCCCTGAAGCTCAAGTGAGGTAATGTAAATAAAGTCAAGTCAACAAGCATTTATTAAATGTTTACTATATTTCAGGCACTGTGAAAGAGTTTTGTAAAACTTAAAACTATGTAAATATCAGTTATCTCTCTTTTTTGGGGGTCAGGAGAGGAGGGAAGCAGACATTTATTTCAGTGGCATAGATCAGTGATAAAATAGAAATGGATCCCTGCAATCCACATATTGACTTAGAAAAGATCAAGTTAACATTATATGTGTTGTATTGTATCTTTATTTTGTTAAACATTTCCTTGTTATCTTTTAATTTGGTTCAGCAGCATTTGGGAGTTTTGCAGGCCATAAGTTTGACATTTCTGGTGTAGGAGACACCTAGAATGGAAACTCTTTCCTCATATGAAGATTGACAATTCAACTCACTTATAACTCATAGTCTTAGGGAGCTGCCTGGGGCAATGGGAGGTTAAGTAACTTGTCCATGGTCTCATAGCTAATATGTGTCAAAGAAAAAAATTGAACTTGAGCCTTCTTAATGATAAAGCTGACTCTTTATCCATCATGCCACTTTGCTTCTCAACTCCCTTGTAAAGATGAAAAAATAAAGGCTCAGAGAGAGGGACTACTTTATCTCGGATCATGAAGAGGAAGCTCAGACTTATACCCAGTGCTTTTTATTCCTAGTCCAATGAATTTTAAAAAATCAATCAATCAGTTAATCAATTACTAGATGACCCTTGGTCAATTGCCTCTTCCTAACTACTATCTCTACCACCTATTTTGACAAGAAATCATGCACTAGTTTCTACAATCTCTTGGTGTCATTTAATCCTTGTACCATGATATGGTAGGAAGTATAATAGACAGAAGGACTTAACAGTTTGCTAGCTGAGTGATCTTGAGTAAGACGCTTAAATAACTTATCTCAGGTTTGGTTTTGTTTTCTACCAAATGAGGATAACTGTGTGTATTTCATATGTTTCCCAAGTTGTTTATGAAAGTTGAGTGAGGTGATGGATGTGAAGGTGTTTGAAAATTAAAAAGCAACATTCAATTGCCAGGATTTATTGTTTATTTGTCTGCTATCGAAGCTAGACAGTAAACTCCTTGAAGGTAGGTACCTCTGAAATAGGGATATGTGAAGAATAAAGAACTAAAAGATGTCTAATCTCTTCCAAATCTAAGACTCTATGATCCTAGAATCATATATATATATATATACACACACACATATATATACATATATATGTATATATGTATATATGTATATACATATGCATATATGTATGTATGTATGTATATGTATGTATATATACACACACACGTATATGCATACACACACATACACATACATATATATTTACACACACATATATATACTCACACACATATATGTAAATGTATATATACACATATATATGTAAATATGTGTGTATATATACACAAGTGTATATACATATCTATATATAATCTATATATCTATATCTATATATCATCATCATCATCCCTGTGAGGGAGATGGTAGAAGCATTTTTGTTTCTATTCAGCCTGTGATTTTATTAGTGTAAGAATTTCCCATTAAGGAACTTCATCTCTCAAAGAAGATTGGAACAGTCTCTGCCACTTTGAGTTTCCCAGATTTGCCTGGGCCATGGAGAAGTTAAATGATTTGTTGAGGATCACAGAGTGGCAGAACTTAAAGCTAGGTCTTTTGGACCCTGAGGCCAGCTCCTTCTATACTATACCACATTGCCTTTCACTGTTATATAGTATAAACAGATTCAGATTTTAGATGTAAGATGTAAGAGGCTCTGAACCCCACCTCTGTGCCTATGTGGCTTGAGATCAATCGGGTACAACCTCCTACTCCCCGTCCAAGCTGTATATTTTTGACCCATTTTTCATACTTCTACATTTCTAAAATATTTCAGAAAATAGCTAGAATATAGGTTATGTCCAAGTATCCATAGATGTGAGTTACAGGGTCCTTAGTTCCCATGCAAACACACAAGGTAACAATGAATTTGAGTTGCAGAATGACCTTCATTTTCTACCTTCTCCTTAAGTGCCTGGTGATGCTCAGAAAACCTCTTCTCTAGAAGATGAGTTCCTGCAGGAACTCAATATTGTGCTGGAGAACCTTTACCTCTCCAGCCTTCATCCAGAGGGTAAGGTCCTAGAACTTCCCAAGGATTCAACATTGACTAGAAGATCATCTTTCTTGGATAGAAGTGGGTTGAGTTCAGGAATTCTCACCTTTTAGCCATTTGATTCCACTCTCCTGAGGCCATGGTATGGAGCACCTGAAAATACAACATGGCTCTGCTGCTGGGTCTTTGTGCCTGATGTCAATAACTGAGAGTCTAGGAAGGGGTAGGGAACCTTCGGCCTTCAGGCCACATGTGGCCTTCTAGGTCCTTGGGTGTGGCCTTTTGACTAAGTCCATGTTGTACAGAACAAATCCTTTTATTAAGGGGATTTGTTCTGTGAAGTTTGGATTCAGTCAAAGGGTTATACTTCACCTAGAGGGCCACATGTGGCCTGGAGGCTGCAGGTTCCCCACCCCTGGCCAGGGCTAGGGACAGGATCATGTAAAGCTACAATGAGTCTTTGCGCTAAGTCTTCCTGAAATTGGGGGAGTCTATGAAATTCATCTCTCATCCTACTTCCCATCCTGGGATCTAAGTCTACTCTTATTTTTTTCCTTCCTTCCTTCCTTCCTTCCTTCCTTCCTTCCTTCCTTCCTTCCTTCCTTCCTTCCTTCCTTCTTCCTTCCTTCTTTCCTTCCTATCTTCCTTCCTTCTTTCCTTGCTTCCTTCCTTCTCTCCCTCTAATCTATCTTACTCTCTGCTCCTTTCTTCTCTTTCCTTTTCCCTCTCCCTCTCCTTTCCTACATATTTACTCTTACTCTTAGCCTTCCTGACCTCCATTCTAATCTCAGCTATCTCCAACAAGGAAACAGAAAAGGGAAGAAACAGAAAAAAGGTATTCTCTGTCAGAAGACTGCCCTTCGTTTTTGGCCTATCACAAAGACTCTGAAACAATGAAGTCATCAGTTGTACTCTTTCCTGAATCCGTTCCCTAGCACCTTCCATTCACAAAAGGCGTCTGTCTTTGTGACACAGCTCTTTACTTCTTATACACTCCTGCAATTAACAACTCTTCTTACTGCTCCAGATCTCCCTGAGTTAATCTGGGGCTGATGTTCACCCCTAGTGTACAATTGTGCAAGTTCTTCTAGGTTAATTCCTCTCTTGTGTTTGTAAAGGTCAGTTTCAACCCTACAGAACAAAGAAACATACAAAAACAAACAAATAAAAACATACAGGAAACAGTAAAACAACTGTCTACAAGAAGATAAAAGAAATGAACAAATCTCCCCCTCACCACTCCATATACATACTCTTTATCACAAAGGGAACTGGGGTTGCCAGAATATATAGCAATTTCTTTTTTTAGTGAACCCAAAGTTGTGAGGACAACAAGGCTCATAGTAGTTAAGTAACTTTTCATGTGACCTGTTATGCTAATGTGTCAAAGTCAGGATATAAATCCTGGTCTTCTGGCTATAGCTTCAATACTCTTTTCATTAGTACATGCTGCTTTCCCCTCATTAAAAGTTTATTGAATAATGAATATACAAATGAATAAATGAAAGGTTTGCTTCAACATCATTTTTAGGTTATGTAAACATGTAATGTTAGTAGAAGAAAATGTAGAAAGGGAGAGGGAGAAGAAAAAGGAAGGAAATAGAGGAAAGGAACTTAGACTAAGATTAGAGGGAGAGAAAGAAGAAAGGAAGGAAGGAAGGAAGGAAGGAAGGAAGGAAGGAAGGAAGGAAGGAAGGAAGGAAGGAAGGAAGGAAGGAAGGAAGGAAGGAAGGAAGGAAGGAAGGAAGGAAGGAAGGAAGGAAGGAAAAGGAGAGAATGAAAAGTCAGACGAAGAGAAAGATACAAAGAGAGGCAGAAACTGAGAATGAAAGGCAAAGATACAAAAAGAGACATGCAGAAAAGGCAGAAGGACACACAGAAAGAGATAAAAGAGAAAGCAGGAAGACAGAGAGATAGAGAAAAATAAAGAGAGATAAGGATACAACAGAAAATAGAAAGAGAGAGACAGAGGAAAGATGTGGGAAATACAGTGGAGGGGGAGCTAAAGCTTGAACCAGAGAGACAGAGAACTGTATAAACTTAGTACTTCTCTTTCAGTCAGTATCTGCTTTGGTTAAGTATTCCCTAGGTATCGATACTTGCACCCATAACTTCCTTCACCTCTGTTAACGTGCTTAAGGCAGACCCCAGGGTATTTGTAAAGGGGGAAACAAATCTGAGATTTAAAAATATAAATACTGATTTAATTGGATGGGGGCCGATCTGTGTGAGCAGCCCTAGAGACTGAAGCTGCCCAATTAAAGAGTGTGCTGACTGACACTTAGCATCCTCTGGAGGCCAGAGTGGAAGGGTGATTTGATGTCTGTCCCAGTTTTGAAAAAGACATCATTTTGCTTGGAATGGCAAACCTAAGTTCATTTCATTCCTGCATGTGGTAGGCAGTTTTCTCTATGGAAATAAAACTATTTCCTTTTTCCATTCTGTTAAACAAAATATGAAGAGAGAGAGAGAAAGCTAGAGAGAAGAAGACAGAGATAGAGAGACTTATCTATCACTGAAGGCAGAGATTCAAATTCTATACAGCCCAAAGTTGCATCCCTCAGCATTCTGGGCTTCCCCTTTATCAGATCCAGGGACTTTGGTGGATTATGTTGTTATTTATCAACAAATAAGGTTTAAGGAAGAACAAGGTTCTAGTTACCAAATTAACCATGGGTTAATTTCTAAATAAGAATTTATCCAGCCAATCTAGTCAAACAATTTATGAAATGTCTTATAATACTTCATGTTTTATAATCCCCTGAGCAGTAAAAACTCTGTGTATGAGTGTTTGTTTCTGTATATCTATGCTTGTGTGTGTGTGATGTTATTAATGTATTACATTCATTCATTTCAGAAATAAGTATTATTGACTTCACTATACAGAACATTGAATGTCATGTTGGGAAAAAAAAAAGATAGGAAAGACACAGTCCATGTCTTTAAGGAGCTTGAAACCTCCATCAATGGAGATGACACGATGGTACACATATGAGGTAGAAATTCAATTCAGTACCCATGTAAGAAGCACCTACTATGTGCTAGCTATTATTCTAGGCAATGGAGATATAAAGATAAAAAATTAAGTAGTTCATGCCCTCTAGGAACTTAAATTATTGGGGTGGGGAGAGAGCAGGAACTATGTAACATTTGTATAAAGTAACCAGGATTGGGGTGGGAAAGGGTTATTGTTAATGAAGATCTCCTTTAGAAATGGAAATTGGAGCTTAAACAGAGTATTGAATGAGTTCAGAGATTCCAAGAGGTAGAGACAAGGAAGAAAAGTAGTCCAGGCTAAGAAAGACAGTCTATGCAAATTTTTGAAGGTAGGCAAGAGAATGGTTAATATGGAGAATGGTAACTAAGACAGATTTGTTTGAAACATAGAATGTATGACAGGGAGTAATGTTCAATCAGCAACTCGTATACACAGTGGGTAGAGCTCAGGGCCTGGAAGATCTGAGTTCAAATCTGGCCTCAGAGACTTACTAGCCATGTGATTCTGAGCAAGTAATTTAACCCAGTTTGTTTCAGTTTCCATATATCTGTAAAATGAGCTAGAGAAGGAAATGGTGAACCACTCAAGGATCTTTGCCAAGAAAACCCCAAATGGAGTCATGAAGAGAAAGATACAACTGAAAACAACTGAACAACAAGATTCAATCAGTCTAGAGATTCAGAACAGATTTTAATGGTTTTAAACACCCAAACAGAAGCAATTGTATTTTATAGAAGTACTAGGGATCTATTGCATCTGTGCTGACATAGTGAAGTTACATAAGAACATAGAATCACATATTTAGTGCAGGAAGAGATGCCATAGGTCATGTAGATTATAGTACACCACCCCCATTTTATGGATGGTAAAACTGAGGCCCAGAAAGAATATTACTTAACCAAGATAACATGTGGTAATGCTAGTGCCTTCACTCCAAGATTCTCTTCCAACTTCCCTGCTGTTGTTCATCCTTCATTCTTGAAGAAGAATAACGTCACAAAAGTGATATCTTGACCTTAGAGTAAATTGGATTTTAGTGAGGTACAGCTGTGCAAAGTCATCAGCCCCACTGCATTTAGGTAGAACGTATGTTACTTTAGAATGTAAGCTTCTTAAGGGAAAGGAAGGGTGTTTTTTGCTTTTGCAGTACTGAGGAATGGTGCTTTGCCCTTAGTCTCATAGCTAATGTCACAGCTGGGATTTGAACTCAGATCTCTTGACTCTGAATCCAGCACTCTCAACCACTGTAACAATGTCTTTTTTTTTCTCCTGATTTTAGGTCTTCTGCTTTTCCCCCTCCATCTCACTCCTATGAATGCTGAACCCAACCTAGGAAAGAATTCTGTTCTTTATTCTCATAAAGAGAACTCAATATTAAAATATCTCTATGAAAATGCAAAAAAAAAATACATATAAAAAGTGCTATTGCACAATGTCAGAAAAAAAAACATAATCAGCTGGCAAACCATTTACTGATTCGGCCAGATGAAGAAATCTGTGGGAAGCTGTACGGAAAACATTGGCGCTTGCCATACACAGTCTGCAAATCTGTTAACTGGTGCCTGTCACTATATGTTGAACAGCTCTTTTAAAAAATAAAAAATAAAAATCATTCCTGTCTCCCTGTCCAAAGAGTTCTTCAAAATAAGTGTGATTTTTTTTTCCAAGTGGGTACGCCTTACACTGAAATAGATTATGATGCCTCCAAAGTTTGCCTTGATAAACAAGTCTCCATGATAGCTATGGCAAAAAAATAAATAAATAAATAAAAATGTCATCAACATATTAGCCAATTTTTTGTTGATTAGTCTCTTCCATCTCAGCCAAATTGCTCCTTGGATAGCAGATGTACAGTCCTTATACAGGCCTTTAACTCAAAGGGTTTTTTTTTTTGTTTGTTTGTTTGTTTTTGTTTTCTCAGTAAGATATAACCTCTCTGATATGTGCTATGTTTCTATGACCTTTGAGAACCCAAGGTTATCAGCCTACCATGATGAAGCATCACAGCAGAATATTAGAGGAAGGTGTTAGTAGAGTGCTCAATTTTACAAACAGTTATTAAGTAACTATCATGAGTAGAGACAAGGCACTATGATTGATAAAATGATGAAATTCACACCTTTGCTTGAAGGGCCTAAGAGTGACATACATGACTGACTGTGATGTAAAATACTATATGGTAAGTGGTTAATTCCTATTAGAGATGTTTAGAGTATTGAAGAGAGAGAAGAGAAATAAACAAATTACTATGTATATGTTATTTCCAGTGCTACAAGGATACAAGGAGAGATACAATATAGACCCTGCTTTCAAGAAGCTAATAATAAAATGATAGTAGAAAAAGGTTTATGATGATGTAACGTGATTTTTTAACAATAGAATTTCAGGAAAAGGGGTATAATTTTCAGCAGTGGAGAAAGGTACTGTCAAAGAAAGCTTCAAGGTTTGGGATAATATTTGAGCTGATTAGCCATAAATGTCAGGTTAAAGAGCCTGGATTTTATTAGGCAGGCAATCTCACACTTACTGAGAGTAGAGAGCATCCCGAATGTGGGATGTGAGATATTTTTCTCTAGGACAGGCACAGGGTCTAGGAGTTATCATTGCTGCTACTGTTCATCTGAATGCTATGCACATAAGAGTAAATAATAATAATAATAATTAATTTAAATTTCTTTGAACATGGATATAGGAAAAGTGTGTGTTGGGGGAAGGACGGGGGATTGTGGGTAGGGCAGCCATGACCTCAAAACATTGTCTCTTGTGCTATTTCATGACCTTTGTAAAAATAGTTCTGCTTGATTACAATAAATATAATATTCTCTTTCATTTTCCTGGTCTCCTAGAATGCTCAATCAATGTACTTAATTACATAGATTCTTGCCTTGTTTCATTTTTCCAATGTGGTATAGTATGAGAAACCCAGGCTTGTAAGCTATGAGATTTATTCTAGGACAGGTTTTTGAAAATAACTGTTTCTGTGACCTTGGATAAGTGGCTTTACCTAGTAAAGTCGCAGTTTCCTCAGTTGTACAATGAAGGGGATGGGCTAGAAGATCTTTTTCATTCCCTCCTTCTCTGATATTCTGTCTTTTATAACTATCTATGAAAGTATAATTTCCCTAATTAGATGGAAACTCCATTAAGATCAGGAATCATGTCAAATGTTTTTGTTGTACTACTCAAAAGCGCTCCTCTCAAGTTCTCATCCAATGCATCATTATAACATTGAGATGACTCTGGTTATCAAAAGCTAAAGGATCAAGACACGACCTCTAAAAGGTCCTCAGAAGTTAGAAAGGCTTTAGGTATATATAATCCCAGTGATGGACTTGCAAGTCTAAAGTCTGAGGTAGTGCTAGCCCATTAATGTTTAGACAGGCTCTTCACCACATAGGTCAAAGGACAATATGGTGGTTTTGTTGTTTCTTTCATTTGGGGGGGAAGGTGGATACAGTAAATCTCTTAGACTATCTCCCAAATCATTAAACAAGTGTTCATATCAAGAAAATTAGAAGTGTTATAATTTTAAAGTATATTCTCTGTGGTTCAGTGATGAAAACATAATGAACATTGAAAAAATACATCCTAATTTGTTGACTAATATTCTGGTCAACAGCACCTCTGGTTTATGGGAGAGAGGTTCCTTGGCATTTATAAACTATAGAACTAGTCCAAGAGTGGATCATTTCTAGAATGTAAATATGAACAGAGAGTGTATTTAATCTCCTATTCTTTCTGTTTATTAAAGGGAGGCAAAGGGAGAACATGAGGATTAAAGATTTAAGGGTATAATTTAATGCTTGCAACAGAGACTTCTTGCCTGAGAAGCCCACATTTTTAATACCAATATTCTCTCAGCAAAACTACATGGTTGAGAATCCTGGAGCGTACTGATCATGGGAGAATGAAAATTGTAATTGACCCAAAGAACAATGAAGAAAAGATCCATGGTTGATGTCGGAAGGTTGAGCCACATTGCCAGTTATGGCTTGCCTATCTTCAGAATATTAAGGACAAAAATTGACTAGAAAAGGAGATGAGGTGTTCATATCAATAGCAAGCCATTCATGAAATGATAAAAGAGTTTGATGAAGGCCAACTTTATATATGGAGTAGATCCTCCAAGGAAGATTTACAGAAAAACATGGACAAGAATTGCACTGAAGAAAATTCATGAGGAGGCTGTGATTTGAACCAATGGAGAAAAGAAGCGTCCAACTTAATAAGATCATAAGACTATTGGCATGTTGTAGTATGCAATTGGAGGCCACCATTATGAAGCCTCATAATAACTTTACTTTTAAAAATTAGAATCTCTATATCCTTAACTTAGTCAAATGTCTGTTCTTCTTTGTAAAATAGAGATATGATGTCATCAAATGAGAGCAGTACCTCTTTTGTAAGCTATCATAAATGAATAGCCACATCTGTGGATTTTTCCAGATAATTGAAACTTAACTTCTCTAAAAATCTTTTAAGAACAAAGTTTAAACCATTTTGTAACAAAATTATTTTAGTGTGAAGTTTAATATGGACTTCCCTGACTTTTTCTATTGATTTTTTGAAACACCATTTATCCTGTTCTTGATGGCTTAAGGTCAACATTCCAAATGTAAATTGTCATACCATTTTTCCAGAAAAGATGGCTATAGGGGTGATGTGGATACACAGACTTATTTGTCCTTTAAATGATCGTAGACTATAAGTAGGTAGTTGGTCTGAAATATAGAGTATGTAATGGAGAGTAAAATGTAGTCATCCTAAAAGATAAATAGGCTAGGGCCAGATTGAGAAGGTATTTAAATGCCAAGGGAGTTCATATTTTCTTCTACAGACAACCAGGGGCCATTGATACTTCTTAAGTAAGGTACTGACATGACCAAACACATATTTTAGGAATATTTATTTGACTGAAGTGTGTAGTTTGGATAGAGGAGAGAGACTTCATTTAGGAAGAATACTTAAGATACTTTTTTTTTAAATAACCCAAGCAAGAGATGGCAATGATCTGATTTAAGGTGATTGTGGTTTGAGTTGAGAGAAGGGAACAGATGATGTGGAGGAAGAAATGAAAAGACTTGGCACTTGATTGGATATCTGGGGTAAGAGAGAATGATAAGTCAAGGATGATTTGGAGGATATGAACCTGGAAAGTTTGAGAAATATTTGTGCCCTAAGGAGATGGAAAAGGACCAGAGAACGTAAGGGCAAAGATCCCAAGTTCTGCTTTGAACATGTTGAGTTTGGAAGACCTAGGGAAAATCACACAAAAATGTCCAGGAGGCAATCTGAGATGCGAGACTGAATTTCAAAAGAGAAATTTGAGCTGGGCTCCAAGGCCTTGCCATTCATCCCAGTACTGAATCCTTAAGATGTCAGAGCCATTCTCTTTGCCCTGAAGCTGAATTTGCTTTTATATATTCCTTCCCCCAACCAGAGCATGAGCTCCTTGAGGGCAAGATCCTTCTCAATTTTTTTTTCTTTTTGTATCCCCAGGGCCTAATACAGTGCTCTGCACATACACTAAAAAATGTTTTATCATCCATTCATTCATATATAGATATGGGAATAGTCATCATAGATAATTGAATCCATAGGAATTGATGAGATCACTAAAGAAAGATTATAGAGCCAGAAGGGTGAAGGTCCAGAGCAAAAGAGCACATAGGTCACTCATGGGGAGCAAGATATGAATACTGCAGTGATATTCTACTTCTCCAGCCTCATTTCATATTGTTCTCTTCCATGCTCCAGCCTTATATTGAATATAACCTGTGCTCTTCCATATCCATACCTTAAGCCTAACTATTTTCTTCCTCTAACCTACCTTCTAGGCCTATTTCACTTTACTTAGTTTCACGTATTCTATGTTCCATAAAAACTGGGCAAGTAGCAGTTACTCAGTCTCATATTTCAGTGATTTTTTCTGCCTCCAAGGATTTGTGTATGCCTTGAACATTTTCCTGTTTATCCGTTAAAAAAAAATCTGTCAATGTCTAGTTCAAATGCTACTCCCTTCCTGAATGGTTGATGATTTTCTTCCTTGCCTCACCCCCACCTCCCCAAGCTGAAAGATTCTGACTTGGCCAAATTCTCTCTTTGCCCCGGTCACATTCTACAGGATACCGGGTCTAGCTATGTACCTGCTCCCTACACACACACACACACACACACAAACACACACAGACACACACACACACACACACACACACGAGGAAGCATAGAAAAATGGAAGAAAAAAAAACACGGGACTTCTAGTGCAGAGACCCATGTTCAAGTCTCAGCTGCGACCCTAGTCGTAAAACATTGGGCAAGTCATTTCATCTCTATCCAGGGCAGTTCCTTCATCATTATTGTGGTTAAAGGAGGGATGCATTGCCTGTGTCAAAGCATTGGCATGAGAAAATCATTCATAGACCCTTAAGTGCTATAGAAATGACTAATCATTATCATATTTATAATAGCAAAAGTAATAATAATAAGTTACTTGGAAACAGGGACTCGGTTGATGCATTTGTAAACCATAGACTTTACACAGAATAGGCACTTCATAAATATTTGTTGAATTTTGAATTTAATTAGCAAAGAGTTTGACAGAGCTTCATTGCTCCTACCTAATTAAGAAAAAAAGTGCCTTTTGAGGGATTAATCTTCTTTTCTTTGTACCTCTATTACATAGCATAGAAATCATCAACTGCTCATGTAAAGTCTACAGCATCTAAATGTGCTTATACAAAAATAATTTTTAAAACATTCCCTTCATTCTGAGTGTGCAAACATTTCTGGTCATGTCTTCATATGTGTGAAAAGGCATCAAATAAGTAAAGAAGGGATTAAATGTTCTTCCTACAGAAGTTAAAATAAAAGACTTTTTTTTCTTTGTTAATTAAGTTACATATAAGTGTTGGCACATGAAGGCTCAGTGACACACGAAATCAAATTGCCTCTCTGTGTTAGAAGCTCTAATTCTTCATTATTGTTGCCCAAACATTGGGCATTAGTTTATAGACAATTGAGGCAAAGAACTTTAATACCAGATATTATTTTCAATTTTGTCTCTGGGGAATTTCTGGGTATCTCAACTGCTATTTTTTTTCCCCTTCATTATAGCTACTGTCTAGGTTATTTAATTTGGGGGGTGGGTGTGTACATAAATAGCTTTCCACCATTCTTTTTTTTATTATCATTTTAAAGTCATTTTGATTAGCTAGTCAAGACACCTAATAAAAATATATTCTTAAAAGCTTTTTGTTAGACATATTCCATCCCTTAATACTCTTTTGACCTAGTAATTCCATAGTTGGGAATATAACTTGAAGTGCCAAGAAAAGCAAAATAAATAAACAAAAACAACCATAGAAGAAATTGTTTGTCTAAAGGTATTTGTAGCATTATATATGTGTATGTAATATAATTAATATAATATAATATAACATTAGTGTAGCATAATATAATATGATATAATGTAATGTGATGCAATGTAATGAAATATGACATGGAATGATATTTTATGCTGAGATATGATGCGATAATAGAATTGAATAAAATAAAAGAGAAAGAGACATTGAAAAAGAAAAAAACCAAGTAGAAATACTGGAAGAAAACTAAATGTTCCTCAAAAGAAAAATGGCTACGTGAATTTTGATAGATAAAATTAATGGACTACAATCAGGAAATTAAGACTTTCGAGTACGAATATTACCCCACATCTGGCAATGCTTTATAACACAAGGCTAAAAAAATAAAACAAATAAGACAGGGAATGACAAAAGACTTGAATCCATACCAACTTCAACCAAAAAAGAGAAAAATCAAATTAGAATAAGTAGACTAATACAAAATCCTGATGGAGACTTAGAGAGTATGTCTGAAAACTCATAATGATGTTTTTCTTTTTGAAATGAAATTAGGTGTAAATAGCTTTTAAGAAGGTGTAGATGGCTGTATTTAGGGTCGATGCATTTTTTCAATAAAGCAATAAGAAAGCTAAATAATTTGGATCCAGTGATACCTGATTCTACACATTCGAAGTAAAAAAAGAACAGGAAATCAAGGCCTTATTCACCCAAAATATCATGCTATTCAAAATGTTCCCCTTGAATTATCTAGATATCTATCTATTACTTCTCCATTTGTTCTGTATTTCTAGATATGGTCACTGAGTAAAAGACCTTAAAACAAGTGCGACCAAGGTTCCAGTGTTTCATCTGAAAGTCTTTTCTTTTTATTGTTCAAAAGGGAAAATGTGGTTGCTTTATACTGCTCAGGGAAAGAACACACTTGGTAAATAATTTACACCTCACATTGACTAAGATCACAGCAGGAGGTTTATAATAATCAATCCTGTATATCATAATAAATTCTTGCTGTAGGACGCACGCAGTGTCAGGAAACTTTTCCACAGTCTTTGCATAGATGATTCATTGCTCAAAGGGTATTTGCCCCGTTGACATTATGTTCAGCTTTTCCTAGTCAAAAATAATCAACTTCTCAGCTGACTTACTTGGTATGGAGATATTCTGATGCTTAATTGCACTTTTATTTATTTAGACCCTACAGAATCTTAAAGCTGGAGGAAACCTCAACTAGCTTGCCATCCCAAACCAGGTAGAAATGTCTTCTGCAACAGTCATGGCTGGCTATCACTTGGGCTCAGCTTGAATTCTTTTTTTTGTTTTGTTTTGAGTTTAGTGACTTGCCCCAAGTCACACAGCTGGTAAGTGTTATATGTCTGAGACTGGGTTTGAACTCAGGTCCTCCTGACTCCAAGGCCGGTGCCCTATCCACTGCACAACCAGCTGCCCCTCAGCTTGAATTCTTTCAGTGACTTGGAGCTCACTGTTGTTTTATGATGCAGCCTGTTCCATTGTCAAACACCTCTAGCTATTAGAAATGGCTTCCTCATGTTGAACCAAAGTCTACCTCCTTGTGACTTCTGTGCTTTATACTTCCCTCTAGAACGATGACAACAACAATGTCTATCCCTATTTTTTACTTTATATTCCTTCATAAAGTTGATGGCAATGCTCATTTCTCCTCTATTTTTTTTCCTCCTTCAACTTAAGTTGTCTTCTTCTTTCAATGTTTCTTCATGTGACAAACTAGCTAGATGCCTCCACATCCTGGTTAATATCCTGTGGATAGAAGATAATTTGTCAACATTCTTCATAATATACCTTGTCCACAATGAACACAAATTTATCACATTCACAGGTCGCCACAGATTACCATTAGAGAATTATTTATTTCTTGTAATCTACTTTACAACTACAGAAACGTATAATATGTGTGTACGTATGTATGCATGTATATACAGATATACATAAAATATACGTGTATGTATTATAGAGTTAGGGACTAGATATGATTTCACCAGAAGTTTATGGTGAGGGATTGCTTTTCTCAAAGCGGGATGGTACCTCCTCTGCAATTTAGATCCCTAAGGAGTTGCCTAGAGCACTAAAAATGGCTTATTAAATAATACAAGTGAAGACACACATCCAGAGGCATAGAGGCAAGTATATGTCAAGAAAGGACTTGAGCCCATGTCTTCCTGGTTGTGAGGCCAGATCTCTGTCTAATATACTATGTTGTTTTTTATTATATAGTGTATGTACAAATGTCATTATTTATATGCATCACTTACATGCATATTCATATACATATATGCATATGTATTTATGTATATATATATATAAATTTGTATAATAGTACACATTAAGGTGTATGTGTATATATATATATATATATATATATATATATATATATATATATATATATATATATATATATATATAGCATATAGTATATATACAACATACTCTCTTTCTTCTTTCCTCCTCCTCAAGGAGTTTGTGAATCCCCAAGGAAACTTTGAATTGATTTTAGATTGCCCATCAACTCAAACGGGAAAATGCATGTTCACTAACTTCTAACTGAAACGTAAGATTTCTTCCAGTCATTTAACAACATTATTCTGAGAAGGGGGATCTGTAGGATTGACCTGAGTGTCAAAGGGAGTGTCACACACACACACATACGCACACACACACTCACACAAAAAGGTTAAGAACCCTGTCTTGCATAGTCAGTTGTCTGAGTCACTAAGATATGAAAAGTGGCCCATTTGATCATTAGAGGGAAGAGGTGAGCTCAAGTCTCTCTGGCTCCAAGGCTAGCACTCTGTCCACTCTACCGTGTTGCTTCTCTGTATACATTTTTTAATGTTATTTTTGTTTGTATTTTGGCATTGGTTCATGCAGTCACAGGCAGTGTCTAACCAACAGAAAAAAAAATTTGAAATAGAACCAAGCATTTCTGCACATGGGTCCATATGGTGCAGAACAATATCAGAAAGTAAACAGAATCTTCTGCAGATGACTATTTCTTTGCAGCCAAAAGAGTTCACACTGGGAGACATTCACTGTTCTTGCCACTATTCCTGTCTGATTATTGATATCTAGCAAGGCATAAAACAAAGAGACACACTCACCAAAAGCGTTTGTTACTATCATGGATAATATTGGGCAAAACACTGAAGTGGAAGTAGCATTCTTTCTACAGGAGATCTTTCCATGTATTTATCCCAGGCAATTAATCAATCAATCATCAAGAATTTATTAAGTACCTTCTAAGTGCCAGGTATTGTACTAGGCAATGGTCCCACAATGACAAAAATGAAACAATTTCTGCCCTCAAAGTAATATGGAAGAAGATGAAATCTAATATGTATTCAGAGAAGTAAATGCAGATAGAAACATAGATAGATAGATAGATAGATAGATAGATAGATAGATAGATAGATACATAGATAGATAGATAGATAGATAGATAGATAGATAGATAGATAGATAGATAGATGGAGATAGAGACCCACCTTCTACAGGAAGTCTTCCCCAACCACCCTTAATTCCAATGCCTTCCCTCTGTTAATTATTTCCTATTTATTCTGTAACCTACTTTGTAATTGTTCTTTTGCCTGTTGTCTCTCCCATAAATTGTATGTCCCTTGAAGGCAAGGCTGTCTTTTTCAATAGTTGGAGTAGAGGAAGGAGAATGTTCATCACTGGGTAGAGGGTACTACTCTACCCTCAAAATATTGCCATGGGGGAGGGGCACTCTTCTTTACACTGGGGGTTCTCCATATTCCAGGTAGGAGATTGGACTGGCAGTAGGATGTGGTAGATACCTTGTGATGGTACAGATGGAAGTGGTTGCTTTGGGGCAGATGGAAGATGCTTTCCCTGGCTCCTAGAACCTTTCCTCAGGGAACACACTGCACCTAGCAGAAAATGGAAGACTCAGAGAATAAACTGAGGCAGAGTCTGAGGTTTTATCATTTGAGGAGGCTGGCTATGAGGCAGCAGCAAAAAGTGGTATATTCAACTGCATTATATATATGTATCTATCTATCTATCTATCTGCTACATGTATATATACCATATGCTACCTACAAATACTCACTAATACTCAAGTTATATATATACAGTGGGGCAGCTAGGTGGCATAGTGGATAGAGTGGACTTAGGAAGATATGAGTTCAAATCCAATCCCAGCTACTTACTAACTGTGTGGCCCCGAGCATACTTAACCCTGTTTTCCTTAGTCTTCTCATCTGTAAAATGATCTAGAGGAAAAAATGGCAAACCACTCCACCATCTTTGCCAAGAAAACCCCAAATGGGGTTACAGAGAGTCAAACATGACTGAAATAATCAAATAATAACAAAATAGAAAGGTGTCATATAAATGTGTGTGAATATAATAAATTCAAAGTAATTTGGGGGAGGGGAGTACTAACACTGGCAGAATCCAGGAAGACCTCTTATACAAGTTAGGCTTTCAGTTTATTAGCTGATCCTTGAAGGAAGCTAGGAGTTCCAAGATGGAGGCAGAGTATTATAGACATAGGGTATGTCTTTGAAATGACATGGAAGCAGAAGATGAAATGTTATACATGGGAAAAAGCAAGTTGGGTAGAATGGCTGGGGACATAAAGTGTTTGGCAGGAAATCTTGCATAATCAATATGGAGAAATAGACTAGAACTATATCATAAAGTGGTTTAATGCCAAACAGAAAGGTTTTTCGTTTGTTTGTTTTATTTTTGTAATTCATCCCAGAGGCAATAAAAAACTACTGAGACTTTTTGAGTGGGGGAGGTGGCATGGTTTGGGGGTGGCTTGGTCAATCCTACACTTCAGCAATTTAATTATATTAATTTTTTTTTAAATGGCCTCTGGTTTATTGGTTCATTGGCCAGCTGGTTGACTGGTCAATACTAACATTGATGAGAATATATGAGTTGTGACTCAGCAATAACCTAAAAAGTCAAAGTACTTTGAACCTGGATGAGCTTTTCTGGTACTCTAACATCTAGGTTCAGTATATCATTTCAAATTAATAACTCTTTTTAATGAACCTTTGTCTTCCTTTACTTAGTTATATACCAATCCCCATGGCAAAACCATGATCTTTATTTACTTTTTGTCCCTCAAAAGTACCATCATGGATCCACCATCATCCATTCATAGATTCTATAGCCCTATGTATATGGTTCTATTGTAAAATTTAGTTGAATTCAGGAAGAGTTTCTTGAGTATCTACAATGCCTCCCAGCACAGTTTTAGGTGCTATGTGGGAAACAACTGATAAGGCATTGTCTCCAATTCAGGAAAGACTCAATAAATATTTAGTGACAGACTGCTTAGCCCTATTTCTCTCTAAACGTGGAGAAGTTGAGAAGGAAGGGAGGAAATAGAATGATGTGGCAAAGAAGAATTAAGATTATAACTTGAGGACCTTCACTTTCTCATATCAGTGATTTCACTCATCAAATGGCTTGCAAAAGAGATTGATGTCATCTGTGCCTGAAATGGGTCAACTCACCATGTTGACTACAGGTGAATGTAAAGGTGACTATGTCTTAATCATAAAGATGCCTCATAGTCAAGTGAATTGATCTACTTATATTTCTGAAGATAGTTTCATGTCACCAAGATATGGTATTACACTGGCAAGAACCATGCAATCTGGTTACTAAGGAATGTTGAATTTTATTTTACTATCTTTGTCTTTTAAGAAACATCAGCTTATGACAATGGTATGGTATTTTTCCTTCCATTGTTTAAGGTTGGATTCAAAGTTAATAGATGACCTAGTATACTGGATAAGTAAAGATGAGTCATGTTTACCTTTACACATGCTTATTATTAATGCAGCTATCAAAGACATTGCTAGGAAACTGCTTTCAGAGAAGCTCCTGAGTCACTAATTGGAAAGTCAATGGAATCAGCAGTAACCAAAGAATTTGCCACAACCCCGCCCTCTATCCCTGCTTATACAATCTGCTTCAGCTGAAATTGGAAATTCAGAGGAACCTGCCATATGATACAGATTAAGAAAGCACATAGGACTGAAATGTCAAAAGAATCAGGTTCCAATCCTGACTCAGGATTATTAACTTTGTTAGTCTGGGAGGGTCATATAACCCTTTTGAGTCCCAGTTTCCTCATGTGTAAGATGAGGAAAAGGTAAGGAGCTTGCCTTCTTAGATTTACAAGACAATATTGTCATTACTGATGCACAAAAAAGCCCAGAGTTACCTTAGAGGTCACTTCTTCCAAATCATTCCTAAATAAATATCTCCTGGGGCAGCTGGATGGTGCAATGGAAAGAGTACAGGCCCTGGATTCAGGAGGACCTGAGTTCAAATCCTGCCTTAGACACATAACATTTACTAGCTGTGTTACCCTGGGCAAGTCAGTTAAACCCATTGCCTAGCCCCACCCCAAAAAAAAAAGATAAATAAATATCTCCTTTACAATATCCTTGAGAAGCAGTAATCCAACTTATGTTTGGAAACAACTAATATAAGGTCAAGGCAAGTCAACAAGCATTTATTAAGTGTCCACCATGTAGCAGCCACTATGCTAACCTGCTATCTCCAGAGACTGGTCATCCTACTTCGAGCCATCTCTAATAATAAGGATAGTTTAACTTAGATTAAACCTTAATATGCCTCTCTAATTACCACCCATTGATCTTTGTGATGTATCCATAGTCATAAGAAGCAAGGACTTCCCAGGAAGAGTGACCCAGAAAAGGTCAGAAAGATGAATTTCCAGAGTTCACAAGGCAATATCTTTATGAATTGCATCTAGCCTTTTGGAGAGCAGATTAGGATTCAGCTACACTTTTATAAGAATAGCTCACATTATCATAGATAAAAGCTCTTATCTTAACATTCATTGGTCCCCAAAAGAAGATGTAGAACAGGCTACAAAGAAGGCAGCAACAATGAAATCATTTTTATTGGCTGTTTCTATATCAATCCTCTGATGAGATCAGAAGTATTGGGGAAAATATATAACAAACCCAAGCTAGTACTTCTCTTTTCCATTATCAGCCAGTTATCAGAGTAGGATATAACTCTAGGGTTTCTTCTTTCTTCTCCCTTTAGGAATGCAGAGGGGATGCAGGGGCTTTTAGATGTTAGTTCTCTATATTTATCTTCCTGCCAGTTATATGGCTCATTGCATCTAAGCAATCTAATTCCATTCTTGTTATATGAATAGATGAGCCTGTTTCTTCAAAGTTTATTCCAGTGGAATTCAACAGACACCTTGTGAAACAGGATATTCTAAATTTATAGGTACTCTTTTAGGATGGACTTTTAATTGTGTATTGAACTATAATTTCCCCTAAACAATTTACCTGACTTACTAAATAATAAGTACCTTTGCCTTTTGGCAGAGTTTTACTTAAATGTGTATGCATTACTAAAGTTTGTCCCAGTGTTCTCAAAGCTGGTGTCATTGACCACTAGTGTCTTTTGAAGTCTTTGAGCACTGTCACAAAGTTTTGGATGTATGTTACTCTAAGTTAAAAGAAAAAGTAAATAACTGTTTCCTTTATATTTTTTGCTTACCATGCATATGTAATATATAGGTATAACATTCACAAATTGAACAAAGTACCTATTGCACACAGGCACTAACCCCAAAACATGTCAGACCTTGAATTCCATCAGAATAATTGTTCTTTGTTTTTGTTGTGAGATCATTTTTTTTGTTTGTAAATAGTATTTTTTCCAGTTACATGTAAAGATAGTTTTCAATATTTTTTTTTTTTTAAGATTTTGAGTTCCAATTTTTTCTCCCTCCCTCTTTACCTCTCCTAACTTCTCCCAAGACAGCAAGCACTCTGGTATAGATTACACATGTATAATCATGTTAAATATATTTTTACATTAGTCATGTTGTGAAAAAAGAAACAGAACAAAAGGGGAAAACCATGTGGAAAAACAAGTTAAAATAGTATGCTTCCATATGCATTCAGACTCCATGATTCTTTCTTCGGATATGGATAGCATTTTCCATCATGAGTCTTTTAGAATTGTCTTTGGATCATTGAATTGCTGAGAAGAGCTAAGTCTATCAGAGTTGATCATCACATAATATTGATGTTATTATGTACAATGTTTTCCTGGTTCTGCTCTCTTCACTCTGCATCGGTTCATGTAAGTCTTTTCCAGTTTTTTTGAAGTCTATGTGCTCATCATTTCTTATAGCACAATAGTATTCCATCACATTCATATACCACAACTTATTCAGCCATTCCTCAATTGATCCCCTCAATTTCCAATTCTTGGCCACCACACAAAGAGCTGCTATAAATATTTTTGTACATGAAGGACCTTTTCCCTTTTTATGTTCTCTTTGGGATACAGACTTAGTAGTGGTATTGATGGATCAAAGGGTATGCACAGTTTGATTGCCTTTGGGACATAGTTCCATATTGCTATCCAGAAAGCTCTCCAGGAAAAAAAAAAATTCCTTATTGAAGAGAAACTGCACATGTGTGAGTCTCCCATAATCATGGCCAATTTCAACACTCAGTGTGTCACAGTTCTAAATAAGGAATGCTATATTGTAGGGTGGTAATGGGTGGACCTTGAGTCAATGTGTATTAGAGGTGGCACTCTCACCTAAGTCTCCCTGTATTCCACAGACAGTTTTTCTAGCAAATATATTATTCTGCCCCCAGAAGCTACCTGGAGACATACTTATTCTAAATATTGGCTGAGTATTAGATGTGCCCTTTGTGATCACAAAGAGAAGAAAATTCTAAACTCTTTCTAGATTAAACTGAGTCTACACCTCATCAATAAGTTTCAAGGGAGAGCCACTAAAGCAGTGGAACTGATGTGGTGCTTGGGTGCTTGTGCTTGGGTGCTTGTGCTTGGGTGCTTGTGCTTGGACCCCAATTTCTCCCTAGCCTCAGAAACGCTATCCCTGACAGTTTTTCCCCAGCCCAAGGACCCTGTGCCTAGCAATTACTCATGAGTGGGACCCAGCAAGACCCTTATCTCTCTCCCTAGTGCAGCTCCAAACAGCACCTGAAGGAATTCTTAGTTTAAACTGGCTTTGCCCTGGGTTGTAAAGACATACTACTGCCCTACCTCATTATCTATATGCTGGGCTCCTCATTAACTGTATTCTAGACTTAAGACATATGTATACTCCCTACATCTATCTTGTCACACAAGACATTGATTGGTGGCAGACTGGACAACTCTCAGTTAGCCTGAGCTCTAGTTAACTTAGTGCCGTAGCAGGCCTAAAACCACACCTCCATGTGGCCCCCTTGTGGGCTTTTCCTAATGAACTCTGGGTAAAACACCTGCGCAGTAGGTACAAGAAGTGCATGTTTCTTTAAGAACTGGCCACTCCTTAACCACTCCCTAATCCCACCCTGAGTCCCCTAGTTAGCATATTTGGCACATGTTTTATTGTATTTTATCCTATATAAACTGTAACTGTACCTCTCTAAAGTTGCAGGATCCTTTAAGTATCCTTGCCCCCTGAAAAGCGTAACAATAAACTTTGCCACCTTGGCTTAAAGAATGCTTGAGTCTGTGAATTCATTCCAGATGACCCATGTACTTTAGTCTTTGAGGAGTCACAACCTCTTAACCTCTCAGCCCACAACAGAACCAATTGCTTACATGAAGCATTCTTTCTCTCTGGAAATTGTGCACTTCTGCCACAAGATAGATGCTCTCAGGTGGCCAGAGTTCTCTACTTCAAACATAACTGAATGGGGAAAGAAGGGAAAAGCAGCAGGTATATTCAATATATTTTTCTCTTTTGTTCCTGAGGAGTAGAGATGTGAACAATACACACACACACACGCACACACACACACACACACACACACACACACACACACACACAGAGAAAAGGTCATAATTTCACAATACACTTATTAAAAAGCCATTGGGGTGAAATTAAAGGCAAACAGGAAGTTTTGCAATTATTTAAGAGTAAATTTTACTGATGCCTGGCAAAAAAATTAAAACCAACACACACTTTAGAGCATAGATTTGTTAAATCTCCTGCCAAGATTATCATAATGTCTGGACAAAGCAGGAAGAGGAACAAAGTTTCTATCAATTCATCATCTCTAAATTCAGTTCAATTCAACAAGTATTTATCTAGTGCATTTTCACATCTAACAAGGACCCTGGATATCATCGTTGAACACTACCTTAATACCTTAGTTCCTTAGAATTCATGAAATATGATTCCTTTAGAATAAGTCACAATCCCCTGACTTAACTATACATATGTGGCAAAAGAAATTGCCTCTGGTTTTCCATTTCACCCTTTACCTTATTTCCAATTATCTACCTAATAAAGATATAATCTTCCTTTGCTCTACTCTAAATGCATCAGATACATTATTAGTTTTGTGAAAATTCATTAAACCAACTTCAATTAAGTTGTTAATTTGTGTTACATACTTAGACAACCAGGTGGGGCAATGGATAGAATGTTGGACCTGCAGTAAAAAGATCGGTTTAAATTCAGCCTCAGACACTTATTAGCTTTGTGATCCTTAACAAGTCACTTAACTTCTGTCTGCTTCCATTTCCTCATCTGTAAAATGGGGTAACAATTACACTATCTCCCAAGGTTGTATGAGGATTAAGTGAGAGAGTATTTGTAAAGCACTTTGCAAAACTTAAAGCTATTAGAAACTAGGGGAGACAGAATGATCTGCAAAGGTATTCTTACCCTCTTACCCCAAGTCATAGCTGAATAAAGAACAAGTGCTATTATATGAATTGGAACTCAATGAAGAAAAGCATAAAGCTTCTTGGAGAAATTAGCAGCTGACTGCCTTGAAGTCACTGTTTGGCAGATAGTAGGCTCTTAAATGCCTGTTAATTGAGGGGAAACAGTAATTTCAATAGAAAGCATACATTCAAGTTGAAGAATACATTATATAATACTAAACTAACTATTTTTTTGACAGAATTATAAAACAGGTAGGGCAGCTAGGTGACACAATGGATTGAATCAGGAAGATTCATCTTCTTGAGTTCAAATCTGGTCTCAGACACTTAGTTGTGTGACCCTGGACAAGTCATTTCACCCTCTTTGTCTCAGTTTCGTCGTCTGTAAAATGAGTTGGAGAAGGAAATGGCAAACCACTCTAGCATCTTTGCCAAGAAAAACCAAAATGGAGTCCAGAGAGTTGGACTGAACAACAACAATAAAAGCAGGTTGATTGGAGATTATATGGTCTACCTAAGTTTCATGAAAATATTTGACAAAGCGTATTATGTAAATTTTGTGGGCAAGATGGTGAGATGATAGCATAGCTAGTTGGGTTTGGAACTGGTTGAGGGATCAGACCCAAAGAGTAGTCGTCACATGTTTTGTTGTTAACTTGGAAGTTCTCCAGTATGATGTCTTAGGAATCTGTTCTTGGTCTATATAATTTTCACCTACTACAAAGTTAGTAGTATACATTGGATACAGCTAATACACTGGATAGCAAAGATAAGATTCAAAAAGATCTTGACATAAGGCAGCTAGGTGGAGCAGTAGATAGAGCACTGGCCCTGGATTCAGGAAGACCCGAGTTCAAATGTGGCCTCAGACACTTGACAATTACTAGCTGTGTGACCCTGGGCAAATCACTTCACCCCATTGCCTTGCAAAAAAAAAAAATCTTGACAATTTGTAACATTAGGCCAATTCAAATATGACAGCATGTAATGGATGTGAATATAAAATCTTACATTTTGATTTAAAAAATCAGCTTCACTTATGTAAAATGGGGAAATATAGAAATGTCATAATTTCTTAGGATGATAAACTCCAGATGAGACAGCATTGGGATATTGTAGCAGCAGCAACAGCAACACAAACAACCACTACCATCTAATTCTGTCTTACTTTTCATTAGGAGATGCATACTACAAATAACGAGAGAGGTCATATTACTACTGAACTCTGCCTGTTTTGAGCATTGTTTTCATTCTGGCTTACTCATTTTAGGAAAGATTTTTGATAAGTGTCCCTAAGGGTGGTCAGAAGTATAGTTAAAGTACTCCAGATCATGCTGCATGTGAGCCATTTTAAAGAAGAAAATAAACAAATAAATAAAGACGAAATAGGATGTTTAGCCTAAAGAAGGACAGACTCAGAAGGACATAATAGCTGTTGTCAAGTTCAAGGACAGTTATATGTAGAAAGGGAAATATTTGTTGTGCATGTCCACAGAGCATAGAACTTGAAAGAATAGGTAAAAGTTGCAAAGTGGCAGATTTTTGCTTGATGTAAAGAAAAAAATTTCTTAACTATTAGAGCCATCCAAAAGTTAACCAGACTATCTTGTGAAATCATGGGGCTTTAAGCAAAGGTTGGGTGATACTTTGTGAGTATTGAGAGATAGCTAATTCTTTTCAGAGGGCTGGGTGGGGTTGATCTAAATGGCCCTGAGGACCCTTCCAACTCAGAGATTCATGGAGTTCATGCATAGGAGGAGTTCACTGGAGGAATGGCAGAGTGCAAAGACGAAGGGAAAACTCAAATAAGAAGACAAAAATGAACAAATACTGAACATTGGTACTGACATCACTCGGTCTAGTTTATCCAGAACATGAAATAGGTGGAAGGGGACTAGTGTGAGATCAGGCTGGAAGGGTAAATCGGAGTGAGATTTTGGAGGGCCATAAATACTGGAATAAGGAGGTTGGGTTTATATAGTCAGTAATCAGGGAGAGAGTATTTGGGTTAGGTAACTCTATTAAGGTGTTTTACTCTTTGTCAACTATTCTACCCTAAGCAATACCTTAAGTGTCTTTATGTTGAGAGACTGAGAGCTAACATTAGGCAGCACTTCCAGAATGGCTCATTCTTTAGTGTGAGGATTTCTTCTAGTATTAAGAAATAATTTCTTCTTAAATATCAATCAGTAAGTCAACAAGTACTGATAAAAGGCTTACTATGTGCCAGGTCGGGGCAGCTGGGTGGTACATTGCATAGAGTACTAGGCTTGGAGCCAAGATCCAGGTTCAAACCTGGACTTAGATACTAGCTGTGTGACCCTGGGCAAATCACTTAGCCCTTGTTTTCCTCAGTTCCAAATTTGTAAAATGGGGACATACTAAAGAAGAAAATGGCAAACCACTCCAGTATCTTTGCCAAGAAAACCCTGTGGGGTCATGTAAAGTCTGACACAACTGAATGACTGAACAACCACATGTGCCAGGTAATATAAAATGGCCTAGGGACACAAACGAAAGCAAAAACACAGTCCCTCCCCTCAAGGAGCTCACATTCCAATAAGAAGAGGAAGGGAGAAAGAAATAAGCATTTGTAAAGTGCCCACTCTGTGCCAGGCATTCTGCTAAAGACTTTCTACAAATATTCTCTTTGTTCTTCAGGACAACCCTGCAAATTGGTGTTATTATTATGCCCATTTTACAGTTGAGACAAGCAAGTCTCTTATCCAGGACCACATAGCTAAGGCTGGACTGAACTCAGGTCTCCATGACTCAAGGCCCAGAAGCAGCTACCTCTGAGGAGGTAACATGCAAACAGCCATGTATCTTCAAGATTTATACATATATATACATACATACATACATACGTACATACATATATGTGTGTGTGTGTGTGTGTATATATATATATATAGTATTAATGGGAGGTAATCTAAGTGCAAAGACACTGGCAAGAGGGAGGAGACAGGTGTGGTCAAGAAAGGTTCCTTTCTGAAGGTGGGATTCAAGCTGAGTATTCAAGGAAGCTAGCTGAGCCAGCAGGTGGAATGAGAAGAGGGAGTATCCCTAGTATGGGGGACAACCATTGTAGAGACAGGCAGGCAGTGTTGCAGTGTAAGCAACAGCAAAAAAGATAGTATTGCTTTAGAGTAGACCAAGCCGGGGGGGAGTAAAGCATAAGAAAACTAAAAAGATAGGAAGAAATCAGGTGGTATAGTTGTGCTTTTGAATTTCAATGGATTGCTAAAAGCTATTTAAGTTCAAATTATGTAATCTTGAGAGGACAATATTTGACTTTTATTGAAGCCACAAGGTTAACACATAGACACCAGATGTTGGGTCAGATTTAGCTTTGAAGATCACATAGCCAAATCTCTGGAGTTCTCCTGAGGCTATAATCCCATCAATTAGGCTTTTGTTATCTCCTACTCCCAATCTCCCAATTCTCCTTACCCTTAATTTAGCCTAGCCCTTCATTATCTTACTTCCCTATGGCCCCAGGCCACTTCCCACCCTTAATCCTAGCTCCATTCTCCCTTGGTTGGTGCAAGTCATTAGCATTCTATTACCTCAAGGTCCCTGCAAACTACTTGGCCCTCCTAGATCTCTCCTACAGTCTTTCTGTATATAAGGTCCATCTTGTCTCCATTAAGATGCTCAGATTCTTGTAATCTATCCACTGCTCAGATTTTTATAACCTAGCCAAAGGTTCATAGACATTCATATTCCTTAAAAGTCTGGCTAATATGGAGGATCTTTAATAAACCTTGTCTTTGGCTGGAAAAAAAAAAGTCAGTCATTCAATAGGGTTATTAAGTAATATTCTTGGTACTGGAGGAGATATAAAAAAAAAAGGAAAGAAAGAAATTAGTCCCACCTCCAAGATCTTGAAATCCAGGGTTGAATTTATATTGGATTTATATTGGTTGGATAGGTTTATGTAGTTGAAAGGGGAAGAAGAGAGGAAGAGATAGTTGCACAAAGCAATTTGATCAAGTTAGAATGTGTCAAGTGAGTAAGAGTACCATTGTAGTCTGAGGGTTTTTTGTCATATACATACACATATATACACATACATACATATATACATATATGTATATACATATACACATGTATATGTGTGTATATGTATGTGTATATGTACATATATGTGTATGTATATAATTTCCATGCATATATGAATATATTTCCATATATAATATATTTATATTAATATAATAGATATTATATATGATAGATATTATATATAATAGATGTTATGTGTATGTATATATACACATATACACATATATACATACACACACATATATGCATATATACATATATATGTATAACAAGGAAGGGAGTACCTATATGTATGTGTGTATGTGTGTGTTCCATATATATATATATACATACACATATACATATTATATATATATATACATATACATATACATATACATATTATATATACATATATATGTATATATACATATATATACATATATATATATATATATATATATATATGTATATATATGGAAATCAATACAACACAGGACAGCCAAACCATGCCACTTGGACCTCTTCAGCTTCCCTGAATTTCCCTTCTGGAGGGAGGGATGATGAACCTACAACTTCTTATTGAAAGCATTGTGGTATCTTTATTCTTGCCATGGAGTGAAGATGATCATACCCACAGTTCTTTGGTGACATTCCTTGGTCATGTCCCTTCTGTAGTCTTCTTCCATCAGCTTTAGGATTAGGTGGTAACTCTCAGGCCCACTCTTGGGGGTCAGTATTTGGTCCTAGTTTTCAATGCTTCAACTGCTGTTTGGATATAAAAGGGCCCTTCCTTGCTACGCTTCCCTTTGCCCTACTGTCCCTGATTTCTTCTCTGTGCTCCCTTAGGTGTCTCCAGTGACCTCCCTCCAAACCTGCCAAATAAAATGGTCTGTTGCATTTCCACATATACTGGCTCATCTGGATTTTCTCTGAATCTCCTTTTGTCATAGCAACAGACACCTAATAAGTGCAAAGTCTTATGAGATCAAATGATGGAGAAATCACATTCATCTGTGAGGATCTGGGAAAGCTTACTGGAGTAGGTGACATTTGTTTTGGGTCTTAAAAAGATGGGTAAGATATGAAAAGTTAGAAATTGGGGAAAGGAATTTTAGGCACAGAGAATAAAGCATCTCCTGCATCTAAACTTAAACTTCTAAAAGAAAAGGAAATGAAGGCAATGAACAAAAACCCAGTCATATGACCCCATATAGATATCATCATTAATCGAGTAGTTGGTTCACTAATCAATTAGGCTGAGTTTTACTGTTAAGCACCACAGTTCATAACTTTATCTTTTCAACAGCTGTGAAAGTAATCTCACTATCATGGCAGATATCACCTCAGTGCTTCTTACTGATTAAGGAAATTTTTTTTTTTACCAGCACCTCAGGTCTGAATTTAGGCCAAGGTCTTGCATTTACTTCCAATTTTAGTCAGGTTATTATTATAACTGAAGTGGATTTTTAAGAGCTCTCAATGATACAAGTCACCATTGTACACTGCCCTTGATAGCTTTCTTACTCATTCCTTTTATTATTAATTAATATTCATGAATGTCTATTAAGGTCATGTCACAATATTCTGTGCTATTTTATGAAGTGACTTGCATAGAAGGCACCGTATGCATGCGTGTGCATGTATATATTACATCAGAGGTTAATTTGTGGGCTTATTTTATTCATATTTCATTAATTATTGGCTTAGTGGAAGGCACCCACGATGACCTAAGTTCTTAGTAATCAGAGGGACAGAATATTAGTATTCATTTATCACTTGGGCAGGTCACCTAGGTGGAATGATTTTCCTTCACCAGAATAGCCTATGACAGGTAATGAATGAGTAAAAAACCTTCTTCCCAGAAAAGTCACAAAAACTCCGGAGTGATACTAACTGCCAATAAAAGTGGAACACCATTTCTTAGGCAGACAAATATTATTGGTCTTTTCCAGACAATGTCCAGCAAGTATTTGATAAGTCTTATGGTATAAAAGCCATACCTGCTAAATGATATCAACTATGAGATTCAGTCCTCTTCACAGCATCATCAGCTCATAGGAGGAACTCAGAGATCAGCTGATCCAACTCTGCTTCCTAATGTTTTAAGTAAGGAGGAGAGGATGGGGTGGCCTCTCAAATCCTGATACCCCAAGATCTATGATTTATCATTAGTATTATTGGTTCATTTTTTAAAATTTCACCACAGTACCTTTAGGGTATTTTTCTTATTCTGTTATAGTCTCCTTTCTCCTCCTTTGTAATCACACCCAAAGTATCATTGTTTTTAGAAAGGATATGTCAATTGACTTCCCTATGGATCAACAGGTCATACCAATAAATACAAGATCAAAACTCTCTTCTCTGACTCCCTTTATGTGTCATTTCCCAACATTTAAATGTAAGTTCCTTTCTTTTAGCTCTAGGACTCTATAAGGGCAGATACTGTCTCAAGTTTTTGCATTAATATTACTAAAGCTTAGCACTAAGTATTTAATAATTCCTTTCATTCATTCATTCATTCATTCATTCATCAGAGCTAGTAGCCCAATGACTCTTTCACCATGAAATCAAAGAAAAACATGACTTCAGGGATCTTTGATTTCTTCTATTGACAAAGACTGTGACCTCTTCATGTCTAATGAGATAGCCTTCCAGAGTCAAAGTGGCTCAACCATCCATCCATCCATCTGTGGTCAACCTGGAGAGGACCTTCTCTTCTAAGGCTGCCTTCCCAGCTTAGTAGGCTCTCCCCAAGTTTCTGCTCTGCTGTTTTATAGTGTGGAAGAAATGAAAACCATCTATAGGATTTTAGTCAGATGAGAACTTCAATGACATGACAGTTTGCTACCAGAGGAAATTCACTAGAGGAAAGTGACCATGACCATAAACAATACGAGAGCAAAAAAGAGTCTTTCTGTTCCTGTTCCCACTCAGTAGGTGCCTTAGGAACAACATTACTGTCCAGGTGTGTGTGTGTGTGTGTGTGTAATGCAGGTACTAGGGATGGGTTTGTATAGTTGAGGCAAATAAGTAAATAATATAACTTGAATATCAGTTACACTGTGGAACTACTTGGGGGGAAGGGGAGAACAAGGAAGCTTTGCAAAAGGCCCTGGGAAACGGAAGGAAGACACAGCTGATTTTGGAGCAATTAAAACCCAAGAAGTAACTTATTAAAGCAGAGGTTATGACAGCAATATAGTTGGCCTGCCAGTTAATAAGTCACATATTACCATGATCCATTCCAGGGAGGTGACTAGAGAGAGGGAAGCCAGACTAATCATAATAAGAGCTCAAGTTCGTTAAGAAGTTGTGAAATTGTGGAGCAATAATTTCTCAAACTTCCTCAGGGACTTGATACTTAACAAGGAACTAAAAATTAAAAAAAAAACTTCTGGCCTTTAAGGGACTTTCTTTTAAACTAATTGGTATAAAAGACGTTATATGGGGCTTTGATGAAAGCCTATCGCATATTATGTATGCTTTGTATAAATTTACACCTCTATTAATGTTACTCACATGGCCTTGAAGTGCTTCCTGGAGATCTATTTCAGAAACTTCTTTTATTCTCTGGGGGAATTTCTTCCTCCCTAGTACTTGAAAAAAATGGGAATATAAATGACTTTACTAATGTAAACCTTCACAGAAATGAAGCCCTGATGTCTAAAAAACTAACCAATAGGGACCCCCCCCCCAGGAAAGTATACTTTCTTCTCTTGTTTCATTTGCATCTGGCTTTAAGAGGAAGAGGACATTCTAATTGGAAAATATTGATTTCTGGCATGTACCTTTTTTGTCTCTGATTGAGAATGCACTCTTAGCAATGACTTCACTACCTCAAAAATCTGCTTTTGTGTCTCTGTGGATAAAGCCATCACTTTCATTGAGGGAAATTGGGATCTCTCAACCATTTAGGAAATATTCTTCAGGAGTTAAGTTACAGTCCAAGTGTTGACTGTGCTTGTAGCAAACCAAGTGAAGAACCCTTCTGAACTTGTCTGATTATCCATCAACATGTAAGTTGCCTGTTACCATTCTCATACTTGAAGAATTTCTAGCTTGTTGGCACCTGTCAAGCTTGGCACTCTATTGTCCTAACCTTGAGAATCTACAGCCATCTCCATGCTGCTGGGAGACATGAGAAGAGAATAAAATAAATAATAATATGACAAAGTAATAAAAGAAGATCGTTTCTTATCCTTGTACCATCCTCATGTAGATCTTTGATGAGCCCACCAGGGTAAATAGTAAAGAGTATCACAAACATGACTGTGTCAAACCTCTGCCTAGAACATACTCCTTTAGCTATATACTCTAGTTCCAGCAAACTTTAAAAAAATAAAATAAAGACAGAAATAAAATAGGCTCTACCAGCATGGTAGAATGGGAAAGACCCTAGTGTCAGGAGACTGAAGTCTTAGTCTTAGCAAGAGCCAAATCAGTTACAGCTAAGTGGCACAGTTACACTGGATAGAGTGCTTATCCTGGAGGCAGGAACACCTGAGTTCAAATCTAGCCTAAACACTGATAAGCTGCATGACCTTGGTGTGAGTCACTTAACCTCTATTTGCTTCCATTTCCTCAACCATAAGATGGGAAAAATAATAGCACCTACTTCCCAGAGTTGTTTTGAGGATCAAATGAGATAATATTGGTAAGGTACTCAGCACAATGGCTGGCACATAGTAGGCACTTAATAAGTGATTTTTCCTTTCCCCCTTCCCTACATTTAAAATAAGTCTGATTGTTCTAAAACTAAGGGAACTCTAGTATCTGCTCCAAAGCTATATGACAGAGTTGATAGGGACCTAGAGTTAGAATCAAGACCTGAGTGAATTTTGACTCAGGAAATTATTCAAATGGCTATGTAACACTACCTAAATCACTTAATCTTTCTTAAACTGTTTCCTCGTTCTTAAAATGTGAGGAAGCTGTATTTGATAGTATTGAAGGTCCTTCCCAGTGATAAGTTAATAAGGCCTTGAACCTGGAAGACACTGTGAAAACTTATCTTTCTAGGGCCCACATTTCTAGAGAAGAGAAAACTGAGTCCTAGAGAAACAAAACACAGCCCTAGGGAAGAGAAAATTCTTCCTGGAAGGGGAGGTATTTATGAACTAAAAGTTCAAAGAGGAATCATTGTATAGCGGAAAGGATATTGTATTTGGAGTCAGAGAACCAGGGTTCAAATCCTAGTGTTGACATTAGCTACATATGTGACTTTGGGAAAGATGTTCAATCTTTTCCTTGGTTTGCTCACCTGTGACAATCGAAATTACATTAGATGACTTCTAAGGTCCCTTGGCTCTAAATCTATGATCTTATGAACAGTGGCTATGGGAGCTAAAACTTCTACTGTGAATTCAGGCTGCATTAATAAGGCGATGGTTTAGAATGGTGGAGGTGATAGCCCTCTGTTTTCTGCGCTGATTGGACCAAATATGGAGTACTATATTGAATTGTGGATGTCACATTTTAGGAAAGACGTTGACAAACTGGACCTCATCCAGAATGGTAATGGAATCATGATATTGCACAATTAATTGTAGAAACTGGGATGTTTAGCCTGCAGAAGACTTTAGGGGGTTGCCTGGGTTAGCTGCCTTCAAGTACTTGAGGGGTTATCCCATGGAAGAGGGATTAAAACGTGTTCTGCTAAAGTCCCAGAGGACACAGCTAACAACAACTGATGAAAGTTACAGTACCATGTAAGGAAAAACTTCCCAATAACTAGAGGTGCCCCAAAGAGGAATGCACTATTGAGAATAAATAGGCTGGTTTTCTGTCCAGGTATGGAATGGACTGGCTGGCTGGCCTCTGAAATTCCTTCCAACTCTGAGATCCTGCTACTTTGTCACCCCCCTCTAAGATTTTAAAGTTACCTCTCCTGAAGAAGGGAAAAGCTATCTACTCCTAGGGACTGAGGAATGGCTCAAAGAAGCAAAGCAAATTCAGCATATCAATGAGATCCCACACCCCAGTTTCTTTGGTTCATTTAAATAATTGTTAATTGGTGAGCAGTTTGAAAAGATGAAATCAAACCATCTAAGAGTCACTGAACAAAAAGATATTGTGGTCACTATGACTGAAATGGGTTCCTTTTAGACAAAAGTCTGATTAAAATATATGCCATCCCTTTTGCCACACTTGGAGCCTAACCCAATTTGTCAACAGATCTGTGCTAATCTCCTTACCACAACTATGATGAGGATTTGGGAGTTTTCTTAGTCTGCATTTTCATGACTCATTATTTCACTATTAAAATTCAACTTCATGAAAATCCATTCCTTCCCCTACAATTTCTCACTTTATCTTTCATTTCCTCTTCCCCTAGAGTACAATGGGACTCTCCCACTAGTGGTTCTCAGGTATTTCCAGTCATAATTTAGCTTGCTTTCCTAGGAGGGGATTGCTTCCCCTCCCAGCTAATCCAGTTGCTAGAAAAGGATAAGGGACTAGATCAGCTGGGGAGCACAGAGTACATAGCAGAGAAGAGTCACAAGGTAGGATTAAGAAGTATGTAAGCCTAGGTTAGGAACCTAACATCTGATGCAAATAGATTGATCTGATAGCCAATGTAGTGGCATATCAGGATGACTACATCAGGAATCACAGAATCACAGAAGTTCAGAGTTGGAAGGGATTTCAGAGGTCATCTGGTTTAACCCAGACCTAAATGACACTTTTCCCTCACTCCAACATAACAACTGATAAATGGTCATCTAGTCTTTGCTTGAAGAAGTCCATTGAGTGAGCACCAATACCCATTAACATGACTTTTGTACAACTGTAATTGTCAGGATTTTTTTTTTCCTGATATTGTTTAAGTATTTTCTTTGCAGCTCCCACTTATTACTACTAGTTCTGTCTACTGGGGTCAAGCAGAGCAAACCTAATACCCTTTCTCCATTAGAACCCTTCAAAATATTTGAAGACACCCCTCCTACACACACACACACACACACACACACCACACACACACACACACACACACACACACACACTTCTTTTATTAATTCTAAACATTTCAAGTTCCTTTAGCCAGTGACATAAACTTGAGACCTTTCATCATTTTGGTTGTCCTCCTTTGGGAACTCTTCAAATTATGAAAGTTATTCTAAATATGTGCTGCCCACCACTAAAGATGGCACTCAAAATACAATCTTTTCCAGGCTTGAGCACAGTGGGACTATTGTATTCTTATTCTTAGAAAGTGTCTTCATAAATGATTTCTAAGATAACATTGGCTTTATTACACTGTTGACTTCACATTGAGCTTGTAGTACATTAAAATCCTTAGAACTTTTTTTCAGAGAGTATCTTGGCCACACTTTTTACCATCTTCTATAAAGTTTTGTTTGTTTGTTTGTTTTAATGAAAAAAACTGGCTTTGACCCCTGGCTTTAAGATTCATAAGTTTAGAGTTATCTTCTTGTTTTTGTTCTGTCTTTCAGTCATGTCTCACTCTTTATGACCCCACAGACCATAGCATGCCAAGCCCTTCTATCCTCCACTATCTCTCTAAGTCTGCCGAAGCTCATGTTTGTTGCTTCCATAATACTATCTATCCTCTTCCTCTGCCATCCCCTTCTCCTTTTGCCTTCAATCTTTCCGAATGGGTCCTGTTTTCTCATTATTTGGCCCAAGCATTTAAGTTTCAACTTCAGTATTTGACCTTCCAATGAATAGTATGAATTAAATTCCTTAAGTATTAACTGATTTGATCTCCTTGCTGTCCAAAAGACTTTCAAAAATCTTCTGTAGCACCATAACTCAAAAGAATTGATTCTATGACACTCAGCTTTACTTATAGTCCAATTCCTACACTCATAAATTGCTACTGGAAAAACCATGGCTATAACTATACAGACCTTTGTGGGAGAGGTGATGTCTTTGCTTTTTTAGTATGCTGTCCAGATTTGTCAGAGCTTTCCTTCACAAGTTCACCGCCATATGACAAATCACTTCCTCTTTCTGGGTCTCATTTGTCTTTGTATTCCCCTTAGAATAGACTGTGCACATAGTTGTTTACCCCTTCTTGGAGTTATAGTTACAGTTACAGATATCCAATCTGATCTGTAACAGTGCCCGCAAATAATAGGCAAAGTCACCAGAAGAGTGAAGAAACCCTAATCATCTTAAAGCACCCAGCTCAGGATATTTGATTTTGATCATATCTGTCTATCTTCTTGTACTGACCTGTGATTTCCAAGGCAGGTATAGATTTAACTTGAATCTTTTCCAATACATTTGTTACATCATGACTAAATAAGCCTCGCTCTCTGAAACTAAAGATATAATTTAACCTCTAATGAGTTTGAACTTAGATGAGCCATATGGGCACATCCTGTGTGCCTGCAACATGCAATGAAGTCGTGATACTCTTATGCCTTTACTGTCCAAAAGACTAGACAAGGGAATTTCAGATTCAAATGGCCTGGCTCACCCTGAATTGGACCACACAGGACCAGATGAAAGTAGCAATTAAATTTCTAAAATGAGTACAGTAGAGTTAAGTGATCTCCAAGATTCTTTTGAGCTCTAACATTGCATATTTTAAGATCTATGACCTCTCTGGACTCTGTTCTCCCTATGATCATGAATATAAAATAATCACCAGACATCAGAGATAGGATCACAGCTGGATATGTACAACGAAATCAGAGATCTAGTGAGGACATATTTCTGAACTGGCAAGGAGGCCAATCAATGGACTTGGTAAATATTAAGTATCTATTATGTGGCCAACACTGTGCTAATTGCTGGAGGTACAAAGATCAAAATGAATCATTCCCTATCCTCAAGGAAAAGACAAGATCATATCAGTATAAGTCATGTTATACAAGGCTGGATTGGAACTAAGGAAGATTAGTCTTCTTGACTCCCAGCCCAGTGGTCTATCCACTGCACCACCTAGCCATCCACTCTATCTGCTACCAGTTATCAAAGGCATCCCTAACAGCTTTCCAGCCTTATATGAGTATCTCTTCCATGCCTTTATTTGAAGATTCAAGTAAGAAGTTTTAGAGTCAGAAGCACTCTTGGAAATCATCTTAAACAAGCCTCATATTTTAGACATAAGGAAATCAAGGACAAAACCAATTAAATGGCTCACAATCATGGAAAGAGCATTGGTTTTAGAAGGCCTGGCTAGGAGCCCTGATTTTGATACTTAACCAGTATCTACTTCATAAGACTTCTGTAGGAAGTATTATCTCCCTGTCCCTGGAGGTACTGGGCAGCTAATGGCTGCAGTGGATCAGGGCCTGGAATCAGGAAGAGTCACCTTGCTGAGTTCAAATCTGGCCTCAGACACTTACTAGCTGTGTGACACTGAGCAAGTCACATTTGCCTCAGTTTCCTCATCAGTAGGAAGGGGGTGATAATGGTCACTAATGACTAGGTAGCTGACTAGATAGAGTTCTGGGGCTTTCAGGATGACTCATCCTCCCAAATTCAAACCTGGCCTCAGATACTTACTAGCTATATGACCCTAGGCAAGTCATTTCACCCTGTTTGCCTGTTTCCTCATCTGTAAAATGAGCTGGAGAAGGAAATGGCAAACCACTCCATTATCTTTGCCAAGAAAAGCACAAATGGGATCATGAAGGGCTGCCCATGATTGAAATGACTCAACAGTAACAACTACATCATTGAAGGTTTTCTAGAAAGAGGCTGAACTACCTCTTGTTGGGGATATGACCAGTGGGGTTGGAAGTGGGGAAAGGAGACCATTTATAACACTAAGAATCTATGATTCTGAGAACAGTGCAGAATAAATTCTGTCCTGAGGAGAGAATCGTTTTCCCTTAGAAA
This sequence comes from Phascolarctos cinereus, assembly GCF_003287225.1. NCBI lineage: Eukaryota > Metazoa > Chordata > Mammalia > Diprotodontia > Phascolarctidae > Phascolarctos > Phascolarctos cinereus. Next base: position 186,143,157 of record NW_027556402.1, read on the forward strand.
GCTACCCATGCATAGCTGTTTGGCCTTTCACGCAACATTAGATGCACAATAAATACACAGAGGATCATGGAACTTGAAGATACCTATTTAAGGTTCTTGGAAGTCAAATGTCTTGTATAAAGTAAGATCCCACGGAGAGCAAATCACAGATCCAAGATTCAAACATGGGTCATTTGAAACCAAACCCACTGCTTTTTCTATGGCACTGTATAGCTTCTATAAAATGAAGATAAATGTTCTCACCCTTAGGTTACACAAAACTCAGTGGGTACTTGTAAATTACATATTTTCTGCTACTCTAAACAAAATGGATCCCATAAGAGAAGTAGGAATGAAGAGCTACGAACTAGAGTCACCAGGGCTTGTGGGGACCATAACTATTATTTTTTTTAATCAATCAATGAGTGTTTATTAAACACCTATTATATGCTATTCACTGTATTAGACACTGGGGATAAAATACAAAAACAAAAAGAAAACAGTACCTGCCCTCAAGGGGCTTATATTCTAATCAAAAGATAATCTATCATGTCTAAATGTATTCAGAATATATATAAAATAAGTACAAAATAGTTTTTTTTGGGGGGGCAACAGTTGGGGAGATCAGGTGTAAACATAATGAGAACGTATTAAGCATATATTATGTACTAAGTTTGGGTGATATAAATACAAGCAAACAGAAACACAGACCCCGCCCTCAAAGATGTTACATTCAAAGAGGGAAAGATACCCATAAAAGGGAACTGAAAAGGAGTGTATGTGGGAAGAAGAAAGGAACCACATATGGGCATGATTTTATGTTCCAAAGACCTGGATAAGGAAAGGACTCATACAAAGGAGACATTTGAGTTGAGTTTAGAGGGAAGTCCAACTGGCTTCAATGATGAGGATACTGAAATGACTTTACAATACGCTTTATTTTTGGACAGAATGTCAGTGCTTGACTTGAGCATATGTAGGAAGGAAGAAGTTTCAGAAGATGCCCTGCGTGAGCTGTCTGAAACTATGATGGCTGGGGGCCTTCCCATTTGCTCAAACAGAAAATCACTAAGAGAGGAGCTTGGAAGTTGGTTATTAAGCTCTGTGTGGCTAGGTGGGAGCTTATCAAAGAATTTAAAACCACCATGATGGACAGAACAGGATGGACTGAGGACAATGCAAAGATCTACAAAATGGAGAAATGTTTCTTAACATCCAGTGACCAAGTGTACCAGCAGCAATAGCTAGTCTCAGGGGGCAATTTGTCCCTCAACCAGTACTATTAGAAGGGTCAGGATTAAAAAAACTACCATCGTTCATCACGTTCCTCTAACTCCTATAACCAACACATCATTCTCTTACTCTAATTCTTTTTGTCAAATAAGGAACATCTCGTCTTGGCTAGAACATGTCATAGATGGGGTTCAGAAGTGGCGGGAGGGACTGAGGCAAAGAAGCAAAAAGTAATGGAGAATCTCAGCCTTTAATCTTATATATTTATTGCAGATTCAATACTCCAGGGTCAAGGAACTCATTTATTTTGAGTTGCTAGACAGTCAGTTTGGTGCTGCTGAGAACACACAGGGCATTGATGTCAGATTCTTTGATGCCTTCCAGTAAGAAGAAAAGCTTTCTGACCTTGTATTAGGGGTAGAGGGACTGCTTCAGAAGACGGCAATGAGAAGGGCAAGGCTTCTGAAGTAAGTGACCCCCACTACATATACACAAGTAACTAGGGGTTATTAATACATTAAAAATACATTAAAATAGATGATTTATAAATTATGCATTAAATGTATTCAAAGATACATTTTAAAAAAAAAAACATACAACTTGTTGTTGCTGTTCCGCCATTTTAGTTCTTGGCAAAGATACTAGAGTGGTTTGCTATTTCCTTCTCCAGCTCATTTTAGAGATGAGGAAACTGAGACAAAACTGTTAAGTGACTTGCCCAGGATCAAATAGCTAGTAAGTGTGTGAGATCGGATTTGAACTCAGGTCTTCTTGACTCCAGGCCCAGCGCTCTGTGCACCCTGGCCACCTAGTGGCCATCCTAAGGTTACCACTATCAATAGGTGTATGACTTGCAAGGTTGGCCTTCAAGTTTCTTAGAGTAAATAGGGTTGGTAAGAAGACTAGACAGAAAGACGGTAGCTGTAGTGAATGGGTGACAGTGACAATTGTTGACTTCATGTCTCCAGGAGATTTTTTTTCCACATAATCTATAGAAACTAAAGGACAGTCTAAAACCTCCACAAGATCTCACCAATAAACTGGGGCCAAACCTGATGGAAAATGGACCAGCATGCAGAATTATTCTTCTCAGAAGGATAAAAAGGTACTGGACAAACGTTCTAGTTGGGGCACTTTGAGAACCATAACAACAGAGCTGATGTAGAAGAGGCTATCTGTCCTACCAAAAGCCTACTGTTTTCTCTGCCTATAAAATATTCTGTCTAATATTTTCCCAAATGTATTCATTGGTTTGGATAACAATATTTTACCTAAAGGATAGAGAAAATGGGAAATATTTCTATCATAGGGCTTATCAAAGGAAAGAAACAATGTACTCCACATTGCTGAATATTGGCTGAGAATATCAGTCTAATCTTCCAAGTTAAAGGACAGAACTCTTTTAGAAAAAATGTTGGATTTGGAGTCAAGAATAACCTTGGCTTCAAATCTCATTCTAAAACCCTTTTTTTATTGAGTCATTTTTAGTCATGTCCAACTCTTCATTTGGGGTTTTCTTAGCAAAGATACTAGAGTGGTCTGCCTTTTCCTTCACCAGCTCATTTTATAGATGAGGAAACTGAGGCAAACAGGGCTAAGTGACTTGCCCAGGGTCACACAGCTAGTAAGTATCCAAGGCTGGATTGGAACAAAGGAAGATCAGTCTTCCTCACACCAGGCCCAGCACTCTATCCGCCATGCCACCTGGCTTCTCCTTCTAACACTTATTTGTTACATAGCAATTGGGCCAATGTCTAGACCAGAAACTAAGTCCTAGAATATCTAACACTTTTACACCTAGAACTCTTATACTGGGGTCCTAATATTCTGACTGGTGGCTGCTTAATTTTTTCACTGCATCTATGACTGGCTCTAGACATGCTTCAGTCCCCTCCCAGAAGCACGACTAGTCACATGCTTCTGCCCGTGACCTCTCCTTCATCCCCTTTTTCAAATTCTGGAGCCATAACCAAATTGGCTCCGTATCAGTCTACTCTCTCGAAGCAGCTAGGAGGCATAAAGGCCTGGAGTCAAGAAACACTGAGTTCAAAACCAGCCTCAGACATTTACTAGCTGTGTGATGCTAGGCAAATCACTTAACTTCTGCCTCAGTTTCCCTAGCTGTAATAATAGCACCTACCTTGCATGGTTATTGTGCAGAGCAAATAACATATTAATTGTAAAGTGCTTAGCATAGTGCCTGGCACATAGTAGGTGCTTAATAAATGCTTCTTCTCTCCCCGCTCCCATGATTCCACTCACTTTCCAACATGTATGTATTCCCCATCCCTTTATAGGTGTTTCTCTCTTTAATAGAATATAAGCTCCTTAAGGGTGAATTTATATCTCTAGAGCTTATAGCATACCATTTAATAAATGCTTTATTTCATTAATTTATTCACATTTTAAATTCTCTGACCTTAAATTTCATCTCTAAAATGGGAATAATAATACTTGCACGAATGACCTCACAGGGCTGTTGTGATCATTGATTGAGTTAAAGAATAAAAGCACTTTGTAAGCCTTAAAGCCTCCTATAAATATATGTACATGTTGTGTATGCGTGTGCATATACATGCACAGATATACACACACATATCTACAGCAACACCGGCCCAAGTAGTAGCAGCTAGTGGATAGAGCACAAATCCTGGAGCCAGGAAGACCCATGTTCAAATCCACCCTCAGACATTTTACTAACTATGTGAGCCTGGGCAGGTCACTAACCTCTGTTTGCTTCAATTTAGTCATATGTAAAACAAGGGAAAATAATGGCACCTATTTCTTGTTGTTGCTGCTAAGATCGAATGAGATGACTAATTGTAAAGCAATTAGCACAGTGCCTGGCATACAGTACATACTATATAAATGTCAGTTATTATTATTATTTATTATATGAATATATATATATATATATATATATATAATACAAGATATTTTAAAGGTCTTAGTGAAGTTTTAAAATATTAAAGCTTAATTACACAAACACACCCATGCATATGTGCCTGCATGCATATGTACATACATTTGTATGTGCATATGTATGTACACACAGATGCAAAACATATGTACATGTAGATGTATAAATGTATTTGTATATCTCTCTATAATAAATATACAGCAGTGTGTGATTACCCAATCTCCTTTCCTCTTACATAGCACTGAGAAGTTCTTTCATTATTAAAAGGAAATACATTAAAATCCCAGAAAACCAGTTTTATGTTCATCAAGACAAGTATGAACTTGTTCACCCTAGGAGTTTTTCATTATCATGGTCATGGCACATACAGGATGTGATTAAATTTTAGAAACATTTATCTGTGCTTAACTTCACTTAAGTGTGGATTGGGTGTGGGCTGTGACGTGTGAGCTAAGAAAAAACCTTGACAAGTGTGATGAGATGACAGATTAGTGATGAAAGGTGCTTGGGGAGTTACTCTTGTTTTTAAAAAAAAAGACACTAAAGCAATGAGTTTAACTAAAAAAAAATTAAATAAAAATTTAAAAAAGCAACAATCCACATAATGATTTACTCTTGCTCATGGGAGCAGCCATAAAGATAAGAATTATAACCCAACAGCAGTTAGAAAATGGAATGAATATGTTCTGCTTTGCATATTGATTTTAGAGAATGTACCAGGAAGCACAAATAGGAAGGAACCATGAGCTGTTAGGCTGAACTCCAACAGGGACCCAGAGTTTTAGAGCAGGAAGGAAGGGCTCCAAAACCTAGTGAAGTGCTGTGACTTGCCCAGGGTCATTTAGCCAGCCAGTGGTGACAGAGCTCTTGGTCTTCTGACCCTCTTAGAGCAGGGCTCTTTCCAACAAACATTTATTGTCAGTACAGGGAGAGAGTGATGCCCATCAAACCTGAATTTAATATTTGTCCTTTTCAATGGAAACTGTTTCCAGTGTCTCTCAGATAAGCAAAAACAAAGTTAAGATAGAAATAAAAATATAATATGGGAGTGATCACCATTTATTTCAGCAGTCTTCCTCACTATGTACAGTGATATGAAAGGCTGGCCATCGTCAAAATGGGATCATGTTGGAGTTTGGTTTTGACGAGTACCCTACTTCCCCTTCACCCTCCCAGGGTCCTGGGTATACTCTTATAGTTTCTACTACTTCTTGTTAAAATGTGATTTTAAGATATTATCCTGTTCCATATATACCATGTTTGTTTGTATGTATGTGTATATATACATTTATGTGTACATATATGCAAATATATTACATATAAATGCATATATTACTACCTTCCTTATATATATATTTTTTCAATTCAACTGATTGTCCTGATGCCATTTCATTTGTCAAAGCTACTATTTTCTCATCAGCAAAACGATGACTTTTACAATCCTTTCCATCTCTAACATCTCATATTTTAAGTCCCTTCCAGCTCTATCATTCTATGTTCTAAATTACTTTTAGCACTAATATTCAATACTATATGTTTGGAAGCCATTTCCAGCCCAAGACTCTATGACAGTACCCAATAAGCTCCTATTCTTTGCCAAATACTATGCATTAAGCTTCTTGCCTCCATTCTAACACTGTCTCTTTAAGATTCTTTTTGTCCCACTTACAAGCCCTTTCCAGATGGTACTTGCCTGTCTGAGTGGTGTTGTTTCCCCTGAGGGTCTGAATATCCCACTGACTATACCATCGGGTGCACTACAGGGCAGCTGGGCTCCCTGGTGCACTCCATAGGAACAGGACAGCAGGATTGCTCAGCAGTTCCCAAACACACTGTGTGCTAATTATACTTGGCAGGCCACCCTGAGAGTCAGAGTGGGGCACCCTGGCTGCTGGGCTTCAGCCCTCCAGAATGACAAATGCCAGGATTCCTGTTGTCTGTAGAGCAGGTTTCAATTCTGTAGAAAGCTGGAGACATGTACTCTCTGTGGGTTGGTGACCAACAGTGGGTGTGGACCAATGATCAAAGGGATTATCAAGTGAATTTAATAAGCAGGAGCCCACTCTAAGTGTGCTTCAGCTAAAGCAAATAGACAGATGAAACGACATACCCTAACAGTGCTCATCCAGTCTTCTCATGAAGACTTCCAATTCAGGGAATCCCATCATCTCCAGAAACAGCACATTACTCTTTTGGTCAGCCCTATTAGGAAGATTTTGCTGACATCAAGACCAAGTTTTCCTCATTGAAACTTTCAATCATTGATCTTACTTCTATTTTCTAGGACAAACAGAATAAATCTCTTTTCTTCCTTCAAATTTTCTAATATTTAGCAAAAGCTTTTATGTCTCCTGTGACTCTTTTCTTAGTGACCTAACAATGCTGGCTACTGCTGGTGGTCCCAGGGGGATAAGGTGCTCACAATCTCCTTCTCTACCATGCTCTGCACTCATAAACACCTAGACTAGATGTAATCCTAGGGAATTCTGACCTCAAAAGATGGGGATCAGGCTCTTTACCTTCAACGCTTGGACTTTTGATATCCATCCCCACCTTGGAGCCATAGGGAAAATTTCATAAGACCCCATGTCTAGGGTGTCCCCAAAAGCTTGGAGAAGAAAATTACATAATGTATAAAATAAATATAGGATGGTTATTGATTTCCTTTACACAAGGAGCATGTTAAGCTAAAAAGACTAACAATCACATATTAATAAAGAATCAAAACAGGCTATAGTAATTTGTAACCACTGTTATTATTTTACAGTATTTTGAGACTTCAAGACACCAAAACATAGGATGTCCCAAAAATCTACAAATTCTTTTGGGATGCCTTGTATAAGACAGTGTATGGGATTGTAAAATTGGCATCTTCCAGTTCACTTCAGCTTTCACCAAACAATTTCCTCCAGAAATATGTTTTCTGAAAAGCCAAGTCATGGGTTGCATTCATCCTTTTGCCAGTGGTTTTCTTCTTCAAGAAAGCCTAGAGTAGTTTTGAGGCCCCTATGAGAAATGTCAGGCAGATCTGACTGAAGGACCTCATATCTTAATCTCTCTTGAAGTCACAAGTTGCTTCTAAGGCTGAGAATGTCCATCACAGAAAAACTGTTCAGTCCTTAATACTCAAGAAACGAAATACGTTGGAAGAGGTATCCTCAAAGCCAGGCTCAGACTAATACAGGTGGGTGCTGTTATTACCACGTGCTCACAGCCTCCATTCTGCTGGGGCAGTGGCCCAGCCCTCATCTCCACTGCTGTGGATGAAAGTCCTAAGTGCAAACAAAGCCAAAGCAATTAAGATTAGAAGGAAATCAGAAAGCTGGGAAACAAGTTTTACAGCCAATGTCTCTGATACAGGCCTTATTTCTAAAGTATACAGAGAACTGACTCAAATTTATAAGAACACAAGTCATTTTCCAATTCATAAATGGTCAAAGGATATGAACAGGCAGTTTTCAGATGAAGAAATTAAAGATATCTATGGTCATATGAAAAAATGCTCTAAATCACTATTGATTAGAGAAATGAAAGTTAAAACAAATATAAGGTACCACCTCACACCTATCAGATTGGCTAATAAGGCAAAAAAAAAGAAAATGATAAATGTTGAAGAAAATGTGAGAAAATTGGAACACTAATGCATTGTTGATGGAGTTGTAAAATGATCTAACCATTTTGGAGAGGAATTTGGAACTATGCTCAAAGGGCTATAAAACTGTGCATACCCTTTAATCCAAAAATACCATTATTAGGTCTGTATCCCAACGAGAACATAAAAAAGGGAAAAGGACCCAAGTGTACAAAAATATATATAGCCACTCTTCTGATGGTGACAAAGAATTGGAAATTGAGGGGATGCCCATCAATTAGAGAATGGCTTAAGAAGTTGTGGTATATGAATGTAATGGAATACTTCTGAGGTGGAAGATGGATTTCAGAAAAACCTGGAAAGACTTACATGAACTGATACTTAGTGAAGTGAGCAGAACCAGGATAACATTGTATACAGTAACAGCAACGTCGTGAGATGACCAACGTTGATAGGCTTAGCTCTTCTCAGCAATACAACAATCTAACAATTCCAAAAGACTCATGATGGAAAATGCTATCCATATCTAGAGAAAGAACTATGGAGTCTGGAGGCAGATCGAAGCATACTATTTTTTTCTTTTTCTTTCTGTCTAGTTATTTTTCCCTTTTCTTCTGATTCTTCTTTCACAACATGACTAATGTGGAAATAGGCTTAATATAATCATACATGTATAGCCTATATGAGATTGCTTGCCATGTTGGAAAGGGGAAAGGGGAGAGAGGGAGGGAGAAGATAATTTGAAACTCAAAATCCTATAAAATTGAATGTTGAAAATTTTCTTTACCTGTAATTGGAAAAAAAATATAATACTATTAAGTGGGGAGGGGAGATAGAAATCCTAACTACTCTGCCATGCTCAGACAATGGAAAAAGAGAGAGATGCTCTAGGAGAGGTCACTCTTTTTTAAGGGTCCCCTGAATGATGGGTTTCCTTGATCAGTGGCCAAAGAGGAGTTCATTTTATCATTTCAAAGCACCGAATCCTTTCATTGCTGATTTTTGCTTCTCCAGAAGTTGCCAGGAAAGGCCTGGCCCAAGTTCCCTAGACACAACCATAGTTTTATCTGTATCTCTAATCTTTTCAATTTATTCTCATAAATCATGGCCTTGAAGCCCTTTGCTAATTCAAGCTTTCCTCCTTGGATTCAGGGTAGGACTCTCCACCATCACAAATTACAACCCTGTACAACTCACTACATGTTTTTAAAAAATTGTCAGTCTGTGGCTACCCTAAGGAAGAGCTCTTCTGAACATATTTAGATATAGCTTTATAGAGAAGATCTACAGGGTCTCCTTGGACTCATATACAAAGGCTCTTCAGCTTTAGCAGAGTCTGCCAAAACTCACGTTCAGTTGGTATGCTCTTTGAAAATGCAGGGTTATCCACATGCCCTGATACATTATGAAAAGCTATCAAAGGGATAGAGGACATTGACAGCTGTGTACTGGATTTTGTTCTTTCTCAGGAAATGATTGTTTGTCAATTCCAAATGTCACATCACTTTTATAGCTCAAAGAGAATAATTGAGATGGTTTTACTATCTTAATTTGTGCATTAGATTAATTTCATAGGTTCTGGAACACTTTCCAAAATTGAGCTTCAAATATAAGCCTAGCTTTAGAAGCCAGAGACTACCCTACCCTGTCAGTAAAGGGTTTGCTGGCAGTATAGTTTTGCCTGGAGATTGTATGCATATAAAGTTTTGTTTCCAATATTAATATAGATCTTTATACAGATCTATAGATCTATCTATTCATCTAGGCACTTAGGTGGCACAATGGATAGAGTACTGGGCCTGAAGTCAGGAAGATTCATATTATTGATTTCAAACTTGGCCTCAGGCTCTCGCTAGCTGTGTGATCCTGAGCAAGTCACTTAACTCTGTTTGTCTAAGTTTTCTCATCTGTAAAATGATCTGGAGAATGAAATGGCAAACCACTCCAGTATCTCTGCCAAGAAAATCCCAAAATGGGGTCATGGAGAGTCAGACACAACTGAAAAATGACTGAACAACAATGATAGGTTGATAGACAGACAGACAGATAGATATATAGACAGATAGATAAGAGATAGATGGATGGACAGACAGACATAGATATGGATCTATATATAGAGATATAAATATAGCTGGATTTACGGATATGGCAAATTTCCTTTTCTGGTTTACCTCTTCTCATCCCTACCCTACCTTTTACCCATGTATACCAGATGCTCTGTTGTAGGAAAAATCTCAGCCCCTTCTCTCTCCTCCGTCTGTTATCATTGCTTCATTCTGTACTTGCTCACAAGACATGATGACAAAGGCAGACAGTTGTTTCTGGCTATAACTTACCTGGAGCAAACTCTGTTTCATTTGATTCAAAGCATTGGAGTTAGCCAAGAATCTGCAGCTTCTTGACACTGCATTTTTTCCCAATGAATAATAAATAAGGAAGTCTCTATCCATGCAATAGTTTTCTTCCTGCCTTTCCCTTCTGCATGGTTAGTCATGCCCTAGCCCATCTCATTCTCTGCCTGTCACTGGGTGTGTTGGACTGTAAATATCTTTAATCCTATAAATGGGGTTGTTGCTTCAATAAAATACTAAGCATGAAGACTAGATTAAAAAAAACCCAATAACCTTTTATCTATCTATCCAGCTATCTGTCATTTATCTATCTATCTATCTATCTATCTATCTATCTATCTATCTATCTATCATCTCTTATGTATGTACATAGTGTATATATATATATATATATATACATAATAGAATATTTTTGTACAGTAAGAAATGTCAAATATAAGAAATTCAGAGAAACATGGAATATTTCTATGGAGATGCAGAGAGAAATAAATGCAATGAAAATTTGTCCGTATACATGTATACGTGCATATATATATATATATATATATATATATATATATATATATATATATATATATATATACACACACACACACACACACACACACACACACACACACACATACATACACACACATATATATTCATAGATACAGATATCAGGCTCCTATAACTTCAATGGTGTAAGAAGCTCTCAATAAGGAAATTCCCTTCGCCAATGTGGATAAGAATGTGCACGTCCTGTCTGTTGTAGTCTTAGAGAACTCCTTTGCTCACTGAAAGATTAATAGATTTGCCAAGAATCATGTAGCCAGTATGGTTCTCAAAGGCGGGACTTAAAACCGGGTCTTCCTGACCTCAAGTCTTCACCTTATGACTATAGCATTGTCAATGGAGTCCAGATGTAAGTGACTGGAAAGGAAGTGAATATCTGAGAGAACAGATAATAAAATAGACATCTGCCCCAATGACAGAAAGGGTGGGGAATTACCACAATAGGATATTTTATATATTATTGGAAGTAACTATTGTATAGGATATATGTGCTTAATTGTATTCTATGTCACCAGGGAGAATTCAGTAGTGGTTTCAAATAATTATAACATCAAGACAAAAGGTATTAAGGAAACTTATTTTTTGTTTGTTTGCTGTTTTTTTTTAATTGTTAGACATATGAAAAAAATAAAACCAAATACTGAGTGACTGTCAATTCACTTTAATACAAGGAACTTGCTTGTATGCAAGGTCCTGTGCTAGACACTGCAGATACTTTGCCCTTGGGATGGTGCTGTTTTTCATCCTAGTGCCCAACGCAATGGCTGGCATACAGTAGATGCCCTCATAAATGCTTATTGCATTGGACGGTGCCTCCACTGCTACAAGTAGCAACCTATTAATAACTTCTCATCTTATATGATTCTTATTGCTATCTTTCCATAAAACTTCCCTAGAGGATTAATCCAGTTTACCAAAGGTCTTCCTATGGGTCTTACTGTTTTGTTTATTCTGGTACAGCACTATGGCTGTTCTCTTGCCCCTCTTGATTCACACTATATGCAGAAGTCCTTGTTGGGGACTTGATAAAGCCTATTTACTAAAGATGAAATAAGATCTAGGTCTTGCGTTCATGGGGATTATAATCCAAAAGTGTAGAAAATTCACAAAGAGCCATAATGCTAATTAGGACATTATAAGTATATAGAAGGGATTCAGTGAAGGTGAGATCTCTTTTATTTTTGAGTGGTGAGTGAAATGGGGATGGACAAGACAGAAGAGTGAGAAGATAAGGAAAAAACTTGAAAGAGGGTTACCACCTAAAAGGGACCTTAAAGTAATGGAAGGATTTCAAAAGTTGAATTTAGGAGAATAGTAAATTGCAGGAATGAGAGACTATGGGAGCAAATGCAGAGTAAGCCAGGGCTGAAGAAGAAGAAAAGAGGATATTGAGTAGTAGTGTCAATTTGTGAAGAGAAATAGTGTGAAATAAAGGTAGAAGGTAGATCAGAGTTAGACCAAAGAGGGTCTTGAGTATTAGGCTAAAGAATTTGGACTTTATTATGCAAATGGATCCAGGAAAAAAATTTGAGATAGATACAGGATGATCATGCAGGATTGGAGCAGGTTGAAACTGAAGGAAAGGTGAACAGTTAGGAGGCTTTAGCAATATTCTAATGAAAGGTGATCATGTCCTGAACCAGGGTAATATCAGTGGAAGTAGAAACTGAGGGATGAGTTTGAATGACATTTGGAAAGGGGTATGTGAGTAGAATATTCAAGATCTGATAATTTCAAAGCAGTTGTGATGGGTCATTGTCAAAGCATCTTTCAAAAGGCTGTTGAGACTTTTGGAGTGTCACCCCAAATGCTTTCTGAGCCAATTCACTGCATAATTCACGTACATTTCCTGCCCTTGCTCCCTCCCTCCTTCATTCTTTCCCATAGCAAACCTTCACAGCAGAAATATACAGGCAATAGACTACTGGAGTCAAACTCAGAATTTTATCAACTGATTAGAAAGGCAATGAGTTTAATGCCAACATTAATCAAGGTCTGATTGCAGCATGCACAGGACGTACAAGTACCATGTGGAAAAGTTCCCTTGTGAGTTCTGTTACAGTGTTTTGTTTTGTTTTTTTCTATTTGCAATAACCTTGCACAAAGTAATTAAGAATGTCACAAAATTCAGATCATTGATCTATTGTGCTATTGAGAAACATGGTAATTGATAGCGTAGGTTTTAATTGTTCATTGCAAAACAAGTTCAGAGGCTTGATCTGTAAGCATCATTATTTGTGGGCTTACGGGCTTGCTGGGTTCTATCATTGCTATATGTTTTGATTTTCAGCTTAGCCAAAGTATTCATCTAATCTTAGGTTCTGTCCAAATGAAAGCTGGCCCAATACAAAGACTTTATTCCAATAAGAAGATATATGATGTCCTCAGCACTGGAAACTCCTCTTGTGAGAACTTGGTCTACCAATGCAGATTAAAATCCCAATGTGATTCAGTAAATCATAGAGGTCATTAATCTCGAAGGGACATTAGAGACAATCTGCTCCAACTCTTTCATTTTACAAAAGACAAAATTGAGGTCCTGAGTGTGAGTTGCCCAAAACCATAAATCATAGTAGGCAACATGGTAAGATAAATAGAGTATCAGACCCATATTAAGGAAAAGCTAGCTTCAAATCTTGCCTTTGACACTTTGTAGTTGGGTTATTGTAGTAAGACAACCTTTCTGACCTTCCTCCTAGACAAACTCAGTCTAGATTTGACCTCAACCAATCAATCAGTCAATAAACATTTTTGAAGCACCTGTTACAAGCTAGGCACTGTGCTCAGTGCTGGGGATACAAAAAGAGCCAAAAGACAGTATCTTCCCTCAAAAAGCTCACAATTTAGTGGCAGAAAACCTCCAGTATGATTCTAAACTCAGGTCTCTTTTCACTATCCCATAATGAAGCACCTCTGTGTTTTTTTGCACAGAGTAGGTTCTTAATAAATGGTCATTGAATAGATACAAGTAAATGACTGAATGAATCAAGTCCCCTAAAATAAAGACACTATATCAGGTAAATATGCTATCACATGACCTTTCTCAGACATTCATGAATCACCTTTGGACTTTCATAAGCAGTAAACCTAAATTCACTGAAATAACATTCCAAAGGTAAACAGTAGGTAGGAAAATAGAAACTTTAGACAGCTAAAAGTTGTCCTAGGATCCTGAGTGTTGAGTAGTCAACTATAGATATACAGCACCCACTCCTGGGGCCAGAAAAAAAAAGTGTTCCTCTTCAGAATTTCTATGAAGAGAGATTCATTAAGTAACAAATATTGCCCTGGGCCCTGCTAACTTAAGAGCTCTGCATCCTAATAAAGCCATTCAATTTCAAGTTTCACTAATAACTCACTTATATTTTAAACCATTTATTGAGCAAATTCAAACTACATGACCCAAAACATTAATATAAATGAGTCTATATGTTGCAACTGTGTAACCCTTTGTGATTAAACATTCTCTACCTTAGTTGAACCTCTATGATTTAAAGATGTATAATATTGATGATATTGATGATGGTGATGAAAGCTAACTTATATATATACATACATGCATATACACATATGTGTGTATATGTGTGTGTATATATATATATATATATATACATATATATACATATCTATCTATCTATCTATCTATCTATCTATCTATCTATCTATCTACATACAAACATAAAAGCACACATATATGCCACTAGGTAGCAAGGTGGTACAGTGGATAGAGTGCCCAGCACGGTGTCAGGGTCAGGAAGACTCTTCTTCCTGAGTTTAAGGCCAGCCTCAGACACTAGCTGTGTGATCCTGGGCAAGTCATTTAACCCTGTTTTCTTCAGTTTCCTCATCTGTAAAATGAGCTGGAGAAGGATATAACAAACTACTCCAGTATCTTTGCCAAGAAAATCTAAGGTGTCATGAAGACTCAGACACAATTAAAAAATGGCTAAACAAACAAACAAAATAAATAGATATAGATGTTGCATTAAGGTTTCCAGAAGCTTACTAATATGCATTTCAGAAATATGGAATATGGAACTCTTAGAGCTGAAAGCAACCCAAAGGTACTCTAGTGCAATCTTCTATTGAACACAGGAATCCCCTTTACAAGATCCAGCCCTGGCTTAAATACCTACAATGAAAGGCAACTTACTTCCTCAAGTAGCAAGTCATTCCATGTTTGGAGAACTTCCGTTTTCAGTAAGTTCATTATATTGAGCCAAAAAAACAACCATTTTATAACCTTAGTTGGAAGGTAGAAAATTGTAATGGAAAGACCATGGAAATTAAAGTCAAAGGTCTAAGTTGAATCCCAAGACTTCTACTTACTAAACTGCTGTATGATTTAGGGCAATTTGCTTAACCTCTCTGGGCCTCTGTTTTCCTACTTGAAAAATTGGGAGATAACATGGTGTAATGGACAGAGGGACAACTCTGAGATCAGGACAATGGAGGCTAAAGCTGTGGCTCCAGTACCTATGGGCTGTGTAACTCTACATGAATCTTTCAGCCTCCCAGAGCCCTAATTAACTTGCAAAAACAACATCACAGATGATTTATCCAACTGTATCAGTGGAGTAAGCTTCTAAACCTGTCATTCTCCATACCAGTGGAATAAATATCCCATGGGGGAAAAAGACAAGTGATCTCTAAATTTAATTCAAGTTTTAAATACTAGTTTGGGTCTAAAGGTTAGGTATTTTTGTCTTCCTTAATTCTTCCAATTAAAAAAGATCATCCCTTCCTTAGTCTAATAATATTGTTAATTTCTGTTATACATTTATCATGTTCTATAGTAGTTATTTCTCTAAGTGTTCTATTCCTGTATTAAACTATAAGCTTCTCAAGAGTAGGGATTGTAACTTATGTTTATCCCTCTCAGACCCTCACCCCCAACTCTCATCCAGCTCCTAGCACAGTGCTTTATACATGGTAGAAATATAACAAATGGTTAGTGAATTAAAAAAATCACATATTTTTCTGTTTCCCCAATAAACTTGTCATTATTTGGCAGAAATGGTAAAAATAAATGCACCTTGTTCTAAAGTACTGTAGACACAAGAGACCAGATAGCAGCAAGATGAATGTCCTTGTCTCCTTCAGACAGATGCTCTGAACACAGATGTTCAGGAAGAGAAGAGAGGATTCTGGTTATAATGTATTACATCACTTCTTTGACCTCGAGATAAAAGAAAACAAGAAAACCAAAGTGTGGCACTTATCAGGCTGTAAAAATGAAGGTTACTACAAGGCCCTGATCGATTGCATGAATTCTATCTCTAAGAGAGAGAGACAAAGTGATTACTTTAGCCTCTGGCCACCTGTGCACCATCACCATTGGGTAGGTGAGACAGGAATTAAAGTGGGGCCCATTTTTAATTTTGTTGGAAATTAAAGCTATGTTTTGTTAGCCAAAGTGACCTGAAAGATAGGGTTGTGGGAAGGGGGTCTTTAAAATTAATTTAAATTGGAAGCCCTTCGACTGATAAGTATTTATTGAGCATCTACTACGTGGTAGACTCTGTCTTTGTGAGTACTGAAAGAGGTTGCAAAGAAGCCAAACAATCTTGTTTCCTTTGGTTTTCTCCTTGGGGAGCTTAGAGGGACAGATCTAGACACGTGGAAGAAGTAGAGAATACAAGACAAGCTTTCTACATACCAAACTGCATGACATGAAAAACAACAAGGAATGTCTGACTCACATAAATAAATGCGTGTACACATATGTGTGTGTGCTTGTATATACACATATGTAGAGAGGTATGTGTTGTGTAAGTGTAGGTATGTATATGTATATGTATATGTATATGTATATGTATATGTATATGTATATGTATATGTATATGTATATGTATATCTGTATGTGTATCTGTATGTGTATCTGTATGTGTATATGTGTATCTGTATATGTGTGTTATAGATGGATTTGTGTGTCCATAGATATATGTGCTTGTGTATGGTCATATGTGTGTATGCATGTATGTGTATACACACACATATATACACACACATATATATAGATATATTTGAGTTTATCTTGTGCATATTTTATGCTTACTTGTATGTTTCTGTCACCTTTCCCTATAGAATGTAAGCTCTGCTAGGACAGACACTGTTTAATTTTTTTTTTAATCTTTGTAAGCCCAATATTTAGTATGCTATCTTGCATGTAATAGGTTAATAATAATGATAATAATTAGAATAACAATAGTAGTCAGCATTTATATAACTCTTTAAAATTACCAAAGCACTCTATAAATAATCTCGTTTGATGTTTGCAATAGCCTTGGAAAGTAAGTGTTATTACTGCTTCTCTTTTATAACTGAGCAAACTGAGAGCAGAGAGGGTAAGTGCCTTGGCCAGGGTCACACAGCTAGTAAGAGTCCTATCGATTTATGTAATATTTTGCAGTTACAAATGGTTTTGAGATGTGTTGTCTTATTTTATCCTCACAGCAACTATAGGAGATATGGAAGCAACAACTGTGAACATATCTACTTTATACATATCTCCACCGAAGTCTTCTGTATTGCTGATTATGGTGTAGAAATGACATGCAGGTGTCATGTTTAAGGGGCAGAAGTCCAGACCAAGCTTGCAGACTGAAAATAATGAATCATAGAGACCTGGCAATAAACTAAGGCGTATCCTTTAAGGATGAGCCTGGCTAGACTCAGGAAGTTTCATCAATAAATGCTTATCGAATTTAATCATTAGAAAGTTAGTCAAGAAATAATAATGGCTGGGGGGGGGGTTCACAGTGACTCATGAATAACACCAATGGTAGGAAGAGTTTCCTATTTGTGTCAAAGAGGGAGTGTGATGTAGTTTAGAGTGTTGGGTTGGGAATGCTCTGATTCTACATATAGATAACGAAGGGTTTGGACCTCAGAGGTCCTTCCCTGTTCTACATCTATGCTTCTTTTGTATAGAGTATGCCTTGGCCTCATTCTCACAGAAAGAACCCTGCTACACCCAGTCCCCTGGGTTCTAGAGTACCTTGAAGGGTTCAGTTGATTTCTTTCTTCTAATGTCATTAGTTGTACCCTCTCCCCACCCCCCACACCAGCTGTGTTCCTCTGTTAGATGCCAGTTTGTTGTTCTTTTTTTTTTACAAAGGAATAGTTATTTTGAAGTTGTAACAAGAGCAAAAGCACAATCATCTCATACAGACCTCCCTCACATCTCCCAACTACCTCCACCTTTAGCTCCAGGACTTCAAATTTAGTTCAGTCACTACATAGTATTACCCTTACCAAGTTTTTCTCCAGATACTACATCACTGCCAGGTAAGTCCTCATCTTAGGTATCTCTAGAATGGGAACCAAAACTTACTCCTGAAGTTCACTCCCCAATAGGGGAAGGGAACCTGTGGCCTTGAGGCCACATGTGGCCCTCTAGGTCCTCAAGTGCAGCCCTTTGATTGAACCCAGACTTCACAGACTAAATCTTGTTCTGTGCAGGTTCCCCATCCCTGTGTCTAAGACATTAACTATTAAACTAGCTTCCAAAGTTCGGACTCCAGGATCTTACTCTCCCTTTACCTAAAACTAAAGAATAGATACCAAAGTAGGCAAAGATTTAAGGCCTAGATTCGTAGAGTCACACCACAACCAGGTTGGATAGGGCCCAAGCCCTCTCCCTTTATAAGATTGAATCTCATTAGACATTGTCAACAAAGGACCCCCAAAAACATCCAGAAAAAAGGGTAACTAAAGAGAACATGGCTAAAGAGCCTGGATAGAGTCCAAATCAGGTCTTTATTTGTATCCCCAGAGCTTAAACAAAATCCATTACACATAGTAAGCACTTAATAAATATCTCATTCATTCATTTATTCATTCAATCATTCTCCTCTCCCTCATTTGGACTAGGTTGGCAATCAAAAACTATCTCCTACCAACTTTATATTTTGAAGACCAGACACTTACAAGATGTCTACACATGCTTCACAGTCTTTCCAAGGTACTTCTTTCTACTCCGCATAACCATACCTCTCCCAGAAGCAGTCTCCCTACTCTCCTCAGATAGAGCTAGTGGATCATCTGAGCATGCAAATACACTCTGCACATGCCAGTCCTCTTTACTCTATGACTAGTCCTTCAAGGCAGAAGATGTGGGTTTCAGTCACAGCAATGGCACTCACTAGTTATAAGACCCCTTGGACCTCACATAGTACCTAATTTTGTACCTCTCCAAAACACTCATCAGGTGATACAATGTATGATTGCTATTTATATTTGTGTCCTAATCCACTATGAGACTGTAAGCTCTACAGAGCAGGGACTGTGTCTTATCTGAGCTTTGTATTTTCCCCACTGCCTTGGATGTGGCAATGTATAAATAGTAGATATTTAATCAATGTTTATTAAATGAGAGAATGAATGACGATAGCTAACATTTATATCACACTTTATGGTTTATGAAATACTTCACATATGTTGTCTCATTGGAGTGGCTGAATGGATGAACCATTTTAGTAGTACACACCCTGGAATTCCCCTGCTACCTTCTCCTAAGCCTAAGCCTCACCCTCAAACGTTTGTCCCTAAATATGGACTGTTGGGTATGGAGAAGAATTCATCCTGTCAAAGAGTCAGAGGTTACAGAGAGCACTCCTGCCCTGCGAAAAGAAGCTTTAAAAAAAAAAGTAGAAGATTCACAGGTTTCACAGGATTCAGAGCTAGAAGGGAGCTTGAATATCATCTTATCCTATCCTTCATTTTACAGGTAAGGAAATTGAGGCCCAGAGAAGGTAAGTGACTTATCAACATCTATACAGCTGATAAAAGGCCAAGCTAAAACTTGAACCCAGTGCCCTGACTCCCAATCCAAAGTCTCTTTTTCCACTGCAGCACTCTTGTTTCCCAGACAGGTTCTAATAGACGGTAGACTAAATCATGAAGTCAAGTTTCTGAGCCACAATCTGATGTTTTTTGCAGTGAAATACAGCACACTACAAAATATTACTGGTTCAGAAACTCAATTTTCTCTGACAATTCAGCATCAAACCCTGACAGTGAGAGCTACTTCATTATGTGTCTGGGACAGAAGTACAAAAGTTCTTGTCAAAGCAGTAAGTTATGGTCAAAGCAGTGGCAGACGCCTCATCTAGTGAAATATGCCTCCTCCTGGACTGTGCTTGGCTGTTAACAAGTCATTGTCAAGACTTTTTTCCCCCAAATTAAACCATTTTTATTTGATGTGGAATCATTGCCATTATTTATTACCTAACTCATAGGCTCAAATGACAAACCTGAGTCATCCTTTAAATCAAATGAGGAAAAGACACCAAGTAAAAGTTATATCAGAGCACCAAGAATCTCCTGCCTTTTCTGAAGACACAGTCTTCCAAGCTTTTACCTAAAAACCTTCGATGGCTCCCCATTATCTATTAAACTCCTTAGCTCAGCATTGGAGGCCTGATATGATGAATCCTAACTTTGTGTCTTAATAACCTCCTCCACCACACACACACACACACACACACACACACACACACACATACACACACACACACACACAGAGTAAACACTAGCCAAGTTGAACAACTTGCTATTCTTTGGACATGTCCTAATATTTGCTACCACAACACTCCTGGTCCTGCTGTCCTTCTTCCTAGAATTCTTTCTCCTTTCTACTTCTCTGATTGCTGTTTTTTTAATGGGCACCTTAAATTTTTCTTTTCTCATGAAATCTCCACTGATCCCTCCTTCCTGAAACAAAGCTACCATTTCCTCTCCTAAACTAATCAAAATTTGTATCTATTTGTAAATCAACTTGATGAAGTTATAGGGAGAGAGGGAAATAATTTAATCTATAATTTATGGCCTATTATGAGTCCTCTGACTATGAGATGACATAAAAGTTGAATTGTAATATATTCTTGTCTTGAGTTCATACACAGGAATTGAGGACCCTTTTATACCTGTGAAGACATCACTTTGAGCTAAGATTCTCAGATGGAAATGAGCCCAAGAGAGTAATTCAGTAAGACAATGTCAAAATGTTACTGTGGCACATTTTATATATACATGTGTATGTGTATGTGTATGTGTATGTGTATGTGTATGTGTATGTGTATGTGTATGTGTATGTGTATGTGTATGTGTATGTGTGTAGGTGTAAGTGTAGGGGTAGGTATAGGTATGAGTATAGGCATTGATGTATATGTACATATGTATATAAATAGAAAGATAGATAGATAGATAGATATAGATAGATGAATATGTTTATGCATATATTAGAACAGAGAATCTCAGAGTTGGGAGGGTCTGAGGAACATGGAATGTCAGAGTTGGAGGGGCTTTAGAGCAGGTGATGTCAGAGCTTGGAAGGGCCTTAGACCAGGGAATGTCAGAGCTTGGAAGGGTCTGTGTATGTGTACATATGCATGTCTATGCATATACATATAAACACTTCATCTGTTCCACACACACATGTATACGCACACACATTTCATATGTTTTATATGTGCATGAACACAAATGAACATATATCATGCACATATATAAGCCCACACAAATACAGGGTGTCTCAAAAAATCTTACTGCATTTTTAAACTATTAAGACCTCAAAAATGGTATAGTCAGGGCATGCATTATTATCTACATTTTATAGATGAGGAGACTGAGGCCAAGATAAGCTAAATAACTTCACCAGCATTACAAATTTAGCAAGCATCAGAAGTGGACATCACACTTAACCCAAGCTTTCAAATTTCAAGGCTGTCACTCTTCCCATCGTATCATGCTGCCTTTCTAAAATGAATAAATAACTGAATAAGAAAAATGAAATAAACTTAATATTCTTACTAAGAAAATGAGGAGGATAACAATGTCAATATGAATGTCTTATTTGTGTAATAGCAATGTAAAACTTTAAAAGCACTCTCCTGTATTAGTGTGACTCATCTTTACAGTAGCTTGGGGAGGTAATATTCCAAGTATTATGATAATCCTTTTTTCAGATAAAGGAACTGAGTCTCAGAGAGAGGAAATTACTGGTTCACAGTTAAATAGGTAATCAGGACAGAGCTTTGACTCAACAACAGCCCCAAGACACAGGTTTGGCCACTGTCTTAACCACATAAGTTAACTTAATATAAAAACATAACATTTTGGAACTGAAAGGGATGATGCTCTCCCTTTCTCCCCATGGTACAATTATGTCTAAGTTTACGGTGTAAAAATAACCTTTACTTTACAGACATTCATAGCCAAATTTGCTGAACTTCATCTATTCCATAATGTATATGAGGAGCTAGGAAAGGGAGAGGAGGAGGTGGAAGAGTCAGGGAGATGCATACACTTTAATGTATATTCTGTTTGGTCTTTAGAGATTCTTAATAAGCAGTGGGATATGTAGATAGAGCACTGGCATAGGAGTCAAGAGACCCAGGCTCAAATTCTCTCTGGGCTGCTAATCCTGTGAATAGGAGGGAATCACAGATTTATTTGTGCCTCAGTTTACCCATCTTTTCAAATGATGGTAATAAGAATAGTTGTATTTACCTTGTAGGTTACTTGTGAGGAGGTAAACTATACAAAGTCAGACTGACTTGTATTCAACAAATGCACAGTGTTGGGATTCAATATAGTGGCTACAAGTTGCTGAAAGCATGACCTTGAACTCAAAAGACCATGAGTTGAGTCCTGGCTCTGACTTACATTTACTGTGTGAACTTGGGCAAGTAATTTCTCTTCTCTTATCCTGAGTTTTCTCCCCTGTCAAATGGGGGAAGGGGAGAAGAAGGAATGAGTTAGATAATCTCAAAGGTCTTTCCCTGCTCTAAATCCAATGCAAGAACAAATAAATAAAAAAAAAAGAAACGATTATTAAGCATTTAATGTGTTTAAAGTATTGTGCTAAGCACTTGGGATACAAACAGAAAATCAAGACAGTCTCCATTCTCAAGGGGCTCACATTCTAGTAGGAGAGATAATATAAATAGGAGGTTTCAGCTATAAATTATATAAAAAGGCACCATGGTCCTTAGGGTGCAGAGGCAAAACATATATGAATATATCTATTTTAATGTTATTTCCACTGATAAAACCATATCCAATTTCACATTTTAAGGATGAACCACTTACCAGCACCATTGATAGTGGTGACCAGAATTTTCTTTTTCAGTAGCTCCAGCTACTGGAGGAAGGGAATAGAGATCGGGAAGGTTATAACAGCTTGCATAAAGTTGCCAGCTGTCATTCCCCAAAGGATTGCTTCCCTGGATAATGACTTTAGGGGCTTGGCACAAGCCTAGTAGTTGATCTGAGGGAGGATTGCAATTCCAGTGACCCATGACCATTTAACCTCTCTCATTTTCTCATCTTTAAAATGGGAGCAATAATATTTGCCTTGCTTGTCTCATGGATTGTTTTGAAGAAAGTGCTTTCAAGACCTTAAGGCATATTATATCATTGTAAGAATTATTATTTAACATGATACAGAGCATACAGAATTCCAAGGGCAGCAGAAGCTTTTGTTCAAATATCTGAAAGTATTTAACAGTCATTTCTGAAACCCTTTATTACCCAATTGCCTCTCTGTCCAAGTACTGAAATTAATTCATTTGCTCAACAAATATTTACTGAGCATCTGGGATCCCCCAAATCTGCACAACCAGGTGCTTGGCCAGCCTCCTTTCAGAATGAGGGAAGAAATGGTTATTGAAAAAGGAAATGGCATGAATGCTGCTAATTAAATATTTTATAGCTTGAGTTCTTTAAGTTTTGAGATCAACAAATTACATGTTTAAATGCCTAAGTACTCTTTAGTTGACTTTTAATTAACCCCTTTCGCCTTTTCTCATCTAGAGAATGTGAATAAAATTTGGGGGGGAAAAAGCACCCAAACCTGCCACTAAGGAAACCTCCCTTTATGCTAGAATTCCACCAATTTGCAAGTCATCTATTACATTCTTCATAAAACATGCAATGTTTGCAGCTGAATCAGACTAAATTGCATTCATTTCTTATCAGTAGCAGTAATCAGGTTAGTATTCTCTTATTAATAAGATCTAGATAATGTCTATTCTTTTGAGGCATATGGGAAAGCCAGTGCTGATTTAAAAGTGGTTTTGCTTAAGCAAGCTACATTTTATTAAGGACCTTTTCCCCTCACTTATTTTTGAATTTTTTTTTTATTTTTTAAGAATAGGAAGATAATTTAAAACATGTTTGACTGAGCCCCTGCTTGCTTTTTGTCAATGATTTGTCTTTGGATTCTCCGACTTGGAGCCAAGAATTGTTGAGTTAGCTTAACCTGACGTTCAGTAATGGAGGAGGAAACTCTTCTTTTTGTGAATCATTTTTGAATAAATGAAATTCCACTTGACTTGCCTGAAAGCATATGCTGCTGCCAACACAGTCAAAAAAAAAAGGTTTAATACTGATGAAATAACTTGAATGTTATACCCAAAATACACAAGAGTCAAGAATATTCTAATATAAATTCAATTCAACATTTTTTAAGCATGTGTATTTTTTACAGAGTATTGAACTAGTCCTTGTTCAGATAATAATAATTGGATCCATAACTTGGGTGAGATGACTATGGCTTTGTCTGAAGGCAACAACTTTAGAGATCACTGATTGAACTTGCTGTCCTTTTAGCAAATGAGATGTGAGAGAGAGAGAGCGCTTATAACTTAGAAAATAAAGCTTGGTTTTTTTCTTCATAGCCCTGACACCAGGCACAGTGTCTAACATATAATAGAAGTATAGTAAATGCTTGTTGATTGAGTAAAATAGGAAGCTACCAGGAGAAGCTCTATGTCAGGCTCCTCTCTAACCCACAGCCCACAACCTTCACAGGAGCTAGACAATGCTACATATACATATCTCTACATCACCTCATATAAGTCATCTCAAGCTTCATTTCTTAACGCGTGACAATATTCTGCTGCATTCTTAAGGATAAGAAATTTCCTGATGATTCCAGTCATATAGGTTACTTCCTGGATAATTTGGTTCTTTCTGTTAATGCAAGTTAGCAACTTTTCTGCTACTTACATTCTTACAATGTTCCCTAGATCACTTAGTGATTAAGAGGCTCGCCTAGGGTCGTATAGCTAGTATTGTCTCAGAGATCAGACTTATACCCACGTCTCCGTGGCCAACTCCCTATCTATTATACTATGTTTCACTTTCCCCCCCTTTTTTGTTATAACAAAAAAAAGCTAATGAATATATTAGTATATGTGGAAACCCTATAGCATTATAAGTATCTATATAATCAAGACCATGTGATTTGCAAATGGGAGTGTCTGAAAGTCTTCATCATGTATAAGAGTCCATGATGGTGATAAATGACTCTGATAAACATACAGAATCCAAGAATTTCTGAGTTGGAAGGGACTTCAATGGTCATATAGTCTAACCCATACCTAAATGAGAGGAAAACATGGTGAAGAACATTTAAATAAATATTGATGGAAAAAGAAAGACAATTTTGCCACTGAAATACACTATAGATCACCTTTTTAGAAAAAGGGAATAAATTGAGTTCAGGAAACAAATCATAATCCCGACATGTAAGAATGATAGGGATTTAATCATCCAGACCTCTGATAGGACTCTTTCCAGAAGTGAAACAGTTAAAAATTTCTTGTGTGATTTGATAAGGGCTAGATTTGAATTGTTTCAATGATAATTTCATCATTCAACAGTTACAGGAACCAATGTATGTATGTCCCTTGGTCCACTCTATCTAACCAGCTTCATCCATGATTCACATTATACCTCAGTCATCATCTTGTCATGTGCCCTGCATGTCCCTATTTCCTTTCCTCTCCACCCCACTACTCCAGCTGTGGAACAGAAATCAAATCAATGTTACCAATGTTTTGTGGAAAGGTGATACCCGGCTTTCAATTCCCTTATGACTCTACTCATTGTCCCTAAGACTGACCAATACTCCCCTACATATGTTATCTTCTTCTATTAGAATGTAAGGTCTTTGAGGGCAAAAACTTTTTTTTTAATCCCCATAATTGAGCATAGTGCTTGTCACATAAAAAGTCCTTAATATTTTTTTCCTTCCTTCATTCTTTCATCTTCCTATTCATTCATTTAAGAGGCAATTCTAATTTTCACTGACAGTAAAAATTTTATTTCTGGGGTAGAAATGAAGAATTTAAGGCCAAATGGCTACTATCTCTTTAGAATTTGCGATAGAAGAGAGGAAAGCCAAATATAATCTGCCATGTGATCTAAATTCTGTAAGCAAAGTCAAAAGGGCTAAGAGGAAACATAAATAGGAACCCATGGACCAGAATCCTACAGTGAGAGTTGTTCTAGGAAGGCTGGAAGACCCTCCAGAATAAAATTCTGAGGACTCAAAATGAAAAAAAAAATCTAATGAGGAAGAAAGTATGGAATTGTGCAAAGAAAATGATACGGATACACAGAGAACTCACCAAACAACTTGGACATTTTTTTTAATTTTATTTTATTTTTTTAGGCAACTGGAGTTAAGTAACTTGCCCAGGGTCACACAGCAAGTAAGTATCAAGAGTTTGGTCTGAGGCCATATTTGAACGTGGGTCGTCCTGACTTCAGGCCTGGTGCTCTATCCACTTTGCCACCTAGCTTCCCCCAACTTAGACTTTTAAAAAATGACTATAACATGGAAGTAAGTGAATGTAACAATGAACTTGAAGCTGATGAAGAAAGCTACAGACAAGTTGTGGGCTTTGGGGGGTTGTTGTTTTTATATGCATATTCTATCTCTCCGGAAGGGAGAGAAGGCAAGTTTGTTTTACTTTTGTTTTTGTAACCTCAGAGCCTGGCATAGTGCCCTGCAATCAGTCAGTCAGTGATAATTCATTATGCATTTACTAAGTTCCATAATTTTGCTGCAGTCATCTCCAAATCCAGCTTTTGCTTGGATTTACATTAGGCAATGTATTTAAGATGCATTTGATTGAGAACTGTAAAATTCCAAACTTGACCAAAAAGTTTAAAGATATTTTTTAACAGGTGTGAATGTCAAGAAAAAAAAAAAGAAATCTCAAACCCTTAATATCAACTCTAGTAACCTTTAGAGAATATCTTTGCTACTTAAACCTGAAGCTCCTATATCCATATCCAGGATTAGGTGGTTTTCTTCACCCTGAGATGCAGTGAGCTTCCTTTGAACTCAAATACACCCTGAACACCCAAACTATTCTTTGCCTCAAATTCTCTGACCCTTTCCTGCTTGTATATTCTGAGCTATGTTGCTTGACTAAGAAATGCTAGTTTTGATTAGTGCCCCTCCCCCACTTAACCTTTAATTGAGGCTTTCTAGGTACTCTCCTTCCAAAGACAAAAAGCGAAATAGTCTCCTCATTCCAGGACCTTACATTTTATCGAGGGAAACAAGATATATGTAGAGATAGAGACTAAGACAGAATCTGTGATTTCATTAGCATAGGACAGAGGTGGGGAACATGCTGCCCCTAGGCTATGGGTCCTCCAGGCTTCTAGGTCCTCAAGTGTGGTACAAGTTTTACAGAACAAATCTTTTTATTAAGGGGATTTGTTTTGTGAAGTTTGGATTCAGTCAAAGGGCATAACTTGAGTACCTAGAGGGCCATGTGTGGCCTCAAGGCCACAGCTTCCCTTCCCCCAGCATAGGAAACTCCCCAAGGAGGAAGCTGTCTTGACTGACACAGGCTGGTTGGCACTTCTGAGTAATTTATAGTGATAAGGGGTTGCCTAGGACACTGAGAGGTTAAACAACTTGCCTGAGGTCACATAGCCATGTTGTATCAGAGACAGAAATAGGCTCCAGGTCTTTATGGAATGGAGGTCAACTATATCCCCATCATGTCATAATTATACTAGCATGTACAAAGCAGAGGCAAGGTAACCTTGAATGAAAAAGCCCTAATAGCTTGGGGACCATAATTATACTAGCATGTACAAAGCAGAGGCAAGGTAACCTTGAATGAAAAAGCCCTAATAGCTTGGGGACCAGTAAAGGCTTCTCACAGAACTTATGCTTAAGTTGAATCTTGAAGGAATTTAGGGACTCCAAAAGGCAGAGCTGGAGAGGGAGAGTGTTGCAGACATGAGGGACAGCCAGTGCAAAGACACATAGCCTTTGAGGAAGAATACGTAGACCAAAATGGTAGGATCATAGAATGTGTGAAAAGAAGTAATGTATAAGGAGACTATAGACGTAGGAAGAGACCACGTTGTAAAGGGTTTAAATCTGAACTCACTGCATTTGCAATGCAGTACAATACAGTACATTATTTCCCTTTGATATATGTTACTCATGTGACTTTGGACAAATCGCTTAACATCTCCAAGCCTCTATTTCCTCATCTGCAAAGTGAGACGGTCGGACCAGAAAATCTCAAAATTTCTAGATCTAAATCTAAGTGTGATCCTAAGATACAATATTGAGTATTATGAGAAATGGTAGATGGAGGTTATATTTGATCCTGTAAGTAATACAGAGCCAATGGAATTTGTTGAAGGGAGGATGTGGTGACGTGGTCAGATCAGTGTGTTAGGAAAAATCATTTTAGCATGAGGTAGTTGATGGAATGGAGTGGAGAGAGGCGTGAATGAGGCAAAGGGATCAATTAGGAGGCTATTGAAATAATCTAAGTGACATGATGAAGGCCTCAAGTAGGTGACTGGTGAAAATAGGAGCTACAGGAAAGACATACTAGAGATAGAAACATCAAAATTTGGTAATTTATTGTCTATATGGGGTAAGGTGTCAAGAATGATGTTGAATTTGTGACCCCAGATGGCAGTATCCTCAATAGCAATAGGGAAGTTCAGAGAAGGGGTGAGTTTAGGGTGAAATATGAGTATTATATGGATATTCTTGGTTTGAGATGCCTAGGGGATATGTAATTCAAAATGCCTAGTAAGCAATTAGAGATGCAATATTAGAGGCTAGGAGAGAAACTGAGGTTGCCTATATTTATTTGAAAATCATCTGAATAAAGATGCTAATTAAATCCATGGTTTCTGTTGAGGTGACCAAATGAGAAATTCCAGCAAGGAAAAAGAAGAGGGTTCAAGACAAGCTTGGTAGGAAGCCAACCAAAGGAAAGTAATGTCATCAAAACTCAGAGAGCAGAGAGGATCCAAGAGGAGAAAGTGGTCAGCAAAGTCAGATGCTACAGATAGGCTAAGAAGGATAAAGACTGAGGAAAAGACATTCAATTTGGCAGTCAGGGGATCGCTGGTAATTATGAAAAGGACAGCATCAGTTGATTGATGAGATCAGAAGTCAGATTGCTGAAGGTTGGAAAAAGTGTGAGAAGAGAGGAAATAGAAACAAAGAATGTAGATGGCTTTCTCAAAGAATTTGAGAAAGGAAGGAGAGAAATGAATCAAATTTAAATGAAATGAGTTGACTGGCCTAGCTAAGTTTGGAAAGGTTCATCCCCAAAAAGATGGGATGAAGTTTGTTTGGTTTTTGTTTGTTTGTTTATTTGTTTTTTACCCAAGGAAGCTCATGAGGACTGACTACTAAGTTATGAAAGGACTGTGATCTCCTCTGGTGGATGAAATCTTGGATCCTTAAAGCATTGAAGTAAATATCTAGGGAGTAGTAGATTTCTGATAGTAAATGACGGATCCTGTATTGCTAATTTGCAAGGTAAGAAATCATAAATACAACTCCGAAGGATTAACACCTCTGAGGCTTTTTGATTGAGAACAGAAACAGATCTGACACCATAATTTAATCACATAGGATTATTCATATGTATATGTATTCAACACATTAGCCATCCTTTCATTAATAAATATGTATATACACAAACATATATGAATTGTATATTTATGTGTGTATTCATATACATATGTGAGTATATATACATATATACATTGTTTTGCCTATATCTATATACATATATATGTGTGTGTATGTGTGTGTGTATATTATGTAAACACACATACACTAGGAGAATGACAATATTTGAATCCAAAGAGTTCTTGAATGACTAAATGGTGGACCAAATCTAGAAGACAAAATTCAGTAAAGATTAATGTAAGATTTTGAAATTGGGTTCAAAAAAATCACCTGCCCAAAAATAGATTATAGGGACTGTGACTATATAGAATTCTATGTGGAAAAAGCCTTTGGTCTTTTAGTGGCTTGCCAGCTCAACATGAGTCAGTGGTGATGTAATAGTTTGGGGGGAAAAGAGCAGACTTTATTTTGCCCTTGTACTATAGTACTACAGTACTCCAAATACTATAGTATACTATAATATAGTATCCCGAGTACTATAGAACTATGGTGCCCAAAAAGAGTGAAGTAGAAGTATAGTTATAGACGATGAGGGGCATCCTATATCTGCAGACCGAGTTGATGTCTGGGCTTACCATTTTAGGGAGAACATTAGCAAGCTCAAGTATATCTAGAAAAGGGTAATCAAAGGGCAGGATGGACCTACCTTCTAATCATGTAATTGTAAATGCCACTTTTTTTCTTCTTTGGCATTTTTCAGTCATGTCTGACTCTTCATGACCCCATTTGGGGTTTTCTTAGCAAAGGTCCTAGAATGGTTTGCCATTACCTTCTCTAGCTCATTTCGTAGTTGAGGAAAATGAGGCAAACAGGGTCACATAGCTAGTAAGTGTCTAAGGCCAGATTTGGACTCAGGAAAATGAGTCTTCTTGACTCCAGACCTGGCACTCTATCGACTGTACCACCTAGCTGCCCCGTTAAGTTCCTCCAGGACATTTCTAACTGGATTATATTAGTTAACTTTGGGGAAACAAAGTAGCATAAGGTACAACTCTTGCCATTAAGATATTTATAATCTATTTTCAGAGAAAACTTTTACAAGTTTTCTTTCTTTCTCTGTTCACAAAACAGTTGAAAAACAGACCTTAGAGTTGGGCATTAGGTAGAATGGATGCCAGTCCAAATTTTTTTACTACCGAGAAGTAATCATTAAGCAAGTCACTTCTCAAGCATCAGTTTTCTCCATCAAAGGGGGATAATCCTAGAATCAGAGTCAGATAAGGAAACCAGAGAAGGAAATTTCCACTGCTTGGGAAAAAGTGGTACAAT
This sequence comes from Phascolarctos cinereus, assembly GCF_003287225.1. NCBI lineage: Eukaryota > Metazoa > Chordata > Mammalia > Diprotodontia > Phascolarctidae > Phascolarctos > Phascolarctos cinereus. The sequence goes on from NW_027556402.1 coordinate 186,173,828, forward strand.
AGTTATAGATCAACAGGAGAGGGCGCTGTTGCCACTGGCAAAGCCAAAATTTGCTATGGGGAGTGAGCTCATCAGCTGTTTCAGGCCCGAAGTCACAGACAGTGGCCAGGGTGGGGAATAATGACTGTGATCCTATATACCCCTGAGAAACTACCTCTGTACTTAATATTGCTGATTCTTAACTTACAGAAAATAAGCCTGAACCTTCATATTTCGAAATCTACAGTGCCCCTGGTATTAATGATAATGATCAGGAGGAGGAGGAGGAAGAGGAAAAGGAGAAGGAGAAGGAGAAAGAGGAGGATAATCAGCATTTATACAGCAATTTAAATTTTGCAAAGTGCTTTACAAATACAGGGTTTCCCAAAAGTCCTTTCCGCCGTGTAACGCTGCCTCTGATGGCCCCCATGGAGCAAAGACTGAGGGGTCTGTGCATAGGAAATGTGAAGTTGGAGGACATGTGGTGAGAGGAGAGGGGATGGGAAAGGAGGGCACAAGCACCTTCGCAGCCTGAATGCAAGCGAAATCAGTCTGCGATTGTGAGTGGGAATAGAACCCCCTGGCACTGTCCTCACCTTCCTTCTCTGCACATTAGCTTTCTCATCATTAAAATGAGTGGATTGGGCTGCTGATGCTCCTATTTGCAATAAGCACAATTCATTCAGTTGGAAAGAGCTCTGGACTGGCACTTCAAAGATTTGAATCTCAGCTCAGACATTCACTCACCATGTGGAACTAACAAGTGGCTTCCTTCCTCAGAGCCTTAGCTTTTTCATTTGTACAACAGGGATAAAGATCTTCTAGCTCTAACAGAAGGAATAATAATGGCAGCTTGTTAGGACTGGAGTTGGTGTTAGGAAAACCAGCCTTGATGATATGGACAAATCATTTAATCTACTGAGACTTCAAGATTCATCCTTGTAAAATAAAGAATTAGGTAGTGCTAGGGTCCAACTCTGGGTCTTGATTTCTGGGCTCAAATTCTGCTGTTTATGTTTTCTTGCTGGGTAAGCCTAGGCAAACTATTCCCTGAGCCACATATATTTCTCTAAAACTATCTACTATTATGTCAAATTGCTTACCTTTTCAATGGTGGAGGGGAGAAGGGAGGTAGGAAGGGAGAGAATTTAGAACTCAAAATTAAGAAAAAAAGTTATTTTTTTATAGCTAATAGAGGAAAAATAAAATATTAAATTTAAAACTATCTACTAATTTAAAGAGTTGAGTAGAGGGAGAGCCCATGCCAATGAAATCATTGATCTCTAGTGGATGGATGAAATCCTATCACTTACGGTTGTTGGGGGGCAAATGCATTTTGTAAATCCTAAAATACTATTAAAATGTTAGTTATTAGTGATAAGTCCCTAACACAGGACACTAAAATGTTAGAGGGGGAATTTTGTGTTATTTTGTCATCTAGCCAGGAAACAAATGCGAGCAAGCTTCAACAGGCTTATTCTGGAATTACTATGCACACAGCATGTTGTCAGCTTGGGGTAAAGGGTGGAGGCTTAGGTGTAGCCTCAGAAATGTCAGCATTCACTATATTCCCCATTTGGTTTCAGGTTAAGAGTAAAGGCTTAGAGGAGAATACCAGGCCAAACTTCCTTATTCAGGTTGCTCAATGTTCATCAATCCCATATTTCCAAACAGGGAAGAGAAGTAGCCTCCATAAGCCTATAGCCTGGGCATTTTCTTGTCAATGTAGCTTCAAATCCAATATTGATGGTACAGGGCCTTAAGGCCATGTCTGCATAATATATGGAGAAGTATAAGCTTGGCCAAGTATTTGGTTAATCTGATCAATGTTGATGACCAAACCAGATAACCTGAAACCCCAAAAAACCAGTTTGGTGAGCTCATGCAGTATTACAGTCCTGCCTTTTGGCTCATGGGGTTATTAGTCACTGAATGGCAGTTTCTTTTTTTGGGAAAGGAGAGAGTTAGGCAAGATCATCCATAGAATCCCTTCCAGTTTTAAATTCTAGAGCATTGTACTGTAAATCATGAGCCCTAGATTTTAAACCTGGCAATGCTACTCATTACTTGTGTGATCTTGGGCAAGTCACTCCAAATCATAGACCTCAGAGATAAAGTTATAGCATCATAGATTTATCATAGGGTCATAGATTTGGGATCTCAGAAGTTTTATAGTACAACTCAATAATTTTGAAAGATGAGAAAACTGGTTGTCCCCATCAGGATTAAGATTTGAAGCCAAGTCATCTGATCCCAAATCTAGTACTTTTTCCACTGCCCTAGACAGAATCTCCTCATTTTACAGACTATGGGAAGACAGGCAGAATAATGAAATAAGTGACATATACTAGGTCACACAGTTACTTTACTTCTACAGTAATTGGTGTCTACCTTGCATTTATTTTGAATGTAGTTTGTATGTAAATATATATATATATATGCATATATATATATATGTGTGTACGCACACACACACACACACGCACACACACACATATAAAACTACCCTGATTAAATGTAAACTCCTTGCGGACAGGGACAATTTCATTTCTGTCTCTTTATTCATAGTTTCTAAAAAGGTACCTGGCTTAAATACATCTTTGTTGTTTGATCAACTAATTGATCATATGATATTATGAATCCAAATACAGTACTTTTTCTGCCAAACAACCAATAAAGTCAAACAAAAAAAAACCCACATCTCAAGGACATAGCATGTATAATGGATAGAACTCCGAATTAGAAGTCTGGAACTTAGAATCATGCCCAAGTTTAAACCCTGGCTTTGCCACTCACTACCTCTAAGACCTTAGTCAAGATACTGAGTTTCCCATGACCTTAGTTCTCTCATTTGTAAAATGAAGTAATTGGTTCTGATGCTTTACCTCACACTCAGCAAATTGGCAAAGATTGCAAAACATGGGAACAGTTAATTTGGAGAAAGGTGTGGAAAGTTAGGCACATTAATACATTGTAGAAGCTGTGAATAAATACAACCATTCCAGGAAGCAATTTGAAATTACGCAATTAAAGTAACTGAAGTCCCCATAACCTTTTACTAAGATACTTTCCTTTATAGGTATATATCCTAAGGTCAATGACAAAATAAAAAATATCACATATATGTCAAAATATTTATAGCAGTATTTTGTGCATACTAACAAAAACATGGAAACAAAGTTCATGCCTATCAACTGGCAACTTGCTAAACAAACTTCTTTGTGAATATAATAACATATTACTATAATATAGGAAATGATGGATATGGTTAATACAGATAAGTATGAAAAGACTGAAATGAACTGATGCAAAGTAAACAGTCAGAAAAACAATACATTCAGTGAACAAGTCAATATAAATGGAAAGAACCACAAAACAATAGCAAATGAGAATTTTAAAATTATAAAGAACAAAGTTGGCCTCAAAGGCTATTGTTGTTTGTCCTTCTTTCCAGAAGAGGACCATGACATTAGGGAGATGATGTCATGACATGCAAGTGAATTGGATTTAAGTGAGGGAGGGCTGTGCAAAGTCACCTGTCTTACTTTCTCCTCTGGAGCCATGTGGGTCCAGTGAACAGATACGAATCAGCACAACTGGAGATGGCTCTGGATGCAGTGGGGGACCTTGGCCTTTTTAAGCTCAGGTCTTAAATAGGTCTCAGTTTGACTGAGGCAAAGCTTATTCAGCAACAAAGGGTAGGTAAGAAATGAGGCAAAGAATGGCCTCAATTACCTAGTCCAAAAAAAAATCAATCTGGGAGGGGGAAACCCTCAAGGTTTCTAGCCAAAAGACAGACACTTGTTATTACATTCACTCTGAGCAATCAGAGTCCAAACAGTGACCCTATGGGCTTGGGCTGGGACCTACTGCTGGCCAATCAATGAAAGCCAGAGTGATTTGGGTTTAAGGCATGGTCTTAAGAAAGAAATTTAGCCCTTAAACCCCAAAATAATCTTCCAAGCTTTCGGAGATCAAAATTTACATTCCTGGCCCCAAAGGAGAGATATAAGAAGACACTTTCACTCCTTCTTTGTAGAGAATGGAGAGTAGGGGTGGGGGGAAAGGTTTGACAGTTGTGAAATAGAACATAGAATATCATAGAATGTTATATTGCATAGTAGCACATTGGATATTTTTATGCATTTATAAGACCTGCTTTTTTCTTTACCTCTTTCACTTTAAAAAATGCTTTGTCATAAAAGCTGGCCCTCTGGAAAGAGGTTGAGGAGGTTTATGTGTAGAAATCTAAATAATATAAAAACAAAAGATATCAATACAAAGCTATTTTAAAAGAAGCAAAAGAACATCTTTGAAACTTTTTTTTTTACTTTTGTTTTTCAATGAGGGAAGTTGTGCTAGAAGACTGCCAAGGTCACTTTCAGCTCCCTATCTATGCTCCTCTAGTGAGCAGTACCAATCAACAAAATGCTGAAAGGCAGTGACTCCTTTGTTAAAACAAAATCATGCCAATACATGTGAAAATTGTGAGGTTAAGAAGGTTTTGTTGATTAGATAAAGTTGCCCTAAACTCATCAGAAGAAAGGAAGAAAAACTAACTTCTCACCCACATGCTTGTTTGGAAAGGTGAACTTTGATTTACCTGGGGCTACAAGGATTCCTAAAGTGGAAAAAAAAAATGGTATGGAGAGAATTGGAGAAGCTTAAGCCTTCCCCTAGTGGAAATGGTTCATTGGATTACAACCATATCTGCCACCTAGTGTTATCTGATGGAGCTACAACTCACCAGACTTGAAGGAAATGGTATACAAGTAGAGAAAGGTAGGGAAGGGCTTGGGGGTCATCTCTTAATCAGTCAGAAGGCTCTGAATCACCAATTGAGCTCCAACAGTCCTAATGAAATAGAGATTACTTAATTGTTTGAAAACTACTTTATAAACTCAATATATACTTATAGAAATCATTTATTTCTAATAACAAAAGGAATGTTGTTATATAAGGTTTCCACAAGCTGTCCACCTACTGGGAGACAACATAAAATGGTAAAAGAAAAATGAAACGCATCAGAATATGAGAGTTTGTCAATATAAATGGAAAGAAGAACGAAAAAAAAATAAACCAAAACAAAACTGAACCAGGTACAATTATAATGATCAAAGGATCCTGAGGAAGAAATAAGAGGCTGTGTCTTTTTCCATTCTTGGGAGAGTTGGGGGACGTTTACTGTGGAATACCACATATATTGACTGATGTGTTGGTTAGTTTTACTAAATTGCTTCTCTCTCTCTCTCTCTCTCTCTCTCTCTCTCTCTCTCTCTCTCTCTCTCTTTCTCTCTTTCTCTCTCTCTCTCTCTCTCTCTCTCTCTCTCTCTCTCTCTCTCTTTTTCTTTAGTTTTTGTTGCAAGGTATAGATAACCTCCATTGGGAAGGGTAGAGAGGTATGTTTAAAAATGAAGGTGATGTAAAAATAAAAGATATCAATACTTTTTTAAACATTTTATTTTACTTTTTAACATTTTTTTAAAAATTTATTTAATTTTATTTAAATTTATTTAATTCTCTCCCTCTCTCCAACCCCTCTCTCAACCTTTGAGAAGGCAAGCATATGCTACCCATTATACACATGAAGTCATGCAAAACATATTTCTATATTAGCCATGTTGGAAAAAAAAGCAAGAAAAATAAAGTGAAAAACAACATTCTTCAATCTGCACTCAAGAGTTCATCAATTCTCCCTCTGGAAGTAGATTGCTTTTTTCATCATAAGTATTTTGGAATTGTCATGAATAATTGTATCAATAATGATTTTTAAAAGGCTTAGGTTTGAATCCTACTTCTGTTACTAATTTGCCACAACAAGGTCACTACAACTCTTGGGCACGTTTTCCTATTGGTAAAATGAGGGAAGTGCTACTACATGATTGCTCAAGTCCTTCCTACCCCAAATGCTCTGTGAGTTTCGCCATTTTCCGAGAGTCATCGGTCTAGAACTGGAAGGGTCCTTGGAGACTATTTAATCTAACCCTCACATTTTACTGATAAGGCCACTGAGGCTCAGAGAGTTTCAGTGACTTGGCCCAGGTTGCAAAAGTAAAGTAAAAGAGCTGGGATTTAAACCCAGGCCCTCTGACTTCAAATTCAGCACCCTTGATCTTGTTTAAAGTAGAAGACAGTACCCAGCACAGAGCTGTGCATATGGTATGCCTGCAGTAAGAGTAGAATCGAATTGAAGCCGTACTGTCTCTACTAGCGGCTATTTCTGAAGTACTTTAGTGTTTGCAAAACATTGTTCTTACACTATGTCATTTGATCCCCACAACAATCCTGTGAAGGTGGTTCTTCAAGTGTAATTATCCTCATTTTACTGAGGAAGAAATTAAGTCACTTATCCATGATCACACAGCTAATAAGTGTTGGAGGTAAAATTAGAACCCAGATTTTTCCATTTCTCAATCTCTTCCCTATTTCCACCATACCATGTTTCCTCCTTCCCTCAAGGTGTTTGTTGTTAATATGGAGTGTGAGAAAAGAAACAGATTATTGACAGATGAATTGAGAGAAAGTGTGATTCTGGCAATGAGAACTGGGATGGGGGCATTAAGACATGTTCAAATTCTGACTCTGAGACCAACTGTATGATCCTAGGCAGGTCACTTGTCACCTCTGGGCCTCTATTTCCTCATCCGTAAAAGCATAAGGTTAGATTAGATGATGTTGAAAGTCCCTTACAGTTCTAACCATTGATGTTCTAAGGTCCATTTCAGGGCCAAGTCTAAGGTTCTTTGTAGTCAATAGAGTCCCACCCTCTTTCCTTCAGATTCTGTAGATGACAAGCCTGCTTTAAAAAATAATGATAATTAAGTAGGACTAGCGTGGTAGTAGTAGCAGCAAAACTTGTAAAATGCAGTAGAAATTTGCAGAAGATAGTGTTAAAAAAAAAAGAATGGAATTTAAATGTTCCGTGAGAGTTGACTAATTTGTTACGTTTTAAAATTTGATATTGCCTTCTTCTATCTGCATTAAGAATAAAAGTTTACGATTTCTTTCTTAAAAATAAGTGACTATATATGACCTCTTTTTATGACTTTTCAGAGATAAGCTTTTATTTTCATAGTAACAAAAGAAATAAAAAATGTTCGCCTAAGTATCATTGCCCAGGGAATATAATTCCCATCTTTATTTGCCTTCCTGGTGCCTGACTGGGAAGAATGATATTTGTATTGTAGCCTTTTAGGTTAGAAAATAATATTTCCTATTATGCTATGAGGAGATAGTTGGCTTAGAAAACAACATGTACAAACAAGCATATTTACAAGTATTCTTACTATAATAAAATTACTGTGCCTGACCAACATTCTTTCCCCCGCTATACTATAATGATGTTTGCATATAGAGGTCAATGGACAGTGCTTCAGCCAGAAAAAGGCCAAAGTAAAGCTTATTATGTATCAGAAATACATTTTCCACTCCTTACTATGAATAGAATTACCTATATTTTTTTCTTATAATGAGGTTCCTTGCCAGCAGTATCATACGCAGACTCCTTAGCCTAGTATTTAAGGTCCTCCACAGCTTGGCTTCAAACAATAAACATGTATTAAGTGCCTACTACATGCCATACACTCTGCTAAGTGCTGGGAATTAAAAAAAAAAAAAGCTAAAGATAGGCCCTGCCCTCAATGAGCTTACAATCTGATGGATTTAAAACTTAAGTGTTATAGTGCCAATTCCAGATTACTTCCCCAATTCTTGCATCTAGGTATAGCAAAAATGACTAGATGAGGACTTAGGAGTGTAGATTAGAGGCCACCTAGCCCAACCCCCAATTTTTAAAAACATGAATATGGAGCCCAGAGACCATGGTACAGGGGAAAGAGAAAACAAATCTGGTTTCACATCAATCTTCTGTTACTTAGCAGGGTGTAACCTTGGGTAATTCATTTATCCTCTCAAGTACAGATAGCATGTAAGGGCCCTTTTAGCTAAAAATTGATGGTCTATATGTTAAGGGACTTACTCAAGGCTACAAAGGGAGCAAGGGACAGAGTGAGATCTCAAATAGATTTCAGAGCCTAGTGACAGCAAACAGAACCCTATTTTCATTGGGCCACACTATTCATGTGACTTTGAACAGTTTACTTTCCGTCCCTCTAGGCCCCAATTCTGTAATCTATAAAATGGGGTTTAGAGGAGACAATGAAAATTGACCTAGATGATTTTTAAGGTGCATCCTTGTCCTATAACAAAATAGATTATTGCAGCTAAGTCCCTGTTAATAATGATTCTTGCAATTAAATGTATTTGAATTTGCACTATTCAAAGTTATAATTATGTAAAATATGGAAATTAGTTCCAGCCCAATAGAAATATGCACTACAAATTCACATAATGCCATTATTTTATGAGACCTAGCTATAAAGCTTCATGCAGCCATGAAGTGAAGATTTTGCCCTTTTCTGACTTTTTTGTATCTCTTCCCACAATGAATGATGTCCCCTCCCTTCTCCTTTGCCTCCCCCCTCCCACACTGAATAATAATAAAAAACAGCTCACGTTTTATAGTTAAAATACTTTTCTCTGAACAATCCTTGTGGGGTAATTTATCTAAGTATTACTCATCATACTTTACAAATGAGGAAACCTAGGCTCAAGTCACGCAACCAGTGAGTAGAGAAAACTTTAATCTGGACATTGGATCTAATGGTCTGTTCCATTTTATCACATTCTCCTCCTATCAAAATCTTTATTCACATCTAAGTATAATTTGCTAAGTTACAGCAGCTTAAAGGGCCACTCCTCTGAGAGGATCAGGTATTTTATTAGAAATGAAACAAAGTCTTAAACAAAGAAATGAATAATAAACAAAGAAACTGGAAGTGATCTAGGCATCCAGCTCTTCTTATAGTTAAAGATGTTTTCATATAGCAATTAAAGCTTACAAAGCTCTTTAAACACATTATCTCATTCAGTAATCATGATTAAATTATTCCCATTTAAAAGCTAAGGAAACTGAGCCTCAGAAAGGTTAATTGAATTGACAGTGGTCATATAAAGAAACTAAATTTCAGTGGCACAGTTTGAATCTAGTGGTCCCACAGAGTAGGGCAGCTGGCGGCACCATAGTGCATAGACGGCTGGGTCTGGAGTCAGGAAGACTCATTTTCTTGAGTTCAAATCTGGCCTCAGACACTTACTAGCTATGTGACCCTGGGTAAGTCACTTAATCCTGTTTGCCTCAGTCTCCTCATCTGTAAAATGAGTTGGAGAAAGAAATGGCTAATCACTACAGTATCTTTGCCAAGAAAATGCCAAATGGGGTCGACAGAGAATCGAACATGTTTGGAACAACTCAACAACAACAAAAGGGTGATGATATCTGACACATAAAACTTTCAGGTTTATGTGATACTTTACACATATGCTTCAATCTTATATTCAAGTCATAATTGATATTCAGTGAGATAGATTCAACAACTTAACAAACTCATAACACTGTACAAAAACCCTGTGCTATTGATAAAAAGAGAAAATGGTTCCCAATAACTGGCCTGCAAGGCACTATCAATAAACACAAATATAGATGTGTATCATAGAAGGCAAAGACTATTGGGCAAAAGAGAGATCAGGGGAAATGCTCTAAGAACATTTGCATGAGGAGATATTCAATTTAATTAGCACAGCTTCTCCCTCTATCAGTGAAAATGGCAGGACTTCCATGATTCAGCAGATTGTCTCTAGAAGTTGAAAGATTCAGAATCCTACCTCCCGCACTCACCAGCTGTGTGATGCTGAGCAAGTCACTGGGACGCTCTTATCCTGAGTTTCCTCATCTGTAAACCTCTGTGATCAAATGAGATAACCCAGTATAAATCACTTTGCAAACCTTGAAGCATTACATAAATGCTAGCTTTTCTTATTAGTAAGCTTGCTGAATTGAACAAGGTAGGTCCTCAGATAACATGCCACCCAGTCTATGACTCAGCCTTTACTCAAAGGAATTCTAGCTTTGTAAGTACCTGGTGAATTTGTGATTCCCTAACCAAGTCTTCATTAGTCCAAAATCACTTCCATGACACGATGAGCCATCAGGGCAGGACTTCCAAACAACAGCTATTATCTCAATTTTGTAGACAGAGAGTCTCAGAGAGGTAATATGCCCAAAGTCACATAGTAAGTAGAAAACTTGGGATTAAGAACCAAATCTACTCATTCCAGAACCCAATGTTCTCTCCACCACATCAAAACCCCCTCCCCTAAAATAAGGCATTTAGAGGTGCAGGGAGTTATCCAAGTGGAAGTAGGAAGTTACTTGTGAAACTGTGATTCAAGTTAAGCCAAGCATCCTGAATTTCCAGTTCAGTGCTCTCTATGCAGCAGATTATGCAGACTTTCAAAAATGAAAATGAATTCTGTGGGTGAAAGGCAATCATTCACCCAGGGGACAGGTTCTCAGCTTCCTCAGCATACCTGCCTGGAGTTGATCTGAGCAGAAAGCCCTTACTTCCTACAAAGAAAGAGCCAAGTGGCACTAGAGTGTGGAACAAGCGGAGCTACTCTCAAACCAATTAGCTCATGGCTAAAGTAAGTCCTCCACAGACTGTGAGAATCCCTCCCTGACTCCTTAGGGTGCCCCGTAATCAGATTCTAGAATCTGTTTGTAAGGTACACCCTGGCTTATGCTTCTGTATGTCCCTGAAGAATGAGGCCTGTGACACAAGAATTCAATTAAAAGATGTAAATTATTACCCTCCTGTCTCTTTTACATGCTGATAGGTCATAATATATTTGCATGAGAGGGATGTAACTAAGAAAAGGGGTAAGCATTAAGGGAATAAGATGAAAATAGACAGAAAAGGATAGTGGTAGAGTACAAAAGCGCTGGAACTGGAATCAGTACAGTTGTATCTGAGTCTCACCTATTAATCAGTTATCAGTTAGTTGAAGTGGACTCTATATACCTCATTAACATATTTTGTCCCAAAAGTCTTCATGTAATTTTAAGCTATGAAAACTTCAGAATGCACTAAGTCCTCTGGGACACTCTGTATATGCAAGATCATTATGGCCAGAGCTGGTTTTGCAAGTAGGTAAAATTAGGTAGCTGTTTACATTATACAGTTTGAGGAAAGGGCCTCTTTAATCCCTAGCCCTTGGCAGGGAAAGGGTGTCTGTCAGGAATGCAGCCAATGCATTCTTCAGACTGAAGGAAATCAATAGTGCCCAAGGGAAGAACCCTTAATGGGAAAGAGTGTGTCATCCAAGTCATGATCAGTGTGTAAACCAGTTGTAAGACCAGATCAAGCCAGAGTCCATTAAAATACGAAATCCAAAGGGAAGGTGGAAACAGAATTTGTAGCAGCTGTCCCAAAGCTAGGTTTGGTCAGCACAGAATCTATGGGGACAAATGCTCTAGAAAAAGTAGGAGATACTGGCAAGATGATAATCAGTCCCATTAGTCTACCTGTACCCAAAGAAAGAAGCATGGTTCAGTACAAAGGAAATTGAGTTTGGAATTAAAAGACCCGGGTTTGAAACATGACTCTGCTATTTCTTGCCTCTGCCTCTTGGCAGTTTCCTTAACTGCAAAAGGGGGCAGGGTTTGAGTAGATGGCCTCTAGGATCCCATCTATCTCTTATTATCTTAGGCTAGCATGCTTTTATGGTAGGAACACAGGTGGCATGGCCCAGTGTTCCAGTGGTATCATCTTCCAAGTCCTTTGTACCATCATTGTTATGAGAGTGAATAGAGGCTTTTAGTCTCCTATGTGCCTTTTTCAACCATCACCTCTTCTTATGACACTTGAAATTTCACCATTAGGGTTTCAGAAGCAGGGAAAATAAATACTCAATTTTTAATCAAATTCTTTTGTTTTAAACAAAATAGTTATTTCCCAACACACTCCCATCAAATGAATCCTTTATTGTAAAAAAAGTTAAGCAAAATTCTACCAACGAAGCAGTCTCATTTTATAATGTATACAGCATTTGACACCCATGATCCTCCACTTCTCTACTAAGACAAAGCATGAGAAGCATGCAATTTTATTCCCCTAAGATGAGGAACATGAAGTAAGCAGGGAATAGGATAGCAATGGAGTACTAATTAACAGAGGGCTACTTAAAGAAGTATTTTAGTGGCAGCATAAGGGTTAGTTTTATTTAAAGTAGCTAGCATTGTTCTTTAGGGATATGGTGGAATGCAATAAAATTGCAAGAGATTGAGTCATTGGATGAATGATAGAAACAAACAATCATTTATTAAATGTTTATTATATGCCAAGAACTGTGACAAGTTCCAAGGATACAAATATAAAAAAATTAAGTCTGTCTCTATCTTCAGAAAGTTTATGTAGGTCCTGGCACATACTAAGCACTATATAAATGTTAGCTGTTGTTATTACTATTATTATTGTATTCTGATAGGGAAAGATGAAAAATATAAATAATAGAGTAGTGGGTAAAGAGTGGTATTTGGTTCAGGGATGTCAAAGGGTTAATGAATGAATCCATACAGCTATTTATTGACACATTTCTCAGAATGGTAATTTGGATGTGATTACTGTTGACAGGGCAAGAGGAAAGAGTATGGTAGAGGAAAAATTAGTCAGGCTGGAGGCTTAAAAATGAGTAAGGATGGGCCAGCTAGGTAGTGCAGTAGATAGAGCTCAGGCCTTGGAATCAGGAGGATCTGAGTCCAAATCCAACCTCAGACATATGACACTTACTAGCGATGTGACCCTGAACAAGTCACTTAACCCCAATTGCCTCACCAAAAAAAAAAAAAAAAGAACAAACAAGGATCAGTAGCATGGTGGGTGTGAGTTGGGCTAGATATAATGAAAGAGAACCAATGAGAAGCCCAGGGCCTAAAGAAGAAGACAAAGTGTCCTATCAGAGGTGGAAGCTGGTAGGAGCATGGCACGAAGATGGCTAGGGAGTCATTGAGGAGTGTGAGTGTGCCTGGGTTGAGGCATCCCACCAAAGGGAGACAACATGGTCACTGTGCTCCTTGAGCACCTTACCTTCTGAGTAACTTCTAGTGCTTTGCTGTGATATCTATATTTTCAAGAGGATATCTGCATATTATCTCAATGCATATTTCTCAGGGGATGGCTATGGAAGCATAGCTTGTCTATCTAGGGCCATGAAAACATCACTGTGAGCCAATCAAAGCCTGCAGACTTAGCTACTACTACTATTCTGAAGGTACACTGAATTTGGAGTCAAGGTAGTTGAGGTTTGATTTCCAGGCCTACTACTGTATGACCTTATTCAAATCACTTCTCTATAGGCCTCAGCATACATGTCCAGCAAACAGAGAGGTTACACTTTAGGACTTCTTAACCTGAGATCCATGAAGTTGCTGTTGTCTTAATACATATTTTGAAAATTACACTTCAATGTAAAAGAAGTTAAGAACTTCTCAATTAAATGATCTCTAATGTTTCCTCTAGCTATGAATCATATGATTCCATGACCCCTTCTCTTTCCTCAGAGCAGGTGACCATTTTAGAGACTTATCCAGTCCTTGGACACAGAAGTTAATTCCACTGGTTCATGAAGACTATCCCAGCTGTTAAAATCCTCTATTGAAATAGAAACATTAGCAACTTAAATCATATTAGGTTCACGCTTTAAGAGCAGAATAGAAGTTGACAACTGGCTTCAAGACACATAAGAGAGAGGGAACAAAAGGAGAAAAATAGAACTGGAAATGGAAAGTAAGAGGGCACAAGAGACAAACTTTACATTATGTTACAGGGCTTTTCGAGGGCCTATCTGGATAATGCCAGCTTCGCTCTCTGCACAATGATATCATGTCCTACACCGCTGAACACCTATAAAAATACAGAAACATAGAAAAGCAAAGGTGGAAAGCCCTTAGAGGTCATACAGCTCAACTTCTTCATTTTACAGATGAGGAAACTGAGTTATATGGGTCTGATCACAATATTCACAAGCTTACTCAATTAGATATATACAGAGATAATAGAATCACAGAAATTCCAGCCGGTAAAAACCTTAGAGTCTAGCTAACCACTCCATTTTACAGATGAATAAAAAAATAGTAGTGGTTGATATTAATGTAAAAATTTAATGCTGGTATGGTGATATAACTATATATATACATATATATATGTGTGTGCATATATGTTTATATGGACTTACACATATGTATGTTATGTAAGAGCACATATATATGTATATATATTTATATATACAGGGTATCTTAAAAATCTTCTCATGCTTTAGTAGCTTAAAATGTAAATTAAAAAATCTTTGAAACAACAATTCAGGTGAGGAGGCGGGACAACTATTATCCCTGTTTTAAAAATCAGAAAGCTGAAGACCAAACAGCACCTACCTTTCTTGGAGTTATTGTGAGGATCACATGAGATAATATTTGTAAAACTTAGCACAGTCCCTGGCAAGTACTAGGTGCTTAGTAAATGTTCCTTTCTCTCTTCTCTATCTCAACTAGACTTTGCAAATTCTAAGTGTCCTTATGTTCACTCCGGTTTCCCAAAGACATTGAAAGGCTGTTGTGGTGTAGTAGAAAGAACATAAGACTTGAGAATCAGAAGTCCTGAGCTTGAATCTCAGCTCTTCTCTTCACTAACATTGTGACCTTGAAGGTGGCATTTAAATATGGGCCTCACTTCCTTTAGCTATAAATGACAGGGGATAGAAGAGATGAGCTCAAAAGTCCCTTACACCTCTAATGTATTGTAATGCTATGAAAGATACTATCTGATACAGATTTGATATGGGAAAGCCAAGAGACCTTTCTAACTTTAGCAAGTCTGCTGTATATAAAAATAGCATGGCTGGAACAAATACAAAGTTAGAGACATCAGCTTATCCCCTGAGTCCAGAGTCTAGTCTGTAAACCATCACAAATGACAAGAAAACTTCGAACGATTTTGATGCCATCATACATCTTCCCAGGGTTGATAAGCAGTGGCTCACGGTCATTAACCAAAGGGCTGACAACACGCAGAGTCAGCGGGAAAGGGATGGCCATTTTAAGTTGATATTTTAAGCTACAGTCAACAAAGTTTTCTTTGAATATGAAGGAACTGATGATCAGGTTCATGGTTAGGGGGAAAATATCTCTGGTGGAAAAAAAAAATCCAGATTTCAACATCACCATTGATGTCTGTAACTACAGAAATGCTCGTCCTACTTAGACTGCCACAGAGAGTGTTTTGTATGGTATTGAGTCACAGAGGAGTCAAGACCAGGGGTCTAGTCCTAGCTTTATAACTCGTTAGCTTTGTGACCTTGAGCAAGTCACTTCAACTCTAAGTTTTATCCTAGGCAAAGTTAGGGAGTTGGCCTACTCCAGGGGTTCTTAACATTTTTTGTCTCATGGACCCCTTTAGCAGCTTGGTGAAACCTAATGGACTCCTCAGAATTTTCATTGTTTAAACTTGTGATTTAAGGAAAGGATAAAATTTAATTATAAGTTAATAAAAATGTGCGTGAATTTTCCCCATCTAATTAAATGAGCCCCTGATATCTAGTCTTGGAACCCTTATCAGTGGATACCGCGCTAAGAACAACTAAATTAGACTATCTTTAAGGTCCCTTTGACCTTTGACATCCTAAGATTCCACGAAAGACTCTTCTAGCAAGGTCTCCAGTATAGGCAAATCCATCCTGAATCTATCAGTTAATCGAACTCTAAATGAGGTCTTGTGCATGTTTATGAGAAGGAGGTATGCATGTGTTTTCTGAGCTTCATGTGGAAATGTATTTCTACTAACTGAACTCTATAGCTTGAGCCCCTCACTTCTGCCAGATCTCAGTACTGCTCTTTCCCCTAGGGCTCTCTTGTTTCTGAGAGAACCTTGGCTGTAGAATATGTTTTGTCAGATGGTCGATGGCAGCAAGGCCCGTTTTGTTTATGGGCTGAGAAGGCAACTGCTTACACAATGTGATTTCTGAGTCTAAGAGGATGACTCCCTTTAAATCAACAAATATATATGCATGTATGTATGCATGTATCCATGTAGATAAATATAGATATATTTATTTACTTATATGTATATACGTGTGTATATGTATGTGTGTGTGTGTTTGTGTGTGTGTGTGTGTGTGTGTGTGTGTATGTATTCCCCCCCCCGCCTAGATAGTAAATCTAATACTTGGAGTTTTCAGGTAAGTGGTTGTCTAGCCTCTTCTTCATGACCTGCAGGGACCAATAAGACAGATATTCTTCCTGCCCTACCGCTAACCCCTACACATTCCCACTGCAAGGAACCCCATTACCTTTGTAGATAGCTTTAATTATAAGGAAATATCTCCCTGTGTAATTTTCAGCCACAAAGGCCAAGCAAAATGTCTAATTTCTCTTCTACATGATAGTCTTTCAAATATTTGCTGACAGCTATCAGGATTTCCCTAGGTCTTCTCCTATAAATGACCAATACTGAAGTTTTTTCCTGGGAATAGATCTTGGATGGTGAATCAGAACAAGAATAGAAATCCCTGAGCACTCAGAGTTAGATGCAGAGTCTAGGTATGCAGGAAATGGGGTCAGGGAGAAATAGAGATAAACACAGAGAAAAGTTTATAGGGCTGACATAATAGTTTTAAGTCAGTGAGGTTCGTTGGTTGTTATTTATACACATAAAACAACATTGCAGCCTATAACAGAAGAGAACTGAGTTGGAAGGAAAGAGCTTCATTTTGTGTCTGCTGACCTACCTGGTTTCATATCCATAGAAACAAGATGCCCCTAGGATCTCCTGCACCCTTCCTGCCTCCTTTTATGTGTTGTTGCCCCCTTTAAGATTGTAAGCTCATTGAGGGTGTGGATTGTCTTTCTTCCTCGTACATCAGGGTTACTTAATAAATGTTTTTTGGATTGACTTATTGTTGGATCAGATCTCATGTAATGGTGGTCTCAAGTAAAGAGAATCAGACTGGGGGGTCAGAAAACATGGTGATGGCCTAAGGTCCATAACTACCTTCTACTTGGCCAAGTCATTTAACCTTCTCTAGGCCTCCACTTTTCATTAGTTCAAGGGAGGCAGACTGAATAACTGCCAAAGACTTTTCTAGTCAAGGAGAAGAGTCTGCTCTTGGGTGAGTCTGAAAGGACCCAAAGTTCTGAGCGATGATGCTTTCACTCCTACCTGAGTCTCTCAGGGTGACCCCCAAAGATGACTCTGAATGGAAGTGCTATAATATATTATCAAGGTAGCCTTTTTAATGATTGTTTATTACATTAAAGCTTTATTTACAATAAAGTTATTACATTATTACAGTAAAGTTTGTTATTCAATTAAAGTTATTACAGTGTTTGTTATTACATTAAAACTATGTTCTTACCGAGAAGGCTGAGGCATTTCAAATTGGAAATTGCCAAGAGTCATTAATTCTCAGGGCCTCTAAACCCTGTGTAGTTAATATCTGTATTGTGAATTCAGAATTTTATAGAAAGTGAATTGATACAATGAAAAAAAAATATCTTCCCTGAACCCAGACATAAAATACAGTAAAAATGAAAGAGGATATGATCTGTGAAGTATTTTAGGTTAAGCAGCTCTTCCCAATTCAACTACTGCCCTTTGGTCTTCTAGTCATACTAAAATGGGGAGTGTTTCCCCTTCAAAATCATTAAGACTCTCTGCTGTCCTGGTATACAGGACAAAGGAGATATTTATGTGTGTATACACATATACACACACATAGGTATATATGTGTGCATACATACATGAATATACAAGATATGCACGTATAAAAAGTAATCATTTAATATATGTAGTTATAGATCATACATATACACATGTATAATGTGCGTGTCTATATTGTATACATATGTGTGTATGAAACTAGGGGACTTTTAGAGTTAGGAAATTTTTTTTTTTTTATGAGGGGCAACAGGAGAGATAATAGAAAACAGGGAAATTAGGGGATTATCTAAGACCTTGTACAATCAGAAAGTTCTTTTATAATGTCTCACAGAAAACTGCAAAAACTATGTTTCTTCAATGTATTTTAATTACCTTAAGTAGTTTTCCCATTTCATTTAATTGTTGGTTTATTTATAGTCCAGTCTTTTGAGAGGCAACATAGCATTGTCAATACAGTAATAGATTTGAATTAGTTCAAATCCTACCTTAGACACGACAGCTGTGCAAGCTTATGCACTGAAATGCTCTGAGTCTCTGTTTCCTCATCTGTGACATGAGGGTGTGGACTCAATGACATTTAAGATCCTTTCGAGAACTAAATCTGGGTTCCATTTCCTTTACTTATTGTTTCTTGTCTGCTAAATTTCATTTGCCTTCTTTGAATTATACACGGTTATTTAAAAATTTAATTGGCTTATTTTTCCTTAATTTCCTCGGAAATTATTATTGTTGCAATTATTTTAAAAACAACTTTATGAAAGAATTTGCCACTAATAAAAGCCTGCACTGTGTCTCAGTATGTCTCAAGTTCCTTCAGGCAGCTTGATGGCTTTCTTTTGGGGCACTTGTGGCATATGGGAAAGAACACTGGATCAGGAGTAGACAGACTGGGTTCAAATCCTGCAATTTATATATATTAACTGTATGACCTTTGACAAATTAAATAATTCACTCTGGGCCTCAGTTTCCTCACATGTAAAATGATGTTGACTTTCAAACTCTAACTCTTATGGTCCTACATAGAGATAATGAAAGGAAAGAGGGAATTAAGTATTTATCAGGCACCTACTATGTGCCAGATAGTTGTACTAATTATTATCTTAATTGAGCCTCACAATGATCCTTGGTACAGGGGTGGGGAATCTGCAGCATGGAGGCCATACGTGGCCCTCTAGTTCCTGAAGTGCAGCTCTTTGAATCCAAACTTCAAAGAACAAATTGGGTTTGGATCTGGTCAAAGGGCCACACTTAAGGACCTAGAGGGCCACATGTGGTCTCCAGGTCACAGGTTCTCCACCCCTGTCTAGGAGATAGATGCTATTATTGCCCCCATTTTGCATTTGACAAAAAAAAGATGCAGACAGAGGTTAAATGACTTGCCAGGGTCACATAGTAAGAGACTGAAACTAGATTTGAACTCAGGTCTTCCAGACTCTAGACCTATGGCTCTGTCCACTGCCACCACAATCCCCCAACTGCCTTTGGCAAGTATGATATCATAATTAGGAACAACTGGGTTCAAGTCCTGCCTCTGACACATACTGGCTGTGTGACTCTGGGTAAGTCACTTAGCCTCTCTGCATTCTAGGAAAGCAAATCTCTAAGATATTAAGTGGTAGAGAAGCTATCTATACACTTTGGTAGAGAGGAGTTCCCTTACCTGGCAGTTCCCTATACGAGTGAACTCACAGGTCAATGCCATCCCTACATAAATACAAGCTCTTGATGGCAACATGTAATTTTAAACAAGCAAATAAATTCAACATAGAGAGCCCAAGGTTGACCCTTGTACTTCCCCTTCCCTGTCATTTAGCAAATAGTACAGTGACAGCTGCATGTAGCCACTGAAATGGCCCAGAGCACAGCATCAGTGACAACAGGAGAAATCTAGCCTTGACAATGATCTTTGGTCACTGTGGCAGAAGACATTATGCAATAAGCCTTGTTAAGACGGCCAAAGTTAAGAGTAGGGGACCGGCAGCCTCGAGGCCACATGTGGCACTCTAGGTCTTCAAGTGCGGCCCTTTGAATCCAAACAGTCAGGCTGCAGGTTCCTCACCCCTGGTCAAGTTTACTAGAATATGTCTGCTAAGGACCCTCTCATTCAGATAGGTATAGCCCTCTGACTTTACAAACTTTTGGTTCCCTATTAGAGTACAGAGCCACATTAAGATTCTAAAAGATACACGAATACGTGGGCCTTGTGACCTGAATCTGCCTGGCTTCTTAGTACTAGTTAAGGTTACCTGGCCCAATCTGCCTTACTTTACTCTCTGAAAAGAATGATTATAGAGATACCTCTAAAACTATGATTTATTTTTGAGAGGGAGGGCACTTCATATTTAAAGAAATGATTATGTGAAAAAGGCCTTTGTCATCTTTCCTGGCTAAACTATGGTAAGGATTTCATTAACATTCAGCAATTTATTTTATTTCATGTCAATCAACATTGACTGCTGGGTAGCAAATGTTGTGCTTGACATATTGGGACCTGATGACCTTTCAATATATGATTTTATGTTGAGATCAGCTGTGATTCTCTGATTCCATATCAGGTATTGAGGGAGATACCAAGACACGATGGAACAGAGTATAGTGGAAAGAACAGAGGGTTTGGGAGTAAAAGAGACCTGGTTCGAAGCCCTCAGTCTGACGCTCACTTGTTTGTTTTCTTTTCAATTTTATTAAATGCTTTGGAGTGGAAAATTTTTCTCCCTCTTCCCCCCCGCCCCACAAGACGGCACACAATCTGATATAGGCTTTACATTTACATTCCTATTAAACATATTTTCACATTAGTGAAGTTGTAAGTAAAAATTAAAACCAATAGGAGGAACCATCAGAAAGATGAAACAAAACTCAACAGAAGAGAAAAATAAGTGATAGTGATTCGACCTCCATAGTTCTTTCTTTGGATGCTACAGCATTTTCCATCCCGAGGCCTCTGGAGATGTCTTAGAACCTTGTAATGCTGAGAAGGGTTCAGTTTAACAATATTAGTCATTGAATAAGTGGCTGTTATTGTATGACACTGATTTGTTAACCTATAATGATACTTACATTATATACTTCACAAGGTTGTTATAAAAACAGTACTTCTTAAGTCTTAAAGAGCTATGAAAATGTGTTATGATGATGATGATGGTGGTGATGAAGATGATGATGCTTTTGAAGTTCACTTCTAATAGCAGAGATGACATATAGAAACTATCAGAAGCAATCAGGATGAGGCCTGTTCCTCCTAGCTGGTGGTGCCTTCCACTCTGATGTTAAATATATGCAAGTACTTTCTAGGTTCCAATTTAAGTACATCTCGTGTCTTCCATTACAATGACTGATCTTTGCAGGGAAAGATTATTTGGTTTTTTTTTTCCTTATACTCCCAGCATTTATCACACTTAATAAATGCTTGTTGAATGACTAATATGGAAACATGTTTTGGGTGTATTACCTATATCAAATTGCTTGCCTTCTCAATGAGGTTGGTGGGGAGGAAGGGAGAGAATTTAGAATTCAAAATTTTTTAAAATGTTTTTACATGTAATTGGGGAAAAATAAAATACTAAATGTGTTTTCTTAAAAAACTCAAAAAGTAAACAAATAGATGTTTGTTGATTGGTTGATTTAATTTCTCAGTGGTGCTAATTTCTTTCTGGGGATTTAAAAAAAGGGCCTCCTGGAGGAAGAAACTTTTGCATTGGGTTCTTAAGAGTAAGTAAAACTTCCAGAAAATAATTAATAGAAAGAAGGCACTGGAATTGAGAATGGGAAAAGCTTCATGTAAAAGGTCAGATTTTGGTTGGAACTTGAAGGAAGCCAGGGAGGTAAGTAGTCAAATAATAGGAGGGAGAGTGTTCCATGAGTGGAGGGCAGCCAGAGAAAAATGCCCATAGCCAAGGAATGACAACCATCTAATAAAATCAATATGTGGAAGAAACATGCCGCTAAAACATATGATAAGTGGTAGTCCAGTCTCAGTTTAAAGATCTCCAAGGAGGAGGACCTATCACTTGAATCACTCCATTCCAATTCTGAACAACTCTGTATTTTAATGAATTGTTATCCTCCCTCTAAAACCAAGCATTCATTGACCTTTTGGAAATGTATACTCACAGAGATTCAGATCTCTGGGGCTAGATAGAATAAGTCCCTTTTTCATATGACCGCCCTTCCAGTACAGCTACCACATCATCCCTATGTCTTCTCTTTTCCAAGTTAAACTTGGCCAGCTCCTTCAGATGAACTTCCTATGATATGGTTCCTGCATCTTTACCATCCTGACTGTCTTCCTTTGCACACTCTCTGACTTATTAATGTCCTTCTTAAACTATGGCGACAATAAATGAATATCATATTTCACATGAGATTTGATTTCCACAGACTATAGTGGAATAATCACTTCCCTAATTCTTGCAAGGTACACCCCTTCCTAATGCAGCCCAACATGTAAGATGAATAATTATAAGATGAGTTAATACAGATCTCAGTGGAGAATAAGAAAATACTGTGGAATAAGGCAATGAACAAATTGTTTGGACAGAAATTATAATCACCTTTGGTGTTGCATGCATCTGTGTTTTCATTCTCAAGCAACAGTGGATCCTGCTGTGAATGCGTAAATATTAGTAGTAACTGACAATTATATGGCTCTTTCAGGTTACTATCACATATGTTTTCTTATTGGCCACAATAGCCAAGAGATGAGTAGTATAAGTGTTATCATTCCCAATTTGCAAATAAGTTAACTAAGGCTCAACTAGGTTGTGGTTTTCCTAAAGATGCAGATCTGTTTGATGGTTATGCAAGAATAAGAAATAAGGTCTTCTAAATCTAAGTCTTAAGTTCTTTCCCTTGCCTTATCTCTTATGTTTGATAGCCTTGTCCCTTAGTACAATGAACAAGACAGGAAAATTGATTCAAATTGCCTTTTACATATCTATCCCACTTCTTCCTTGAAGGCTTTCATGATCATGACAACAGGACATTGTCTTTTCACTCCTCTGAACTTCTATGGCATTACCATGAAAACTGTCCATATCATTCATTTGGTATTTTTTTGGTAGGCATTTTTTTTTGGTAGACATGCTTAAACTTGGTTCCCAAAGGATCATAGAATTTTAGAATTGGAAGTCACCTAGAGCTCAAAAAACTTTAATTCCCTCTTTGCAGATGTGGAAACAGGATCAGAAGGGGGATACATGATATGTCCAAGGTCACAGAAGCTGCAGAGCCAGGACTGAGTGAATGCTAGAATCATGTAATGTTAACACTGGGGAGAACTTTGAAATGATCTGGTTTAAGTCACTCAGGTTGCAGATGAAGAAACTGAGCCCCAGAGAGTTTAAGTGAGTTGCCTAAGGTCACAAAGGTAGTGTGAGAACTAGGATTTGAATCTGGATCCTCCAACTCCAAAGTTAATATCCTTTCAACTACTGTACCATTGCTACTTCTCCCATCTTACCTTCTTAAGTGAACTGTCAACTCTTTGAGGGTTCAGACCATGCCTTCTGTATCTCTGCTCCTCAGTGGCTACCACCTAGCTAATCCTCAATAAATGTATGAAATGTGGACTTGCAAAAGTGGAGCTAAGATGGAGGAGTAGAAGAGCACTCGGTTGAGCTCTCCCAACATCCCCCTCCAAATGACTTTAAAATAATATCTCAGAGAGAATTCTAGAGTGGCAGAGCTAACAAAAGGTCACAGTGAGAAATTATTCTAACCCAAAACAACATAGAAGGTCGTAAAGAGAGATCTATGACCTGGGGAGTTGGAGGTGGAGGCTGGCCCAGATCACACTCTGATGAAACACCAGCGGTGGGACTAGGTGAACAGAAGCAGCAGCAGCTTCAAGAGCTCCCAAGCCAGAGATGGTAAGGGGACCAGGCAAATGGTCAGAAAGAGAAATAGGATAACCCTGTTCTAGCACTGGATGCAGGAACAAGACTGTTTGGCAACTTCATTACCTATATCCACTACTGGGTCAAAGTTCAAGGGCAGAGAATGTCATGTTTGGTCGAGGGAGAAGGAAACTCGGAGGGGCAGTATCTCTTCAGGCCCCAAGGGATCAGGGATATTGAGGAAGAATATCATTCCCAGTCTCAAGGGAGGAAGGACCCTTCCTGGAAAAGGACCAGAGTGCAGACCAAGAGAGCTGTGAATAGACCTCTCCTTAGAGGACACACTGAAAAATTCCAAAACCCCAGAACTAGCTCTGAAAATAGCAGTGAGATGCCCAAAGGGCTATAAAAATGTGCATACCCTTTGACCCAGCAATACCACTTCTAGGGCTGTAACTTAAAGAGATCATAAAAATGATGAAAGGACCCACATGTACAGAACTATTTCTAGCAGCTCTTTCCGTGGTGGCAAAGAATTAGAAATTGAGGGGATGCCCATTGATTGGGGAATGGCTGAACAAGTTGTGGTATATGAATGTGATGGAATACTGTTGTGCTATAAGAAATGATGAGCAGGTGGACTTCAGAGAAACTTAGAAAGACTTGCATGGACTGATGCTGAGTGAAATGAGCAGAACCAGGAGAACATTGTACACAGTAATAGCCACCTTGTGCGATGACTAACTTTGATAGACTTAGCTCTTCTTAGCAATGCAAGGGACTAAGACATCTCTAAAAGTCTCATGATGGAAAATGCTATCTACATCCGGAGAAAGAACTATAGAGTTAGAATGCAGATCAAAGCATACTATTTGCTTGCGTGTGTGTATGTGTGTGTGTGTGCATGTGTATGTGTGTGTGCACTCAATTAGTAATAGAAATCTATCTTACCTAACAAGGAAGTAGAAGGGGAAGATGATAAAAGAGAGGGTTGTTGTTGTTGTTGTTGTTGTTGTTGTTGTTGAGTCATTTTCAGTCATGTCCAATTCTTCATTACCCCATTTGGGATTTTCTTAGCAAAGATACTGGAATGGTTTGCTATTTTCTTCTCTAGCTCTTTTTTATAGATGAAGAACTAAAGTAAACAGGTTTAAATGAATTTCCCAGAGTCACACAACTAGTAAGTGTATGAGGCCAAATTTGAGCTCAAGAAGACGAGTCTTCCTGACTTCAGTCCTGACACTTTAATTTATGCATGACCTAGCTGCCCAAGATAAGGGGGGGGGGAGATATAAGGGAGGGCAGATAATAGAAGGCAGTGGTCAGAAGCAGAACAGACTTTTTAGAAAAGACAGGATAAAAAGAGAGAAGGATAAGCTAAGAAAATGGGGGGGGGGATGCACAGTAAGCAATTTTAACTGTGAATGTGAATGGGATGAATTCTCCCATAAAATGGAAGCAGATAACAGAATGGATTAGAAACCTGAATCCAACAATATTGTGTTTATAAGAAACACATGTGAAAGATGGAGACACACACAAAGTTAAAATAAGCAACTGGAACAGAATCTATTATGCTTCAGCTGAAGTTAAAAAGTCAGGAGTAACAATCATGATTTTAGACAAAGCAAAAGCAAATATAAACCTAACTAAATGGGGTAAGCAGGTAAACTACAACTTGCTAAAAGGAACCGCAGGCAATGAGGTAATATCAATACTAAACATATATGCACCAAGTAACAGAGCATCCACATTTTTAAAGGAAATGTTAAGTGAATTATATGAGGAAATAGGAAAGTAAAACTATATTACTATGGGACCTCAACATTCTGCTATCAGAACGAGATAAATCTAACTAAAAATAAATAAGAAAGAATTCAAGGAGTTTAATACAGTCTTAGAAAATTTAGATATGATAGACCTGAGGAAGGGGGGGGGGAATTGAATTAAATAGAAAGGATTATACCTGTTTCTTAGATGTACATGGCCCCTTCACAAAAATTAAACAAGGGCATAAAAAAAAAACTCACAACCAAATGCAGAAAAGCAAAAATAATTAAGTATATCTTTTTCAGACCATAATGATTTAAAGGGCCATGGAAGCATAGATTAAAAGCTAATTGGAAACTAAATAATCTGTTCCTAAAGAATGAGTTGGGTAAAAGAACAAATCATAGAAACAATCAAGGATTTCAGTAAAGAGAAGTACAATGACACAACATTTAAAAATTTGTGGGATACAACTAAAGCAGTATTTAGGGGAAAATTTAATCTTTAAATGAGTATATCAATGAGATAGAGGAAAAGCAGATCAATAAATTGAGCATGCAACTAAAAAACATGGAAAAAGAACAAATTAAAAATCCCCAATTAAACACCAAAATGTAAATCCTGGTGGGGGGTGGGGGAGAGAAACAACTAGCTTGTTTCATGGGGAAAAAATTAAATAGATAAATCATTGGTTAATTTGATTTTAAAAAAGAAGAAAACAAAATTATAGTCTTAAAAATGAAAAGGGTGAATGCACCATCAATAAAGATGAAATTAAAGCAATTATTAGGAGTTATTTTGCCCAATAATATGTCCACTAAAGTTGATAACCTAAGTGAAATGGAAAAATATTTACAAAAATATATAACCTACCCATATTAAAAGAAGAGAAAAGAGAATATTTAAATAATTGTATCTTAGGAAAGGAAATTGAATAAGACATCAGTGACTTCCCTGAGAGAAAATCCCCATGATTTTCCACAAGTGGATTCATGAATGAATTATACCAAACATTTGAAGAGCTTTTAATACTAGCACCATATAAGCTATTCGGTCAAAAAAATAGATGAAAGAGTTGTACCAAATTTTTTTTAAACCAGCAAGAGCAAAAAACAGAACAAGAAAAATGTAGATTTTCTTAATGAATATGGATGCAAAAATTTTTAATTTAATATTAGCAAGGAGATTGTGGCAATATTTCACAAAGACCACATATTATGACCATGTGGGATTTATACGAGGAATGCAGGGCTGGTTCAATATTAGGAAAACTATCAGCATAATTAACCATATCAATAATACTTATAACAAAAAATCATATGAATATATAAGTAGATGCAAAAAAAAAACCTCTTGACAAAATATAATACCTATTCCTAATAAAACACTAGATAGCATAGGAATCAATGGAATTGTTCTTAAAATGATAAGTAATATCTATCTAAAATCAAGAACAAACATTATCTGTAACAGTGATAAATTTAAAGCCTTCCCAATAAGAACAGGAGTGAAGCAAGTATGTCCATTATCACCACTATTATTCAATGTTGTTCTAGAAATGCAAGCTATAACAATACAACAAGAAAAAAATTGAAGGAATAAGAATAGGCAATGAGGAAACAAAAGTATCATTCTTTGCAGATGATATTATGACATACTTAGAGAACCCTAAAGAATCAACTAAAAATACTAGTTGAAACAATTAACAACTTTAACAAAATTGCAGGATATAAAATAAACCCACATAAATCACCAGCATTTTTACATACTACAAATAAAACCCAGAAGGAAGAGAGAGAATGGAAATTCCATTTAAAATAACCACAAGCAATATACAATACTGAAAGTCTACCTACCAAGACAAATGCAGGAACTATATGAACACAGTTACAAAACACTTTTCATACAGATAAACACACATCTAAACAATTGCAGAAATATTAATTATTCATAGGTAGGCCAAGACAATATAATTAAAATGACAAATCTACCTAATTTACTTATTCAGTGTCATACCAAACTACAAAGAATTATTTTTTAGAGCCAGAAAAAAGATAGTAGTCAAATTCACCTGGAGAATCATTGAAGATGAAATCTGAAATAACTAAGGACTGAAATTCCTTCAAAACATAAAATCAAGAAAATCAAATGAATAAAAAAAAATGGTAAGAGAAGCAGCCTAGTACTTCCAGATTTCAAACTATGTTACAAAATGGTATTCATCAAAACAACCTAGTAGTGGCTAAGAAATAGAGTGGTATATCAGTGGAATAGATTAGGTACACATTACAGAGTACTGAATAATCATAGTAATGCAGTGTTCAACAAACCTAGGTCTAAGCTTTTGGGATAAGAACTCAACATTTGGAAAAAAAAAATTCTTAGAAAACTGGAAAGCAGTTTGGATGAAACTAAGCATAGATAAACATCTCACAACATATACTAAGATAAGATCAAAATGGAAAAATGATTTATGTATAGAGGGTGATATCATAAGTAAGTGTGGGGAGCATGGAAACATATTCCTGTCAGATCTATGGATAAGGGGAAATTTTATGACCAAACAATAAATAGAAAAGTTTATGGGAAGTAAAATAAATAATTTTGATTACATGAAATCAAAAAGCTTTTACACAAACAGATCTAATGCAGTCAAAAATAGAAGAAAACAGGAAGCTGGGGGAAAATTATAGCAAGCTTCTCCACTAAAGGTTTTGTTTCTCAAATATACAGAGGACTGAGTCAAATTTATAAGAATACAAGTCATTCCCTAATTGATAAATGCTCAAATGATATAAATAGTCTTCAGAAAAAGAAATCAAAGCTATCAATAGTTACATAAAACATGTTCTAACTCACTACTGATCAGAGAAATGCAAATTAAAACATGTCTGATATCACCTCACATCTATCAGATTGACTAACATAACAGAAAAGGAAAATGACAAATGCTGAAGAGAATATAGAAAAACTGGCACACTAGTACATTGTTGGTGGAGTTGTGAACTAGTCTAACCATTCCAGAGAATAATTTCGAACTATGTTCAAAGAGCTATCAAATTTTCATACCCTTTGACCTAGCAACACCACTAGTAGGTCTGTATCCAAAAGAGATCAAAGAAAAGGGAAAGGGACCTATTTATACAAAATATTTATAACAACTCTTTTTGTGGTGGCAAAGAAATGGAAATTAAGGAGATGCTCATCAAATGGGGGAGGGCTGAATAAGTTATGGCATAAGATTTTGAAGGAATACTATTGTGCTATAAGAAATGATGAGCAGAATGGATTCAAAACAAACCTGGGCAGACTCGTATGAACTCATGCAAAGTGAATTGAGCAGAACCAAGAGAACACCATACACAATAACAGCAATATTGTAAGGATGATCAACTGTGAAAGACTCAGCTACCTTGATTAAGACAATGATCCAAGACAATCCCAAAGGATCTGTGATGAAAAATGCTATCCACCTTGAGAGAGAGACCTAATGAGCTCTGAATGCAGATTGAAGCATACTTATTTTTTATTTATTTATTTTGTGGTATTTTGTTTTTGTTTACTTTTGCAACATGGCTAATATGGAAATATATTTGGCATGACCTCACAAATATAATCTAAATCAAAGTGTGCCATATTAAAGAGGGAGGGAGAGCTAGAGTAAGGGAGAGAATTTGGAACTCACAATTTAAAAATAAAAATGATTGTTAACATTTTTTACATGTAATTGAGAAATATTTAATGAAATAAATATTTTTTGAAAAATACACAAAATGTTAAATTATTTATTGGCAATTCAAAAATGCATGGAAATGATGACAGGTTTTGCCTTTTCACTTAGCTCATCCTTATATTATTCCATCCTGACAAATGTAACTTCTTTGTTATGTAACACCACATTTTAGAATTCGAGGAAGCTTTTTAACATGTTCCCAATTATGTTATTCTCATTCTTTTATGTTCTTAGCTGTCTTCCTCCTCTGTTTCTCAAAGGAAACAATGACAGAAATGGGGGAGTGATGGGAGAAGAGCCAACTGAACATTCTTAAGTATTTTACCTTGAGTGGCATTTCTGCACATGGCACTAAAACAACCCCATCCAAAAGGTGGAATAAGGCATTTGTAACAAACAGAACATCTCATTTGTTCTGGGGCAGGTTGTCCATTTAGTGAATTATCCAGATGGGCACTATTGCCTTGCACGTAGCCTATATGCAGTTTAGTGGTGAATGAGACTTGGAGTTAGAACAAGTTGGATTCCACTCTTGGCTCTGATACATACCAGCCTTGTGACTGTGGGCCACTGATGTTCTCTGCATCACCAAACAATTCTTTAAAGACCATAATTTACAAAAGTGTAATCTGCACTGATGGAGAAGGTTCCCAGACTGAATGGCCCCTACACTCATGAAATCCCAGGTTGGAAGACCTCTCCTAAAATAAATGAAAATGGCATAGAATATGGATTTCAGTACTAACTAGGCTAGGTGCCAGGCATTTCACTATAGTTAGTTGACTTCATCTTTTGAGAATTACAGTGTCTTCATCTGTCAGATAGGCATAATAATACTTCCATTACCTTTCTCACAGAGGTGCTACCAAAAAAAGCATCTTATAATCTATGAAGTGTTATATAGTTATGAGCTGTTGTTGCTGTTGCTACTGTTTGTCCTTCAGTCTTGAAGAAGACCATGACATCAGGAAGGTGATGTCATGACTTGAAAGTGAATTGAATTTAAGTGAGGGAGGGCTGCACAGTCACCAGCCTCACTTTCACCTCTGGAGCTATCTAGGTCCAGTGGCCAGATAAAGATCAGGACAACTGGAGATGGCCCAGGATGCAGTGGGAGACCTTGATCTTTTCAAGCTAAGGTCCTTCACAGGTCTACTTGCCTGAGACAAAACCTGTTCAGTGATTAAGGCTTAATAAGTAATGGAGATAAAATGGTCTCTTAAAAAAAAAAAGAAAGCTGATGTTATTTCACTTGGCTGTGTGTCATTCCACAGTCTTATTACTTTTTGGAGGGAATTCAAGAAAGAGTAGTTTGGTACAATGGAAAGAAAACTTGATTTTGGATTCAGAGGACCAGGATTCACATCCTGGCTCTGTAACCTATTTGTGTAATCTTTGGTAAGTTATTCAACTTTTGGGCCTCCATTTTCTCATCACTAAAAGAAGGAGAGTTGGGCTACACAACCCCTAGGTTGTGTTGAGCTATCAATCTCTGCTCTTATGATTATAATAATAATTTTGGGATAGTAGTAGTAGTAGTAGTAGTAGTAGTAGTAGTAGTAGTAGTGGTAGTAGTACTGGTGGTGGTGGTGGTGGTGGTAGTAGTGGTAGTGGTAGTGGTAGTAGTAGCAGCAGCAGCAGCAGCAGTAGTAGAAATAGTAGTAGCAGTAGTAGCAGTAGTAAAAATAGCAGTAGCTAACATTCGTAAAGCACCTACTATGAACCACTCATTGGGCTAAGTGCCTTACAATTATTTTCTCATTTGATCCTCAAAATAATTGTAGGAAGTAGTACTAATATTATCCTCATTTTACAGAAAAGGAAAAAGAGGTAGACAGAGGTCAAATGACTTTCTCAGGGTCACACAGCTAGCAAGTGTCTGAGGTCAAATCTGAACTTAGGTCTTCCAGACTCCAGGCCCAGTGTGCTCCCTACTGTGCCACCTAGCTGCATACGTGTGAATAGTCTGGTAGAGTAGGATGAGCAGAAGTTTACAACCAGATGAGACTTTAAATATCACCTAGTTCAACCTCCCCACTTTACAGAAGAGGAAAATGAGTGCCAAGAGTGGCAAGCAAAATAAGTAAAAAGAGTTTCCCAAGGCTGAACATGAAGTTTGTGGCAGTGCTTGGGGTAGATCCTAGGTTTCCTGAGTGCTCACACTATCACTCTTTCACAACACCACAGCTGGCTCCCAACTGAAACCAATGCCAGCAATGAGGTTTTGGAATTGTTGTTGGATTTTACTATTGTATTTTCTCTAAACGTTTTACTCCTGGTTCTGCTTCAGATCTTCCATAGGTCAACACCATGCCTCAGCTACCATCTTACCCTGAACTTCCCCCAGTCCCTCTTTAGCTTCCCACATCTCCTGCAGCCTTCTCACTGTGAATCAACATTTGCTGGCCTCCTCTCATGGGTGAGTTTCTCCCAGGTCCTTCATTTTGGGCGATGTCTAGACATGTCAACTTCCATTCCCCTCCTAGCTCTGCTTCTGACTTTCCAAACCCACACCATGCCTCTTGGGCAAATACTTTCCCACCTTTCAGCTCCCTCATGTGTTGTGTTTCACATTAGAATACAAGCTCTTTGAGGACAGGGTCTGACTTTCTTCTTGCTTGTATCCCCAGAACTTATTACAATGCCTATCATGCAGTAAAATCTTAATACATGCTTGTTGCTTTGCCTTGCCTTGCCTTGGCTCTCAGGATAACTAAGGGCTGTCTATGCTATCCACGTAAAGACCTTTCAAGAGTTAGAATGAAAGCTTGAATAATTCTAAAAAGCATTTCCTCAAAACATTCATAAATCACTTGTCATTCAGGAAATATTTTGAAAGCATAGACATGTTTCCTTTAAAAAAAAAATCTCGCAGTGGCTATGTTTAATTTCACTTCTTTACATCATCATCATCATTTTCATTGTCATTGTCATCATCACCACAATAACATTAATAACTAGCATTTATAGTGTAGCACTTTAAGGTTTGCAATGGGTTGGCTATACTGCCAAGTCCATAGTACAAAGTTAGAGACTTAATAGGAACTCCATAAATAGCTAATTGAGTGTTTGATTAGAAAGACAATGAAACTGCCAAGATGAGCCTTCCTTTTCCCTTCCCCCCCAATTTGATCATTAGCAAAGGGGTTCACAGTTCATAAAATTACTTTTTTGGGAAGATGAGTCATTATAAAAATGTATTTTAACTTGGTTCATAGAAATAATCATTCTCAGCACACCTTCTGGAAAATCAGTGAGTTGTCATGGAAAGATTTTTGGATTCCTAGTGGAAAATACCTAGGCTGGCACTCACTTCCCTTATGATCCTGGTTTGTAAAATATGTAAAGTGGTTGTGGTAACATTTGCATATTATTTGCTTCTTAAGGTTGGCTATTGTGAAGATAAAGTATGATAATGGTTATGAAAGGCTTTTGCCACCTTAAAAGCACCCTATAAATAAATTCTTCTATTATTGTATTCTTAAATACAAACAAGACTTTGATTAGATGGGTAAGGGAATGGGTAGGGCTTATTTTGGGAGCCTCATTGTCTTCCTAATCAAATAATCAATCAATCAGCTATTTATGGAGTCACTATTAAGGTTCTAACTCTGTTATTACAGATTTTGGGGCATAGCCAGGATCCATAAGACAGCAATTGCCTAAAATGAGCTTTCTTCTGATCTAGTCGGGAAAAGATGCTATCCTTGCGTAAGAAAGGATAGTATCTTTTTTTAAGTTCTAATAGTAATGTAGATAAATGCCATAGGAATTTGGTAAAGGAGAGAGAGCATATGAATTAGAGTAACATAGGGGAGAATTCAAGGAGGAATTAGAACTTTAAAAAGGCCTTAAAGCAGGGCTTTGAAACTTTTTTTGGTACTCCTTTGGAAGTCAGGTGAAGCTTATGGATCCCTTGTTAGAATAATTTTAAATAATAAAGGTGTTTTTTTTAATCCAAGTTCATAGAGCCCCTGAGATCTACTCATGCACCCCATTTTTAGAACTTCTTCCTTAATGGATGGGCAGAATTTGGATAGATGGATAAACCTCAGGAGAGTTACAAGATAATTCTCTCTGAAACAACACTGTGAGGTAGGTAACACAAACATTATCTTTCTTACTTTAAAGATGAGGAAATTGAGGCTTGTATAGGTTAAGCCATTTCCAGAAAGTTACCTAATTATTAAGGCCCAGAGCCAGGACTGGGGAACCTGTGGCTTTGAGGCTACATGTGGTCTTCTAGGTTTTCAGGTGTGGCCTTTTGACTGAGTCCAGGTTTAACAAAACAAATCTTTTATTAAGGGGATTTGCTCTGTGAAGTTTAGATACAGTCAAAGGGCTGCGCCTGAGGGTCAAGAAGGCAACATGTGATTTTGAGGCCACAGGTTCTCCACCCCTGGCCCAGAATCACCCCCCAAACCCTTTACTCCAAATTCAATTCTTTATTCAGTGAACCCAGCTGCTAAGTATGTGACAATGAGTCTTCAGTAAGAGTCCTAATCAATGTAGATAAGTCCTACCTACAAGTTCTACCTAGATCAGTGTAGGTAAGAGACAGCTTTCATTTGCAATCTTTCATAGCTGATGATTCTATGCAAAAAGGGGGAGGGAATTAAAAAAATATGCTTTCAGGCATAGCATTTTCCCCTATCAATTAACTACACTAAATTCAATTATAAAATTAATGTGGATGTTCAGGATATTGGATTCATATTATTTTTGGATGTTAAAACTACTCGAATATAAGTACAGTTTTAAGGAATGAAAAGTCAAATTCTCTGATCCTCAGTCAAGTTTGTGGTAGAAAAAAAAACCAATGGATTTGTGAATCATAACTTAGTTCTGAATCTGTGTACACTACCTACTACCTGTGTGACCTTATATAAGGCATTATATCCCATTTAAATATCAATTTCCTTCTCTGTAGAATGAAGATAATACTTGTACTGTCAACTTCAAGGATAAATTATTGATTCAGCCACCATTTTTGAAGCACCTATCTCTAAGACTGAAAACTGCAGAGAAGATGCCAACTTTCAGTGGTGAAGGGAGTTCCCTATGGTAATGAAATCATAGGTTTAGTTCCTATAAGTGTGGTATAATGTATAGTGAGCTGGTCATGGAGTCCAGAAGAAAAAGGTTCAACTCCTGCCTCTGACATATATTGGCAGTGAGACCCTGGTCAAATCACTTAGAGCCAGGAAATGTTCTGAGACTTTAGGATGCTGAGCAGCTATATGCCTTCATTGTTTGAGGGAATTTCCTCAAGACAAATTCTTAATGCCAATGAAATACAAGACAATTTAACAAAAAAAAAACAAAGTATTTTGTTAGGCATGAACAGTACAAAGATAATTGCCATTATGGTTCCCCCTCATTCATCTTATAATCTAGCAAAGGGAATATAACTCAGATAAATATTCAAAACTTTACTGTGACTATCATGCTGAATAGAATAGAAACATAGAATGACAAAAAGTTCTATTATAGGAAATATCATTTTCCAGCTGTGAGGATCAAAGAACTATACAAGCTTTGTAACTATAAGGTGCTATAAAATATTCAATATTATTAATACTATGACAGACCCTCGTGTGTCCATGAGTCCGTTGACCACAAATGTAAAATAAATGGGTTGGGCTAAATTATTTTCTAAATCTATCAAAGTTTCTGTGACCTTTGGTACAAATTCTCACATCATTATCTTGATTTTAAATCTGGACTTAGAAGAAAGCTTTGAATGGAGATGTTATCAATGCCATCCTTTAATGCTATCCTCTAAGTCCTTCTAGTATAATGGAAATGGTATAAGATTTGAAGTCAGAAGATTTAACTGTGAATACTGTCTCTGCCACTCATTATGTGACTGTTGGGTTTCTTTCTTTTTTTGCTTTTGTTTTGGTACTACCGTCATTTTTATCATAAAGGATCAGACTACATATGAGCAAATATTTCTCCAATAACTTAGGTCTGTATTTCAGTGAACACCATTCTATCATTATATTAATATAGTTCTTGTGTGTATCTCGGTAGGGAGACTAAAAGTCTTTTATATAAAATGTATTTTTTCTAATTTGTTATTTATTTTAATTTTTTAATTTTATTTTTAACTTTTGAGTTCCAAATTCTCTCCCTCCCTCCTAAATCTCTCACAACTACTGAGAAGGCAAGCAACATGTAACTACATATGTGAAATCACGCAAAACATTTTCCATATTAGCCATACATATTTCCCAAAAAAAGCAAGAAAAACAAAGTACTATGTGACTTTGAAAAAACCACTTAACTATTCTGGAATCAATTTCCTGACCTGTAAAATGAGGTACCTTAATGAGATCATCCTTAAGCTCACTTTCAACTCTAAATCCCAAGATTTTTGGTTGAATTAGGGAAGGGAAAGAGGGCAGAGCTTCATGGAAGATGTTAGAAATGTTCAGGGAAATGTGAGTAATGGATTCATAAGGACAAAGGTACATTGTTTTCAAATGTATATATACATGGAGTTGGAGAGATTTATTTTTGGTACAAAAAAGGTCCTGTGGTCTTTGGTGTCTGGAAGAAGTCAATCATTTCCTGTCTAACAGTAAGACTACCAGGCTAATTAGAAAAGGAAAAATGAAGTGATGAGTAAATTAAAACAATACTTGACCTTCAACCCCATCAAATCAGTAGATGTATTTGCAGATATAAATATGACTTTTAAAGCATAATCATATCCTGTTCGGTTGATCATATTAATAAAAATCTTTTAAAAAGGACAAATAATGATGGACAAGTCACTTTCTCTGTGTGAGGGGGGAGTGTATATATGTGTATACCATTATTATACCCATTTTACAGATGAGAAAACTGAGTTTGAAGTCACACAGTTAACAAGTGTGAGGTAGGATTCAATTTCAATTCTCCCTGATTCCAAGTTTGGCATTCGGGGTGCTGTGCCACAGAGCTCTCTCATTTTACAGTTAGGGGAAACTGTAAAAAAGATAAACAGGTAAATAAATTGACTTGTTCAGAGTCATGTAATCAAAGACTGTTTTTACTTTACAGCCAGCACTTTGCCCACTATGCCTTGCTGCCTCTATTCTGCCAAATGGAAGGACTGGTATGAGTGGTCTGTAAGGTCCATTTGAGCTATAAAATTCTACACTTGCATGATTGATTCCAAGTGAGATGGAACACTGTGGATCTACTGTGATCTGCTTTATAAATGAGATTCTATACCTAGGCAAGAATGGGAAGTATGCAATTACTTGGGTCCCATAAAGCCTCACACAAAATGAGGGCCTTTTAAAAATACATTTGATGTTTAAGGTGATTCAGCAGCAAGAGCTATTAGTGTGCCAATGTAAATCAGGACTAGGAAACTTTATTAAAATTGGATTTTTAACCTGATCACAATTTCCCCTGCTTATAAAGAATCCCATTGGACTCCTTAATATTCACATTATTAACCTGAAGGATTCAAATAGCTTTTATGAGAGTTTGGGGTGCACTTGCTTAATATACATTGGATACCTACATCTTATTGATTGTGGAGATATAGAATGCTCTATATTGTGAGCTAGGGTATACATAAAGTTAATCTGGGTATTTAAAAAATCTTCTTGAGAATTCTGGTAATACTTTTCTTTGCCTTCATCTTTTCTCTACCTCAAAAAAGAAAAAGATGCAACGAAAGTAATAATAATTAGGAGGTAGGTATTATTATTATTATTCCCATTTTACGAATGGGGAAACTGAGATAGACAGCATTTAAGTGACTTGCTCAGGGTCATACAGTTAATTCATGTCTGAGACCAGATTTTACCTCATGTCTTGCTGATTCCAGGTCCAACACCCTATCAATTGTGCCACCTAGCTGCCTAACCCTGGTATGGAGAAAAGAGCTGGACCTTATGATCAGAGTAACACTAGAGCAGAAGCAAGGAGAATTCAGTTCTAACCTTGAGTCTACTGCTGACGGTGTGACATCTGTTAAGTCAGGTCTTTAGGACTTAGTTTTCTTCATCTGCAAATTAAGGAGGTTGGATTAGGTATCAATTAAGTTCTGTTTCAGGAGTTAGATTCCATGATCCTCTGACTGGAATATGAATCAACACCTTGGTTATTTAAACTGGCCAAATTGCTGCAAAGCTGCTCCATTCTTTGCTTTATTTCACCCATGGAAATGGGCAATGCAAAGTCTCAAGTTGCTTTAATTGTTAAAGCACTTACAGGATGCCCTCTGCCCTTTACCTCCTGATCATTACCTCATCTTGTATTGTTCCTTCATTGCTGTGTGTGTTTACTTGGCCAAGCTTGAAATGCTGTCTCTAGTACTGAGCACCTATGTGAATGTCAACCAAGGAAACCAATATTTATTTAGTGTTTCTGTTATGACACGGGTTCTGTGCTGGGCACCAGGGACACAAAGTTAAAAATGAAATATCCCTTGCCTTCAAAGAGGTTACATTCTATCCAGCTTTCCAAATCTCCACTTTTTCAACTGTAAAAGTGGATGAATGTACTGTCTACCTCTCAAAATGGTTATAAGGGAGAATAGTTTGTAAATGTTTAAATGTCCAGAAATATGAACTATATTTTTAAGTGTACCAATGTGGGGACTTCCTTTACCAATATAAGTGGCAACAGCTCTATAACTCCATAAATCAGGGTCTGTGAACTTCTCTTTTGAAAGTATGTTGATGACTGTATTTCAACATAATTGTTATTGTACATTTTAGGCATTTGAAAACATGACTCTGAGGAGTCCAGTGACTTCACAATACATCTCAAGGAGTTCATCATAGGACTGCCAGAATTGATCTTTGACAGTTACTGTAGTTGAACAATTCATTCTCCCTGCAGACAATTGGTTAATAAGTCTCTTTTAACTTAGCAAGGCTGTTCCTCAGAAGAAAACATGCAGTCTACCAAGAGGCTTGGACTTAAAGCCTATAAAACTTGGTAACACCTGACTTCCAAAGCTTGTGTTCTCCTTCATCCTTACCATGTCCTTCAGCAATTCGGGGTCATCTGCATACCTTTTAAGGTATTGGTTGTAGAACTTTGGTGGATGGTGTGCAAAATGTGAGCTATTATTATAACTTTTCATTCAATTATAGACTCATTGAGGGCAATGATCAAATCTTACATGCTTACAATACTAATTGACATCCTACAGGATTGTGCATCCAGTAAACTGTCAAGAAATACTTTAAATCCCTGAATAATTAATATGAAAATGGACATTTCAGGTTTCATCTAATTCTCTAATTTTACAGTTGGGGAAATCAAGGCCCGGAGTGGTCAAATAACTTATCCTAGATCACAAGAATAATGACAGAGCACCCAAAGGGTTGAATCTAGTTCTTGATTCCTAGTTCTGTGCTCACTTGTTGATTGATTTAGGTAACTGACAAATATAGTTAATATTATTATTTGTTATTTTTTTCAAGAAATGTTCTCGGCTTAATAAATACAATAGCAGAGAATTGGGAATGGGAATGGGGAGATGCCTAGGAGCTATAGATATGACTCTTCCCTGACTATTATGACAGTTGACAAGTCACAGCTTTATTATAACCCTGTGAAGGTAGAG
Source organism: Phascolarctos cinereus (assembly GCF_003287225.1). Taxonomy (NCBI): domain Eukaryota; kingdom Metazoa; phylum Chordata; class Mammalia; order Diprotodontia; family Phascolarctidae; genus Phascolarctos; species Phascolarctos cinereus. Next base: position 186,212,336 of record NW_027556402.1, read on the forward strand.
GCAATATTTATCTTTCCATATTTCATGTATAAGTTGTAAGGACAAGATCACACACATATATGAAAGCACTTTGATCTTTTTAGGACAGAGTTGCAAAAAACTTAGAGTATTCATGGGCTCATTTCTTCTTGAATTTGTCAAGCATGCCAGTTCAACTTTGCAGGGTGGTTCTGAGCCCAAGTACCCATGGGTGGTTCACCACCATATCCTAGCTTTAAACAACTCGCCCCACATAACCCCATGCACCTGAACTCTGAGCTCTTCGTGATGATGGGAGGAATATAATTTCTTTTTAAAGCCAACGGAAATGAAAAGCCAGAGATTTTCAAAAGGGGACTCTAAAGTGATTTTCAAATTTGCATTTTCTGCTTGGAGTCATCTGCCAACATTTAGCCTGGAGAAAAGAATTAGCTGTGGTCATGGAAATCCCTAATACCTTATGATGTCAAAATCCTGAAGCTTCATCTATAGAGGTATCACATTTTCAGCCTTATCTGGCAACATGGAAACGCCTGACTTTTGTTGGCCTGGGAAGAAGATGCCTGTGTAGTCATTTAAACTAGTTAAGACTGTACATTTCTCATGGGAATATCTTGACAAATGAAATGTTTTAATGTCCTTTTAAAAAGTCAAATAAAGAATTCTAAATAAATGAGGTTTGGAAGATTATAGGAGTTGCTGTTGGAAGGGACCATTAGTCTGATCCTCATCTTTTAAGTGAGGAAACAGAGGGCCAATAAGGTAAAATTGTTGGCTCAAGACGCAGAAATGAAGAGCCCTGGTGGTCATCTTGTCCAATACAAGGAAACCTAGGTCCAAAGAGTTTTAAGTGACTCACCCGAAGTTATAATCAGCAAATGGAGAATTTGAACCCAGGTCTTTGGATCCTAAAGTCTAGTGCTGTATATCTTACACCAATCTGTTGGAGCTCTCCTAATAGCTATTTATCTGAATGTCTGATCTAGTTATACACGTGTATAATGTGTCTATAGATCTAGTTGCACACACACACACACAAAATACAAACATGCACTTAAATATACATTTATATATATGCATACACATACATAGCCACACCTATATAAATACATGTATATTTGTTCATGCATAAGATAAGTTTGCATACACTTGCATGTACAGATATATGTACATACTTTGAACTGTTCCATTTGTGAATTGTTCCTGATCTTCCTGTGAGAGTGGACTCTAAGATGACAATAAAAATGATGCTGCTGCTGCTGCTGATAATAATAACTGCGCCTTGGAGACATCTTTCCTAAAGCTCAAACCCAGTGCTTTACTAAATCTTAAGTTTTAACAACTTATGTATGGATTCCCTCAGAACCACACAAGCACACGTTTGTCAGTGGGAAAGGAGTTTCACACACACACACACACACACACACACACACACACACACACACAATAAAACCGTGATTTGAATTCACACATAAAACCATCCTGGCTTCAATAAACCCTGAATCATAAAGAGCAAGGCGGAAGGGAGTTCTTAAATGGCGACAAGCACGCAGCGAGCTGGGCAGAAGGAGGGAACTCTCTCTGGGGCCCGAGAGTCTGCAGGACCCTTGCTCCTTGCCAACCACAGAGGACGTTTGCAGCCTTTTCCCTTCCCTTTCCTCGGGCAGGTCCGGGCTCGGGCTGTGCTTTGGAGACCTTGGAAGGAGCGATCTCTCCTGGCCCCAGTTACCTGGAAGGGCGGGGGAGGGGAAAGGTGCCGGGCACTGAGACGGAATGGCGGAGGGGGCGGATGGAATTTTGCTCTGGATCCTTTAGATGGGTCAGCACCAGCAGGAGGCTCTCAGCGTGCGCGCCTAGGCTCAATCACAGGCACAAGCTCCGCGGGTAGAGGAGAGCGGTCCCCCGGAAAGCTTGACTTGCAGCAGCGCCTCTCCTTCGAAGATCTTCCCTTTGGAAGGGAAGCTGGGGAAAGGGAGGCAAAGACTATCTTTCTCTTCTTCCCTTTCCCCTGCCCCAACTGACCTCAGCACGCGTAGCCAGGGACAGAGCCCCAGTTCTGCCTTCCCCGAGGTGGAGACACGGAACCCTGGTTTTCTTTTCCTGCCCGTAGGTCTAGGGAGAGGTGGGGGTGGGGGTGCTGAAACCAGAGCAGCCGCTTCCAGTGGGCGGGGCGGGCTCGCCCATTGACGTGCACTGGGGAGGGAGGGAGAGAGGGAGAAGGAGGGCAGAGGAGAGTGGAGAAGACAGGATAGTTTGCGGAGCGAACTCCAGCCAGGCTGTGCAGCGAGAGCAGCCACAGCGATCGGTCGGCCGCACCTGAGCCGGCTCGGCAGCAGCGGGCGCTCGCGCTCCTCCTCCCTCTCGGGCTCTCGCCCTGTTCTTCCTCCTCCTCCTCCTCCTCCTCCTCCTCCTCCCCCTCCTCCTCCTCCTCTACTGATTCCTTCTCCTCCACCTCCCCGTGGGACCAGGATCTGCCAGCCTCCCGCACTGTGTCTCCCACACCACAGCAACAGTCCTCGCTGCCGCTCCAAGCCCTTCTGCCTGCGTCTTTCCGCTAGGGCTAGCAGAAGCGGCGGACCTCTGGTCTCCCTCTACCTCTGTCCCCGTGCATCCCCTTCCCTTCCTCCCCCGACACCCTCCACTTTCCTCTGGCCCCAGCATCTCCCGCAGCACCCTCACCCAAGCATCCACGGACCAAACCCTCCAGTCTTGGAGGGTTTAGCGAAGATCTTGCCCCTGCCTGCCTCGCTTCCTCCGTCCACTTCTCTCCCGAGTTGTGAGGTGCTCCATGGCCCTGACAGAGGGACGTCTGCGGGACGCCGACGGACTGCACAGTGCAAGTCAGGTGAGTGACCTGAGCAGGAAAGCAGAGAAGTGATTGCTTAGGGACTGACCGTCTCAGTTGCAGAGTTTGCAGGAGCATGGCCATGAAAGGGTGTCGAGTGCACAAGGTCCCTGAGCAGTTGAGAACGGACTTCTCCCTCTTCGGAAGTAACAACCGGAGACGACAGGTGCTTTAGGGCTAAGACTAGCGCCCGAACGGGATAGGGTGGGGGTTGGGGGCGCAAAAAAAGAAGGAAGGGGCAAAGAGTGGGGTTTGTCCCCACCTCCCGCACTGCTTTCCTGGCCTTTTTATGCCCAGAAGTGTAAAATCTCTACATTGGGTGTCACTGAGAACTAGGAGATATGGTTGTTTTGATTCTGTTCAAAAAGGGTGTTGACCTGACTACATCTCTAACATGTATCCCCGTGCCTTCTTCCCGAAGAACCGAGCATATTCGCAAGAGAAGCATCGGTGAGCCAAGCTGTGATGCTTAGGATGTGAAAGTGTAGAAAGTCACTTGGTATGGAGACTGGGGAGGGGGGGCTCTTCTTGAAATTAGGTTGGAGAAGGGAAAAAGGACGAATTTTCATTTTAAAGGAGATATGGTTTAGGCTTCAGTGAAGATAGCATTTTAGTGCCCTAAATGGTACGCATGAAAATATAAATTGAAAAAACTACCTCCACACCTCCAAATCTGTTTCTATGTCTGTACAACATCAATAGTAAATGCTTTGGGGAACAGGCGGGACTCGAATACAGGAAGAGCTTGAGGGTGTCCTTAGCCTTAGCTGAGCCTCCTGATTTCCCCGGGTGTAAACTCAGTTTAAGGTACATCATTGTTACCTTTGCCTTTTCGAAGGATCTGTCCCAATTTGGTTATGCCGAAGGGAGCGGTAGCTCCGGCAACTCCCACTGCTTTCAGGTGGAGGTCTCTGCCCTTGGTACTTTACACAGCCCCACTGCTGTGTGACTCACTTGCCATATAGTGTCCGTGAAACCCGAACTGTCTGAGAAACGGCCAGGTAAGAAGGTGAGATGGAGATAGGGAGCCCAAGGAAAAGGAAACCTCCTCCTCGGCAGAGGTGGCCATGTCTTCAACTCCCCTCTTGTTAATTCCGTCTCATACTATAAATCGTTCACATCTTCCCTTCTCCTATATGAGTGCAGCCCATCATGTGGTGGTCGCTGAGCTAGCTGTCCCTTCTGCTATGGATGAGGCTTATTGATCAATTGATAGGATTTGGTCTCCGGATCCCCACACCGGACCAATGTTAACTGTAAGTTATTTTTATCCACACCTTGTGCACAGGCTCTTGGATTTCATGGGGCTCTGGGAAGGTAACTGCAAATCCAGTCAATTCAGCCAGCTTTCCTTCCCAGATCCGGCTTTTTTCCAGCTAGAAACATTTGAGATAAGCGATTTAGAGGGAGGGAGAGGAGGGTTCAGGCAGCCATACCAAGATCTCTCTCACTGAGTTCAGGAAAAGACTTAGATCCTTGCACAGCTCCAGATGGGCTGCTTATGAGACATACATTAAATCATTGTACAGTTGGTGCTGATAGAAGGAAACCTACCTTTGGGAAAAGGAAGCTGCTGCTTAATTACCTTGATAGCTTGAGCAAAGGGAAGGAGGCTATGCAGATGATGATGTTGTCCAACTTCACTTTCAGGCCTTAATGTTCTTTCCTCCCCCCCCTAAATTAAAGCCTTTTGTTGTGAAGTGCAAAAGCAAGATCTAACACAAAGCCTTATTCTAGCTTAACAAGAAAGAAAACTTTCTTTTTTTTTTAATATGCCTGGCTTTTTTGAAGTGTACTTTTGGTATATATAGAATATATTCTCCCTGAATAACCTTCTTGTGTAGAAATAAGCTGCTCACTTAAATTCTAGAGCACAAACTCCCATAAGTTGTATAAATTGCCACAGAGCATCCCCACCTTACAGGCTGGACACCTCAACAGTTAATCACTCCTAGAACCCTTTCTTTGTCCCTCATATTTGGGGGGATGGCACAGGATTGCAAGAGTTACATATGGAAATGAACTATTATCTTACATAAGTATTCTCTAGTACCAGGCAGTGAAAGATTGGTCTATTTGCTGTATTTCCCAGTGCTTGCTTAGGGGATCTGACTATTTCAACTGGGTTTGACGTGGATCAATAAATTCATGACTAAGCACCTTTAGCTGAAGCAGTTAATTACAGCCAGTATTAAGAAGTGACAGTCCTTTAGGAAGATGTACTAGGGAACATTTGGCAGTGAAACATTTCTGTGAAGAGATTGAAGCGTAGCATGTGGAATTCTTGCTCATGAGGCAAGGAGGTGATACTTTGAGATGGGGGTCTGCTGGGAGGAAAGAAAGATACAAGAAAGGCAGATGGCTTGCTTTTAAAATTCTCTCACTTTAGGCAACTTTACTTACTGTTGATAGAAACTTAAACTTTGAATTTTTGCTTGTTTTCAGAAGTCTTTCATCAGAAAATCCCTGTATTTCTGAATCTACAAAGGGAGAATAAAAGCAGAAGCTTTACTAATTATTGAATTAAAAAAAAAGTTAATTGTGACTAGAGGAGTTTGGCTATAAGCAAACTTAGGCAGCTTAATATTCTTGTGCCAAATACAGGGGGAAAGGAATCCATGCTTTCTCACTGTCTTTTCTCTATTCTCATTCTAAAAGCATTACTTCACATTGAATAGTCTTTGCTCTGATGAGATTGGAGTTTGGAATTTCAGAGGCGTAAGGAGATTGTATACATCATCTAATGGAAATTTGTATTGAGGTTACATGGTTAGGACATTTTGCTAGGCTCTTTTTTTTGAGGGGGGAGCTGCCCTAGTCTACTGAGCAGTAACTCAAGAAGCATATGATTCATGCTTTCCTTTCTCAGAACTATTGAATTTATAGGGTGGCAGAACTGGAAGGGTCCTTAGTACAAAAAATATTAGAGCTAGAAGAGAACTTGCAATACAGAATATATGAGTAGGAGAGGTCCTTTGAGAGCAATGAACAGCAACCCTACAAAACTAGAAAAGAATGTTGTACATAAAGTCAAAGACCCTTGACTGAAGTCCTGTTGGTGCCATTTATGATCGATATGACCTTGGATAGGTCACTTAGCTTCATTAGCCTTCAGTTTCCTGATCCATACAATGAGGGGGTTAAAGTAGTTGAGCTTTAAGGGTTTTTTCGTTTTTGTTTGTTTTTGTTTTGTTTTTTACTTGAAATCTATGATCCTGTGAACATTCCTCATAGAGATGAAGAAACAATGGCTCAGATAAATGTGCTGAGCACAATGTGAAATAGTAGCAGAGCTGGGAACTTTATAAAATGAACTCTGTGAGATGCTATGGACTCACCTCTTGACTTTGTTCTTGTCTAGAGCTCTGTTTTTTTTTCTCTGCTGTTTTCTTCCTTCTGTCCTTCCTTCCTCCCTTCCTTCTTTCCTTCTTACTTTCTTTTCTTCCTTCCTCCCTCCCTTTCTGCCTTCTGTCTTCCCTTTCTTTCTTCCTTCCTTCTTACATAGATGTGTTTCTATGGTATAAATACACAAGAGAATCAAGAATGGAAATATTATCCTGATAGGTGGGGTAGAGGCAGTGAAACCATATGTAAAGCCAGCACAGGCTGTTTATATGCATGTTCTGACTTTAAACATAGTTAGCAGTGCGATGCTTACACCATATCCTTTCTCCCTACATTCTCTCCCCTTGTTCTGTAATTATTTAAATACTCAAAATATATGTTCTAAATTATTTATGTGTTTTGTTAGCTAACTCATTTGTAACTTACTATGTACCCAGATACTATGCCCAACTTGGTAAATGTGTTCTTCTTTAAAGTATCATTTTTGTGTTCTATATACTGCTCAACTCATATCATTTCAGCCATCTTAACACTGTCTCAATGGATTAAAATATATATATATATATTTAATAATGTAGAATTTTATCCATTTAATATGAAATTCATAGTTTGGGATTGTTATATAGAAAATAGCTATTACACTTTCCTACAAAATATTCATTCTTTATTTTTGATTCCCTTGTAAGAGGGTGAATACTGAACTTTTGGTCTGTGGTTCTGACCTAGTCTTCTGTTCCTCATGACCTTGCATATTGTGCATATTTAAATATTAATCTAAGAATGAGTTGAAAAGTAGTCTGATTATGCTTTACTGGAAAGGTCACTAGACTAATGTTCATGATGCCTGAGTTCCAGCTTTGACCTCCATCACAAATAGCTGTGTGATCTTGGGCAAACCAGCTAATCATTTGATGTTTGATGAGCACCCAGAATGTGCAAGGACATCTAAGTGCTATAATGGATAGATTTCAGGGCCTGGAGTCAGGAAGACTCATCTTTTTGAGTGCAAATTGGGCCTGAGAAGCTTATTAGCTGTGTGACTCTGGGCAAGTCACTTAACCTTGTTTGCCTCAGTTCCTCATCTGTAAAAATGAGCTGGAGAAGGAAGTGGCAAACCATTGTAATATTTGCTAACAAAACCCCAAATGAGGTCACAAAGAGTTAGACATGACTGAAACAACTTAACAACCACAACAACAGACTATACATGGTACTTTCCTAAGTTCTCACCAACAGGGAAGAAAGATGAAATTTTTTCCTCCCAATACCCAGCTTTTTCATTTGACTTCTATAGCTCTATCACCACAAGTCATTCATACTAGAAAATGCAATACAAAGTTGAATTAAATTGACAAAGCACTTAACTGTGTGAAGTGCTGTTCTGCTAGGGGCTGAGGGAGGCAAGAAGTTTAGGAAAGGCCTTGCTTTGACTTTTCTTACTCTTTTACTTCCCAGTTACAATCATTGTTCAATTCCTGTTGATGCTGTTTCCACAATCTCTCTGAAATCCATTCCCTCTTTTCTGTTCCCACCATCAGAAGACTAGTACAGAATCCAGTGGCCACCTGCCTTGCAATTGCAATGGTCCCGCCATTGGTATCTCTAACTCTCACTCTTATCCCTCCAATGTATGTGGTATACCACTACCAAACCCTTCAGTGCCTTAGAGTTACCTACTGAATAAAGTTTAAAGCCTAGAAAGAAATTTAAGGGAGAGCCTGGAAACTATGCCATAGTAAAATTTAGAGTTGGGTCTGAAGAACTAGGCTCAAGTCCTTACTATGTTGTGTGCTACAGCTCTGACCCTTAGGCTGTGACTATGGACTAGAAAACAAGAAGAGTAACAATTATGTGATTGTTATCTTAAAAGGTTGTGGCAATAAAAATTTATTGTAACTCAAAGGTTCAATAAAAAAATTAATTAATTTTATTGGAAGCAAATGGCGGCAATAAGACATATACAGGAAAAGCCACTCACGATACAAGGCTGAACAGTTGGAACAGAAGATGAAGAGGGCAGGAGTTCAAAGGAAGGAGAAATTTCTGCAATGTTCAGGGAAGAAATGTGACTTGAGCTGAGTCCTATAAGCTTGACAGGCTTTACCTATTTTGAAAGAAGAAAGGGGAAGGATGCTCTAGAAGAGAGCAGCATGAGCAAAGCTAGGTATTGGGGAAATTGAACTGTATATTCCAGGGACAATGAACCACTTAACTTCTCTGTGGTTAGTGACCAAGAAATCAATCAGCTTTTATTAAGTGCCTGCCATGTGCCAGGCACTGCACAAAACACTGGAGATACAAAGAAAGGCAAAAGACTATTCTCAAAAAGCTCAATCTCTAATGGGAGACACCATGTTAAAAAAAAAAAAACACCACGTACAAACAAGCTATCTACAGGATGAATAGGAAATGATTAACAGAGGGAGCACGAGCATTCATGGGGATCAGAAAAGGCTTCTTGGAGAAGATAGGATTTTAGATGAGACTAGAAAGAAACCAGGGTAGCCAGGAGGAAGAGATGGTTAGGAAGAGCATTCTAAGCTTGAGAACCTGCCTTTGAAAATTCCCACAGTCTGAAGATGGAGGGTCTTCTTCCAGGAACAGCAAGGAAGCCCATGTCCCTGGATTGGTGGGGTAGCAGGAGTGAGGTATAACAAGAAAGGAAAGGAAGGAAGGGGGCGCGTTGTGAAGGGCTTTGAATGCTACGCAGGATTTTATGTTTGATCCTGGAGGTGATAGGGAGCCACTGGAGGTGATTGGTCATTAGGAAGAATAATTTGACAGGTGAGTGGAGGATAGACTGGACTGGGGAGAAATTCGAGTAGGCTCCCATTAGCAAGCTAGTGCAACAGTCCAGCCATCCAGTGATGAGGGCCTGCCCCAGGGTGATGTCATTGTCAGAAGAGAGGAGGAAGAAGGGGTATACAAGAGAGGTTCCCAAGGCAAAAGAACAAGATTCTAAAGACAAAGCACTTCCTCTGTCACATACCTAAAGCCTGTCCTGCTGACTTTACAGGGGCTTAGGTGAGGCTCCAGTGAGATTATGAATCTGAAAGCTCTTTGAGATATAGAAAATGCTATACAAATGTTAGGTATTTTAATTATGCATAAAATAAATGTTTGTCCTTATCCTTTACCTCTCCCCTATTCCTCTTATGTTTATTTGTATCCACTGCCGTACCCTGTACATTGTTAAGTCCTCAGCAAATATTCCATCTCTATTGAATATTGATTGAATTTAGAAGCAGCCTGGTTGCAGTGGATATGGTGCTGGGCTTGGTGTAAGGCTGGCCTGGGTTCAACCTCAGCCTCTAGCTTGTAGTAGTTAGATGACTGTCATCTAGTCACTTAGGCTCTCTGCTTGTCAGGCATAGGGGAAGATGGGTTGGGACTCACCGATGCTGAAGAAACCACAGAGTCTTTCATTTTCTCATATTGATTGGATTAAAGTGCAGGAGACATCAGCTAGGACTTGGAATTCTTTTTGTTGTACTAAGATTCTTAAATGACATTTTTAATGGTATTCAAAAAGTGTAGAAAGTTACACTGATGACATATGTGGCAGATTATGAGCAGCCAAGTACAGAATCAAATAGATATTTTTCCCCTAGTGGGGAAATCATTCTTTGCAAGTAAACGAGTTTTTTGTGTATTTGTTTATTTTTATTCTCTTAGGCTGCCAGAACATTATAGTTGTGCAGGGTACCACTAAAATCCTTAATCTTCCCTCCCCTCCCCTCCCCTGCCCTCCCCATCTCTCTTCTTCTCTTCCTTTTTTATTGCACCTATGATTTTATTAATAAAAAAATGAAGAATGAAGTGAAAAATTTCTTGAAGTTGCCCAGGGGTCACTGAGAGGTTAAGTAAGTTACCCAAGGTCATGCAGCTTGTGTTTTTCAGATAAGAGACATGAACTTAAGTCTTCTTGACTCTTGAGGCCAATTTTCTATCCACTGTGCCATGCTTCCTTGCACATGGTGGATTCTTAATAAATGTTCATTCAGTTTGAATTTTGACATCAAGCAAAGTATAAAACAGAGAGACACATGCTCACTTAAGGTGTTTACTATTGTAAAAGTAGCACTAAGATTCTCTATAGATAGTGGTGTCAATATTCACAAATGACATTGTATAAATTGCACCAAGCTCTGAAACTCTACAAATCTTCTTTCACAGGATCTATAGAAAGGGGGAAAATGGTCTAACCATTCTCAAAAATAGAAAAACAATGGACGAAAAATGTGTACCATCCAGACAATGACTTACACAGATGACCTATTGAATTAGTCCATCAGTATATCTGTCTTGGATGAGAACTGTTGATGGACAATGAACTGAGCCTAGAAGTAAGTGGTTGGAGAAGTTTTAGCTGGATTGCATGGCAAACATGGGCCACATTTTCAGCACTCAGGCTGCTCTCTTTCCCAACAGCTCATCTCTTAAATACCATTATTTTCCCAGTGGTGTTATATGGATATATAACAGAATGACTAAATCACAGAAGAATCGAAACTTCAAGTAACTCAAAGAACAGTAGAAAATCATGTGTACGTAAACAGCCTACAAAAAAATTACCAATGATGATTAGCAAGTGAGAATTAACCTGAAAGATATTATCAAGTACACATATAGCCAGAAGAGTCTTTTAAAAAGGAGGAAATCATAGATGAATAGCCACATTGGTGTCCCTAGATATTAAGAGACTCAGAGAAAATATAACAATACTGTTGGAGAATCCTCTCTGAAGGATTTATAGAAAGAAAAGCAGGGGAAGTCATGGAAAAGTTGTAATGTGCATTGGTATAGAGGGGGTATGCATAGGAATAGAATCAGCAATCTGCCAAAATACCAAAGTGCATGTTTAGGTCTGCACCTTTGAGGATAGGAGAGTTGCTTAGAATCAGGTTGGAGCAGCAATAGACCTTAGACATCATATGGTCCAAATCCTTTAGCTTACAGATGAGGTAACCAAGGCCCAGAGTGACAAAAGGACTTGCCTAAAGCCAATTCAATTCACCAAGTATTTATTAAATGCCAAAAAAGGTTCCAGGACCTGTGCCAAGCACTAAGGATATAATGACAAAAATGGAAAAAAAAAAAGATACCTATTCTCAAGGCACTTCATTCTTCTGGAGGAGAAACATGTATACATCTAAATAAATAAATAATGCTTACAAAGTAATTTTTAATTGATCTAATGGAAGAAGTATCTTCTGAGCTGAGCCCTGCATAGAGCTGGGATTTTGAAGAAGTAGAGATAGTGCATTCCAGGAATGGGGGAAAATAGAAGGAAGTGGAAGATGGAATGTAGTATTTGGGGAATAGTAAATAGGCCAGTTCTGCTGGCATGTGGAGTTGCAGAAGGAAAATAATTTGAGGTAAGTATGAAAAGACAGGTGACACAGCAGAACCAGAGCCATAGCTAGAATTTGGATCTCCTGACTTTTGGCCCTGTGTTCTTTCGCTACATTTTAAAGAGTCCCTTCCACTGGGGCCTCAATTCAACCAGGCTAAGTAGATCAACCTGAACAGTAGTTCCTCTGATGGTGGATTGGAGAAGGAGGCTATCCTCTTGGGCCAGATCACTTATGCTCCTCTGAACTCACTCTTTCCACATCCACACTTAATAATACCATGACACTTTGCAGGCCATCACTAATATCTCCAGACTCCACCTCATAAAAACATTTGGGGATACCTAAACTCTCTGGTACATTGCACCCATTCAGAAAATCCAGAAAACTCATTAAATGCTCTCAGTGCATTCTCACCATTCAGCCTCTTAGGTATGAGGTTTATAAAATTTTATAAAAAAGGTTTTATTTATAGGTTGAAGAAAACAAATTTAGCTCCTACAGAATATTACCCATCAATAAGCAGCTAACTTATCTCCAAAGATGTATATGTTGTCTCACTTAGCATTGTGGTAGGTTAAGGTCTAAGGAGACAGTACCTCATTTATTTTTTTTCCCTTTCCCTTTCTTGTTTGTTTGTATTGAGTGGTTTATTTATTTATTTATTTGTTTAGTATCATTGATGCATTCAGTCTTTTTATCACTGTCAGTTTTGGATAACTAACCCCACTCATAACATACACAATTAATGAAGCATCCCTTGGAACTAAGAAAATAAAAGCTAAGCAAAATCAACCTACATGGTAATCATGCTTGACGATCTATGATACATACTGCCCCTATAGGCTTCCACCACTCCAAGGGAAAGGCCTCTTCTAGTTTACAAAACACTCAACAAATGGTGTTGGGGTTGCTCATTCTTGTCCCTTGTGCTGTTCTGGCTAGCTACCAGGAGGTGGCATCGGTACCACTCCCTGGCATGATTTCTGCTCATGGTTCCTCTAGTTTTCTGCATAGTGATGATAGCTTGGTCATCCTTTACTGATAGTCCTTAACCAGGTATGGAGAGAAGGGAGAAATTTTTGAAGGCTCAACAAATTAACAGCATATTTTAACCAATGGAGAGAATCAAACCAAATAAAATTCCAAAGTTCACTTTCTAAGACCTGATTTTCCTAGGTAAGGAAAGGGGTCTATACTGATTCACTCACTTATACTCTCTGAACATCAGTTTTCTCATCTGTAATATACATGTGGTATCTTTTTTACAGACTTTTTGCAAACCTTAAAACATTGTAAAAGTGTCCATGGTTGTTATCATCAAAATAATTGAACTATCATCTGGGCATTGAAAATTTTCAATAATCTTTCCGCACCCTACGTTTCCAGGCTTTTATGTTCTCTGTGTTTTAAACCATTTGACCTACTGTTCATCTCCCACACATCATGTTAATATTTAATGGTAATTACAATAATAATAATAGTGGATATTGTGCCAGGCCTGGAGTCAGGAAGACTTATCTTCATGAATTCATATCTGGGCTCAGAGTCCAAATAGCTGTGTGACCCTGGGAAATCTGCTTAACACTGTTTGCCTCAGTTTCCTTATCTATAAAATGAGCTGGAGAAGGAAATAGCAAACCACAGCAGTATTTTTGCCAAGAAAATCCCAGATGAGGTCAGGAAGAGTTGGACATGACTAAAAAAGGACTGAACAATGGCAACAAATAATGAACTTATTACAACTAGCATTTACATAGCACTTTAAGGTTTTCAAAATGCTTTGCAAGTTATATTCTCTGAACCTTTGCACAGTCTTATAACTGTAATGTCTCTCCAGCCTTTTAGAAGCCCTGCTTCTTTTAAGCTTCAGCTTATATACCCACCTCCTATGGATCACAGGATCACAAATTCAGGCTGGAAATAACCTTAGGGTCATCAGTCACATTCTCTTATTTTACAGATGAAAAACTTTTCATAGTGAGGCTGGTTGTTCATGGTCACTATCTTCTCAAATTATCATGTAGGTATAGACTTCTCAGTTGAAATTTTGCATCCCTTCAGTAGAATGAAAGCTTCTTGAGGACAGGGGCTACTTTTGGGCTTATCTGTCTCTCTAGTTTAAATATAAGGGCTTACAAACAGTAGGTGCTTAATGTTGAATTGAACTAGATTTCCATTTTTTCCTACATATATATTATCAGGCACACACCATTCTGGCAGGAAAAAGACTGTTGAAGGTATGGATTCATTTGAGTGTGGAACAGGTAATAGCTTTGTTTAAAGCTACAGAACAGAGAAACTAGAATTCTCAGAAATAGTTTCAAATCAAAGTATTTCCTTTCCCTTTATCCATGGAGAAATTTCATTTCAGCACTTTTTGAGGCACATTTTTATATCTTGTCGAGCTTCTCCTCAAATTCCTGCCCATTTAAGAGTATGTATATATGCCCCAGTAGGTTTTCCTATGTAAATGATTTTTCTCTTTAGTTAAAAAAAGGAGCAAATCAAAGCTCTGTATCAGCAGTTCAAATACAGGAGGAGAAATGCAATTGCAGATGTGAGGGAAATGAAAGGCATTTTAGATATCTGTGCTTAGAAAAATAAATACATGAGAGAAAAGACGCCAAAGCCTTCTGAAAGCTGCCTCCAGAAGGCTCCCTTGTACTTCATTCAGCTTAGTTCAGGAGCCCAGTTCTTCCTGGAGCCGGGGGCATGTTTCAAATCTCTGGATGCTGCCTGTTGAGTTCTGTGAACCAGAAACCAAGGGAGCTGTCCTAGCGGACAGTTTTTGTAGCTATAGATGATACTAAAGTGGAACACATCATAGGGACCATTTACTCCAGGGATTCTCAACCTGGGTCGTGGGTGGTGGGGTCTGTGAACCTTATACATATACATATACATTTATATACACATACATACACATATACAAATATATAATATATATTTTATATTACATAACATAAATATTATATATATGTACATATATATTATATATATTCTGTTAACTGCATTTCAATTTCCTTCATAATCTCAAGCATTTTATTTTCAGCATTTAAAAACACTATTCTAAGAAGAGGTCCATAGGTTTTGCCAGACTGACGAAAGGTCTATGCCTCAAAAAAAGAAAAATGTTGAGAACCTCTGATTCTAGTCCAATCTTTTCACTTTACAGAGAAGAAAACTGAGACCCACTTTGTGACCACTCCTCCTGCCTCTTTTTTTTTCCTGGGGGGGGAGGTTGGAGGCAGTGGCAGGGGAAGAAAGAGGTCATAAAGTGAATTAATGGCTTAAGTTGTTCAAGAACTTAATTGATCTTAAATTCATCCTAGTAGAGAAGAAAAGGAAAAATGGGAAAAGGGTTGCTCAGAATTCTATATTCCAGACTAAATAAGAAGCTAAGATTTATGAGTTAGGTGCCCAGCATCCCGTATATCTAGTAAGATAGATAGAGCATTTAATAGGCATTTACTGTGTATCAGGCAGTGTGCTAAGTGCTAGATGAACTAGAGAGATAGTCTATAGTCACCTTCTAATAAGAGAAGGTAATATGTAAGGGGACATCAAAAAAGGAGGTGGGAGATCAGAAGACATATGCTTCCTAGTATTTGAATTAAGTCCTAGACATCTTTGGAAGTTGCTTCAACTCTGAGGCTACCAGGGCAAATCTGAATTTACCAAAGCATTGCTTCTTCACATACAAGTGTGGTTAGAAGGTCAACAGTGCTAGGCTGTTATTGGAAAAACGAATATAGTAAACACAAAGGTACTGTTTAGTACATTGAAAGAATAACTGGCATGTTGAAAACTTACACTATGAATTCATTTAGTGCTAGAACAAGTTTAAGATAATAAAACTGTTTAAAAGACTCTCAGTGATGTTACTATGGAGTAAATGACTTCATGTTCTAAGTTTACTAAAAAAAATTCCCATATGACTGACCCAGCGCTGTTCTTATACTGAGCTAGCAAAATTGTTGATTTCTCTTCCAAGTAATATTATGGTTGAATATTCCAAATAATAAGACTGTTGTTACAAATAAATCTTTTAAATCATAGTTTTAGTTTTCCTAAACCCCACTATTTTCCTTATGGTGATATTACATTCTTATGTCCTTGTTATCTCTCTCTCTGTCACTCATATAGATATAGATATAGATATATTGGTCCAAATATAGGTCTTCCCTAATTAGCTTGCATTAAACCTATATGACATCTATAGTTGTGCAAGATGAGAAAAAAAGAGAATAGCAATGAAAGTGTTGAAGATAAAGATATAAGTGATAATAAAAATAAAAGAAATATTATTATTTGAATGGAAGGAAACATAAAAAAAAACCCAAGCAACTCTTTTAATGAAATCATTTTACAATGTATATCTTCATTTTCTCCCCTTCAGTGATATCTCATTTTAGGGACAATTGTTTTGGGAAAATATATAATAATTATATAATAATAGATAATAATATAATAATTATTATACAATATACAATTAGATAATGACATATAATTCAATGAATGCAAGTAAAACATACGTATAGTGGCACTGCATTTATCTGATGGCTTTATCCAAAATATAAGCAATTGCAGAAGGAAGCAAATAAGTTTGCTTATTGAATCTGAGTTTCCAGAGTGGATTTCATCATTTCCTATATTAATAACATTCATTAATAGGAAGAGAAATCAGCATTTTTCTTGGGAGAAACATTCAGACCAGAATTCAAGATGGACAAACTCAAATTTTATTTAAAAACAAATAAAGAACAAGTGAGCATATCTGGTTTCCTAGCTAATAAGAGGAACTGGGGGAGGCACACAGATAGAAAAAGGAATGACAGCTTATAACCATGTAGAAAAAAAGAGACCCCCCCCAAAAAAAAACATGAAAAGCACACATGAGAACTCCAAAAGACACAAGAACATGAGGTCGTTTAGAAAATGGGTGCAACAATGAAATGAACAAACATTTATTAAATAAACTCATTTTGAACTCTTTTAACTCCACTCATTTAATCTGCTTGGGATTTTATATATGTGTGTGTGTGTGTTTGTGTGTGAGTGTATAAACACATACCTATATATACATATATATGTATATATGTTATTTCCCAATAGATTATGTCTATATCCATATAGATGTAGATTTAGATATAGTCTATTGAGAAATAAGACATATACATATAAGTAGGCACAAAGCATATGCAAAATAAATATAAATTAACGATGAGGGAGGAGCAACACTGGTAGCTCAGGGGACTATGTGAAGGCCGTGTGTAGGAGATGACCTTTTAGCTCAGCTTTGAAGGAAGCTGGAGCTTCTAAAATTTTTGGAGGAGTGGGTGTAAGGAAGGCATTCAAAGACTCTGAGACAGGAGATGGAGTGTTGTGTGTCATGATTGTTGTGCCTGAGGAATAGCAAATGGGCTAGACTGCTTGTACCATAGATGGTGTGAAGGAACAGGAGTCTTAGGTGATGCCTGGAAAGGAAAACTAGAGCCCAAATCTGCAGGCTTTCCTTTCACATTTGTCCCTTCTTGTCCATTTACATTACCAGCCCAGATCAGACCTTCATGAACCCTTACCTGAACTATTGTAATGGGGCCTCAACTAGTCTTCTTGCCCCATCTTGCCCCATTTCAAACCATCCTTCACACAACAGCCAAATTAATATTCTGAATGGTTTGTTCTAATAACATCACTTATCTTGTAATATAATCATTATCTGCCTTCATCCTAACTCTTCCATTCATATTTCACATCCATCCTCTGAACACAATCTAAGCCAAGTGGGTTTACCAGTTATTTGTTGATCTTATGGCTGTACATCTTCCCAGGCCATTTTCTGTGCCTGCACTGTGTTTTCACCTCTCTGACTATTAAAATAGCCCTCTTCTTTCAAGGCCTAGCTTGGGGGCTGCCTCCTTTATGAAACTTTTCCTGCACAACAGAAAGCAATTTCTCCCTCAAGTTTCCCATCTACACTGTACGTATCTCCACTCTGCCCTTATAATAATCTTGTTTGTACCATCTTATTTCCTTTACTCCTCCTTAAGCTCTCTGTTAACAGGTGTTATTCTTCATTTTTGTGTCCCCGGGTCTTGTAAACTGCAGAAATTTAATAAATTAGTTGGAGATGTTCTCATGAGTTGGTGGAGAGGAGTCTCACTTTGAAGAATGTTCTTTAAAACACTTAAGGAAGTGTTATCCAGAATAATTAATCTCTTTCTCTCTCTCTCTCTCTCTCTCTCTCTCTCTCTCTCTCTCTCTCTCTCTCTCTCTCTCTCTCTTTCTCTTTCTTTCTCTCCTCCCTTTGGTGATAGGGTCCCATTACCTATAGGTGGCAGTTATCTAACATGTCAATAACATATTAGCTGTTATTTAAAAATCAGAATTGATATTGAAGTGCTAGAATAACGGGCCATATTTGCTGAGATTTAATTTGGACAAATGTAAAGTCTTCCACTTGGGATTAAAAAATCAACAACATGTGATAAAGGTGGCATGGGTGGACCACAATTCAATGACTTTTAGTGGACTGGAAGTTTTATGAACTAAGTGATATGGCAGTCAAAGAAGTGGACATAAGCCCAGATTCCATTAAAGGAGCCATATTCTCTTTAATGAAGGAGGTCAAAAGTCCCATTGGACTTTGATCTAAACAGACTAGGTCTGAAGTATTATACTCAGTTATGCATTTTTTTTTGAAATGCAATAACAACCTAGAGGGCATCAGAAGAAGGGCCATTGCTACAGTGAGGGCATGTCTTACGAGAGTCAGTTAAAAGGACTAGAATGATTATCCTGGAGAATAAAAGACTTAGAAAGAAACATGATAGTCTTCTTCAAGAATCTGAGGTAGCATAGTGTAAGGCAAGGGAAGGATGAGAATAAACAAGTAAAGCAGGCCCTCCCATGTGCCAGGCACTGTGCTAAGCATTTTACAAATACTATCTCATTTGATCCTCACAACAACCCTATGAGGTAAGTGCTATTATTATTCTAATTTTACAGTTAAAAAAATAGAGGTTAAATGACCTGTCATAGGACCCTGTTTGTACCACAATTTGTATTGACTAGTTTACTCCAAACCAGCAAACATTTGAGGCCAGATTTCAACTCTGATCTTCTTGACTCTAGACCCAGTGCTCTGTCTACCATGACACCATCTACTTTGAAGAGCACTGGAAATAGTAAAGAAGCCCTACACTCAGAGTTCAACTCTGATGCTTAATGCCTTTCATCTCTTGGGTTAATGGCTTAGCCTGTCTGAGTCTCAGTTTCCTCATCTGTAAAAGAAGGATAATAATTCTCATAATACTTATTTTACAGGATTGCTGTTGGGAAAGTGTTTTTCAAATACCAAAACACTATATAAATTATACTTCTTATTATTCATGGGTAAGATGTATTAGAGTTTTTCCATTTGGCCTAAGAGTCCAGATCCAGCAACAATGTGTGGAAGACTCAGAAGCATATTGGGGATCAGTGTAAGGGAAGACTCTTGAACACTTGTCTTTGAGAAATCAAATAGTGGAATGGACCATCCCAGGATGCATTGGGCTTCTCATCACCAGAGTTCTTCAAATGAAGCTTGGGTAACAGTTTGTTAGGAATGCTGTTGAGGCAATTCTTGTTTAGTTAGAGTGTGGACCACAGGTTCTCTAAGTGGATCAAAGGATTTTATCTTTAGATATGGAAAGGAGATCAAAAGCCATCTAAAACCTTACCATCTCATTTTATAGCTGAGGAAAATGACTTAGGCACAATATACTTGTTACTTGCTCAAAGTCGCCAAGATGGGTAGTAAATTCCATAGCTACAATAGCACAGCTATGTCCTCTGATTTCAATTATCTATGCAAAATGATCTCTTCCATTAAAGTAGGGCAGAACAGAGTGGATTAAAAGCAAACCTCCAAGCTCTCAAAACCTGCTATGCTTTAAGAAATTTCTTTAGAAAATAATTTTTCTAATGCTTCCATTAAACACACACATACACACACATTCCAACACACCTACACTTCAAAGTTTGAGAAAGATGAATTGAAACTTAAAATCTCATTATGAAACAGGGATCAAAGAATGCTGAACTTAAAGTAAGAGAATCTGGCTTTGAATTCTAACTCTACTATTTCCTACTTTTGTGTCAAGTCACCTAACATCTATGGGTATCAGTTTTCTTTTCTGTAGGATGAGGGGGTTGAAACATATTGCCAAGGGCTTTTCCAGCCCTAAGTCCTCTGATCCTATTCTAGTAATTATTCAGTAAATATGTATTGAGTACCTAGAATGTACAAGTTACTGTGGCAGATTCAGAGATGAATAAACCATGGCAACTGCCCTTAGGGATGTTATAGCCTTTCAGACTTAGGACAATGAATTCATGTTATATAGATAGGAATGTACTTTAATATTTCAAAAGGCTTAGGATTTATTTTTAGTTTGGGGAATCCTTCCTCTGATCATTCTACAAGCCTTTATTAAGCACCTACATTCATACATTGTCCTAGGCACTAGAGATACACAAACAAAATTGAAAAAAAAAAGAGGCAAGGAACTTACTTAGTTTAGAGGAAACAAGCTATAAGGTACACATATAAGTAGATGCACAATATGTCCACAAGGTAATTTTGGAGTGAATGTAATAACTAGAGCCTGTGGAAAGGAAGGAATCATGAAAAGACTCAAACCAGCTGGTGCTGAGATGACTGTCTTCTGGGGCCAGTCTAGCTAAGTTTGGAAGAGTTGATCACTGGAAGTTGCCATCTGGTGAGGATTTTTTTCAACCACATGAACTCATAAAACCTACTTCTAAAGCATAACAAGATTTGTAGTATGAGTTGCTTGAGGAGATTCAATCAAATTTCAATCACCGTGATTGAATTATAGATCCTTGAAGAATTAAAGTAAATAAATATTTTCTTTTGAAGAATATAGAGAGAACTTGAGTTCCCAAAGTTGAATGATAAAATCAAAAGCAATTTATGGAGATTAATGATAGAATACCTAATCATCCATCTGCAAAGTCATTGAGTGACCAAGTATTACTTCTCTACAAACTGCAAGGTTGCAAGAAGTAAATAAAGTTGGTGATGGTTAGGGTGCAGAATGACTTTTCTATAGCTCACATCTATGTAACTTAGTTATGCTTAACAAAGTTTATTTGTTTGTTTGTTTTTCCTCAACAACTCTTTGGGTAGGTGGGACTATCCAAAAGTGGAATGGGTCATTTCGAGAACATATCGTTTAAGATCTACAAGTAGATACTGGACCTCTCAGAGAGATACTGTTGATTGGATTGTGGCATGAGTTGGACTAGATGACCTTTGCAAGTACTTTCCAAATCTGAAATTCTTTGACTATTATTCAGAAAAGACAGAAATCCTTGCAGATTAAAGTAGTTAGGGAAGTCTACATGCAGAAGGTGGGACTAGTCCTGTAAGCAGAAAGAAGTAGGGAAGGCATTCCAGAGAGGACATACTAAGTGAGCAAAGGAATGACCATAATATGTTCCCGAGAGAGTAAATAGCTGTAGAGTAGACCATTGATGCTGCCTCGTAATGATTTAAAAGGCCTGAGAGTCAAAGGGATTAAATCAGAGAAGACCTTCAGTGTCAAGCTAAGAACATAGTGATTTGCCCTCTAGGCAGTGAAGAATCATATAAGAATGGTTTTTGTTTGTTTTTGCAAGGGAATGATCAAAGTGATGTTTTGGGAAGATTCAATCAGCAGCTACTTGAGGGAGAGATTGGAAATGGAAAAAAAAATGGGAGAAGAACATGCTTGTTCAGAAGCTGCTGCAGTAGTCCATATGAGAGATGATAGGGACATGAAGTCAAACTGGGGAAATGGAAACAGGGGTAGAGTTGCTAGTATTATTACAAAGGAAAAACTGCCAGGACATAGTGACAGATTAGATATAAGGAGTAAAGGAAGGAAGGAGTCAGGATTATTCAAGGCATCTCTCCTTGGCATCCCTGAGAGCAGTGTTTTCATTAACAGATATTACAACTAAGCCTTGAGAGCAAAGAGATTTAGGGTTTAGGAAGTGCAGTTGGGTGTACTGGGTACTAATAACAAAAACAAAAACAAAAACAATGCTCTGGGATTCAAACATAAGTTTCAGTCCTGACCCTGCCGCAAACTTATTTGTGTGAGCTTGAGGAAATCATTTCCCCTTTCCTTGCCTCAGCCTTCCTATCTGTGGATTTAGCTGTTTGAATAAGATAATGGCTAAGTTCCCTTTCTTCTCTGACTCCATGAAAGACTTAATTATTACCTTAATCACTTCCATTCCGGGGTATGGAATCTACGGATTTTTCCTAAGAAAAAGGAATCAGACTTCCAGTGTAGATCCTGCAGCACCATGGTCCCATGCAATGTCCTATTTTCATAGAAATATCCTTTATTCTCCCCACTCTTGTTTCAGATTTCAAATGCTATTATTTTTGGAAATATGTTTTTCTTTCTTTTAAAAAACAAGGTGAAAAATGATTGGTTCCCTTCCCAATCTTGAAGCACTTTCCCTTTTCTTTACATCCTTCCAACCCCCCAAAAAATTATAGTTAATGACTTTGTGATTGCATCAGGCAATTCATTAGGAAACCTCTGATGCATGTCATCAGCCTTCCCTGATTTAAACAAATCCATGTTTGAAAAATAGTCAGCAACTGCTTCTTTTCTTATTTTAATTGCACTTTATAATCTCCCATTCAAGTGAGTGCACAAGCTAATTGTCCCATAATAGTTGTCCCTTAAAAAAAAAATTAAAGACTGAGGGTTAACACACACACACACACACACACACACACACACACACACACACACACACACATATAAATAGACATCCAAATGACTCTGTCATTGTTATCCCTCTATTCTTTCTTTTCCTCTCTAAGACCACGGGAATGTATTTCCGGTTCTTCTCTTGTTTGACATAGAACAAAAGAGTATTTTCTTTTTCAGTTAAAGAACATTTATTAAGCACATACTATGTGCCCGGCAATGTGTTAGGTACTGGGAATTCCAAAACAGGCAAAAAATATGGTCCTTGCCTTCAAGAAGTACACAGTCTAGTAAGAAAGATGATATACAAACAAATAAGTATGCACAAGACACTGACAGTGTAAAAATGGAGGTAATCTCAGAGGGAAAGCCTTAATTAGTAGCACAGAGACTGGAAAAGGCCTGCTACAGTAGGTAAGATTTGAGCTGAGCCTTGAAGGCATCTTGTTTTGTTTCTTAAAAGATACCACTTTCTTTTCGTCTTGAAAGTTAAAATATAAAATGAACAAAAAAAAGAAAAAATAAAAAAAACAACTAGAAAATCCCAAACACAATGAACAGAAAAGGGATGAAATCATGCGTTTTTTTTTTTCTATTTCAGGTTATCACCAATCTTTTTGCTGATAAAGTGTACACACTTTTATCTAGAACTCCAGATAAAGATGATATGATGTCTGTTCAGTCTATTTATTTAGAAAATGATAATTATATGATTTGGTTTGATCAAAATGATCTTTAATGAATCAAACTTATTAGAAATTTTCCCCTACTTAAGCAGTTGTAGAAAAATCATGGAGAAAAAGAAATCTGATTAGGGTTTTTAAATATCCATTTAACTTATGCTTCTCTATGAAATCAGCCTCGTCATTTATTTTTTGGGGTCTGATAAGAAAGACACTCCTGCCCCCTTACACACTGGTACTTCTCTGGGGCTAGACTCAAGCACCATGTGCATGTAGGGGAAATGAAGGTGATTTTTAAAGAAGTGAAGCAATTTGTCAGATTGGCTATTATGAGGCTACTTTTACCAAACACACTGCAGTAACTTTTATTCTTTTGACACCTCTGAGAACTTATTCTCAGGGAAGTCTCATTCTAACTGACAAATTGCAATACCTCATGGTGTGTGTTAGCTTCATTATTACATTAATGGCCTTGAGAAGGTAGAAAAGTAGCAAGATACAATGAAAACTTAGCTCATTCTCAGAGTTATAACCCTGGACATTTATGTATTTTTATGTAGCATCTGCCTTTCATGTGTAGCTTATATGGGACATTATGCGGCTGAAAGCCTCCATTCATCCTACTGTCAAATTCTTTGGATTTGAGACAAGAAATTACAGTTTAAAAATTCTTTCATGTCAAGGACATCCAATTGCCCCCCCATTTGTTTTCCCTAATAAAATTGTGCTCTTTACTTTTTAACAAAAGATGAGAGGAATATAATAATAAAGACTGAATAAATGTGTAGTCAGTTTGAAGAATAGGCTATTTTTAAAAATGTCAACTGATGTCTTTGGAATGATCAGTAAAAACTCATCTAAATTCTAGATTTTCTGTCTAAAATATGCTTTGAGAGGTGATGGGCCTAGGTTTACTCTCTCCCTCACCCTTTTCAGTAGGCACTTATTAATTTTTTAATCAAATACATGTGCTGATCATTTGGAATTTTTCCTTAACTAATGATGATGATGATAAGTAGCTAGGTGACTCAGTATATAGAGTGCTGAGCCCTCAGTCAGTAACACCTAAGTTTAAATCTAGGTTCAGACATTTACTAGTTGTGTGACCCTAAGCAAGTCACTGAACCATGTTTGCCTCAGTTTCCTCATCTGTAAAAATGAGTTGGAGAAGGAAATGGCACAAAGAGTTGGTCATTATTGAAAATTCTAGAACAAAAACAAAATAATTACAAATGTTAAATTTTTCATAAATTAATCTCTTATCAGCCTCAAGAAAAACTCTATGAGATATGAATGATAGGTATTTTTAGCTCCATTTTACAAATGATGACATGAGGGCTCAGAGACTTGAAATGCCTTGCCCAGGGCCATTTAGCTGGTAAGCATCAGAAAGGGAATTTTAACCAAGGTCTTCCTGACTCCAAATCCAATATTTTATCCACTACACCAAGAACAAGCCCCATTACTAAGCAGTACTTTCATGGCAGATCCATGAAAGCAGTCCAGTTTTGACTGGAAGTTGTGTTTATTTTACGCTTTAAAAAAAAACAACCCAAAAATTATTATTTTATGAAACTTTTCCTTAGCAAATCAGAATATTACCACATTATTGAGAATGTAAATGTATAGAGAAGCATCACAGTGTAGTAGGATTGGACATGAGAAGAACAAGAATCCAATGCAGGTTTTGCTACTTACTAACTGTGTATATATAGGGGGGCAGCATGGCCCTATAGACTGAAACCAAGAACTTGGAACCAAGAAAACCTGGGTTTAAATTTGTCTCAGATACTTACTACCTTTGTGGCCCTGGAAAATTCATTTCACTTCTCTGTGCCTCAGTTTCCTCATCTGTAAAATGAGGGTATTGGACTTGGTGGCCTCTATGGTTTTTTGCCATTTTAAAACCTATGATCTAAACCTATGGACAAGTTGCTTCATCAGTCTGAGCCTCAGGTACACTCATCTGAACAGGAATATAATAATATTTGCACTAGAACTTGTACTTTATTATTATGAGGAAAACATTTTTAAACATTAAAGCATAACACAACCACGTTCTCTTGTTACTGTTGCACTTGGTGTGTGGAACTTTAAATGAACGATGCCACAGTTTGACGGGCCTTATTATATTTTATCAATTTGAGGCAAAGGTCTTAACTTCCTTTTGCTGAAATGATTGACTTATTAGGCAAAGATTTGAATATTTGAGCTCTGCTTTGGTAGTATCTCATTGTTATTATATAACACTTTAAGGTTTGTGAAGTGCTTTATGAATAACAGCTCATTTTATCCTTCTAACAACCCTGAAAGGTAGTCGTAATTATAATCCTCATTTTACACATGAGGAAATTGAGACAAGGCAAGGTTTAAATGACTTTCCCAGGGTCACACAGCTAATAAGTCTCTGAGGTGGAATTTGAACTCAGGCCTTTCTGACTATAGGTCCAGCATTCTACTCACTACTCACTGTCTATGACTACACAATGATTGCTACTCAATTGAAAAGAACCAAAAATTATACAATATTAAATTTGGAAGGGACCTTAGATAATCTATTCTAATTTCATCATTTTACAATGAAGAAACTGAGCTACAAATTATTGAAGTGACTTATCCAGCGACATATGGTGAGTTAGTGGTAGAGCCCAGACTAAAAGCCAGATCTCTCTCTCAAGCCAGTGCTCCTTCCATTATGATACACTTGCCCAGAAGTTATATTAAGGGGAGAATATTACATATGATTCTATTTTATTTGGCCCAAATTATTTAAATTCATCCTTACATTGAAAAGATTTACTGGAAATTGGTAAATATCCATTTTCCATAGGCACACCATATAGTATATATTTAGTAAATCTTTACTGAATATATTACTGATTTTCTTCACCTTCTGTCAGGTTGGTCTCAATAATTAATCAGTGGCTACAGACTTCATTAAAAAAAAATATGTCTTAAAAGTCATCTTGTGTCATTAATAGAAATAACAAATGAAAGTGAAGCTGATAATTAACTTTGCTTTGTGTTGCTGTTAGATTTGATGAGGAATGATTAGAATTTCAATTGGTGGGGGGGAAAGGTTACCAAATTGAAGACTGGGTCAAGTTTAAGGAGTAGGCTTTGCTCTTCTTTTTATCATGTCCAGCATTAGGTGTCATCTGTAAAATTTTAAGATGGAGTAGTTCTCAATGCAGATATCTATTGTTTTAAATAAATTAATTTACACATTTTTTAAGCTTCAAAGATAAATTGAAGCATTGCTCATTTTATAGATATTGAAGCCTTAAATTGAAGATGTATTCAGACAGGATTACTTCATGCTTTATTTGCTGCCATCTGCTGGAAGTAGTTGTTATTACAACCCAGCTCTATTAGGTTGATGAAGAGGATGATTTTTATCTTTTTCTTTCTTTCTTTCTTTCTTTCTTTCTTTCTTTCTTTCTTTCTTTCTTTCTTTCTTTCTTTCTTTCTTTCTCTCTCTCTCTCTCTCTCTCTCTCTCTCTCTCTCTCTCTCTCTCTCTTTCTTTCTGTATTTTTTTTTTGTGAGGCAATTGGGGTTAAGTGACTTGCCTAGGGTCGCGCAGTTAGTAAGCGTCAAGTGTCTGGTCTGAGGCCAGATTTAAACTCAGGTCCTTCTGACTCCAGGGCTGGTGCTTTATTCACTGCATCACCTACGTGCCATAGGAGGATGATTTTTAAAAATCTTCCAACTGGCTCCTTCTGATGTTGCTGTTTGTGTTTGTGGCATCAACAGTCTCCCATGTCTGAAACTTGCAGAACTGATTCAATTCTTGAGGAAGTTCATTATGCTTTTGGATAATTCTGAGTCTTACGAAATGTTTTTTTTTTAATTCCCTCTCACCTTTATCCCTTTACATTAAGGCTACTTTTTTTTTTTTGGTGTGTGAATGTGTTTTTCTTGGCAATCTCCTCTTGTTCCTTTTTCTATCTTCTGAGAAAGCAAAAATATTCTAATCTCTCTCCTACTGAACAGGTCTCCAAATACTTGAGGATAGTTATCATTGCCTTCTAAGTCTTCTGTTTTATAGGTTCGTATGACATGATCTTAAGATACTTCACCATCCTATTTTCAGTCCTCAGGAAACTGTCTAGTTTATCCATGTCACTCTTAAAATGTGGTTTCTAGAGATGCATATAATACTCTAGTTGTAGTCTGACTAGGTCAGAAGCCAAGAGGAATATTAGCTCTCTATTCCTATACACTATACCTCTAAATACAGTTTAATATATCATTAACCTTAGTGGCTGACATATCACATTGAGTTTGCATTCCCCTAAGACCCCCAGATCTTCTGCAGACAAAACTGCCATTGCCTCCTGCTTTGTACTTGTGAAGTTAATTTTTGAACCCAACTGTAAACTTTTGCTTTTATCCCTATTACATTTCATCCCATTAGATTCATCTCAGTGTTATAGCCTGTCAACTTCAATTTGTATCCTGATTCTTATCATCCAGGGTACTAACTTTCTCTCCCAGTTTTGGGTCATTTGCAAATCCACTGTCTGGTTATTGATATAATTGTACTCGTATTAGTTGTTATATCCAATCATGCAACAAACTCCTGTTGTTTCTGCCTCCATATTTTCTTGCCTATGTCCTATTTCATTCCATTTTTTACTGTTGTGACCCTCATTACCAGCCAACAGGACATTTTAATAGCCTTCTATCAGTCATCCCATCACTCCTTTAACAAGCCTCCCATTTGAGGATTCTTCTCAGTTCTCCAATCCATGATTCACAAACATGTGTCTTTTTGTGAAGATCTGTTCATATTAAATCTCTGCTCAAATCCCTTTAGTGAGTCTCTATTGCATCCCAAATAAAATTCAAACATGTCATTCAATAGCAATAGACAGTAAGTTTGTGTAATTCTTTTTTCAGTGTGTGTACATACAAATGTAAATTTAGAGATTAGTGGGCAATGAATTTAGGCCGCATAAGTTACTTAGTCTAACACTTATTTTACAGATGAAGAAATTGAGGCTGAAAGAGGTTATGGGACTTATCTGTGGTCACAGAGATAATAAGTAGTAGAGTTTAAATTCAAAGCTACATCCTCAGACTTCAAATCCAGCACTCTTTTCACTGCACTGTGCTGTCTTTTGTTTATGTGTTTATATCAGAGAGGCAGCATGAAATAGCCCATAAAGAGCTGGCCTTCAGGCTAGGAAGACCTGGATTCAAATCCTACCTCTACACATATTGGCTGTCAGAATCTAGACAAGTCACTTAATCTCTCAGTGCCTTAGGCAACTCTCTAAGATGATAAAAATTGTAGAGATGGTTCCAAATGACATTGGCAGATTTCTGCCAGTGAGATTTCTCTGAGATGTCTGAGGTTTGTCTATGAAGGAATTACAGACCCAGTTACTATTCTTATGTTGTGTATACATGTTCTATATAGATACAATATGTAGACATGCATATATGTGTTTATATATGTTATACGCCAAACACAATTATGTAAAACTGCATATACCTAGCTATACTGTTCATTATTATACCTCTACATATGTCTAGACTTAAAACCAAGAAGCCTTGGGTTCAAATTCAGTTCTAACATTTACCGGCTGTCTTAGTCTGGGCAAATTACTTAATTTTGACTCAAGTAACTCCTTAGAATTTCTCTACTAAGGCTTATAGGAGGGGGTAGTTCTGCACACGAAGTGGTTACCCATCCTTTGTATGTTCACTCATGTATGGATAGTCTGAGGTATCCCTAGATTTGGACCAATGTAGCCAGATACAAAAGAGAACATGAGACACCAAGTGCTGTAGAATTCCTCAGGTGAGAGGAATCCCCCAGCAGCCTTAGCCCATGTTTGCTTTGCATATTTAGCACCAACTAAGACGCAGATATAAAATTCATTGACCCTTGCCTCATTTGCAATTAGATATATTGCACATGCTCGTATTCATGCTGAAACCAGATACGATCGTGCATTTCAGAGGACTTTTATCTCTGAAAGTTTCCAAATTCAGCCCAGCCTCAAACATGTTCCATAACAGCATAGGCAGAAATCAGTCCTGTCTGGCAGCTGAAGCCTGCCCGCCCACCAGCACATCCTCGTTCTGCTAAGCAGTACAAGGTAATGAGGGCCCCAGCCCACCCTCTTCTCGGGTAACTGTGTCAGTCCTTGACAATGTCAGCATGTTGATTTCTCTGATGTAGGATTTATTTAGGTCACCACAACCCAGGTTACACAATATCTAAGAATGAAAATGGGTAATTCAGAGCTCCTCTTTGTGCATCCCTATGACCTCCCCATAGTAGAGCACCTTTGCTTAAAGCCTCCCAGGAAAACATTTTAAAATGGTTCCTGACCTGTCATTAGCTTTAATTCTTCCACGACAAAGACCATTGTCTACTGGGAGTGTTCAATAACTCATTCAGGATCAGAAAGATTATAGCTAAAAAGCTGTTCATATGTTTTGAAAAAAAAGTACCTCAGGGTTCGTATAAAAATATATTTTAGTGATTTATTTTTTTTACATCACTTACATTTCCCATTATATTCCCCCACTTTCCTTCCCAAAGAGCCAATTTTTATGATACAAAATAAAAAGGTTTGTTTTAAGCTAATCAAAACTGAAAAACACATTGAATAAATCTGACATTGTCTGTGCTGTTTCTCACCCATTGTCCCCTACTTTTGCAAAGTGGGTCAGGCTTGCCTATTTTATTTTTTCACAGTTTTATTCCAAGTGTTCTCTTGTTGTGCTTTTCATTTACTTTGGTTTCATCATTGTGAATAGTTTTTTCCTGGTTCTACTTACTTCACTATTCATCCCTTCATAGAAGTCTTCCCATGCTTCACTCTCTTCGTTATATTAATTGTTTCTTAGAGCAAAGCTATGTTGCACTCTATTCGTGTGCTATAAGGGTTTTTAACCTGGTGTCTATCAACTTGTTAAAAAAAAAGCTTGATAAGTATTTTTCAACATAATTGGTTTCCTTTGTAATCTCATGTGTTTTGTTTCATGCATTTAAAAGCAATATTCTGAGAATTACATAGGCTTCTTTAGATATCCTTAGGAGTCCATAGAGTGTACAACACACACACATACACACACACACACACACACACACACACACACACACTGGTTAAAAACCCCTGATGTTTACTACAGCTTGTCTAGTTATGCCCCAATCGATGGGCATCTACTATGGTTCGGCAACTTTGCTTGCTACCAGAAAAAGAAAATAATTCCACCATAAATATTTTAGTGTATATAGATCCTCTTTTTTTACATTGACTTTTTTTGGGAGTATATGCCTAGTAGCAAGAATGAAAAATATGGATCACAGGGTATGGACATTTTAAATCACTTTCTATTCATAATTCTAATTAGTCAGTCAATCAACAAGTGTCAATTAAGACTATACAACATTCCAGGCATGGTGCTAAGTGATGTAGATATAAAGAAAGACAAAAAGATGGTCTTTTCCCTCAGGGAATTCACATATCAATAGAGGAGATGGAGTAAATAACTGTATATGTGTGTGTGTATATATATGCATATATATAACATGTAATATTTTATACGCACATATGTAAATATATATATATATATGTGTGTGTGTGTGTGTGTGTGTGTGTGTGTGTGTGTGTGTGTGTGTGTGTGTGTGTAATATTCTTAGAAGGCAATACCAAGGGGATAGAATTAGCTACAGGAAGGACTAGGCCAAAGTTTGCAGAGAAGGTGAGATTTGAGCTAATTCTTGAAGGAAGCCAGGAAATCCAAGAAGAGGTGAGGAGGGAGAGAATTCCAGGAACAAAGGATAGTTAATGAAAAAGCATAGAGTTTGATATATAGTATTGTGTGTGTAGTCTAGCTGGATCATAGAGTAATAATAGTTAAACTTTATGTATTATACCTGACTTCACATATATTATTTCATTGCATTTCTATAACAACCCTGAGAATTCCTGTTATCACCCAGTTTTACAATGAGGCAGTGTTTAGCTGATTTGCCATCAACAACACAGCTAGTTACGACCTGAGGTAGGTTTCAGACTCAAGTCTTCCTAACTCCAAGTCTAGCACTCTACTCACTATGCCACCTAGCTGACTCTATTTATAACTAGCACTTATATATCACTTTAAATATTGCAAAGCACTTTACATATATGATTTGATCCTCAGTATATCCCTGAGGTAGAAGCTATTATTACCCTATTTTACAGATTAGGAAACTGAGGCTAAGTGGGTTTAAATGACTTTCCCACCATGTTCACACATTTAGTGGCTATCTGAAGCAGGATTTGAACTCAGGTGTTCTGACTCTAAGGTCAGCTCCCTATCCATCACACCACCTAGCTGCTTCTAATATGTGGAGAGAAGTAAACTTTAAGCAGCCTGGGAGGGTAGGAAAGGGTCAGTTTTTAAAGGGTTTTAAATATCAGATAACATTTTATTCCCATTAGTCTTGGGAAATATGGAACCATTTGAGTTTATTGGGAAAAAAATGGGGAGACATGGAAGATGGCTTTGATATCTGAATGGAAGATGGATTGGAGTTGGGAAAGATGAGGCAGGAAGACCAAACAAAAGGCTATTGTATCTATCTAGACATGAGGTGATAAAAGTCTTCATCACTGTGGTGGCTGTAAATAGTGGTGAATATACAGAAAGGCATGTATTTGGAAGATGTTGTGAAACTTAACAACAGTTTGGATATGTCAGGTGAATGCAAGTGAGATTGGAGACTGCCCCCTGTGGGAGGAGGTGTCATCCTAAGAATGTTGGGTGGAGGGGAGGAGGCGACTGTTTGTGGAGGAGGGGGGAATATAATGAATTGTTTTTTTATGTATGTTGAATTTGAGGTGGCTATGGAATAGCCAAATCAAGATGTCCAAAAAGAAGCTGGTAATGAGAGATTAGAGATTAGTAGAGATTAAAGCTAAATAAAGATGTGAAAATCATCTGAACAGTGATAATAATTGAACCCATGAAAGCTCATGTGGTCACTAAGCATGATATTATAGAAGGTGGAGAGAAGAGCCTTGGGGAAAACCCATGGTTAATGTTTGTGACTTGGGTGGATATCCAACAAAGGAGACTGACAGAAGAAACAGAAAGGTAAGTGGAGAACCAGCAGAGAGCTGTTTCATAAAACTACAGGGATGAGAAGGTATCCAGCAGAAGCTCATCGGTAGTATCAAAAGTAAAGACATCAAGAAGAAATAGGAATGAGAAAAGAACATTCAATTGGCCAATAAAGAGACAGCTGATGACTTTGGTAAGACCAGTTTCAGTTGAATGATGATGTCAGAAGCCAGATTATAGTCTAGAAGTGAATCAAGAGAAATTGGGGCAGCTAGTATAGATGGCTTTCTCAAATAGATTGAATAAGAAAGGGAGAAGAGAAATAAGATGCTAGCTAGTGGGTGTATTAAGTGACAGTCTTCTAAGGAAAGACTAGACATGAGCACATTTGTAGGTAGCATAGAAGCAGCCAGTAGATAGTGAAAGAGTAAAGACTAGAAAGAATGTGAATGGGATAGAGGGGACAATCTGCTCAAGATGATAGAAGTTGGAAACCAAGGGTGCGGGTAAAGGAGTTTGCCTTTGGAAAGATGCGTGCCACTTCTTCATGTAAGAAACGAGTGAAGGAGGACATTGCGCAGGAAAATGTCTGAGTGATGTGAGATGATGAGGAGGAGAGAACAGTGAGCTCTTGGCTAACTGTCCATCATCATCATCATCATCAGTATTATTTTTGTGCATTATATTCCCCCCTCCCCCACAAACAGTCGCCTCCTCCCCTCCACCCAACATTCTTATGATGACACCTGCTCCCACAGGGGGCAGTTTCCAATCTCACTTGCATTCACCAGACATATCAAAACTGTTGTTAAGTTTCACATTTTCCAAAGGTTCTCTGCTACAAACCTAGAGGGAGGGCATGTGATGGGAGGCTTATGGAAGTTTGTCTAGTCTGTTTCATTGATCTACTTTTATATTTTTAAGCTACAGCCAAATTGTTTTGACTATAGGCTTGAGATCTATAAATGATATTATTTTGTTCCTCCAAATGATGAAGGGTTCTTTCTATGGTAGAATTTAAACATAATAGGAAGCAGTAATGTGAAATCATGGCTCCCCCAAACACAATGAAATTGATACAGAATCTCTGTAATGAGGGAAATGATGATCCCATTGTACTTTGCCCTGATCAAATCATAGGTAGGGTACGGTGTCCAAGTTGGGGTACCACATCTTAGGAAGCTGGTGAGTGACCAGATGAAGGAGACTAGAATGTGAGGGGAATATTTGCCATATCCTAAGAGGATTGGTTGAAAAACCAGAAGTGTTTTGCCTGAAAAAGATAAGACTTAAGGGAGATAGCTTAGGTTTTTTTCATGTAATAGAAGAGAGATTAGACATATTTTGTTTAGAGTCAGAAAATAAAAATAGGAGCAACAGATAAAAGTTCCAAAGAGATGGTTTTAAGCTTGATGTTAGGACAAACGTCCTACCGATTAGATTTATTCAAAAGCTGTCTAGGCTTCCTTGGGAAGTAGTGGACTTCTCTCTTACCATAAGCATTCAAGCAAAGGATGTTACAGACAGAATTCGTGATTTGGTTGGATGTCAATCTAGATTCTATTCACTTTAATGAAGATTAAGTACATTTTATATGTTATGGCACTGTGGAAATTATGTTGGATTTGGAGTGAGAGGTCCTGGGTTCAAATCGCTGCCCTGACAGTTACTATCTGTGTGACCTTACAAGGTCACTTAATCTCTCTAAGCTTTGGTGTGAAAAGAGGGTCTTGGCCAAGGTGACCCCTAAAGTCCCTTTTATCCCTGAATCCACAATTCTCTGATCCTGTGTTCAAGTCATTGAGACAAGTGCTGAAAATATTAGAGATGAACAAAGTCTCTGAACTGAACGTAGGCTCAGTTAGTTCCTGTAAAAAATTGCAACAGTGACAAACAAAGTCTCAGTACTTTGAGTTGGGTGAGGACCTCAGTGAAGAGTAGTGTCTGCTTGTGTACTTCCCCCTGGGGTCAGCTCACTTATTTGCACTAACTCTTTCTATCACCACCATCACCTTTTCCCAGGTTGTCTCCATCTCTCAGCAAATTTCCATAGTTGTCCAGCTCCTGAACCTGTTAGTTTTATGTGGGCACCCATTTAATCATTTGTGGAAGTTACTGCTGGTTCCTATCATTCAGGATCCAACTACCTAAAGGCCCCGTATTTCTTTTCCTGGTATGCACATGCCTTGGGTCCAGAACTGTGTGACAGAAGATTGTCAGTGTTGTGGAGGCAGAGAATCAGAGTAGCCTTGTGAAGGAGGTAGAATGTCAGTTGGGTTTTGAGGGGAGGGCAAAAATTCAAGGGAAACAAAATAAGTCCATTTCAACCGTAAGAACAGCATAAGCAAAAAGAGGCAAGAGATTACAGGAGGATGTAGGGATAAGAGATGTCATTTGGATGGTGGTGGGGTATAGAGTGATAGAGGAGAGTAGTATGTGATAACTCTGCAAAGATAGTGATGCCACCTATCCTGAGGGCCTTTAACAGGCTGGGATTTCATTGGGAAGTGAATAGGGAGTCTCAGAAGAGTGGTTTTTGTTGTTGTGTTTAGTTTAAGAATGCCATAAGGAGGTCTACAGGCAAAAAAAAAAGATTATTGTGGCATCAGGTGTAAAGGTAGGAAGGGAAGACAAAAGTGAAAACCAAGTCAAGCCAAGGAGCATTTGGTTTGCAGCTACTGTGTGCCTGGCTCACAGTAAGGGATACAAAGAAAACCGAGAAGTGGTCCCCACCCTCAAGGAGCTCATTGTTTAAAGGGAGAACACAGACTGACAGAGAGAACTTTCATGTAATCCTTTTAGGACTGAAGAGGAAACAGCTAAATCTACCTTAGTATTTCAGACACTGGATATGATGGAAACTTATTAAAATTGTGTGGCCTGACCTTTGAGGGGGTATATATCATGAACCGAACCTCTTCCTACCCCTAGGCCAATTACCATAAGTAAATCCAAACAAAACCTAATGTCAACATTTATTGAAGAGTGTCATATGTAGGCAATTTTGAGAAAATAAATATTTATGCAGCTCTTGAAATATCAATGTCCTTTCTGAGACTGACAGGCACCAGCTGAGGCTCTTGTTTCCTGCTTTCTGGGTTTCAGAGATGACCTGGCAAATATATCCTTTTGACACCATTACAAGAGTGATCTGAAGCAGTCATGCAACGATAGAGAGATGCTTCTGACTCTTCTAAAGATTAGTAGTAGTTGCCTGCATTTGCCCAGAAAGATGACTTAATAGGAAGGGGTAGTTTTATTTTTACCGTCTGCTTTCAAGTAGAGTGCATGTCCTAGGAATTCAAAAATAACTTTTACTCCTATGTGTTGTTAGAAGAGACGCCAAATTTGAATGATGATAACAGGCTGAGAAAGTGAAGCCAGTCATATGACCATAAAGCAAGATGGTAGATAGGTGGACCCCCAAAATGAAGGGTCCAGTGACACTTTTGCAATGTTAGGAGAATGCAAGAGAAGCCTCCAGCGCATTGGGCGGCCCTTCTTGTGAACTTATGGGAGGATGTGAACATGGACAGCAACAGGCTGGGGAGGGATGGGTTGGCTACAATTTCCATGATTAGAGAGGCTTCCAAAATCGTGAGATGACAGATTCATCTGAGTAGTTGAATGTTAGCAAGATGAAAGAACATTGCAACGATGGAGGGACCCTTGAAAGCCTTTTACTTTAACCTTTACCTCAAGCATGAGCTCCTTCTGAGAGAGATGCTATATGACAGGATTACTGGGTCTTACCATCCAGCTTGCCACCAAAACCAGCTATATGGTTGTCATCCCCGTATTATAATGTGAGCTCCCTGGGGGAGGAGACTGTGTGTTGGCCTTAGTATCCCCCAGTGCTTACCTAGCACAGTGCATGTCACATAACAAATGCTAAATAAATGCCTGTGGGAAGGGGGAGGGGAAAAGAATAGGCATTTATATAGGCCTATATATTATAAATAGGCCTATTACATGCTAGGCACTGGGCTAAATAGTTTTAGATACATTGTTTCATTTAATCCTCACAGCAACATTGCAAGGTAAGTGTTATTATTATCCCCATTTTTAGAGTTCAGGAAACTAAGGCAAACAGAAGTTGAATGACTTGTCTAGGGTCACACAGTAAATTTCTGAGGTTGTATTTGAACTCAGGTCTTCCTCCATGCTTAGCATTCTATCCACTCGCTGCACCACAAGCTAGCTGGTGTGGACTATATTCTCAGTGCATAGTGTTTTGTATATACTAAGTAATAAATGTTCTCTCTTCTTTTTTTTCTCATTTCTTCCCTTCCTTCCTTTTGCCTCTCTTCTTCCCCTCCTTCTTTCACTTTCTCCCTCCCTCTCTTCCTACTTCCTCTCTCCTCCCCTTCTTTCCATTCTTCCTTCCTAGCTATGTCCTTTGTTTACGAGGAATTCAAGTTGGGCTCCTGGCCCTGGCCCTCATTTTTGGCTATCATGTGTACTAACAAAACCTTGTAGTTGGAGAATTACAATAATTTTAATAATATTTCAATGGATCCATGATGTTGTCAATGTGGCTTCCCCTTTAAAAGGTACAGATCACAACCTGACCATCCCTTCTTATTTTATGTCACTCTTGCTCATAACTTCCCATGGTTCCATCATAAGGGGTTCACCTAATGTCCTGAAGCCCAGTCTCTGTATTTTTAACATTACATGAGAGAGAACCTGATCTTTGTCCAGCACTTTAACATTTACAAAGTCCTTTCCTCACGACAGTCCTGTGAGCACAAGAGCTCTCTGAGTATTCTTATTTTCATTGCATTTATGGGGGATCTGAGGGTCAGAGAGGGGAAGTGATTTACTCAGTTCAGTCACCCAGTAAGCAAGTTGAAGGACCCGTAACCAAATCTGCTTTCCAAATATTAGTGTGTGTGTGTGTGTGTGTGTGTGTGTGTGTGTGTGTGTTTTCTATTTACGCAGAGTGTCTTGTGGCTATTGTGAAAGGGGTTAGGGACCAGGGGAGAGAAGGGGGAAAGCAGCGAAGTCAACCTAAAATTGAATTGAGGATCTTTTATAAGATAGAATATGCAAAAGTCTTAGTTCAGTTTTAAAAAGCTCTATAAAATACTTAATATCAACATGTTAATATTATATATGCTATTTAAAAACTCTTGGTCTCAAGAATTTTAAGCTATTAAAGCCACACTAAGACTTTAAGGACATGCTGTTTAAGCCATCTATCCCTTCCCCCCAATCTTCTCTTCCCGGAAAGCAACACTCCATACCCAGACCTGAGCAGCGTAACGTCTAACAACGGTCTGTTTTTCCCCTTAAGAGCATTTCTATGTACTGCAAAGATCTCATAGTCTTGGTTTCATTGGACAACACCCTTCATGTTCACCCTAAGCAGTTTAAAGGTGTTATAGATGCAAAGAGGTGAAGTGACTGGCCCAGAGTCACATAGGGAACAAGGGCTTCCTGTTTCAGAGTCAGTATCCGAACTCACACTGTCAACCTCTAAGGCCAGCGCTCTTTCTGCCTCATAAGGTAGGTCAGAACTGTGAAAGTTTAGGAGAGATAAGCAAGCACTCACAGGTACATCAAACTGACCCTTCTTCCCTCTCACACTAGTGAATATTCCTTTTGTTCCAGCACACATTCTTGTGCAAAGCAGATGGAAAATTGTAGACATAATTACATTTCAAACCCAGTTTCAGATTGTGGATTAGATAATAAAAGAGACACACACACAAAAAGGTTTCTTTGTTCATGGAGGTTATTTTCTTGCCTTTCTCTAGTAAAATATTCAGCTGTATCTTAGGCATCCCAGGGTCCTCTAGTTCTTCTTCTTACTCTTCCTTTTCATATGTATTTGGCACCTAATTAACAGCTCCCCAAGGGTGTGGAACCATGTGATAAATGTAAACCAACTGTGACTGAAGGCATGGAATCTTGTCTTTTGAATTATTGAAACCCAACTAGAGGCATCCCTGCAGGTCAAAGAAAATCCAGCTCCCTCCTCCTCTCCTCTCTGTTCCCTATGTCTCCCCTTAAAGGGAGAGACAAAACACAATTATGGAGATCACTCATGTTTGAACCTATAAACCTAGCTCCCAACTTACATTCACCTTCTCTGTTGTCTATGCCTTTGGTCTTCAGAAAAACAAAATTACAACAGCAAAGATTATAGAGGCACTTATGATAAATAGGGATTGCAGAATAAATTTCCTAGGTCTTCTCAGGTCCCTTAAAAGTTCATTTCCATATAAATTTAGCAAGGTAAACTGGATAAATTCTAGTTTAGAAAGGTAATTGTTGGTGGTCCTCTGGGCTGCTTGGAAGTTTTCTTTTTTTTGTCTCTTCACCATAGGTGTAGGTCGAACCCTAGACACCCCTCATTTATGTAGAGAGGAGATCTGTTTATTGTAGATAACTCCTTCAAATTTCAGAAGGCTTGACAACATATTCTCTGTAACAGCTGTTGCAAAGCATTTCTTCTCTCCTAAAGCCCCCAACTCCTCCCACTTCCCACTCAATAAACATGAGTAATTATTATAGAATGGTAAGGATGAAGTCGGATTGCAACATAGTGAGGGTTGATTGGGTGGTGAGTAAGTGGAGGCAATGAGTACATGTTTCTTAAAGTTTGACAGTGAGGGGGAAAAGAGAGACAGCGTGATGGATTGAGAATACAACAAATCCAAAGAAGGTTTTTGTTTTGTCTAGTTTTTTTTGGTCTCTTCATTTGCCATTGCTCTTTTTAGGATACAGAAGGACTGAATATATTTGTAAGCTGAGTGTAGAGAGCTAGGAGAGAAGAATTTGTAGATAAATGGGAGGGAAGAATGATCCTTGATGGTACAAGGTCAGGAAGACATGTAATTGAGCACATGGGTGAATTTTTTTTTTTTTTTTGCCTTGCCAAGGAAGACACTAGCTGGATCTCTGAAACTGGAGAGATGGAGGACAGGCTGGGTTAGGGCACTGAGAGTTTTGAGGTTTGTTAAAATCAGATGGCTTCAGTCTTTTGAGTAAAGAGGCAAGAAGACTAGCAGTGAAAAGTTAGCTAGAAGTGAGAGGAGCTGGGAGGTTTTAAGAGATCAGGGAAACTTTAGAACAGCTGTTATAGAGAAGGTAATGCCAAAACTTCTAAAATTTGAACAAGATAGCCACAATAAACAGATCTCTTCCCTATACAAATGAATGGTTTTATGAATTGTATTAAAACTCTCATGGAAAAGGGAGGGGGTAGATTTCTAAGCGGTGCATATTGGATTTGGGGGATGGGAAATGGAATAGATCATTAACCCTGAACAAACTGACTTTCTGAACTCAGGTTAATCAAGTTTAGTTGAAGTAAGGATTGTATGGAAACTGACTTTTAGGTAACTTGTAAAGACCTGTATAACTTTCACATAACAATCCATCTTGTGATGGCATGAACCCCTCCCGGCTTTGTTGCTATTTTCATTGAAGACCAAAGACATAGAAAGGTTGGAAAGCCAATCTAAGTTGGCAGTTAGGTTTTTAGGTTCAAGTGTGAGTGATAGCCATAACTGTGCTTCATCTTTTCCCATGAGGCTGGAGAGGGTAGGAGTAGGGAGGAGAGCATTTTCTTTGACTTATTGTGATGCCTCTAGTTGAGTTTTGATAATTCAAAAGAAAAGTTCACTTGTTCATTTGATTTGCAGAGCACCTTATATACTTTATTTCATTTGAATTTCATAACACCTAAGCAAAGTAGATGCTATTATTATCTCTCCCTTTAGAGAGAAGGGAACAGAATGGAGGCTGTGAGAAAGATTTGTCTTTTTGTCTTCATCAGGTTTGTACCTGAGAAGCTCTGCTTCTACAGCAAGTTACCCCTCCCTTATCCTTCCCCCCAATTCCAGCTCTACTGGAGTCGAGGTGGAAGGGAGGGGTAACAAATCACCACCACCACCATCCCAATAGTGTGTCTTCTGCCGTAGTGGAGGTCATAGAAGAAGGCAGGCAAGATCCCAAAGAGATAGTCTAAATGGGAATATGCTTATGAGGCCCCGGGGGGTGAACTACTTTCTCCATCCCCCAAGGACATGGGTCTGCCAAGGACTTTGAGGTGTGAATTCTGGTTTTTGGACTCTGGTTTCTTCTCTAAAATGGAAAGGTAGTGCCCCCTCCCCCCAAAATGTTGAGTCTAAGAACAAAGCCATTGTCTCTCATTTCCTCAAGTAGGTTACCACTCTAATCCTTCAGTGCTTAACCAGAGACTTTGTATTTCATAGACTTACAATGCATGTCAATTTTTAATTAGAATTTGATTTGGCCAAGTGAGGTGTAGCATGGGGACAAAAGAGTTTTAAGTGCTCAAGAAAATTTTGTGACAATAATTATTATTGTCATCCTAATGGTAGTTGATATTTATGTGAATATATTTATGTGAATGTTAACAGATTTCTTAACAACAACCCTGTGAAATGTATCTATCGAAACTACAGAAAGGTCACAGCTAGGATTCAAACTCAGGCCTCCTGAATATAGGTCCAAGGCTCTTTCCAGTAATCCATATTCATCTTTAAAAAATGCTTCTAGCTCTAAAACCTACGGTTCATTCATTTGACATATTTTTGTTGAGCATTTGTTATGTATAATTCACTCTGCTAGGAATTGAGGATCAAAAGAGAAAGGTTACACATTCCCCAGACTAAAGGAGTTTGCATTCTATTGGTGTGATGCAACATGAACACGGATGGGTTAATGAAGAATATATACCAAGTCATTTCAGGCGAGAAGGAAAGTGGCAATTGAGAGAATTATAAAAAAAGTGTCAGAACTTCCCCCTCTGTACTGTCAGTAGCCCTGTCTTTGGTGGAATTCTTTCCTTTCCCAGTCTATCATGTTACTTAAGCATTGTTCCTTATTTATCTGTATTCACCCTCAGTGCCAGGCACACTGCTTTGTATATAATAGATGCTCAGCAAATATTTGTTGAAGGAGTGACACAAGTAGTTGGTAATCTTTGTCAAGGGATCAGTGGAGTATACTGCAAAGGATAAAGCATGTATTTTGGTAAACAATGTTTTTAATTAACTCTTTTCAATGGATGGGGTTAACTATAGACTGCTCAGTTCAATCATGCAGATGATATTGAACTGTCTTCTCCCCTAACAGTAATCTCAGAGGCAGCTCTCAGCAAAAATATGAAGATGGTCGTACTGACTGCTAATTCTAGGTCATATCAATACAATGCAAAAACAATAGGTTCATCTGGCCAATCCAGTTGACCTGAGCTTCAAAAAGGAATGGAGTTGGACTGAATGGATCAGTTGTTCTGTTGCCTGAACTCAGTGGTCAATTCATTTAAAATGCCCCCAAAGAGAAGGTATAGCCTTATACATACAGCAACAAAGTGCCCACACTTTTCTGGGACAATCACCATTCAAGAAAAGAAAGCAACGTGGTTTTACAGAACATGCGTCATTTGTCAGAGGACAGGTCCTTATTTAGTTTCACCAAATGTGGTCATGATATTTATGCCACAGTTTTATCAACTTTGTGGCCTCACTACAGTATTATTTTTTGTTTATTTTAAACTTTCTAATTAGAGAATTATTCTAGACCATCTCCAAGATCTCTTCTAGCTCAAAAGGTCTGTGATTCTCAAAAGGCCAGCATCTCTTTAATTGCATTACTACTTAACGTACACTCAAAAATCAGCAAACCAAATTTGTATAATAGGATATTAGCCCTGCTGGTTTGATGACAGGATAGGGCCTCCTAGGTTCCATTTTCCATTTGTGCAGTTTGAAAGATTTTCACTCTAATGAAGCAAATTTCAAATCTACCTTGATTAATGAGGATAATAGCTCATATTTGGGTAGTGCTTTACAAAGTGATTTCACATGTATTATTGCTTTTGATCCACACAATGGCTCTCTCAGGTAGACTGGTATAGGGAAAGGAACTAGAATGGAAAATGGACCTATAATTGAATTAAAATAAAGAACTCCTGGATGAGAAAACCTCTTTATCAATGCAGGTCAATAC
Source organism: Phascolarctos cinereus (assembly GCF_003287225.1). Lineage (NCBI taxonomy): Eukaryota > Metazoa > Chordata > Mammalia > Diprotodontia > Phascolarctidae > Phascolarctos > Phascolarctos cinereus. Next base: position 186,254,392 of record NW_027556402.1, read on the forward strand.
TTTATTGTCCTAGAGAGCTTCCTAGAGAGAGCCCTGAGAGTTAGCTTGTCTGAAAGGCAGGGCCTGCACCTAGGTCTTCCTGCCAATTCCAATGGGTGCCCTTTTGAGGGAGGGTGTGCAGATATGAAGGAGCCACATTTTGTGCATGAGGAAACAGGCTCAGAAAGATAAAATAAATTATTTGTAAGAGGCCAGAAATTGAACCTAATGTCTTATTAATCCTAGGTGAATTTTTTTTAATACCTCCACACGCACATACACACACACATATACCTTTAAAAGGTATTCTATTTTTTAATTATATCTTTTGCTTTATATCACCTGGATTCATGAATATACTCTCCCTTGCTCGCTCCCCTACCCATGAAGGCATCCATTGCAACAAAGATTGAAAAACAAAGAAGGAAAGATGCTTTTCACTTTTATAAATTGCCCACTATGGTCCAGGCATCATGCAGAGCACTTTACAAATAATCTCATTTGATACCCTGGGAGGCAGGTTGTTATGCTTTCCATTTTATAGTTGAGGAAACTAAGGTAAACAGTAATTAAGTGATTTGCTCAGGGTCACACAAGTAGTAAATATCTGAGACTTGATTTGAAAGCAAGATTTCCTGACTCCAGGCCCGGTACTCTTTCCAATGTGAGGCCTAGCTGCCAGTTGAACAAACCAACACATTGACCTCATCTGGCAATATAGTCAGTGTTTCATATTCATGCTCTCTATGACCACAACCACCTGAAATGACAAGATGGTGGTATATTCCTCAACTCTTCTCCAGGGCCAAGCTTGGTTATTTTTCATTCTTTCCTTTTACATTGTTGTAGTCTTTATGTATATTGTTTTCATGATTCTGCTTACTTCACTTGGTATCAGTAAATATATTTATATGTACATGTATATATACACGTTTGTATATGTGTATATAGGTGTATATGTATATATACACACATAGACATACATGTGTATATATGTATGCATACACATATTTTTTTCTATGCTTTAGAAGAAGGCAAACAATATATTCATTGACTACAAAAAGGTAAATAGAAAAACCAAGCTGAGCACTACAGATTTATCATGACCAAGCTTGGCCTGAAACAATCAATGAGAAATTGCACTCTCCTATCTTCTTGGCAGAGGTAGAGGTGAAACATAGATATGTTGAGTAGTTCTGCAAAACTATTTTCTCCTATTTTTCCCCTTTGTAAGAAGGTAATTGATCTCTAAGTAGAAGGGAGGGGAAGAAAGTGATACACAACCAAATATATCAATAAAAATCAAAAAATAAACTTTTCAATGCATCTCTGAAGTCTTCATAACATAGTGCTATTGTATTCTTGTATCACAATTGAGCCATTTTCCAATTGATGGGTAGATGCTTTGTTTCGAGTTCTTTGCTACCAGAAACATGATACTTCCTTTTAATTATAAGGAACTAAATAGAGTCCCTCTTGTTCCCAGGAAGAATTTCTCCCTGACCCCATAAACACTAAATTTGTTCTCTTGTATCAAAACAGTACTACCATCTGATATTTATATATTTTTCCCTTAAAACCTTCTTTGATTGCCCCTTCATATTACAAAAATGACCTCAGTTTCTCAGTCTATACTAGTGGAATATAAGCTGTATTGACATAGTAAGCTGGGCATGTTTCAACTGGGGATCCAATGATGGATGAACTGTGTGTGTTTTACCTGGAGGATGCCCCAGGAGTTTCAGGAAGATGCATCACCTCAGGCCACCAGGTTATTAATTATTTTGACCATAGCTACTCACAGAGATTTTTAAGGTATTTAGGGGGCAAGGATCTGCATTGGCAGAGGGCTTATCCATACTTGGATATTTTGCACTTTTGTTTTTCACATTCTCCCTTGGGTGAGGGTAAACAGAATTAGCTGGATGAAAATCTCAGATCTCTAATTCATTTTGGCTTTGTCAGATTTGGAATACTACATGAAAAGTTCTCTCCCCATTCCCCCCACCCAAAAAATGAGGGAGCACTATACTTTTGGGATTTCATATATCACTGAACATGATCATTCAACTTACAGTAAGAGACCCACAAATAGAAGATCTCCTTCTTCTCATCCTTACTCCTTTTTAAAAATAATATTTTATTTTCCCCAATTACATGTAAAAACTTTTTTTTCAGCCGAAGACACAGTTTATTAGAACATCCATCATATTGGGCAGACTCTTAAGGAGTCTGAACATTAGTAAGCTACTGGCTTATTGGCTAGATTATAAGAATCTAAGCAGTGGCTAGATTTTAGGAATCTGAGCAGTGGCATGATTATAAGAATCCCAGCAGTGACTAGATTTTAGGAATCCCAGCCAAAAATAATTTTTAATATTTATTTTAAAGTCTTGAGTTCCAAATTTTATTGCTCCCTCCCGGATTCCTGAGATGGTAACAATCTGATGGAGGTTATATATATATGTGCAATCATTTGCGCAAGAAGACTCAAGAAAGAAAGATAGAAAGAGAGAGAAAGGGAGAGAGAGAGAGAGAGAGAGAGAGAGAGAGAGAGAGATAGAGAGAGAGAGAGAACTAGTTATGCTTCAGTCTGTTTTCAGACAGCATGAGTTCTTTCTCTGGAGGCGGATGGCATTTTTCATCATGAGTCCTTTGAAATTGTCTTCCACCCCTACTCTTAAATAATAAGATTACATTTATACAAATATTCAAGGGAAACAGTCACTAATAAAAATGTTTACTAATGAAGATCATTGACAAACAATAACACATAAGGAATGAATAATTAATAGTGTGTGACATTCCTATGTAATTGCATTAAATATTACTGATGGTGTTAGCATTCCCTTGTACAGATGTTGTTGCCAAAAATGATCTATGATGTGAGTACCAACCCTGAATAGCACAATTACTGATATTATACACAGCTTCTATTAGCTACCAATGCCTGCGTCTGGTCATCTATAAATAAGACTCAACAGATATTGAAGTTCATTCTGGGTCCTGTCAAGAACATTAAAACCATTGTTTTATTAAGTACACAACCAATATAGTGTTCAACAATGCTAAAGCTGGAAGGACCCGAAGGACATTGAATGTCAGAGCTGGAAACACCCTTCAAGATAGATAATGAAATCCAACTCCCTCATTTTACAAATTAAAAAAAAAATTGAGGCCAGGAGAAGGGAAATGACTTGCCCCAAAGTTAGCTATTTTGGCAAAGGTATTAAGGCTTCACCTGTGTTGCACAGGCTAATCTCTGTCTTATTTTCTTTTGCAGTAATATCACTGTTTGCCACATATATGTGACGTGAACAAGGAGGAGCTCTGTGAAGACATTTCTATGCAGCGGTTGCTTCATGACCCCTCATCCAGTTGAGTGAAGCTAGACCAGTGTCCGCCATGACAGTACTTGTTCTGGGAGCAGTGCTGCTAATCCTCCAGCCACAGCTAGTGCCTTCTCATCCTGCCACCAGCCCTGAAGCAGAAGTCCCTTCTGAAGCTGGGCAGAAAGAGCTCTTAAGGAAAGGCTCTCTCAAGAGTGACTTCCAAGATGGTGCTCCTTTGAATGGATCTAGCCAGAGGCTCCCACAAACCATCATCATTGGGGTGAGGAAAGGCGGTACCCGAGCCCTGCTAGAGATGCTTAGTTTGCACCCAGGGATAGCTGCTGCTGAAAGCGAAGTCCATTTTTTCGACTGGGAAGATCATTATGGAAATGGCCTTGAGTGGTACCTCAGGCAAATGCCCTACTCTTTCCCTTATCAGCTCACTGTGGAAAAAACCCCTGCGTACTTCACATCGTCCAAAGTGCCTGAGAGAGTTTATAACATGAACCCATCCATCAGACTGCTGCTCATCCTGAGAGACCCCAGCGAGCGAGTTCTGTCTGACTACACTCAAGTGTTTTATAACCACGTGCAAAAACACAAACCCTACCCATCCATTGAAGAGTTTCTCATCAAAGATGGTGAGCTCAATGTGGAATACAAGGCAATAAACCGCAGCCTCTATTATTTTCACATGCAAAACTGGCTCCAGTATTTTCCGCTAGATCACATTCACATAGTGGATGGGGATCAACTCATTAGAGACCCTTTCCCAGAAATAGAAAAAGTAGAGAGGTTCTTGAAGCTGTCTCCACAAATCAATGCTTCAAACTTCTATTTTAATAAAACAAAAGGCTTTTACTGCCTAAGGGACAGTGGCAGGGACCGGTGTTTACACGAGTCAAAAGGAAGAGCACACCCTCAAGTGGATCCCAAATTACTTAACAAACTGCATGAATATTTTCATGAGCCAAATAAGAAATTCTTTGAGCTTGTTGGCAGAACATTTGACTGGCACTAGACTACCAAGCAAGGCTCTGAACCTTTCTACTCTAAGTTCTGGTGTATGTCTAGGAAAGACAAAAAATAATAATAATAACAAAGGGCATTGAAGCTATAATTTATTTGTAAGATCCATAAATTACTTATGTACAGTATTAGATTCACGATTGCCATATATACTAGTTATATTTTTCTACTTGTTGAATTGAAAGCATTTTGTATTGTTTTTCATGGTTGTTAACATGGTGTATGATGTCTCTATATGAAGGAACTAAAATATTTCACTGCATAAGATTGGCTAGAGGCTGTGTTGTCCTTCTCAGTATAAAATCCATTTGCCCCCAAATATCTGAGGCAACCAGCAATTTGAGACTGCAGTATCCAGACCCCTTTATTACTTTCCAATGGAAAACTGCTTGTGCATTATGTTTCTCAATCTGTTTTTTTTCCCCTGCAGTTCTTTTAATTTTTAATGCCTCACTGTGGTCATCAGATTTCTTTGACTTGCCTCATAAAATAATGTATCTTGCCTGACATGCCTTATTATTTGCAGAAGTAGCACTTTTTCCCAGACTGAAATGAAATTTGGCAAATATCTGAGTGTGGGTCTCAAACCTGTGTAAACTTTGTATGGATTACAGAGCATCTCATAAAAGCTGAAGGCTTTAGGTCTGCAGTTCTTAACCTTTTGAGGTCAATGGACCCTTTTGGTAGGTTGCTGAAGCCTATGGACCCTTTCTCAGAATAATGTTTTTAAATACATAAAATAAAATATATAGGATGTCAAAGGAAGCCAATTACATTGAAATATAGTTTCGTATATTTACACATATATATGTGTGTATGTATGTATGTATATACATATAGATACACATATGTATATACATATACATATACATATACACATACACACATATAAACCCTGGGTTAGGAACCCTGTTCCAAATAGTTTGTCCCTGTCCAAACATACCATCTATCTGATTTCTGCACCTCAAAAATTGGAGAAGTCAGCATCAGCAGTGGGAGAGAATAAGGGCCCCAAGCTTTCAGGATAGATTTTAACTTATACTGGATGCCCATACAGCCCCATTTGAAGAGAGCCACAATTAAAGCCCTGGTACAGTAGAGAGAATTCTAGCTGTGGAGTCAACAGACATGGGTTTAAATCTCAACTCTGGCAAGCCATCTGTGATCCTAGGACACTAAAATAAGACAATATTAAGTCAATGAGCCATCACTGCACTTGGGTATTTGCAGCAAAGGAAAAAAGAGTGATTCTACCCTCATGACCTTGTGACTATCTGTCTGAACCTCAGTTTACTTGTCTTTAAAATGAGACTAAATTAGGTGACTTCTAAGGACCCTTCTGCATATAATTCTTAGGATCCTGAGGAAGGTTTCATCTTTTGAAGGCTAGATTATGCCCATCCAATTCATTCCTTTGTTCCTTAGGGAAAAGAAACAGTATAGAAAAGCAAACTGTGAATTTGGTTTACTAAGGAATAACGTCATATAGTCTATACTGCAGTGTTGTGTGAAGAGTACTGGTTTGGGGGACTGGAGACCAATGTGCTGGTCTTGATTCTACTAAAAACCAGGTGTATGGCCTCTGGCAATCCACTTTACCTCTTCAGCCCCTCAGTTACTTCATTTATATAAAGAGGGACTAATACTGATCATCTCTCAACCCTCTTCCAGATTTAAAAATTCTTTGACATGCAACGATTTAGCCAGCTCAACCTCATGATATCTAACAAACTAAATTTGTTTCCTAGTCCTGAAAGCTAGACTATACCTCTGACTTTTAGGGTGCAAACAATACATCAGGGTCCATTTTTGTTTCTGAAAGTAGGGGCTCCTGTTAGTGGATCACTATCCTTAACCTGTTCTCTGTGTTCATATGAAGTTGGAAGCTGATCAAATGTTAGCCAGCTAGGAGTCTCTCATAAGAATTGTGAGATGGGTGAATCACCACTACACTTCAGCAGGTCATTTTGGAAGCTGGCCTGACCTCACAGTGTCCCCAGGAGCTGTGCAAGGGTGGAGTGAAAAACTCTATCTTAAGGGAACACCCTTCTGAAAACCTGCCCTGTCCCTGGGGTGGTGGAAGGAATTTATCCTCATACTGCTTTGCAAAGGAAAACCAAACCAAACAGACAAATAAAAACAATGAATTGGGAGTGACAAAACTGGTAGTTCTAGTTTCAGCTCCTCAGCTCAGCTGCCATTTTACTATGTGACCTTGGTAAATCATTCTACTTCTCTGAGACTCATTCTTCTTGTCTGTAAAATGAGGGTCCAGGGGAGGTGTGGGCTAGATAATTTTAAAGTCCTAAATCCTTTAATTCTAAATATTAAGGGCCCTCCAACCCTAATCTTTCATGTTCTAAGATTCCTTCTAGTGCTAACATTTGTAGACAGAGTCAAGAGATCTGTAGAAGACTTATTCTTTGCCCCTCAAGGACCATCCAATGTATTTGAGGCACTAAAAGGAGCATGTATTAACCATAAAATGGAGTTGAATGAAATGACCTCTGTTCCCTTGAAGGTTAGTGGTCAATGAATTGCGTAGTAAATGCGTAATAAGTGCTCATTGATTTTAACTGAATTTGCCCTTAAACAGTAAAGGAAGTGATTAATTGTGTGATACTGACCATACACACCCAAAAAAAGAATTCAGAGAAGTGAGTGATCAAAGTGTACCAAAGTAGTCAGGAAAGGTTTCCTGGAGAAAGTGGGAACAGAGGTGGAAGGTAAGGATGGGTAAGATTTAGATCATGTAAGGGGAAATGGCAGAGCATTCAGGCAAAAGGAATATCATAAGTAGAGGCAAGGAAGTCAGACTGTATATGGTGTGTGTTGGGTTGTGGGGTAGGTACTTTAAGGAAACCAATGTAACTAGAGCCCACTGTGGGTGTTGGAGTACAACTGATTCACCTCTTTTATGATGTAATGTTTCTACCACAAGACTATGTGGACCTTTAAAAACTGAGTAAAAGAGGAAGGATTTGATAGAGCAGGTAAGAGCCATTTTTGTGGTCAACAAGAAAAGAAATCCATTGAGTGTTGGCATAACTGGAACTTTTCCCTACTAAAGCGTGTTTTCTGAAACATTAAATGAAAATTTTTGAATGAAAAATTGTAAAATGAAAACTATTTAGTTCTCTTTCTTCTTCCTCCTGTCTTCCAGATTTCCCCTAAGTTCAGGGTGCCATTACAATTTGACATTAAATATTAGGTGGCATGAAGTAATTTCTCCTTCACTCCCATTCTGATAGCACTTTCTGTGATTCTAGTACTTTTCTGATTGAGTCGATTTGTCAATACTTATGTCCATGACCTACCTTTCCAATAGACAGAAAATAAGCCTTGAGTCTTACCCAATGCCTATCACAGTGTTTTGCAACTATCAATGTTAAACTTTGGTGAAAGCCAGGATTATACTCACCAAACTAGGGAACTAAAGGAACACCTCCAATAATTTAAGCCAATAAAACAAATTTGGCTGAATATTGTAGGCAAATGCAGGTTCATCTAAGCAATGATTTAAATTATCCAAGTTCTTCAATCTCAGACCTAGCTTCAATCTCCCTAATTATTAAAATAAAAAAAAATAAAGGAGAAACCTTTACATCTCTTACTTATGTCTACACTCTTTTTTCAGGTTATGCAGGCTGTTATACACAGGTGTAGCCAAAACATGAGTTTGCTAACATTTTCCTTGAACCAGCATGATAAATTCTAAGGAAGATGAGCTTCTACCACACCCATTCATTGATCATGTGAATACTCCTAAAGTAGACAATGGCTACAGAGAAGTGTCATTAATTCCTCTCTTAGAAGCCAGCCCTGCTCTGATTATTCATTCAGACCTCTAGAAGGGCTAAGTGAGAGAGGAAGGGTAATTCTGAAAAACAATGAAGGAACCTGAAGGGCACCATGACAGAAGGAAGAGAAACAACATTCATGAGACTCACTCCCCTCGTTTGACAGATGAGGCAACAGGTCCAGTCAAGGAAAAGGGGTGACTTTTTCAAGGTTTTGTGATTCTACTGCTGTGCATATGATTATTTGGTCTCTCCATCTTCACTGCCTCCACCCCCACCTGCCCCCATCTATCACCTAGGGCTGCTTTAAGAGCTCATCAAACCCTTTCCATCAACACTTTGATTGTTAAGATCCCTCAGCATTTCTTGTGTTTTCTCACGCTGCATTTCATTATGGGCCAACTATCCAGTGTGAGAAAAAGCTATGTTTGGAGCAAATGTCCTGGGCTGCTTAGATGCCTGTGCCTGATATAGACATGTACTTTTATAGCCCTTTATGAAAGAACTAGCCTAAAAGTCAAGAAAATTGAATTCTTGTCCTGGCTCAATTATCCTACACAATGTAGAACCTGGGGCAAGTGGAATCACTACTCTGCTTTTATTTTGTCATCTGCAAAATTAATGATCTGACCTCTCAGGTCCCTTTTATCCAACAAAGTCTATGACTTTGTGAATTTAGGATTGATTTCAGCTGATGAGAAAACCCAGAATGATATCTGATGCTTAATACAGTTATCCCTTCCATATCATAACTTTTCCCATCATGACTTTCCCCATCTCAGTTTTGATATATAGCGAGTCGACATAAGAAATTGAATGGGAATTTGGGAGGAGTTTTGCAGAAGCCACAGACATGTAAAGGCCAAGACAACATAGAAAAAGTTTAGAAACTCAGAAATGCATAAAATATATGTATAGTATTGCACAGTATCAACTCAAATTTTATAATAAGGTACCATAAACACCCCGTAAAAGAAAAAGAAAAAAATCTTCTCTAGAATGAAGGGAGGGCTAAAACTTTTTACGTGGATTTTCCAGATTGTGCCCTTCACCTCCACCATGTGGGAGGGATAACTGTGTAAGAAGACCTTATAAGCTGCTCTATAAAGGCAAAATGTAGTTTGATTATTTCTCCTTTCTATAATTTGAAACACAAAGGAACATAATTTAGATCTGGAAGAGAACCTAGATGTCATGTAGTCCAATCCCATCATTTTACATAAGGAGATTGATAACCAAAGTTTAAGTGACTTACCCAAGGTTACCCCCATAGTAACTGGAAAAGTGAGTATTCAAATCCAATATTTGGTTCCACCAACCAGCTTTCAAAAATTACATGCTTAAGAAATTATTTCTATTTTCCAAGTAATTTAAAAGCTCCTATATTTCTATTTTAAGTATCCAGTTGATACAAGATATACATAACTCTTTTCTGCACATCTGCCTCAAAGAAACATTTTTTTAAAATGTGTATTAATTCATACTTTGAAGAAACATACTGGTGGACTATTAGGATGTCTGTGAAGATCAGTTCTGCATTGAGGCTGGAAGAAATGATGAGAAAAACATAGTCATAGAAAGGTCACAATATCTTTAACTATTTTCAGAAAATGCATCTCACATCAATTGAACATTACTGGGCCCCTAAAAACACAATGTTATAGTTACAAAGCAAGACAGTTTCTATACAGAGGAAAGTGGACCATGAAGACACTCACCTAGAAGGATATAACACCAAAATATTTCTGGAAATATTTAAGAACTTAAGGGAAAGTATTGTGTTCAAAATAATTAATTACCTAAATCAAACCACCTCTAGAATTTCAAGAATCTGAGAATTGTTAATGAACTCAGAGGTTGGCCTAAGTATGACCTGAAATAGTCATTCCTCTCAAATATCTCCATGTAGTGGTTACTTAACATCATAATAAACAATGGCAGCTTTGGCAGCTAACTACCTCATAAGACAGCTTCATTCCATTTATTGTAAAATCTCAGCATTCCTCCTAAAAGCCAAACTTCCATATGTTGGACCTTGTTCTCTGTTTTGAAGTTCAGGAGAGCTGAAAGAAGAGTGTAAGTCTTTTTCTTTTTTGAGGAGGAGGAGGAGGATGGGAGCAGGTTGGGAAAGAATGATTATGTTTGGTTTTACTTAGATGAAAATGGCCAGTTATCTACTCATTTCAGTCCAGTAGGGAGGAAGAGTAGCTAGAGTGTTAGGTTTGGAGTAAGGCAAAAGTCTTGCTTCTGACACTGGGCAGATCCCTTTACCTCACTGTGTCTTAGGCAACTCAGGATTTATCTCCTTAATCACAGATATGTGGAAAGGATTATCAGACCAGGAATTTCTGGAAGGGACAAAAAATAAGTCCTTCCTATATTCACTTAGTCAGTTATATACAGGGGGCAAAATTCTTTTTGCTTTAATTTCATTTCAAAGAGACTGTCTGGGAAAATTAGATGAATATTACTAAGTATTTGAATCATTTTTATTTGTGTTGCAGAAAATCTAATTTCCTACTATGTTTGAAATAGTGGCAGAAGGCTCTCTGTGATGGGAAGAGTAGAGTGGTATAGTGGAAAGAAGGTTAGATTTAGTACCAGAAGACCTGGGTTTGAATCCTTGCTCTGTCATGGGTAGTAACCTCTATGATCTTGTACCCTTAACCTTTCTGAGAGTCCATTTTCTCCTCTACAAATGAAGTTAGACTAGATCAGAGGTTCTTAACCTTTTTTATTCCATTTATTTATTTGTTTATTTGTTTGTTTATCTATCTATCTATTTGTTTGTTTGTTTATTTATTTATTTAATGTCATGGCTTCCTTTGCCAGTCTGGGGAAACCTATACACTTCCTCAGAATTTCTTTTTTTTTTTTAAGAATTGAAGGAAAGGCTAAATTTCACTAAGACACTAATGAAAATAAAGATGTGTTTGTTTTCCTAAGCTCATTTCTGCTCTGTCTCTAGTCTATCTCTAGACCCCAACTTGAGAAGCTCTATATTGAATTATCTCTCAGATTTCTTCCAATGTTAAAATCCTGCCCTTCTAACTGCAAGAAAAATTATTTCATCTCACTTTGAGTTTTAAGTTGCAAGCTGAGATTCAGAATATTTTAGTGCACATAATGGTAGCCTTTGAGTGAAGAAGCCCCAGGTTCAAATCCTGTCTCAGACAATTACTGGCTATGTGACCCCAGGCAAGCCAACATAGTTTTTCTAAGCAACGGTATCTTCATCAGTAAAATGGGGAAAATAATAGCACCTATTTCACTACTGTAAGGATAAAAAGGAAATAATGTAAAACAATTTGCAAACCTTAAAGCTCTACACAAATGTCACACCTGGTTGTGTCCATGGGTCTTCTTGTCATCTGCTACCCTGCTTCTTACCACCTGGACTATTGGCCCTCCAAACAAGATGCTCTCAGGTTTTGGAGGAATTCATCTTCCCTGAGAATTGGGAGCACAGATCTTTGGAACTCTTGCCCTAGGGAGCTGTCTTAATTGAAGAGTAATTGCATTCCCATTTCTAGCCAGTCCCAGACCAAACCCTGTTTAAAAACCTTTCAGAACTCCACCCAGGGCATCTTGCCATTTGCCCCCTCTCCCTCACCAACATTTCTCTCCTTTCTCTTTCTATTTATTGCTCTGGACACAGTAATCACATTCATACTATTGCCCTTCCTAGAAAGGGCATAAAAATTGGCTATTCTATGGAACAATTGTGAAGAATCTCTATGATGCCCCAGCCTAGAACTCCTTTTCCTATCTACCACTCCTTTCTATCAGTTGTTTTCTCCCATTAGAAAGTAAGCTCTTTGAGGGCAGGGACTGTCTCACTTTTTTGATTTTGTAGCCTCAGGACTTAAGATATGCCAGACACTTAGGAAGTACATAAATGCTTTTAAACTGATCATGCCAGCTATAATAATAATAATAATATAATTGTTACATTATTGTCATCATATCCAATTTGAGGTTCAGCTGTTTCTTACATGTTTGACATAAGGTTTAGAGTCGTAGGTCCATACAATCATAAGATCAAAGATCTAGAGTTAGAAGGGATCTAATTTTACAGATAAGGAGAGGCCCAGAGGTCCTTAGTTATTTGCCTCAAGTCACACAAACAGTGGCAGAGCTAGAAGGCAGCAACATGGAGTTGGGGCAAGACTATGCTTATGAGTCAGGCAACTTGAGTTCTTCCCTCTCCTGGTCCTCTCCCTTGCCAGGTGAATTTTCATCCAATCTGACCATCAGTTGCCTTATCTGTGAAGTGAGCAAATTGTACTCTAGAGGTTCTCAAGAATCTCCTTCAACTCAAACCGTGGGGTCAGCTGGTCCAATCCACAAGGATTCTAAGAACTAGAAGGAACTTTCAAGATCCCCATGTGTAAGCTCTTAGATCAAGGGATCCTAAGGTTTAAAGCTGAAATACAGCTATCCCTTCCACATCACATGGCGGCCCCACTGTGATCTGGAAAATCCACGTGAAAATTTGTGGCCCTTCCTTTGTACCAGAGAAGAGTTGGCATTATTATGGTATTAAAAGATAAAATATGTTGATATTATACAATACTATATGCATTTCTGAGTTTCTGAGCTTTTTGTGTGTGTATGTCATCTACTAGCCTTCACATGTTGGCTGTGGCTTCTGGAAAACTCCACAAAAATTCCTGTTTAATTTCTTATTCCTATCCATGATATATCGAAACTACAATGGGGAAAGTCACAATGTGGAAGTGATAACTGTATGTACCATTCAGTACATTCTCCTATTTTATACCAGTGTGGCCAAGTGACTTACTTACATAGTCACACAGCTCATAATGGTGAGTGTAGGGCCAAAAACCAAGTTTCCTGAGTGCTGGTTCATTCTTCTTTCCCCCCTTATACCTCCCATTGTGGCAAATAAACTGTTAGGCTGTTCTTATGTTTTTAAAGTCTGTGACGTTTTCAAACTTCCCAAATCATGGAGGAGTTCTTTGCTATGTTTCTGTAGCCTGTAGTTTCTACCTTCCAATAAAAAGGTTAACTTTTTCATTGCTCTTGCATCAATTACATAACCAGCCAGATCCTCTAAGGGCATGAATTTCATAAATTATTGACACCATTTGTGAAATGATGACCAACTATGAAACTTATTCCAAGTCACAAAGGAAAACAAAGCCTCCTGGGGCTTTGGCTATATCATTTGTTGACGTAAGCATTTCATCATCTATCTCTGGCTGCACACTTCAAGTTGCTTATGGTCCCAGGGTGGTTTCATAATATTTTGTTCAAAGAATCTCTATGCAACTACTTGTCAAATACTAAAGCCTGAGGTTCTTCCCACCTCCCTGAGGAGTTCTCCCATTCACAATAGCTTACCCTGGAAGCTTTCCAGGTTAGTGATTCTCTGGCCAGAAGCCAATGTCTCAGGAAAGGTAATGATTGATCTGTGCTGCAGAAATACCTTGTATTTTACGAAACAGAAGCTTTGGGTTTTCTTAGCCTGACTTCTGGAGGTGAAAAATACAAATCTATATCTTTCACCTCTTCCTGTTATGTTCTTGTGAAGTAGGGAAGAGAACACTGAACTTGGAGGCAGAAACACTGGGTTTGTGTGTGAGCCACGGGACTGCCTGCTTTGTGAATGTGGATGAGTCACTCCAATAACTTAAGCCTCAGTCTCTTGATCAATAAAATGAGAAAAATAGTACTTGTAATACTGATTCTGCTGGGGTTTTGTGAGGAATAAATAGCATAACATATGAAATCATTTTATATTGAGTATATAAAATTCTGCATAAAGACAATCTGCCATTATTATCATCATTATATTCTCCTAAAGTATGGTCAATAGGAAATCTTTGTTTTGTGTCTAATCCTTTGGCCTTTGATTTAGTCAAACATAAACCAGAAACTATACTGGGGAATTCCTGTTTTGCTACATGAAGCCAGACCTGAACAAGATTGTGCAGGAGACAGAACACTGTTCTTCCCTCCTTCAAACTACTGTGTCCTCTCCCTGGCTATACCCCATAGTGTATGCTTTCTATACTCTATACATTTGTCCAAGCCTTCTATGCCAACCGCCTCATTCTATCCATTGTTTTTCAGTCATTTTCAGTCATATCCAACTCTTTGTGACCCCATATGGGGTTTTCTTGGAAAAGATATTGGAGTGCTGTGTCATTTCCTTCTCTAGCTCATTTTACAGATGAAGAAACTGAGACAAACAGGATTAAATGACTTGCCCAGGTTCACACAGCTGGTGAGTTTCTGAGGCCAGATTTGAACTATCAGGTCCTCCTGACTTCAGGGCAATGCAACATCCAGTGTAACACCTAGCTGCCCGTCATTCTGTCTGGGTCTAGATTATATACTTTCCCCTGAAGGGGCAACTAGTTGGTACAGTAGATAGAGTGCTGGGCCTCAAGTTAGGAAGACTCATCTTACTGAGTTCAAATCTGGCCTCAGGCACTTATTATCTCTGTGACCCTGGGAAAGCTGCTCAACCCTGTTTGCCTCAGTTTCCTCATCTGTAAAATGAGTTGGAGAAGAAAACGACAAACCATTCTAGTATCTTTGCCAAGAAAACTGCAAATGGGGTCAGACTCAACTAAAAAATGACTGAACAAAAGAACCAACAAATTTTGCTGATTCTCTATTGTATCATAGTGGACATCTACTCTGGACTCAGTCTAGTGGAGAGTGCTATAGCAAATACAGAAGAAGAACAAAGAATCGTGGAATCATCAATTTAGTGCTAGAAGAATAATCTAGTCCAAACTTCTCATTTTCTGGTTTATCCTTGTCTTGAAAACACTTGGTTTTTTTTGAGATATGGATAAAAACCTACATCTTGAATCAATTCTGGAACAAGATAGGTATAATAATTAGAGTGATTAGTGTGTGATCTGGACAACCAAGGCAGAGAGAATTCAAGAAGAGATATGTGAATATGGGCTAGAGATTTCAGTACTATATCTGGGAGAGACCTCAGAAGCTTTTTAGTCTAACTCTGTCCATTTACACATGAGGAAGTTCAATAACAGAAGGAAACAATGAATTACTAGAGCTCACACAGTAAGCCAGGAAGACATGAATGTTGATTCTTTAAATAATTATTTCCAATATGATCTAAATGCTCTGTTCTCTGATCCTTGGTCAGCACATCAGATATGAAATTGGATATTTTTATTGTAACTATCAGAAATGTTGTATCTAATAATTTGAGTAAACTTCACAATTGGGAAAGTATAGATAAACCTCTATGATCACTCACAAGTTCAAGTTGCAAAATGTTGTGGGCCTGAAATATCAGCATAAATGACACAAAAGACTTCACTTTCTTGAGTTGTTCTCCTATTTCCAATTATCTATTTTTTTAACAAATCATATAAACTGTGGGAAAGTGGCCCACAATACCCTAAGCTATCTTTTTTGTTAAAATGTTTTTTTAATTGTTATTCTTTTCAGACTTTGTTATTTTTTTAAGTGATGCTAAATCCTGGGATTTGTAGTTAAAAGTGAATCTTAGAGCTCCCCTAATCCCATCCCTTACTTTACATATGCGGAAAATGAAGGACCAAAGAATTTTCAAAAAGTCACTTTCTCACAGCCACATAGGCAGGTGACTGAGGAGGCATTTGAACTCAATTCCCTTCTCCAATTTCAAATCCAAGGATTGTTCTATTACATCATGGAGCTTGTCACACACCAGGCTGCCTCTCCCTTTTAGCTCAAGCACATGGGTCTAAATTAAGCTCCCAAGGTAAAATGGTTGCCATAGGCTTAAGAATTTGGATAAACAGGAAAGGGGTACAGAAGACTCTGATGTTTCCTTGGAAATAATGCATTTTTTATGCCTCATATCTGACTGTAGCTAAACTAGATATAATGTACCATTCTTATTGAAGATGTTTGCATATTCAAGCCTCTTAAAAAAAAAATTTTCCAATGGAAATGTTTGATGGTAAGTTCTGT
This sequence comes from Phascolarctos cinereus, assembly GCF_003287225.1. Classification (NCBI taxonomy): domain Eukaryota; kingdom Metazoa; phylum Chordata; class Mammalia; order Diprotodontia; family Phascolarctidae; genus Phascolarctos; species Phascolarctos cinereus. The sequence continues at coordinate 186,270,500 of NW_027556402.1, forward strand.
TCCCCAGGGGGCAGAAAAAAGCCTTATGGAGCTCTTAAATACCTGGAGCTCTTGGTGGTACCAGAATGTGGGGACTGGGGTACATAGCTGAGGGAAGGGAATGGCAGAGAAAGAAGGATTTTCAAATACTGTGAAATTTTCTGTTCTTTGGCAATTTCCTAATTCAAACAGCTTCAATTTTTTAAAATGTCACACTTGAGATGTACTATAGATAGTCATTAATAAACATGAAAGTGTTTCTAAGTTTGGGAAAATGGTAGTGAATAAAGTTACAGGTACAGAAAATAACCAGAATGCACAGTCCATTCACTCTCCAAGCATCATTTCCCCAACTTGATGACATTTGCATAGACTTTGGAATAGTCATATTTGTGATGATCCTGGAGGCCAGGGAAGATCCTGAGCCCCACTGTAAAACTTGAGATTTGTTTTCTATGTTCCTAAGCTTTACAAACAGCAGGATGTTAGAACTAGGAGGGCATTTGGAGATCATCTGATCATATAATTGTAAAATGTGAGCCTTGGAAGGGAGTTCTTTGGTCATTTAGGCCAACACCTACCCCCACAGGAATCGTTTGCACAAGAGCCCTCACAAGAGGTCAGTCAATCAAATATTTATTAAGCACATTAATTTATTCAATTAATCTAGTTTAATTAATTGAGCACATTATTATGGTAATCTCATCAAACTTTTTCTTGTGATCTCATGACCAAGCTTATTCTACAATTGGATTAGTATTTTCATTATCTCAAGCTTGAATCTGCTTCTCTTCATCTTCTGACTTCTGATCCTAACCCCTCAGTAACTAAGCAGAGCGTATCAGGTCAGCTAGGTAGCACAGTGGATAGAAGACTGGCTCACAAGTCACCAAGACCTGAGTTCAGGTCCTGCCTCAGACATGTACTTTTCAAGTGACCCTGGACAAGTCACTTAATTGCTCTCTATCTCAGTTTCCTTTTCTATACAATGGGGTTAATAATAGCATCAATTTCCCACAATTGTGGGGATGAAATGAGATGTAAAGCACTTTGCAAACCAGAAAGGGCAATATAAATACTAAGGATATTACATCCACTCCTCTTCCCTGTGACAGTTCTTAGGATATCTAAGGAAAATTCCAGTGTGCTCCCTGAGGGCTTCTTCAGGCAGAATGCCTCCAATAGCTTCAGCTGATCTCATATGGCATATTCTCTGTGGGTTTTCCTGTCCTGTTTGCCTCTCCCCAACTTATCAATGTCCTTCTTCAAATGTGGTACTTACATGTGAACCGAGAGCTCCCACTGTTCTGTGATCCACGATGCCAAAGCATAGCCACTCAGACTCTATGTCACCTCAGACATCATACTTCCCTCAACATAGCTTATGCTTGCATTAGCTTCTCTGGCAGCCATGTCACATCATTGACTCACATTGAACTTGCACTCCACGAAATCTAATTGCTTACTTTCAGACAGAGTGAATTTTAGTAGTCTGCCTTCCATTCCTGGTCATTTTCTTACAGCTTTACACTAGAAATAGCATCACCAGATACCAGATGAGCTCTAGTACTAGAAAGAGCTAAGGCATTTGACTCTGCACTACCTGGGACTCTGCAATCCCTATCATCATTTTCTGTTCTGCTACTCTGCATGGACCCTCCCTGCTTCCTCTCTTTCTCCCCATTGCTTTGAGAACTATGATCAAATTCCTATGAACATGGCCTATGTATACAAAGAGCATGTTGATGGATCGTCTTTTTGTTCCACTCATGGTCTTTATAAATTAGCAGAACAAAGCTCCATTCCCATTTCATTGCTCTCCTGTATTTATTATCTTTCTTTTTAAGCTGTAAGCATCTTAAGGGCAGGCGCTGTCTCATTTTTCTGTTTGGATCTCCAAAGTTTAGTATAATGTTTAGAGCTAGTAAGCATTTTAATAAACACTTTCCATGGATTAGTTAGTTCATTAATTCACACACTCATTCATTAATTCATTCATTTCTATCTTTTGAAAGCATGATTTTTGAAATGGATTTTTGTTGAGAGCTTTTGTTTTTAACTACCTACATTTCCTCATTACCTCTGTCCCTTGAAATTCCTAATTTCTTTCAAATCTCAGGTTAAGTGCCATCTACAAAAGGTATCTTATCCCCTCATTTTGAGCATGGAGGAATAGTTATTTTGAGATAATCATGAGGACCACCTGGAGTATTCTCTCATGGACCACAAGAGATCTTTACATCTTTAATGATGTGACCAAGGCATGAATTCTCTGGGGCTTAATCTAATGTCCTTTAGGGCCTGGGCTTATAAACCTGAAGCAACTACCATTTGGACTGAGGCCAACCATATATAATGTACAGTGAAAACAGTGAAGCTGAAACAATAAGTTCCATCTAATTTATCAAAGCTTGCCTACATAACTGAACCAAAACATGGAAATTTGGAAATATCAGTTTTATTAGCAATTTGTAGCAATGCCCCTTTAATTTGTAAAGAACCAGAGCATAGACATGAAAAGTGCATATAACAGCAGCTAAAGGTTAAATCATGACCTTCAACATTTATTTCCATTTGAGAAAATGATGATTTCAGAAGATCAAAACAAAGCAATGGAGTTACCTTTGCTAAAATAAATAAATAAATAAATTCTAGTAATTTTTGTGGGGGACAGAAGTGGCTATATAAAGTAAGAGATGAATAAATATTCTTTAAAAATTAAAAAGACCAGAAATTATGATGATTAGAGTCTATAAACATGAAAAATATGAAAACATGTTTATTCATGAAGATTCAAAATATTAGTATATTAAGAAGGAACTTCCTTAAGATTGAACAAAATTAATTCAAACCACTCCAAAAGCCATATTCGTTTTCACAGTGGACAGAAAATTTAGAAGACTCTTTACCTCATTAGTTGATACTTACCTTAATATTTTTGTGTGTACTGATCTCATTACTGTACAGGTTCCCACCCACCAGCACCTTCTTATCCTGTCGAAGTTTTATTGATATCCTTTGATAAATTCACAAAGAGACTCTGCCAAATGCACTAGAGGCTTGTTTTGCAATTAATATTGTGCATAGCAGTACAACACTTGGGCCATCCATATTTTATTTTTCACTTTCACTCTAAGACCTGTTTAATTTATTTTCTAAACATACCATCCTTGATAATGCCTTTAAGTAATTCATTGTTCAATCCATTTTTTGCTGTGTACAATAAAGTAGTTAAACTTCCCCATACATTTTTCCATTGAATTTGGGTCACCTGGACTGGAGAGTCTTTTCAGATTCTGTTGGTTTCTACGATTCACAACTATATGGCATCATGAGGAGAATATTGTTGTTTAATAAATGTACTTTTTTACTTTATTTTATATTTTAGTGGAGTAGCTTGGGATCATTGAAAGCCCCATGGAATTTCTTGAATGCAAGCCAATTCAATTTCCAACTCACACTGAATTCTGGCTCAAGCTCATTGTCCATCTTCAGTGATTATCTGATATGCATTTACACATGAAATAACTTAATGAACTTGATTTTTTAAAATGTATTTAGTATTTTATTTTTACCCAATTACATGCAAAAACAATTTTTTAACATTCATTTTTAAAACTTTGAGTTTCAGATTTTTTCCCCTTCCTCCCTCCCCACATTGAGAAGGCAAGCAATTTGATAAAAGTTTTATATGTATATATAAATATATATGTATATATATATATATATATAGCCACGCAAAACATCTTTCCATGTTAATCATGTTGTGAAAGAAAACATAGACCAAAAAAAAAAACTTCAAGAAAAATAAAGTAAAAAGGTATGCTTCAATCTCGATTCAGATACCGTCAGTTCTTTGGGGATGGATGGCATATTTAATCATAAGCCCTTCAGAGATGTCTGAGAATAGCTAAGTCATTCACAGTTGATCATTTTACAATATTGCTCTTACTTTGTACACAGTACATTTAACTTTGCATCAGCCCATGCAAGTCTTTCAGGGTTTTTCTGAGAGCATTCTGTTCATCATTTCTTATAGTACAGTAGTATTCCATCATAATCACATACCACAACTTATTCAGCCATCCTCCAATTGATGGGCATCCCCTCAATTTCCAATTCTTTGCCACCAGAAAAGAGCTGCTATAAGCATTTTTGTACATATAGGTCCTTTCCTTTTGTTTTTTTGTTTTTTATCTCTTTTGGGATACAGACCTAGAAGTGATATTGCTGGGTCAAAGGGTATGCACAGTTTTATAGCCCTTTGGGTATAGTTCCATATGGCTCTAAAGAATGGTTGAGGCAGGGGAAGCTAGATGGCACAGTGGATAGAGCATTGGCCTTGGATTCAGGAGGACCTGAGTTCAAATCTGGCCTCAGAGATGTAACACTTACTAGCTGTGTGACCCTGTGCAAGTCACTTAACCCCACTGCCTAGCCAAAAAGAAAGAAAGAAAGAAAGAAAGAAAGAAAGAAGGAAAGAAAGAAGGAAAGAAAAAGGGATTACTTAGTTCTCAGATGAAGAAATTAAAGCCATCTATAGTCATATGAAAAAATGCTCTAAATCATTATTGATTAGAGAAATGCAAATCAAAGCAACTCTGAGGTACCACATCACATTATCAGATTGGCCAACATGACAAAACAGGAAAATGATAAATGTTGGAGAAGATGTAGGAAAATTGGAACAGTAATGCATTGTTGGTGGAGTTGTGAAATGATCCAACCATTCTGGAGAACAATTTGGACCTATGCCCAAAGAGCTATAAAAATGTGCATACCCTTTGACCCAGCAATAGCACTTCTAGGGCTATATCCCAAAGAGATCATACAAATGGGAAAAGGACCCACATGTGCAAAAATATTCATAGCAGCTCTTTTTGTGGTGCCAAAGACTTGGAAATTGAGAGGATGCCCAACAATTGAGGAATAGCTGAGCAAGTTGTGGTATATGAATATAATTGAATACTATTGTGCTATAAGAAATGATGAACAGGCTGACTTCAGAAAAACCTGGAAAGACGTGTATGGTCTAATGCTGAGTGAAGCGAGCAGAACCAAGAGAACACTGTACACAATAACAGCCACGTTATGCGATGACTAATATTGATAAACTTAACCCTTCTTAGCAATACAAAGATCTAAGACATCTCCAGAGGCCTCATGATGGAAAATGCTATCCACATCCAAGGAAAGAACTATGGAAGTTGAATTGCTATCTTTTTTCCCTCTTCTGTTTTTGTTTCCTCTTTCTGATGGTTCCTTCTATTAGTTTTAATCATTACTTACATCATCACTAATGTGAAAATATGTTTAATAGGAATGTAAACGTATAGCCTATATCAGATTGTGTGCCATCTTGGGGAGGGTGGTGGGGAGGAAGGGAGAGTAAAATTTTAAACTCAAAAGCATATGGAAGTGATTGTTAATGAATAAAAATAAATTAATAAAAGAAAAAAAAAGAATGGTTGAGTCAGTTCACAACTCCACCAAAAGTGCTTTAATTCTCCAACTTTCCCATATCCCCTCTATCATTTGTTATTTTCCTTTTCTGTCCCATTAGGCAATCTAATAGGTATGATGTAGTACCTCACAGTTCTTTTAATTTGCACTTATGCAAACAACAGTGAGTTAGAACATTTTTCTTTCATATGGCAATAGATAGCTTTGATTACTTCATCTGAAAACTGTTTATATCTTTTGGTCATTTTTCAACTGGGGAATGACTTGGTGTTTGTCTTTTTTTTTTTTTACAAATTTGACTTAGTTCTCTATAGCTTTGAGAAATGAGGTCTTTATCAGAGAAACTTGCTTCATTTTTTTTCAGAGTTACAATTGTTAAATGTATTTCCCTCAATCCTATTCCCCACCACTGTCTATTTTATTCTCTCTCTCACCCTACCCCTTCTCAAAAGTGTTTTCTTCTCACTACTGCCTCCCCCAATTTGTCCTCCCTTCTATCACCACCACTCTCTTGTATCCCCTTCCCCTTCTACTTTCCTGTGGGGTAAGATAGATTTCTATACCCAATTGAGTGTGTATGTTATTCCCTCATTGAGCCAATTCTGATGAGAGTAAGGTTCACTCACTCCCCCCATCATCCCTTCCACTGTGAAAGCTTTTTCTTGCCTCTTTTATGTGAGAAAATTTATCCCATTCCACCCCTCCCTTTCCCTTTTTCCCAGTGTACTCCTCTTTCCCACCCACTAATTTTACTTTTTAGATATCATCCCTTCATATTCAATTCACATCTATGTCCTCTGTCTATATATACTCCTTCTAACTGTCCAAATAATGAGAAAGTTCTTAGTAATTACAAGTATTATCTTCCCACATAGGAATATATCAGTTTAAACTTAAGTCCTTTAGGATTTTCCTTTCCTGTTTACTTTTTTATGCTTCTCTTGAGTCTTACATTTGAAACTCAAATTTTCTATTCAACTCTTTTCTTTCTTTCATCAAGAATGCTTGAAAGTCCTCTATTTCATTGAATATCCTTTTTTTTTTCACCTGAAGGATTATACTCAGTTTTGCTGGGTAGGTGATTCTTGCTTGTAATCCTAGCTCCTTTGCCTTCTGCAATATCATATGTCAAGCCCTCTAATCCTTTAATGAAGAAGCTGCTAAATCTTGTGTTATCCTTACTATGGCTCCATGATACTTAAATTGTTTCTTTTGTGGCTGCTTGCAATATTTTCTCCTTGACCTGGAAGCTCTGGAATTTGATTATAATATTCCTGGAAGTTTTCATTTTAGGATCTCTTTCAGGAGGTATTTGGAGGATTCTTTCAATGTCTATTTTACCCTATCATTCTAGTCTAATGGTTTTCCTTAATTTCTTGAAAGATGATATCTAGGCTCTTATTCTTTGATCATGGCTATCAGGTAGTTCATTAACTTTTAAATTATCTCTCCTGGATCTTTTTTCCAGGTCAGTTGTTTTTCCAATGAGATATTTCATGTTATCTTTTATTTTTTCATTCTTTTGGTTTTGCTTTATTGTTTCTTGATTTCTCATAAAGTCATTAGCTTCCATTTGCTCCTTTCTAATTTTTAAGGAATTATTTTCTTCAGTGAGATCTTTTACCTCCTTTTTCATTTGGCCAATTCTACTTTTTAAAGAATTTTTTCCCCCTTCAGTGAATTTTTGTGCTGCTGTTTCCATTTGGTCAATTCTGCTTTTCAAGGCATTCTCCTCATTGGCTTTTTCTACCTCTTTTACCATTTGACCTAGACTGTTTTCAAGAGGTTATTTTCTTCAGTATTTTTTGTGTCTCATTTACCAAGATGTTGATTGTTTTTTCATGATTTTCTTGCATTACTCTCATTTCTCTTTCCAATTTTTCTTCTACCTCTTTTACTTCATTTTCAAAATCATTTTTGAGCTTTTCCCTGGCCTGAGAACAATTCATATTTTTTTTTTTCTTGAAGGCTTTGGATGTAGGAGCATTAACCTTGTTATCTTCTTCTGAATATTTTTTTTATCTTTCTTGTCACCTTAGTAACTTCCTATGATTGGAAATTATTTTTCCTGTTGTTTTTTTCATTTTCCCAATATTTCTTGGTTTTTAACTCTTTGTTATTGTGAGGCTTTGCTTTCAGGGTGGAAGGCACACTGTCCCAAGCTTCAGGCATTTTGTACAGTTTTTTTTTTCAGAGATAGTTCTAGGGTCCTGTAAGTTTTCAGTTCTTCTGAGGTGGTTTGATCGAAGGAGAGGTGTGTTTACCATTCTCCTGGCCTGTGAGTGACCTCAACCACTCTTTTCTGCCTTGAATTGTGGTGAGGATTCCTGTTTCATTTCAGACACAAGCTCTGGTGTGCCACTGATCCTCCCTACCCTCTGATTGCCACCCAGGACTGCAACCCAGAGGTGAGTATGGGCAAAGCAATAGAGTTCTGACTTCAGTGCCAGCAAAGAGACACTATGGATCTGTTGTTCAACCTCCTTACTGTCTGTGGACTGAGAGCTCCAGAAGCAGCTACTCCTATTTCTGATTCACTGGCTCCCAAGGCCTCCTCCTGGTTTGATGGGGCCTAGTCTACACTGGCATGACCTGTACTAGACTGTGCTCCACTCTCAACCAGTTGTGACAAACCTTTCCTGCTGACCTTCTAAGTTTTCTTTGCCTAGAAAATTATTTCACCCTATCCTTTGTGGGTTGTGGCAGTCCAGGAACTGTTTTATGGCACTATTTAAAGATGTTCATGGCGGTTTTGGGGATAGCTCAGGCAAGTCATTGCCTTTTCTCTGCCATCTTGGTTCCACATGTAATTCATTTTTTTTTATGTGTCAGAGCTTTTATTTGGTTTGATTATTTCTTTGAATGATTTTTTTAAAAATTCTCTTTTAGGAATTTCTGGTAGTTTTGCTGTGTGGGGTACAATTGTGTTTTAAATGATTGCTGACAAGGCAGGTTCCCTTGCAAACCTCATGAATGTTCCATTAAACTGCATATTATAGTTTGGGCAATGTGCATTCTTCAACTGTTTCCAGTTCCATTGTTTGTACATTTATTCTCCCTCTCTTACTCATCCTCCTCACTATCATCATCATCATCTTCTTCATCATCCCCATCATCATCATTGCATCATCATCACCATCACCATCCCTGCCAGCATCTCTGATACTAACATTGTATTGAAGATGCTTTCAGCAATCCTACAGAAGATAAGCTTATATCCCAATGCTTTTATGCAAGTCCAATGAATAATAATAATACACTGGCATTTACAAAACACCTTAATGTTGTCAAATATGTTATATATTTTATTTTTTGACCCTTATAAAATCCTTATGAGTTTGGTGTTAAAATCCTCATTTAATAGATGAGAGAATAGCAGCTCAGAAATGTTGCGACCTGCCCTAGGTCACCTAGCAAATGCATGTAACTGGCAGTATCTAAACTAAGGTCTTTCTGATTCTGTGTCAAGTACTTTATTGGCTATTTCTCACTGCTTCTATTAAAAGACCTCAATTGAATTATAGAGAGCAAACATGCATATTCTTGTTCTGCTCAGACATGGTGATGTATATTTGAATATATACTTGTTTAATTCATGGGGATGGACTTCATCATCCTTTGCAATAGAGTAATAACCTTCCCTAGCTTTTACACTGATCACTTGGGAAAGATTTTATAAAGTGATAAAGCTAATGGTGTATTAAATTGAGGTATTGATATTGAAGACCAATGAGCATAGCCTAGGATGAATAAGTAATGAGAGACCTGTTATACTGCTATAAAATCAGAGTTTAGCAATAGAAAAAGAATACTATTCTATATAGTTCTGGATTACCTTATCTAAAAGCAAAATTTGAGTACAGAAACATTCTTCATTCCCAGAAATTGATGTTTCATAGAATGAAAGGATCTAATATTCTGAAGGGACTTTCTAGTCCATCTTGTTCATTTCCATTCAATGAACATTTATTAAGGTTCGCTCATATCAGAACAATGTGCTAGATATTGGGGGACCTACAAAGTCTACATGAGTCATAGACTCTGCTCTCATGGATTTTATCATCTAGTAGGGAGATGCCTGGTGTGATTTATAGTCTTTATTTGTGCATTATGGGGGTTCTTTTATGCTTTCTGAATTTGGGAGAGGCTTCTAGTCACCATACACAGTAGAGTAGCTGTTACTGAAATAGCTATATTACTGAAGACCAGAAAAAATGGGTAAGAAAGTAGTTTGGTGGCCATTAGAGCAGCAGAGATGCAAGGCAAAAATGATACCAAGGAGAGTAGAAACCCAAACTCAGTACAGGGAAAATACATGCTATCCACATTCTCACACAGAGATGATGGTCTCAATAATGATGACACCCTCACTAGAGGCAATGCACCCAGGGTGAGCAACAAAGAACAGGATGATATCACCAAAGGATTTTAATATGCCTGTTAATTTAGACATATTACTTGCCCAATATATGTAGGCTTGTTGTTGTCTTTGTTCAGTCATTCAATTGTGTCCAAACCTTTGTGACCCTGTAGGGGGTTTTCTTGGCAAAAATGCTGTAGTGGTTTGCCATTTCCTTCTCCAGTGGATTAAGAGGGTAACAGAGGTAGTGAATGTCTGAGGCCGGATTTGAACTCAGGTCTTCCTGATTCAAGGTCCAGTACAGTTGCTATATGCCACCAGCCCACATGTGGGCTGACCAAATGTATTTAGCAATGCACCCCCTTCACAGTTGCATTCTAGACGTAAGACTGCCTGGTGTGTGTTTCTTACCCATATGTGCCATGCCCACATTTATTCCTCTTTTGTTTTCCTTGAAACACATATTTCCTATATTTGTGCCCCTCTGTGTGCTCTCTGATCCCATTTGTTCATTCTTACATTGGTGGTGTTGGGTATCTGGAGAAAGCATTCATCATATGTGCAGGTAAAGAAGGGAACTTTTATTGACTCTGTCCTTTGTTTTATACTAATGTGTACACTGTCTAACTGGTCAAAGTAGGCACATTAATAAGGACTCACAAGCTATAGTTTTGAGTGTGTGCTGCTCTCTCCCCATCCCCTCAGTGCTTCAAACTTGAGGTAGCTTTGCTGGGGTCTAATGTGTGAGTAGAGTCCCATGTGCTACAAGTAGTATGTACATCAGAGAGATGTAAACAAAATGCTATTTGAGGTCCATGCCGAGAAAATGTCCACATTAGATTGTGAGATCAGAGAAGATTTCCTAGAGACGGTGATATTTGATTTGACCTTCAAAGAATGGATAGGAATTCAACAGATGATGTATAGAAGAGAACATCTCACAATCATAGGGAATCATATACGTAAAAGCATGGAGGCAAGGGAGTATGAGATATATTTAGAGTATAGAGTTGTACAGTTTGGCTGGAACATAGAGTAAGTGGAGCAGAATGCTACAAAATAAAGCTTGAAAAATAGGGTAACTCCAGTTTGTGAAAAGCCTTGAATTCCAGGAAAAGGAGTGTGAATGTTATTTTTTTTTTTTTGGCTAGGCGATGGTGTTAAGTGACTTGCCCAGGGTCACACAGCTAGTAAATGTTATGTACCTGGGGCCGGATTTGAACTCAGGTGCTCCTGAATCCAGGGCCGGTGCTCTATCCACTGCACCACCTAGCTGCCCAAGTTTGAACATTATTAAGCAAGCAACGGGGAACCACTGAAATTTTCCTTAGAAAAAGGCTTGATAGGAAAATATCTACACATGAAAGCAATTTTTCTGGAAGTAGTGTAAAGGATACTTATGGAGTTGGAGTGGAGAGGTTGTATAAAAATAAAGGAAGAAAGGTCTATAAGGAAGTCATTGTAATAGTGCAGGCAAGTGATTTTCTCAAGTCCTTTCTCTAAAGTTTAGTAGCTGGTTGACCTTGGAAAACTCACTTAAACATTTCTGAAGTCTTGTATTAAGCTTATAGCAGTGGGGATATAATAGGAGAGATGTTGCTCAGGTCAAATTGACAATATTTGGAACTGATTGCATACATAGAGAAAAGAGGGAAGACTCACAGATAAACCTAAGTTTTGCGATGTGGGAGACTGAGTGATTCTTCACTGACAGTGCCATCACTAAAAAAAAATAGTCAACTTGGAAAAAAGAGGCAAAATGGGAAACTTTGCAGAGAACAACTTTATTTAGTTGAAATATTTAGGCAGAATCAGCTCTATTTCTTGGGTCATAATGACTAGATGCAGTCAAAACCAAAGGTTACTTTTGTCTGATCAGCCTACATTGCTTTATGCAAATTGGGAATCCATATAGAAATTCATGTAGAATTTCATATAGAAAACTAGCATCATCTCATATCTTTGTAACCCCTATAACACCTAGCAAAGTATATAGTAGAACCTTTATAAGATCAATTAATGGATAGGTAAGATGTATGCATAGATAGATAAATTGATAATGATAGATATAGATAAATGATAGTGATAAAGATAGATGCTAGATAGATACTAGATAGATAGATAGATAAATAGATAGATAGATAGATAGATAGATAGATAGATAGATAGATAGATAGATAGACAGATAGATTAAACATTCTGGGATAGGCATATAAAGTCAAAGTTCCAATATGTGCCAGGTTGCCCCTACAATAATAAATCACAAACCTGCATGGCACTTTACGCTTGAAAAAGCATTTTCACATGTTATATCATTTAAGCATCACAGGAATCCTATGAACTAGAAAGCCCACATATTATTATTGCTATCATTTTTATATAAGAAAAGTGAGGTTCAAAATTATTCCCCTTGATATGGAGTAATGCATAAATGGTTCAATGAGCTTGAACTTGAGCTCACGGTCTGTTTTTCACATTTCATGGCCCTTGTGCTTTCCTCGTATTGCACTGTCTTGTTTCACTAAGACATTCAACTACCGCTCTACGGCCTTGTGGGGATAGCATCCCCAGAAGAGAAAGGACTTGGAGTCAGAAGATCTTATTTCATGACAAGGGATAAATAGTTCAATTTCTCCCTTCTCCAGTTTTTCTCGTTTGGAAAATGGAGATGATAATCTTACGAGTTTCCATTTCTTCACTTAAAAAAAAAGAGGTGTTTGGGCTAGGTGAATGCAGAGGTCCCTTTAAGCTCAAAGCTATGGATTATAAACCATGATACTTATTGTACCTAACCTACTTCCACTTTCTTTTCCCTCATTCTTTTTTAAACAATCTACAAGTTACTGTCCAATCTCCTCATTCAAGTGAAATTCAATTCTCCAAAAGTTACCAACAACCAAATCTAATGGTCTCTTCATGATCTGGATCCTCCTTGATCTTCTTCAACATTTGCTTGCCTCCTCCTGGAAGTTTTCTCCACTCTCAGTTTTCATGATACTGCTTTCTTCTTCCTGCCTGTTTTTTCTCTGTCTCCTTCCTGGTTTTTCATCTATGCTATATCCATTCACCATGTCTGTTCACCAAGAATCTATCCTGGGCTCTCTTCTATTCACCTTATATTATTACACTTGGTGATCCTATCCAACCTAAGGGTTTAATTATCCTCTTTATGAAGATGATTCCAAGATCCAGATATCTAATCCGTCTTTTTTCCTGATACACCAAGTGTCTCTTGGATACCTCAAGCTAGATGTGCTAACAGCATTTCACACTTAACATATCCAAGAGAACACTAAATACTCTCCTCTTCAAAGCTTCCCTATCACTGTTGAATACCCCATCATCTTCCTGGTCACTCAGGTCCACAACTTATATGTCATCCTTGACTCCTCAATCTTGCTTATCTTACATATCTACTCTGTTCTTATTATTTGTACCTCTTACATATGTTCCTTTCTCTTCACTTGCATATCTGTAACCCTTGTATATTCATTTCCCCTAGCCTGGACTATTATCATAGTTTTCTTACTGGTGTCCATGCCTCATTTTTGTTCCTACTTTTATTCATCTTCCAATCAGCTGCCAAGGTGAATATGCTAAAGCATAAGTCTGAGCATGCTATTTACCTGTTCAGTGGATTCCAGGTGGTATTCTATCCACTCCAGGATCAAACAGAAACCCTTCTTTTTGATATTTGAAGCCCTCCATAACCTGGTCTCTTTCTGCCTTTCCCGTCTTCTTACATTGTACTCCTCTCCACCTCCTCCACGATCCAGAAATGTTGACCTATCTGTAGCTGCTCAAGCACAACATTGGCTCCCACCTCTCTCTCTTTGCACTGGTTGTCCTCCATACCTAAAATGCTCTGACCCCTCACCTCTTTCTTTAGTTTTCCTGGTTTCTTTTAAGACTCAGTTCAAATCCTACATTCTACGAAGACTTGTGTAGCTCATTCCTACCTTTAACTGCTGATGACTTCTCTCAAATTGCCTTCCATTTATTCTCTATTTATCTTGTGTGTAACAAGTTGTTAATATATTGCCTCCCCTACTGGAATACATGATTTTTGAAAGAAGAGATTTAAAAAAAGAACATCTAATTCATTTATTTTTTATTTTCAACATTCAATTCCATAAGATTTTGAGTTTTAAATTTTCTCCGCCTTTTTCTCCTCCCCCTTCCCCAAGATGGCATGCAATCTCATATAAGTTCTATTTATATATTCATATCAAGCATATTTTCCCATTAGTCATGATATAAAGAAGAATTAGAATTGATGAAACCTGATGGAACTGATAGAACTGATGGAACTGAAGGAAGCAATAAAACATGAATGAAGCAATAAAACAAAACAACAAAAGAAAAGGAGAACTAATAGTATGCTTCCATCTGCATTCAGACTCTATAGTTCTTTCTCTGGATGTGTATAGCATTTTCCATTGTGAGTCTTTTGGAGTTATCTTAGATCCTTACATTGCTGAGAAGAGACAAGTCTATCAAAGTCAGTCATCACACAAACATGGCTGTCACTGTGTACAACATTCTCTTGGTTCTGCTCACTTCACTCAGTATCAGTTCATATAAGTCTTTCCAGATTTTTCTAAAGTTTGCATGCTCCTCATTCCTTATAGTACAATAGTATTCCATTACATTCATATACCATGACTTGTTCAGCCATTCCCCAACTGATGGATATCCCCTCAATTTCCAATTCTTTGCCACCACAAAAAGAGCTGCTATAAATATTTTTGTACATGTGGGTCCTTTTTCTATTTGTATGATATCTTTGGGATATAGACCTAGAAGTAGTGTTGCTGGATCAAAGGGTATGCACAGTTTTATAGCCCTTTGGGCATAATTCCAAATTGCTCTCCAGAATGGCTGGATCAGTTCACCACTCCTTCAATAATGCATTAGTGTTCCAATTTTCCCGCATCTTCTCCAACATTTATCATTTTCCTGTTTTGTCATGTTAGCCAGTCTGATAGGGGATGTGGTACCTTAGAATCATTTTGATTTGCATTTCTCTAATCAATAGTGATTTAAAGCATTTTTTCATATGACTATAGATAGCTTTATTTCTTCCTCTGAAAACTGCCTGTTCATATAGTTTGACCATTTATCAATTGGGGAATGACTTATATTCTTATGAATTTGATTCATTTCTCTATGTATTTTAGAAATGAGGCCCTTACCAGAGACATTGGTTGTAAAAATTTTTCCCAGTTTTCTGCTTCCCTCCTAATCTTGGTTGTGTTGGCTTTGTTTGTGTAAAAACTATTCAATTTACCGTAATCAAAATTATCCATTTTGCATTTCATAATGTTCTCTATCTCTTGTTTGGTCGTAAATTCTTCCCTTCTCCATAGATCTGATAGGTAAACTAACTATTCCTTGCTTTCCTAGTTTGCTTATAGTATCACCTTTATATCTAAATTATGTATCCATTTTGACTTTATCTTAGTATAGAGTGTAAGATGTTGGTCTATGCCCAGTTTCTGCCATACTTGTCTCCAGTTTTCCCAGCAGTTTTTGTTAAATAGTGATTTCTTATTGAGAAGTTGGAGTCTTTGGATTTATCAAATAGTAGATTACTATAGTCATTGACTACTGTGTCTTGTATGCCTAATCTATTCCATGGATCCACCACTCTATTTCTTAGCCAGTACTCAGTAGTTTTGAGGATTACTACTTTATAGTACAATTTAATACCTGGTACAGCTAGGCCACCTTCCCTTGCATTTCTTTTCATTAGTACCCTTGATATTTAAAAACTTTTGCTCTTCTAGATGAATTTTGTTATTGTTTTTCCTAGCTTTATAAAATATTTTTTTGATAATTTGATTGATATGGCACTGAATAGGTAAATTAGCTTAAGTAGAATTCTCATTTTTGTTATATTATTTTGGCCTACCCATGAGCAACTGATATTTTTCCAATTATTTAGATCTGACTTTATTTGTGTGAGAAGTGTATTGTAAAGAGATTTTTTTTTTAGCATTTCTTGGTATCCTTAGTACCTAGAACAGTGCCTGGTACATCATAGCAAGGATAATAAATCATGGATGACCAATAGCCACAGGGTCTTTGTGAAGAGTAAATTAGATAAATGTATTTTTTAATATACTGAAATTGAAATAGAAAACAAGCCATCATCATGTAAACCACAGGCATCAACCTCACTGCTTAGCCTGCAGACCAGATTAAAATGTAATTAGGAAATCTTTAACAAAATAAATACAAATACAATACAACATATATAATTTGTGGTTTTCTAAGAGAATTTGAAGGCAACAGGGATCTATTTCTATTTGAAATTGATGTGACTCATCTAGACCATCTATTTTCTTTATAGGTTAAGTTTTCTACTAAAAGGTACAGATGAGTTGCTAATCTAGATGCATGGTGGGAGTTTCCATACCGGGATTTCTCTACACTGATGAAATTGTTTTCCAAAAAAAAAAAATCACTTTATAGTCATTCATTAGGCCTGGCTCACATTAAAACATATGGATGAACATTTACTTTGCTCTTTTTTGTATTGCATATTTTGATGACACACTAGACTCTCTGGCCCCAAGTGATGGTGATAGTAGAGAAAACAGATTATCATGGCTGCCATGTATGGGTAGTCTTTTGTCTGCTGAAACAGAACAAGGGAGAGAATGAGAGAGAAAGCAAATGAAATAAAATAAATCAATAAGTGTTTAATGAGTTCTTTTTATGTGTCAGGAATTGCTAAGTAGGGGAGGAGAAAGGAAGGAGGAAGGAAGGAGGAAAAGGAGGCAATTACAGAAGGAAGGAAGGCTATCAAACTGTGCATACCATTTGACTCAGCAACATCACTACTAGGTCTATATCCGAAAGAGATAAAGAAAAAGGATATACACACACCCACACAGAAATATATCATGCACACACATATGTGTTCATGTATATGTGTGTGTGTATGTATTTTTTTTGTGGTGGCAAAGAATTGGAAATTGAGGGGATGGCAATCAGTTGGGGAATGGCTGAACACGTTGTGGTATATGAATGTTATGCAATACTATTGTGCTACGAGAAATGATGAGCAGGATGGTTTCAGAAAAATCTGGAAAGACTTATAAGAACTGATGCAAAGTGAAGCAAACAGAACTAGGAGAAACTTGTACATAGTAACAGCAATATTGTAGTTACGATCAACTATGAAAGACTTAGCTTCTTTTATCAAGACAGTAATCCAAGACAGTTCCAAAGGACCCATGATGAAAAAACACTATCAACCTCCAAAGAGAGAATTGTTGAACTCGGAGCACAGATTGAAGTATATATACATATATATATATATATATATGTATATATATATATATTTTACTCCCTGCAAAATAGATCATATAATTTTTTTTTAATTGTGTTCAGGAGAAGAGGCATAGGACATATTCAATCTGAAGCTTCTTAAAGGAACAGTTACATTTTAACAGACGTTCATATTTGTTTAGCTAGCTAGTTCCTGAGATGATAGATAAATAATTAAATAAATAGATAGATAAATAGATAGATAGATAGATAGATTGATAGATAGATAGATAGATAGATAGATAGATAGATAGATAGATAGATAGATAGATATGCAGGTAGTCTGAGATCTTCATGAAGAAACTCCCTGGAACTCTTCCAGTTCATTCCTTCTGCTAAATCTCTAGTGTCATAACATGATTAGCATAGCTGCCTAAACAGTCAAGATACAAAAATATCAGGAAGAAGCCCAAAGGACATGAATTTACTGTGTAGTATATTGCAATATATGCATTATCTTAATGAATGTACAAAAATTGTGTGGTTTGATGGCCCATTTAACGGTGGAGGAATTAAATACACACAAACTGAATTGATTAAACCAGAGCACTCTGTGAAATGAGTTAGCATTCTTAAATATGATTTTTTTTTTAGATTTTGTTAGGACTAGTTTCGTTTCTGTATAAATAATGTATTCCTAAAAAGGTAATTGAAGCAATTTAGGATGTATGATTCAATATGTAAATATTCACTTTCCACTCTCTTTTCCATTTCTATCTTTCCTTTCTCTATCAGCTTGTTTGTCCAGCTTTCCTACCTGTCTGTTTATTTCCCTCTCACAATTTGGCCCTTCACAATTTGGCTCTTTCCTACCTTTCAGGATGGATGCACATCATATCCCATCATAAACTTCATGTCCTAGCCAAACTGACTTACTTGATGTTTCCTGAACACAGTCTCCCATTTCCCTGCCTACCAGATCTTGAATGTATTCTCTTTTCCCTTGCTAGTTTCCTCTCCCAGCTAATTATTTTTTGCATTTAATTTTCTGAGCACATGTTCCTGTAGTTCTGCCCCCAATGGTATATAAGTTCACTGGGGGGAAGAATGCCTTATCTTTGTAACCTCAAAGCTTCATCCCTGGTGTATAACAATCATGTATTAAATAATTGTTAAATAAAAATATGAATGAAGAACACAATTGTGGTACTCAAGTATTCAAAGACTTAACCACCAAAATATAAGAGACATAAGGAGAGTGTAGTTCTACATAAAGAATGGTGGATTTGGAGTTAAAAGACCTGGATTTAGAGGCAGAGCCAATATGTTAGAGTAAAATCAGGGACTCCCCTGAGTTCTTCCCCAAACTCCTCCAAACACCTTTAAATAATGACTCTAAACAAATTCGAGAGTGGCAGAATCTACAAAAAGTTGGATTGAAACAATTTTCCATCCCAAGGCAACTTAGAGGGTTGGCAGAAAAAGTCTGTTGTACCAGGGTCACAAAGGAGTGTAGTCCAGCTTAGGTTGCTTCAGGACAGAAGGGGTCCCAGAAAACCTGGAGCAGGTCTCGGGAGTCACTGAACCAGTAGCAGCATCTACTGCTTCCAGAGCTCTCAGCACACAGATGGTAAGGGGGTTGAACAAACGGTTAAAAGGAGATTACAGGGTTCTCTTTGCTAGCACTGAGGCAAGATTCTGTTACTTTGCTTATACTCAGATCTGGGCTGGAGTCCTGGGTGGCAATCCCAGGGCAAGGAGAAGCACTAGCATACCAGAGGTTGCCACAGGAGAATGGGGACCCTCATCACAGTTCGGATAGAAAAGAGTGCTTGTGATTACTCACAGACCACAGCACAGTCCAGAAGAGAAGTAAACACACCTCTCCTTAGATCATACCACCTTGGAAGAACTGAAAACTTACAGGACCCCAGGAGTATCTCTGAAAACAGCTGAATAAAACCCCTTAAACATGGGACACTGCATCCTCTACCCTGGAAGCAGAGCCCCACTTCAGCAAAGAGTTAAAAGTCAAGAAATAGGCTGGGAAAGTGAGCAAACAACAGAATAAAAAATTCTTACCAAAAAGAGTTACTATGTTGACAAAGAAGATCAAAATACACACTCAGAAGAAGGTAATAATGTCAAAGCTCCAACATCTAAAGCCTTTCGGAGAAATATGAATTGGTCTCAGGCCATGAAAAAGCTCAAAAATAATTTTTAAAATCAAATAAGAGAGATAGAGGAAAAATAAGGGAGAGAAATGAGAGTGATGCAAGAAAATAATGAAAAATGAGTCAACAGCTTGGTAAAGGAGACATAAAAACATACTGAAGAAAATAACACCTTAAAAAACAGACTAGGCCAAATGGTAAAAGAGGTTTAAAAAAAAAAAGGCCAATGAGGAAAAAAATGCCTTAAAAAGCAGAATTGGCCAAATGGAAAAGGAAGTCCAAAAGCTCAATGAAGAAAACAAAAATCCTTCAAAAGTAGAATTGGCCAAATGGAAAAGGAGGTAAAAAAGCTCACTAAAGAAAATAATTCTTTAAAAATTAGAATAACAAAAGATTTAGCAGCTTCTACATTAAGGGATTGGAGGGCTTGAAATATGATATCCCAGAGGGTAAAGGATCTGGAATTATAAGCAAGAATCACCTGCTCAGCAAAACTGAGTATGATACTTTGGGGAAAAATTGATATTCAATAAAATAGAGGACTTTCAAGTATTCTTGACAAAAAAATTAGAGCTGAATAGAAAATGCGACTTTTAAATACAGGATTCAAGAGAAGCATAAAAAGGTAAATAGGAAAGGGAAATCATAAGGGACTTGATAAAGTTAAATCATTTACATTCCTACATGGGAAGATGATACTTGTAATTCATAAGAACTTTCTCATTATTAAGGGAGATAGAAGGAATATATATATGTGTATATATGTATATATGTATATATGTATATATATATGTATATATGTGTGTGTGTATGTGTGTGTATATATATATATATATATATATATATATATATATATATATATGGACAGAGGTCATAGGTATGAGTTGTACATGAAAGAAATGATACCTAAAAAATAAAATTAAGGAATGAGAAAGTAATATACTGGAAGAAAGGGAAAGAGTAGAATGGGATAAATCATCTCACATAAAAGAGGAAAGAAAATGCTTTTACAGTGGAGAGGAAGAGGGTGAAGGTGAAGGGGAGTGAATGAACCTTACTCTCATCAGAATGGGGTCAAAGAGAGAATAACATGCACATTCAGTTGGGTATAGAAATCTGTTTTACCCTATAGGAAAGTAGGAGGGGAAGGAAATAAGAGAAGGGGAGAGGGATAGAAAGGTGGGAAGATCAGGAGAAGGATTAGTCAGAAGTAAACAACTTTTGAGGAGGGACAGGGTGAAAGGAGGATAGAATAAATGGGGGTAAAGGATGGAAGGACATACAGTTAGCAATAGTAACTGTGAAAAAACTTCAAAGCAAGTTTCACTGATAAAGGCTTCATTTCTCAGGCATATATTGAACTGAGTCAAGTTAATAAAAATAAGAGCCATTCTCCAGTTGATAAATGATGGAAAGATATGAACAGTTTTCAGATGAAGTAATCAAAGCTGTACGTAACCATGTGAAAAAATCTTCCAACTCACTATTGATTAAATAAATGCAACTTTAAAAAACTCTGAGATACTGCCTCATACCTTCTATATTGGCTAATAGAACAGAAAAGGAAAATGACATGGTGGAGGGGATGTGGGAAGACTTGGGCATTAATTCATTGTTGATGGAGTTGTGTACTGATGCAACCATTCTGTAGAGCAATTTGGGACTGTGTCCAAGAGTTATAAATTCATGCATACCCTTTGATCTAGCAATACCACTACTAGCTCTGTATCCCAAAAGTGATTTTTCAAAAAGGAAAAGAACCTATACATACAACAATATTTATAGCAGCTCTTTTCTGGGGGCAAAAAAATGGGAATTGAGGGGATGCCCATCAAATTCTCAATGGCTGAACAAATTGTGGTAGGTGATTGTGATAGAATATTATTGTGCTCTGGGAAATTATGAGTAGGGTTCTCTTGGAAAAGCCTGGAGAGACCTGCATGAGCTTATGCAAAGGGAAATGTACTGTGTACAAAGTAACAGCAGTATTGTAAGGTGATTAGCTGTGAATGACTTAGCTATTCTCAGCAATACAACAATTTAAGACAATTCTGAAGGACTTATAATGAAAATGCTATCCAACCCCAGAAGAACTGCTGGTGCCTGAATACAGATTGAAGCATACTTTTTTTTTAATCCGTGTTTTCTTTCTCAACATGACTATTATGGAAATGTTTTGAATGATTACACATGTACAACCTATATCAAATTGCTTGCCTTCTCAATGAGGGTGTTTGGCAAGGGGGTGGGGAGAAGGGAGAGAATTTGGAACCCTAAGTTTTAAAATGAATTTTAAAATTGTTTTTTACATGTAACTGGGGGAAAATAAAGTACTAAAGAAAAAAAATCCATTTTTTTTAAAGACCTGCATTCAAAATTCAGTTATGCTCATTATTACCCTTTGGCAACTTACTTAAACATCTCTACACCTCCTTCTTCATCTGTAAAATGAGAAAGTTGGACTAGATCAAGCGCTCTTAACCTAGAATCCATCAACTTGTTTTTTAAAACATTTTGATAACCATATTTCAATGTTTTACCAGACTACCAAAGGGGTCCATTACACACACACACACACACACACACACACACACACACACACACACACACACTAAAAAGCCTAGGACCTGATGATTTCTAAAATCTTGGCATCTCTAAATTCCATGAGAAAGCAAAAAAAAAAAGATATGTATTTAGAAATGGTCAGGATCTAGAGATCATCTAATTCTTGGTTTTTCAAATTCTGATTTTAGGATCTCTTCACACGCTTAAAAATTATTGGCAACCGTCTAAAGTACTTTTGCTTATGTAGGTCATATCAATCAATATTTGTATTTTTAGAAACCAAAAATGTTTAATGTTATTATTAAAGTAGTTTTTATTTCATGGATTCCTAGGGCTTCCTGGACCTCAATGTGAGAACTGCTAATCTAATCAAATAGGATTACTTGTTACAAATGGGAAAATTGAGGCTTAGATAGGCAAAATTACTTGTTCAAGAATACAAAACTATAAATTACAGAGCCAGGATTCGAATGTAGGTTTTCTGCTTTAAATTCAATGATTTGAAGTACCTGGAAAGGAAAGCACCATGGAATTTAGACAGGTTTTGATAAACAATAGGTTCCTTACCATGACAAATGTTACCAAATGTCAACTTAAAAAAAAACAACTATAGAGCTTATTTTGAGAAAGAAAGGAAGGAAGGAAGGAAGGAAGGAGGAAGGAAGGAAGGAACGAAGGAAGGAAGGAGGGAGAGAGGGATGGAGGGAGGGAGGAAGATAGGGAGGAAGGCAGGGAGAAAGGAGGGAAGGAAGAAGGGTATGGAGTAGTTTTACAGGTTGAAAGTGAAGGAAGATATTGTGTGAATCTTTTGAATTCTTTTTTTTTTCTTTTTGGTTTGGAAATTGTTCCCCCAGTACCTTGTGACATGTGATGTGACCATAAGTCAAAGTAGTTGGGTTTTGCTTGTCAAATTCATCAGTTGCTCAGAGAGACAAATAATAGAACTAGGAAATCAAAACATTTTTTTTCTGTCACCACTAACACATGGGAGGATGTCAAATATAGAAAATGATTCCAAATAAAAATTTCCAGAGCTCTGCCTCCAAGCAGCCATTGGTACATAGAAAAAGTTGTCATTGTCCCTTGGAGTGCAGTGTTCTCTTCTAGGCACCGTGCTGTAAAAGGGTATTAACAAGGTAAAGGGCAACCAGAAGAGGGGAAACCAGGACAGTGGTGGCAGGGAGGTATTAAAGCTGAAAATTTAAGTAGGGTGTGGCACTAGTTTTAGAATTTTCACCCCTCCCTGTTGGGTCACATTTTAAAATGATGACTCTCCTGAATAAGGCCATCTGTGTACAGAAAGCTATGTCATCAAATGTGTTTTTTTGAGGTCAACACAAATAGCTTAGGGGAAAAAAAAGAAGAAGATTCAACCTACTTTTCACTGTGGCTGTTTTATCATCTACTCTTGGCTACCAATGAGTCATCAAACAGAACAAGTGCAAAAGAGATGATCTTTGGAATTTTCCAAGTCTTGAACAAATTCCCATGATGGCTTTTGACAGATGACCTCTCAGAGTGCCTTTGAAATAAGAGTTTAATTTAAAGACTCATTTTACATTCTTAGCGTGTTCTAGTCAAGTCCCTCTGCCCCTTCCTTGGAAGTGCTCAATCCTTATCTACACTTGATGCAATATAGTACCTGAAGATAGAAGATGTGGGTCCACAATCATCTTGGCTAAACCACTTAACTACCCTAGACTTGAGTTGCTTTATAAAACAAGGCATTTGTTTTAAGCACCTCTAAGGGTCTTTTCTTCAAAGCCTCAGCTAAAGTACTATGTTCTAAAAATGCCTTTTCTAGTTCTCTTTAATCTTTAGTGACTTCTCTCAGAGACAACCTATAATTTATCACATAAAAATCTTGTTTATACACAGTTATTTTCATGTTACTTTCACAGTAGCCTTGAGAGATCCTTGAGATCAGTGATTTTATTTTTTTTAATTTATTTAGCATATTTTTGTAGATCTATCTCTTAGCACAGTCCTTCATACATAGTAGGTGCTTAATAAATCTTTGTTGAATTGTGCAATGACCAACTTTGATGGACTTAGCTCTTCTCAGCAATGGGATGATTGAAGACAATTCCAAAAGACTTATGACGGAAAATGCTATCCATGTCCTGAGAAAGAACTATGAAGTCTGAATGAAGATCAAAGCATACTATTTTCTTTTCTTTTTTTTCTTTCTCATGGTTTTTGCCTTTTGTTCTGATTCTTCTTTCACAACATGACTAATGTGGACATATATTTAACATGATTGTACATACATATTGGATGCCATGATGGGGAGGAGAGAAGGCAAGGATAGAGAGAAAATTTGAAATTCAAAATCTTATAAAAGTGAATGTTGCAAACTAAAAATTAATTAAGTAATTAATATTAAAAACAAAACCAAAAAAGGAATAAATACTTGTTGACCTGATTTAAGTTGACTTCGTGTTTTAGGCCTATAATTCTGGCATCTCTCTTTAAGGTGTGATTCTGGGGCTTCCTGTATGAAGTTTTCCCTTGTCTCTGAACCTGAAAAGAATTTCTCCCTACTCATATTTTCCTAGGATACTTTGAATGTTCCCTTCAATACTATCACATTTTACCTACTATTATATGTATTTGTATTCCTGTAGTGTCCATCCTATTTGATTACAAGCTCTTTGAGGATGGGGACTGTATCTAAGTTTATCGTTCTTTCCCCAACACATACTTTCCTGCAGTATCAACTTTACATAAAATAGCCACTTAGTGGGACTGTATTGAATTTTAATAATGATGATTAACATGTAGCCAACTGGTAGGAAAAACCTCCACATAAAAATGAATCGAGTTAAAGAGAACAGAAACATGATGTGAGAGGAGGAATAAGAAAACTCAACCATCTAGAATCTTATGAACTGCTCTGCTGAGGTGAATATTTTAGATAACAGATAAGCCCTTCCACTATGTATTTTAAAAGGAAATTTTTCTCCATTTTACATTATCTTCTTCATTTCCCACCTGGCTTCTCTACTTTGAGTCTTTTTCATCATGACCACAGAAACCCCATCGTACTGTAAGATCAAATCAGCTTTGATACTCATGCCTCCTCACTACCCTTTATCCCTGAAACTCATGGAGGGTGGAGGACTCCATTTAAGGAGGAAACCAGGTAAGTGATCTCTTGCGATCTCTTCATTTCCCACCAGACCACACTTTCCATTTTCCTTTCGTGTCTTGTTTTTTCCTCTTTGATAGTAAGCTCCTTGAGGGCAGGAACAGTCTTTTTCTCATTTGTATCCTCATCACTTAGTATAAGTGGCACATAATAAGTGTTCAATAAATGTTTATTGACTGACTGGACTTTAGCACACTTTCTTAAATAAAGTATCATGAATATTATATAACTCTTCTTGATATGAATTATTGACATTTATATAGCACTAGAAGGCTTACCAAGTGCTTTACAATATGTCATTTGGTATTTAAAACTGCTCGGTGTTGGT
The DNA here is from genome assembly GCF_003287225.1 of Phascolarctos cinereus. Lineage (NCBI taxonomy): Eukaryota > Metazoa > Chordata > Mammalia > Diprotodontia > Phascolarctidae > Phascolarctos > Phascolarctos cinereus. Next base: position 186,295,798 of record NW_027556402.1, read on the forward strand.
AGGGATTATTTTAATGCCATTTTCTAAATTAGGAAATTTAAGTTATCTAAAATTAATTGCCTTGCCCAAGATCACATAGCTAGTCAGTCTCTACCATGAGATTCAAAGTCAGATTTTTCTTATTCCAAGGCCAGCACTGTCTCTACTATGGAAACTAGCTTCTTCTTTTTGGTTACGCAGTTCATGATTTAACATCATCATCATCATGAGTTATTTGAACATGGGATTGAGAGATGAAAGATAGTTTAGAGAAAATATAGTTAATTTTATATGAAGAAACTGAGGCTATTAGAGAAATAATTTGCCCAATAAGAAATAAGTAATAAGTAGCAGTCAAGATTGAAAATCCATTTGTTCAGACTGAGCTGACACAAGAAGTGCGGCCTGAGGGAGAAAGAGAAATGTACAGGTTTTTTGTTTGTTTGTTTTTGTTTTCATTTTCCCCCCATCTATTATAAATAGTCCCAGACTCATAGGTTTTTCGAGTTCTTAAATATCTATTTTCAATAGTTTTTTTTCTTTTTCTGGTTTTACTCTCCATGTCAGACCATCAGCTGTTTTTGCTGCTATCAACACGTGTTATTACTTCTATTTTCTCTAACTTTCGGTCCATTTGTAAGTAGTCAATAAACATTTATTCACTAAATGACTACTATGGACCAGGCACTGTGATAAGCACTGGGGATACAAAAATGAAAAAGAAACATAGCTCCTTCCCTTGAGGAGCTTATAATCTAAGGGAGGAAGACAATACACAAAAGAAAACTGGAAAGTGGTGGGGGAGGGGAAAGGAGTGTCAAAGAAGTCCCAAATGAGCTCAGCCTAGTTGGGAAATTAAGAAATATGTGAAGAGATGCCTGTCCTGTACCCTGTACTTAAATGGAGCAATTTATGGCTCCATCTACCAATCAAAGAGGCAGAGTTGGTTTTTTGTTTTGTTTTGTTTTATTTTGTTTTGTTTTGTTTTTTATAGTGCTCTCAGCTAGAAAACTATAAGCAAGCTTAGAATTTGGGGCAAAAATAGAGTATATAACTTCAGAGTAAAAATTTTAAGTTTTGGTACATGGATTTTGTAACATGAGAAGAATAAGAAGAGGAAAATCTTGTGGAGAAAGTATGGTAAAACTCAAGTATCTGAAATCCTTGGGGATTGAATTCCTCTGCAGTGCTGGGCTTTCCAGATAATAACATTAGTTTACACTGTCAACTCACAGACCTTGTTTGATTCTCTACTGTGTTCACTTAAATTGGATCAAATAGATATAAAGTACTTTATAAACCTTAATGTGCTATATAATGCCAGTAAATAAAACATTAATTTCAACTTATTATTATTATCATTATTGTTATTATTATTCACTTATGTGTAAGGCAGAATTCCTAACATTTCAGCCCAGGGCCTGAAAAGGAAAATAGTGTCTTTGTTAGAGTTTAATTTTCATAGCTCTGGCTTTCAATGAGATCAAGGTATACAGCAGGGAAGGATTGGAAGAAGCAATAGTTTCAAGGTCTTAGAATACTCCTACTGTGAGATACTTCTTGGGGAGGGGCATCAAATGCATCAAAATGGGAAATGAATGTTCAAGGCCTTTTGGGATATCAAACTTTCAAGGTAACTCTGCTCTTGGGGAAAGTGGACCAGAGCCCTTAGTAAGAGTTTAAACTAGAGCCCGGGCTTGGTTAAGAATCAGAGCTTCTTACTAATGCCAAAATACTAGCGGAAGAAATGTCAGCTGGAGTCAGGCATGTGTCAGGCACATCTGTCCCAAAGTTAAGAAACATATGACCAAACATATTGACAAAATGATTGTGCATCTGACATAAACTGACTCCCTGTGCCTTTGACCTTTTATGATGGTTGGAAGCTTGAAGGATCATAGATGTAGATTTTGAAGGGTGCTTCTCATCCAATACCCTCATTTCACATATGAGGAAACAGTGGTGTGAATATACCATCACCCCTCCCAACTCCTCCAAACCACTGGGGCTGGGGATATGGACACCTAGACCCCTGCTAGTACCCTGTTCTACATCAATTTAGCAGGAAGTTTGTGTGCTTAGTACACAAGGCTGTCTCCCTTAGGGGTGTTGTCCCTATTCCTGACAGTTCTTTAATGTTTACTGGATTCTGTTAGGGAACAGGAAACCACTAGGTAGATTAAAGACAAGAAATAAACCCTGAGGCCACTGACTCAATTTGGACCCATAATAATTGACTAGTCAGGGAGTCTACCTGCCGAATAACAACAGACAGATGATGGCAACGCTTTGAACTCCAAGATGTGCTATTGTATGCTTGTACAACACCCAGACTGAAAAGGAGGGCCTGTCTAGTCCAGTGGGAATAGGCTGTAGGCCTGAATAATTGTCACAGGGATGCTATGAGTTTTTAGGAGGAAATGACAGACTCTGTAAGACAACAACATCTCTCAGGTAGCATTTAGGCTGTGGTGGAAGGAGCACTGGACCACTAGACCAAAGACCTGGGTGAAAAATTAGAACTCTATTACTTCTTCCCTTAGTGGCTTTGGGAATGTTGTTGATATGTTCTGGGCCTCTAAATCATAGCTGATAGAAACAACTCCATCTGATACCTGGAAAAGACCATAGAGGCCATCTAGTGCACCCTACTGTCCCTTTATCCCCATTTTACAGATGATATGAGGCAATTTGAAAAAAAAAAAGGAAATGCTGAATTATGTGGTATTAACTCTATATATAGAGAAAAGAGAAATTAGTATGGACTAGAAGATCTCCAAAAGGGAGTGGAAGAGAATTTATTGAAAACTGAGAGCTTTCAGAACTCTCTGTTTTCCCAGTGATTATAGCTCATAGACATTGTTTTGCAATTTACAAACCCATTCCTCAATGCAATCCTATGTAGGTAGTTCAAACACTCTTTCCCACTTAAAATATGTGAAGATTGAGTCTCAGAGAGATAAAATGACTGAGCCCAAACCAGTGCTAGCAAGTGGTAGAGTAGGTATTGAACCCAAATGGTTTGACTTCAAATCCAAGGGTCCTGGTGCCATACTGTTTTCTAAGGCTTACAAGTATAAGAACTGTAATTCATACCCAGGTCTCTTGACTTCTGACACTGTTTTTGACATTGCCCCCATCAAACAGATGTCCTTATAGTCCACGCAGTGAGATCCAGTTATGCTATGAGAATTTTCAAGTGGTGAGAGAGGGTATAAGAGGGAGAGAGAAGTAAATAACGTCAAACTCTAAACGAAAGTACAAGTGGAAGCATAAATAGACCATATACAATCAAATCTCATAATCTACCTCATGCCTGAAGACCTTGAAAACAACCAGCAAACCAACCTGAAAGACAACTAGTCTATCTTCCTTCAATCTATATCTGTCAACCAACTGGAAGACTAGTCTGATTGTTTATCGAATATGGCCCCAATATCCTTAGTTCTCCTTTCATCTGCATTCATCTTCTGTCCCCAGCTAGAATGCAGGAAAGGAGAATGCAGATCACCTGACTTGCTGTTCTGATGACCAGAGCTGAGTCCCATTATTTACTTGGTAACCTTAGGCAGACCACTTAAGCCTCTATGAGTTTCTGTTTCCTCCTTTGTCAAAACAGAAAAGCCAGTTGTACTACCTGTCACAGGATAATTGTAAGGATTTGGTGAGGTAATGGGTCTGAAAGTAGTGTGTGAGAGTCAGCTATTGTTAATACACCTATGCTCCCCACCCCCAGTCCAGTGGCTGGCAGTCTTTTTACACTGTACAGTAGTTAATTCTCATCCACACATCCCATGATCCAACTACACAAACTTATCTGCAGTTCTTGACACGTGATGGTCCATTTCCCACACTGTGACTTTGCATTGGAATGATCTCCCCTCTCCCCTGTTCCACTTTGTTTTGCTGGCTTCCTTCAAGATTCCACTCAGATCCACCTTCTGCAGGAAATCTATGGGATCCGTCCACAGTCCCTTACCCCATCCTTCACCTCCTTCCTCTTGGAGATTGTCTTTCACCTATAAACATATTATATGCACATTATATATGAATAGGTATATATTTATGAATATTATATGTTAATGTGAAGATATAAATATGTACAGTCATTTGCATTCCGTCTTCCCTATTAGGACAGAAGCTTCTTAAGGGCAGAGACCATTTTTGCCTTTCCCTGAGTCCTTAGCGCTTCACACTTTTTGTTGTTGTTGTTGTTGTTGTTGTTAGCTCTTTTCAGTCCTGTCTGACTCTTCCTGACCCCATTTTGAGGTTTTCTTGGCAAAGTACTGTTTTGCCATTTCCTTCTCCAACTCATTTTACAGATGAGAAAATTGAGGCAAACAGGGTTAAGTGACTTGCCCAGAGTCACTTGTCCATATTAATCTTCCTGATTCCAAGCCTCTATTCACTTCACCTAGCTACCCACTTAGCTTAGCACTTCGTATGCACTTAATAAATGCTTATTGACTGACTGACTCACACAGGGATTTGCATATAGTAGTTGCTTTATTGCCAAAAAAAAAAAAAGGTGGAGGGGCTTTTATCTTATATGAAAAGAAAAACCTTGGGGATAGGAAGGGAGAGGGATTGGGCCTATTTCACAGGGTTGGCTCCACCCCTAAAATGAAAGAAAACATTTATCTTCATGATTGATTTGGTTTGGTGCCTTCCTGCTTCCTTTTTCTATTCTCCTTACTTTGGTGCTCTCTTTCTTTCTCTGCTCCCCATATGCTCAATATCCTCACCACATCCAGACCCTCCCACTTCAAGACCCCACCCCCACTCCCTTAGCCAGTCATGCCCCAGCTGTGCCTTCTTCTTCCAAATTATCCTTCACCTGATTCAAAAGCTAAATCTTCCTGTCTATGCACCCTGGCTGGAAAGGATTCTATAATTCAATAGGAGGCTAATGTCACCAAGCTTCTGTTGCATGGGAACCCTGTCACAACATCCCCTGCCTTTCTATTGTATTGGGGGTGGGACCAACAGAGCAAAATGGGCCTAGTCCTTTGCCTTATGGATGTTTTCAGTCCCTAATGTTTTCTCAAAAATCATCCTTTCCACCAAGTTGAAAGCAGCTTCTTGGGAGGTTCCCTCCACCCCCCACCCCCCACCCCCCATTCTTGGCAAAGCTGTTTGTGCTGAAGTTACGGCCCACCAATATGTCATTCCTTACAGAAGAAATGAGAACTGAGAGAGATCTTTTACTTCTGCCAAAAAACCTCAAGGAAAGGGGGTGGGGAGGGGTGAGGGAATGGGTTATTAACATCTCAATGAGATTAGAGAATCTGAGTTTAAAAATGAGATTGGGTGATAAAAAGCATATTCTTCATAAATATTTAACCTCTTTCAGCATAACAGTAATTAGAGAGTTGAGCTCCACACACGCTGCTAGAGGCCTGTCCTAATTTTTGAAGCGAACCCCTCCTCTCCTTGGCTTCATAATGTTACTATAAAAAATAAATCACTGGAGTCCAAGAAAGTAAAATACTGTATCGGCTTCCCAAGTTTTACTTGAAATATGTGGGGGAGAAAAAAAAAAGATGTTCCTTAAATTGTGGCAGTTAAAGTCAATATTTCCTTTAATTTGTTTTCACTTCTAACGGGAGACAACTATGTGATGTGAACAGTCAGCTGTGGAGGCTGAACACATCTGAGCAGAGACTGCTTAGCATTGCCATCAGATGAAACATTTTATCAGTTAATCCTACATATATTTAAAGGAGGTTGTTTGTCTTCTCTGAGCCTCAGTTTCCTCATTTGAAAAATGGGGATTCTACTCATAGCATCTACCTTAAAGGGTTGTTATCAGGATCATTAGATAATGGCTGGAACTTTTCAAACCTTAAAGAATTCTATAAATCGGTCATAATTATTATTAAGCGATAAGGATAAGGACTTGATTGCAATGGCATAGGGAGTTGGAGTCCCTCTAACAATGCAGTCGTGCACCTTCTTGGCAATTTCTAATCTTAGGGAATTGCCTGGGGAAAAGTTTAAGAGTCTTTCCAGGGATTATACAAATTATAGAGGATTATACAGTATATGTCAGAGGGGAGAATTTAGCATAGATCTCCCTGGTTTAGAAGCTAACTCTATCCACTAGGCTATACTGTTTATTATTGTTATTACTAAAATAATTAAATTCACAAATATGACAATGAAGATAAATTAGTATAATAAACAGTAGAATGTAAGAGGAGCAAAGGAGGTATACAAAGTGCTCTAAGAAAATTTGGGGGAGCTAAGGTCACTTTCCTCTGGGAAGATCAGTGAAATCTTCTTGGCCAAGGTGATGTGAATCAGTATGTGAAGAAACAAAATAGTTACAACAGAGAAGAAGTATGAAGATGTTCTGTTACAGGGATGGATGATAATCCTTGGAGACCTCATATAAGTGGAAGATTGAAGAACAAGAACAGGAAACAGTTAATGATCCAGTTTGGGTGGAATACATGGTGCAGTGGAAAGAGGGCTTGGACCTAGAGTCTAGAACACCTGAGTTCAAATCCCAGTCCTGGACACATACTAGCTATCTGGACCTGTCATTCAACCCCTGTCTGCCTCAGCTTCCTCATCCGAAAATAGGCATAATAATACATTCTAACTCTTAGGGTTGTTCATGAGATCAAGATGAGATATTATTATAAAGCTTTGAAAATTTTAAAGCACTATCTATCTATAGAAAATTATGGCTGCTGCTGCTGCTGCTGCTACTACCACTACTACTACTACTACTACTACTACTACTACTACTACTACTACTACTACTACTACTATTACTACTGCTACCACTACTACTACAACTACGTGGAGAGAATAATTTGAGCAGGAACCTAATGTCTCCACTATCTGTGAAATCAGTTTTCTCCCATTCTGGTTTCCTATGACATCAATTGTATATACCTCTGGGTGGTAAAAGAGCCAGCAGGATTCATGTACTTGATTTCGTTTAGGGCACAATAACTGCATTCCTGTTACTATGATTGTTATTCTTCTTTAGGAAATTTAAATCAGACAGAAAGATCTCTGTCTAGAAGCTAATAGAATGCAGAGTAACTGCATTCCTGTTACAGTGATTGCTATTCTTCTCTAGGAAGTTAAAATCAGATAGAAAGATTTCGTCTGGAAGCTAATGGAACAGTAAGGATACTCACTGGTTTTGAAATCAGACCTAGGTTCAAATCTTTCCCCTCTTTCATTTAAGTGTTATGTGACATGTGCAAGTTAATTAATTTCACTGAGCTTGGTTGCCTGGATTATAAAATGAAGGCGTTAGCTTATGTGATCCCTTTAAACTCTAAATTTTTGATATCACTTGGGTAGCAGTGGCCAAATCTTTATTTTGAATGCAAGGGTCCTAAATACCTTGTCTTCACCTACCCCAACTTCCAGGATCAAACCTATATTTTAAGAAAATATGTCATCATCGAACTCTTCCCGATATCTCCTCAAGTGACATAAAATCATACCAGCTAAAGAAAATTCATCCTAATAAGCAAATGCCACTGCAGAACTGGTGAGAAATAATATCAGTGATTCGTTCATTAGTATGAATTAATTTAATATATGTGTGAATGTTTCTTTCTTTCTTTTTTCTTTTTCCTTAAAGGTCAATGCTCCCTTAGGAAATCAGAATTTTATTAAGGGGAGGAAGAAGGAAGGAGAGGTAATTATGGAACATGGGGTTCTTGTGAAAAAAAAAAACAGGATTATGTCTGGGACTTCAGTCAGAGTGAAGCATGAAAGGACTTGAATGTTAGCCTGGAGGAGAGGGGAGAGAAGGTGCTAAGAGTTAAGAGAGGAACATAGAAAGGGAGGTGAGGTGAGATCAAAAACAACTATCATCTATCTCAAACTGTGGCTAGGGTGGAATCCTGCCTCCTTCCTATTTCTACCTAGGAATAACTCATTCCTCAAACAACTAAAGTTGTCATTCAACTCTTGTCAAGTCCCTAACCTCTGAGGTCCCTTCCATCTCTAGAGCTTGTGTGTATATGATACTACAACTTTCCTTCCCCTAAGACATTCACAGGCCTCTATTATCTTTCCTAGGTTGTGGATGTAAGCAGGGATGGGCAGGACAGGGTTCTGTAGTGGGAATTAGATCTGTTTTCCTCCATCCACAAGTTCTGCCCTCTGTTCTCATTTACAGATCTTTCTATCACTATTCCTCAGCTGGTTTCAAGAAATGTAGTTGAAAAAGCAGGAGAAAGTTTACTCAAGGCTTTGTTTTCTTGGCAAGTAGAAGTTAGATGAAGAACTATTTTGTAGCTTGTATGGCAGTGAACATGGACACCTTAGGGACAATTATGGTTTCATGATCCATGTAATTCTAGGATAGAATAGAATAGAAAGACCTTGGAAAGCCTAGTATGATGCTTGGTATGTAGTTCTTTTTTTGTCCTTCTTTTTTGAGGAGGACCAATGCCACATCACAGGGTGTCTTGGTTTATGCATGAATTGGATTTAAGTGAGGCAGAGTTGCACAAAGTGTCACTTTCACTCTCTTCCAGAACCATCAAAGTCCAGTGGCATGACAAATGTCAAGATGACTGGTACTATCCCAGGCTTCGGTGGATGATCTTGGCATATTTGATGTCTGATCAAGCTCTAAGCACTCTGTAATGCCTGCTTCAGCTGCCTTCATGGCAATTGGAACAAATTGTTCCCATCCATCCTTTCTGCTGGGGTAAATCTTCACATGCTTGGAGTAGACACCCCCTAACTCACTGGTGGGTTTGAGGCCCATCGGTTACCCTCAACATGGTTGATAGCCTGTCTGCCAAGAAGATTTACTGGCATAAATTTGTACTTAATCAGTGCTCAATAGAGACTGGTTGACTTGAAATGAGCTACAAAAATTCTTAGAGATCATCTAGTGACCTTAATAAAGGGATTTGTTCTAGAAAACTTGGACTCAGTCAATAGGCCACACCCAAGGACCTAGAAGGCCACATGTGACCCTGAGGCTTCAGGTTACCCACCCCTGATTCTAGTCCAAGCCCTTGATTTCATAGATAAGTACCTGAGGAGAGAAATAACTTTCCCATGATGACTTCCTAGGTCAATGTCTGGGACTATAGGGCAGGTCAGCTGATCCCCAGAGCAGTGCTTTCTCCACTATGTCATGATCCACTTTCAGAATGTTAGTCAATTAAAACTGAGAAGACTGTTTGCCATATTAAGTGATTAACTTTATTTCTCCTCCCCCTTCTCCTCTTCCTCCTTCTCTTTCTCATTCTCCTCCTGTTCTTCAATATTGGAATTCTCTGTCACACCTGGAACAGCTGTCCAGTGGTTCAAGCTAAGGGTTATAATAGTGTCAAGGTCATCAGTCCAGATCCCAAATTAAGTTCTATGTGCAAAGTCATAGTGTGACTGGGCAGAATTGATGGATTCCTGTAGGGTCAGGTACCAGGGACTGGGTGAAGAAGACAAAAACTTCAGTCTTTCAAAGAGACAAAAAAGCATTGGTGAGAAGATGTCAACTTACCTGAGGAAAATTGGAATACACCTTGAATACATCAGATCGTCAGTTGATGGTTCTGGCTTCATCTGACTTCTGTGGATTTTCCAGGCCTCCCTATAGTGTTTATACTCACTGCCACAAAAGCTATAATTATCCCAGAACTTTATTAACATCCAAAAGTCCAATTCTTCTCTATTTGGAATGAAAAAAATATTAAGTCTCCAAGAGACCTCAGGTGTCTATAGGATCCCATTCTGAGGCAGCCCATTTTAAGTTGGAAAAGCCTTAATTACTTCAAAGTTCTGTTGTTTTTCACTTGTTTGTTTCTGTATATTGAGCCAAAATCCTGCACGTAGTTGTTTATCAACTGATTGACTAATTGGTTTGTAACCAGGGCTATGTACTATCGACCTTACCTCTTTCTATTGAATGAAGATCCACATACCCCAGCATCTCAAACCTTAAGTCCTGTGGTCTATTTAGTCATCTCCAAAATATTTAAGCAGAGCCAAGGCCATTGTGACCCTGAAAGTTTTCCCATTATTGGAAGATTTTGAAAAAGGTCAATCCTCTGCAATCTTGGATAATTTTGTAGTAATTCTGTCTGAAGTGGGGAGTAGAACACAAGATCTCTGTGACTACTTCCAGTCCTTGAGTGTATTATCAGTTTGGGGGAAAGTAACTCTGAACTAATTGTAGTTGGAAATCCACCTTTATGCTGCTCTACCATTAGATATATGTATCTATTTATTTGGCTTGACAAACATTTATTAAGCACCTACTGTATCATACTGCATGCTGAGATCCAAAGATAAAATAACACATTCTCTTAGGAAACTGACACTCTAATGGGGGATGGAACAGGATGTATAAGCAAATAAATATCAAGTAGAGTGAGATAAGGGAAAAGGAGTGATTAAGACAAAGTACTCTCAGAAACTTTGGGGAAGAAGAGATTGCTTTTATGGGAGACTTTATAGAAAGATTGCATATAAGCAGATTCTTGAAGGAAAAGGAAGATTTCCACAGGCAGAAATGATAATGAAATTCATTCTGAAGGGTGGCCAACATGAATACATAAAGATGAGTAATGATAGAACCCATTTAGCTGGACTATGTAGTACATGAATGGGTCACAGCCAGGAGGCTCTGTTCGAGAGTGGTTTCTGCTCATGACTGATCACCTTCTGTAAGATAACCAAGAGTGTCCGGGTATTCCTCTTATAGAAATATGCAGGGGAGCAGACAAGGCTAGAAGCCAGCCCATAGGTGCTTATTTGCCTAAATGGGTTTTGTTTGATATGGTTATTTAACATGATTGCACACATAATGGTGCTATGTTCAACATCTTGTCATCTAAGGCATGTTCAGGTGTGAATCACTGTGCAATTTAAGTATGTGTTACATGTTCAGGCATAGATCTTTGGAGTTTTTGTGAAGATACAGGCAGTGGGTGCTGGGGCTTGCTGGAAAATGGGGTACTCTCTCTCGTTGCTTCAAGGTGTAAAATTAAATGCTTGAAGCATCCAAATGTGGATCCCCATGGTTGAGAAAGCATCACTTCACAGACTGTGAACACAGAGGTCTTGCATACCAACCACATGATTTACCCAATTCTGGGCCCTCAGTGGTCTTTTAATATGAAAAGATAGTTCATGGAGTAGTACAAATAGACCTATAGCCTGAATATGAGAGCATATATATGAGTGGTTCTTTGCTAATTATATGAAAGACAGTTGGAAAAGTAAGTTGAAACTAAAATTTAGAAGACTTAAATTTCAATCTAGGGAATTTTTATTTTATTCTATGGTCCATATAGCCACCGAAATATTATGAGCAAGGGAGTGACATGGTTTTATACCTGTTCATTAGGATGATTTTGTTTTGAAATTGTATAAAGAATGCAAAGGTGGAGAAACTCAAAGTAAAAGATAATAGTTACATATTTATTACACTTATTACAATAGTCTGAGTGAGCTGGTGATGAAGTCCTGAACTAGATACTGGTTGGGAGTGGAAAGGGAGAGATGAATGAAGAGGCATCATCCTGGTAGAAATCGTTGGTTGTACGCCTGGTCTTGGGAAAGAATGTGTCAAGTAGGAGACACTTGTGCTCTAAATCACAAAGACTAGAAAGCCAAAAAAAAGCCGAGTTTTCCAATTCAAGGATCTTCCATTTTGCTTCCAGGAGAAAGTTAATGGATCCCTTTTAGAGCAATATGAACAAACTCCTCCAATTCATCAGACTCAAAGGAAAAAAAGAAGAAAAAAAAAGAAACCACAAAGTGATTACTGACACTGAGCTAAGGTTGCTCTGAACAGAGAGGGTGAGATGGAAATGGACACAGGAGGTTTATGATTCAATTCCAATATTCAAGAAACATTCAAAAAAGAGTTAAGGAGTTTACTGAAGTGGTAGGATGTAATAAAGAAAGAAAGAAATATTATCCATATATATATATTACATATATACACATGCATACACACATATGTGTATGTGTATTTGTATACATACATCTATACATGCATATGCATGCCTATATGTTTACACATGCAAAGTATGCATGAAACAATAGAAAGTGATATCAAGAAGATGGAAGAGATAAAGCCTGGAGGAATCAAGAAAGGCTTCATGTAAGGCAGAAGTTGTGCTCTGAAGGAAGATGTGGTTTCTAAGAGACGGAGATAAGAAGTGTAGTACAGTTCTGCAGATAGATCACCTGAGCAAAGGGATGAAGTGGGAGTTAGAATGTATGTAAAGTACTTTGCAAAAATACAATCGGTTTCAATGTGAATTATGGTCACATATAGCAAGGCCACTTTGACTGAAAAGCAGAGCATGTGATATTACCTAAGTCTAGAAAGGTAGGTAAATAAGTAGATACTAATTAAGAAAAGCTTTAAATGCTAAGTTGAGAATTTTAACTTTTCCCTTAAACGCAATAAAGAGTCCTTAAAGAAGCTTGAGTAGGAGAGTGGCATGATCAAATTTGTGTTTTACTTTGTGATTAGAGTCATAGATTCTTAGAGTTGAAAGGATTCAAACCACTTCATTTTACATATGGAGAAACAGAGGCCAAGAGAAGTGAAGTGACTTGCTCGTGGTCAAACAGAACAAGACCCAAGCCTGGAACTCAAGTGCACGACAATTCATTTCTCTTTCTACTACAACATCTAGGGATGTGCTGGTAAGTGTTTAACAACCAGCTCCTCAAAAACTAAAATGTACTGCAGGGCAGGCTTTTAAGTTTAATCTGCTTTGACATGTTCTCCAGCACTTTCTTAAGTCTAGATAATCAACAACTAAGCCTTTACTTATCCATTTGTCTGTTTCTGACATTTACACGCCCATGCAGAATTGCTTTGAGTTGGTATAAGCATATCCCTGAATGTAAGCCACATCTAAATATACATCTCCATATCTAATTTCCCTGTAGTTCAACTATTGAAAGGTTAAAAACTGAACTCACACAAAAAGAAAGCAAAAGCACCTTTTAAAAAAAACATAAAATCTTCAATTTATTTTATTTACAGCCAAATGTGTTTGTTTTTTGGAGGATCGGGAGCCTTAGGAGCTCTATATGTGTGTGTGCCATAAGGCCAAACGTACATGCAGCCCCGCTGCTGCTAATTATTCTGAGGAGACATTTGTGGATTGAGTTCCATTATCAGACAATGCTTTGTCTTCCTTAGGATGTGGTCAGACTTTAATAAGATGGATTTTATGCAAACTGGCTCCCACCTCCTCCACTACTTGTAAAGCCTCGGAATATTTAGATCATCTCCCAGGATGAACCCGCTCATGAGGAAGCTGTCCATATTACATTCTGGTGTTGTCTTTTCAATTTTTTGCTTCTAGTTTCCCATTATTTCCCTGACACTCCTGGGAGACTTTCAGAATTACTCCTCAAAGAGTTCTGTTAATAACTCGGCAGCTATAAAACTCATGTTATTTTGATAAATCTTCGCAATGATCAACTCATTTGTCCTCACACCTACATGGTCACTTATATCCCCTCCAATTCTGTTTAATGAAAATGATTCTTTATTTTAAATGTTTGATGTCTGTTGGTATAAATTCTTGAGGAACCCTTCACACCTTAGATTCAAAGACAAGTAGAATCCTAGAGGTGGAGACTCACCTAGTCCAATTGCCTGACCAATGAAAGATGCCTTTCTAGGCTATCCCCTACAAAGGGCTTACTTCTACCTGGTTGGCCCTTGATAAATCACTTGGGGCAGCTGGGTGGGTCAGTGGATAGAGCACAGGTCCTGGAATAAAGACTTATTTTCCTGAATTCAAATATGGCCTCAGACACTTATTAGCTGTGTGACTCTAAGTACTTTACTTAACCCTGTTTTCCTCAGTTTCCTCATCTGTAACATGAGCTGGAGAAGGAAATGGCAAACCACTCCAGTATCTCTGCCAAGAAAACCCCAAATGGAGTCACAGAGAGTTAGACCCAACTGAAAAATGACTGAACAACAGCAGAGTCACTTAACCTCTCTGGGCCTCAGTTTCCCTATCTTTAAAATGAAAGTATTGGAATAGATGATTTCTAAAGTCCATATCAGTTCTAATTTCTAATTAATGATAATAACAAAAAGACTTCAGCTTTATGCAAGACTTTAAGATTTGTAAAGTATATCTGTGTTTATCTATCTATACACACATACTCACACAAATATGCATATATATGTGTATATACACAGGGTTTCCAAATGTCTTAGTGTAATTCTATCAAATACACACACACACATATATATATATATATATATATATATATATATATATATATATATATATATTATATATATAATATATATATATATATATATATATATAGTGCAATTCTATCACACACACATATACACACATATACATACGTATGTACACACATATGGTTGAATATGTTTCTTCTGATCCTCATAATAACCCTATGAGACAGGTGCTATTATTGTTTCCATTTTGCATACTAGAAAAGTGAGTCTCAGAGAGGGTGAGTTGTTTATGTTTTCACATCTACTAAGTATCTAAGGTGGGAATAAAACTCTACTTTTATGGGTTCATAGTCCAACATGTTTCTATTACTCCATGCTGTTACATGAACAATTGAATGTCTACAAGTGATGAGGAGCTCACTGCTTCACAAAATAACCTGTTCAATTGTTGATTAATGTTACTTGTTCAGAAGTCCGTCCTAGTATTGAGCTGAAATCTGGCTTTAAAATTCTTAAATGTGAAATGTTATAAAGGCATTGAGATGCTGTGTACATACTTTGAAAATAAATTTGGTACGAAGTTCTCGTTTCAAGTTATTCACTCTGTTCTTACTAACCCTGAAATCTATTGTCTAAATCACCTCATCTAGATGTGTTGCATTTTGATGTTGCTGGCATTCAAAACCTTTTACCCAAAGAGAATGAATACCATGGATTAGCATTCATGTTTAGCAATGGTTTATGCCAAACAGAGACACTGCTATTGAAAAGTAAACAATTGAGGAGCGACATTGGGGCATGCCTGAGAGCCACCATGATTAGCTCTGGTTTGTACATGTCTCTTCTCTATTCCCCACTTTCCCAATTGGGGAAGCCCATGGTGAGGCTAAGCTGTCATAATGATCCCGCATCTGTAATGATCATGCATTATGTAGCCAGCATTATTGAGAACAGAATAAGAGAGATTAATGGGTCTCTCAGACCATCAAGCAGTTTGTTAGTAATTTCAATAAGTTAACATTTTGGAAACTTCAAAACTGAATGTGTTTTTCAGCAGCTGCACTATTTAGTCTCAACAGGAAGTCATTAATAGAACACCTGTGTGAACCAATATGTAAATAATGATGTCAATTTCATGAATACAAAGGTTGTTTTAGGGAGGACAAGAAGAATCTGATATGGAAAAAAACATACAAGTGGCTTCCAGTTCCATGAATATGGCATATGCATTTATAGCACATTGAAAATGACAAATAGTTTCTCAAATGCTACCAGAAGGGTATTGTGTACTGCCACTCAAGCTAAATTAATGTTATATTTTTATCCAGTAACACAAAAAGTTCATGAATTGGAGCATGAAGGACTGGATTCTAAACTCAGCTTTGCCTTTAATAATAATGCGATGAATCCACATGTAGTTAGAAGTTTGAGATTTACAAGTCTCCTTCTACACAGTGTCTCGATTACCTTTTCTTGGTTAAGTGACTCCTTTAACCCAAAGATATGGAAAAGGATGAGTTAAAACCAGGCAAACTCAAAACTCAGATCCCTTCCAGATCATGCATCCGCCATGTTACCCCTGTGTTTTCTTTTATATGACTAGTATTGCTAGTATTGTTTGTTTCAGGATCTAGAGCCACTCCAAAACTATATATATTTTTTTTGCTTAAAGTGATTTTACCTTATGAGTATTTTTGTGGGTACAGATTGAAGTCATTCCATGCCTTGCAATAGAACCTGGTCTTTGTGAGTTGCTGTGGCCAAACTACATGATCATGTAATGTCCAAACTTGTGCTGTTGAGCCTGTCCGAACCTAGCTAGAATGGTCTTTGAGCAAATGGCATTTCTGCTCCTATTCTTAGAGCCTTTCCAGGTGATAAGGAGCTCCTGGAACTTGTTCTCCATTGATACTGTTTGGGAACCCAAATCATACCACGATGAGGCATCAGAGGAAGCCTTTGGATTACCACATGTACATTGCAATGAGTGTGGATTTTGTCAGAGGGAAGATCTTGTGGGGAATTAACCTCTATGATCCTAAGAAATGTTTGTTAAATGAATGAATGGATTAGAGCCTGAAGGACTATCTAGACAGAAAGTGAATTGCTTGTTACTGAAAGGGTTCAAGTTGAAGCAATTCTTGTCAGAGTTGTCATAGACGGCAGGCATTCCTTCATTAGGTAGGACTGAACTAGATCACCAAGATGTCTTCTAGCACTGAAGAGAAGCTTCCCTTTGCAATCAGCCCTTAGAAGGCAAGCCCCTGTGGGATCAGCTACAGCTGAAAGGGAAGCTAGAAATGAAAGGTTGGAGGTATCATCATTCATTATGCAGAAAGACAGAGAGGTTAAATTACCTAACAAAGATTATAACTGGTTCAAGGAAGGAGAATGTTAATATGGGAAAACCATGATATCATAGAGATAGTCATGGATTCATAATATCTGACTGTGACTTACAAGCAGAATAATATCGTTGGGCAGGGAGATTGTGAAATGGATGAATGAGTAAGATACTTTCCTTCTAGGTTAAAGAATGGTGGAGAACGATCTCCCATTTGACCTCTCCTGTTAAATGACTTTGGACAGATCAGCCCACATCTGTGAACCTTAGTTTTCTCATCTGTAAAATGAGGATAGCGCTTGTGCTATGAAGAGCAATAATATTTTCCTCATGAAGTCATTGTGAGAAAAGGGCTTTGTAAAGTGTAAAATGCTATAGAACTGTTAGCAGCTTTTACTACCAAACTGGCAATCAGGGTATCAGGCATATGGTTCAGGGTCTCTGCATGTTTAGATTTGTTCGGTACACACAATGTTAATACTTCCTTTCATTTCTATAAGTGCTTTTGACTTTTCTAAAACTTTCTGTATTATCAGCTCATTGAATCTTTAATACAACCTTGTGAAAGAAGAGGATATTAGTATGCCAATATTTGCAGATGGAAACATTGTGACACTGAGAAATCAAGTGACTTGCCCAAGGACTCTTAATTGAGAGAGATAGTCTGGGCATACTTCTTGTACTTTCCTTACCTTTATAGGACAATATCTACCTCTTCACCCTTTTCCCATCCCTATTACATCCCAACTGTAATTCTACCCCAAAGCTTGGAATACTGGGATTCTGTCATGCCTTTCCTCTGCTCCAGAGCCATAATATTTCCTTGAATTGAGTTTTAGTGAATATTCATTTTTTCATGTCACAAATATTTTAAAATAATCTGTCCTTCCCACTACTACTCTATTAAGGAAATGTTTTTATCAATCAATCAATCCTCAATCTATCTATACATATCTATCTCTATCTCTATCTCTTTCTATATCTACATCTATATCTATATCTATATCAATATCTTTTGGTCTATCTACCTAATTTAGAATGCATATTTCTATAGTCCAGCAAAAAGAAACTCCCACAATAGCCATGTCCACAAATATATGTTGAGTTTAGCTTTTAAGTTAATTACCTTGCTGTCTGGAGGTGAATGGCATGCTTCCTCATTCTTCTCACTCATGGTTTATCATTTTGTTGATCAGATTTCTAAAGTCCCTCAAAGTTATTTGCTTAATAACGTCGTTATCATTGTATAAACTGCTCTCCTAGTTTTGTTCATTTTTCTCTAAATCATATCATAAAAGACTTCCCAGTTTCTTCTATACATCTGCATTTATTTCATTATTTCTTATCGTGCAATAACATCCAATTAGATCCATATGCCACAATTTGTGAATATTCTAAGAATTATATACACTGGCACGTATGTGTCTAAATGCTACCCTTCCATTTTTAATCTCAAAATTATAGAATCATAGGATGTTAGAGCTCAGAAGATCTTTAAAATATAGAATATCAACTTGACATTCAGCTAGGTGGCATAGTGGATAGACAGTTGGACTTAAAAATAAGGAGTTGAACCTGAGGTCAAATTCAGCCTTAGTCTACCAGCTGTATGTTTTTTGGTCAATTAGTTATATCTGACTCTTTGCAATCCCAATTAGAGTCATGAAGAGTCAGACATGACTGAACAACAACAAGTTTTAGGGGCAGCCTGCTGGCATAGTGTCTAACTAGCAATCAGGTAGTCTCACCTTCCTGAGATCAAATCCAGCCTCAGACATTTACTAGCTGGGTGACCCTTGATGAGTCACTTAACTTTGTTTGCCTCAGTGTCCTCATCTATAAAATGAGTTAGAGAAGGAAAAGGTAAACCACTCCAGTATCTTTGCCAAGAAAGCCCCAAATGGGGTCACAAAGAGTCAGACACAACTGAAAAACCAGCTGTATAACCTTGGGCAATTCACTTAACCTTTTTCACAGTCTTATTGTCCTCATCTCTTAAATAGGATAGTAATAGCACCTACTTCAAAGGGTTGTCAAGAGGATCAAGTGAGAAAGCATAATGTAGAGTGATTTGTAAACCTTGAGGTGCTAAATATATCCTAGCTATTATTACAAGATAAATAATGACAATTATTATCAATTATTGTCACTTGAAAGGATTTTAGCACAGAGAACATCAGAGCTGGAATGAACAAAGAATGTTAGAGCTGGAAGGGACCTAAGAACACAGAAAGTGTTAGACATATACAGCCTTAGAGTAAAGGTCAGAGCTCACAGGGGCCTAAGAGATTAACCCTCCATTCATTATACAAAAGAAGAACATGAAGTGCAGTGTTTGCCCAAGTTCACACGGATAATTAGTGGCAGATCTGAACCACCTGACTCTCAGATGGTGTTATTTCTACTATACTATCTTATTGATTATTAATTCCCATGCTTTCCAGTATTCCCAGGCAAAAGAGAAGGATAACAGTTCAGTGCAGGTAGCGGAAGTGGAAGAGTAAGATATCTTTCTTCCAAGGTAAGAAAAGCCTAAGATGTATGCCCAGGTATCCCTTCCAATTAATTGACCTTGAGCTAGTCACTCCATCTTTCTTCGAGCCTGGGCCTGAGATTCTGCCCTCTTCGTCAAAGGGTTGAGAGGCAGCAGTGGCCCAATTGAACATCACCTTGAAATGCTTCACTAAATGACTCTGTTGGGTGTTCCTTATTAAGTAATTTGCTGCTGAAAGTTCTGCTTCTTCCTGGGCCACAACATTGGAACAATTTCATTATGCTCGAGGGTTTGGTGCTATATTATGTTAGTGATTTGTCTTCCTGGCAAGGATCCTGCAGCACTTTCCTTGTTGTGCCTTGATAAGTGTCTCTGAACTGAGGGAAAACAATTTGTACAACCTCCCCGTCAATTGGAGGCTGAACCGTGGGGCTGAACAAAGCCACGGACTCTCCCATGGTGCCAATTTGCTCTTATCAAGTGCAACAGAGAATGTCCCGAGCTGCATTGCTGGGAGAATACAAAACTGCTCATAACAAAAAGAGAAAACAGCTATTCAATCAGCATTATCCACTGTAAGCTAGGCCTGTATCGATTTCAATACAATTATGCCATGTTACATCCACACAACCATATGGTTCTGCATCGACCATTTCTGTTATATTAATTTAGCAAGCGTGTATAGCTTAAATAAATAAATAAAACTTTTCATCTTGCTGTATCTTTCTTTATCCTAGAGCATGCAGGAATTCCTTGATTAAAATGAGAAAAAAAAGTCTCTGAAATCTCTTTATAGTTTCCAAAGCATTCTCATGCATAGTTTCTGATTAGATGTATCCAATAAAATCATGGATTTGACAGGGCAAGAATTATATTCTCATTTGACAAATGAAGAAAGAGATTAAAAGAATGAACTGATTTATCTTATGTCACTAACAAGAGACAGAGGTGAAACTAGAATTAAGATCCTCTGGCTCCCAGTTAAATAATATTTCCCCTACACTTTAAGGCATCCTGTGGGCATATGGCAAATCATTAGCAGGAACAAAATCAGGAAGCCAATTTTTTTTTGTTTTTAATGGTCGAGTGCACTTACCATGTTATGATGTCATTAGGCAGTCATGTTTGTTTTTAACTTAAAGAGTTGGCAGAAACTGGTCAACAGTACCATGGATCACATGAATTACACTTAGACCCAGAGATACTTCCTTACATCTGGCCATCCCTAGTACTGAGAAAGTGTTTGATGAGTTCTCTTAACCATCAGTTCTCAATTATTTAAAGAATCTTTTCCTGCTAAGGCATCTTGGAGCAGAAAACTGCATGGGATGTGCAGGGCTACATATGAAAATACCACTCCTTCTGGTAATATTCTCATGGCTTATTTTTTTCTCTGTTTGGCAAAAGTAACAGGAAAGTTTATAAGATACTGAAATTCTGAAATTAAAAACAAACACATGCATTTTCATGTTTGGCAGAGGATTTGACAGTCAGAATTTGAAAGCTTTCACAGTCTGGTTTTAGCTTATCCTTCTAGATTTTTAAAATCTCTCTCTCTCTCTCTCTCTCTCTCTCTCTCTCTCTCTCTCTCTCTCTCTCTCTCCTCCTCCTCCTCTCCTCCTCCTCCTCCTCCTCTCTCCTCCTTTTCTTCTTCTTCTTCTTCTTCTTCCTCCTCCTCCTCCTCCTCCTCCTCTTCTTCTCTTCTCTTCTTCTTCTTCTTCTTCTTCTTCTTCTTCTTCTTCTTCTTCCTCCTCCTCCTCCTCCTCCTCCTCTTCTTCTTCTTCTTCTTCTTCTTCTTCTTCTTCTTCTTCTTCTTCTTCTTCTTCTTCTTCTTCTTCTCTCTCTCACATTCCCTCCATCTCTCTCCCCTTCTCTCCATCTCTCCATCTCTCTGTGTGTCTCTCCATCTCTGTCTCTGACTCTTTCAGGTGCTGTATCCCTCCAAGCACCTTAAAGACAGGGACTAGTGTTCTTTTCTTTGTATCATCAGTTTCCAGCCTAGTTCCATGAATATAGTGTGTGTTGAATATCCTTTTTTTCTTTTACTAAGAATTAGATTTTTATTTTGTTTTGTTTTCTCCTTTATCTATTTGAATAAATAGCCCATGTATTAATCCTATCACACTCATGCATCCATAGGTTTAGAGCTAGAAGAGACTTCGGATCTTATTTAGTTTAGTTTGTCTTACAGAAGAGCTATTTAAGGTCTATGGAGGTTGAATGACTTTCCAATGTAACCCAAGTAGCGTCAGAGGAATTATTTGTACCCAGATCTTCCTGCTCTTGACATAATGCCCTTTTCAGTATAGCACATTGCCTCCACACTCCTCCTCACCCTTATATGGGTCCTAGAAACAGAGTTCTCAAATGCATTATGTGGAGAATGCTTACATATGCACACTCCATTCTCTAAACATGTTTTGGGGCTCACCATTTGCTGCCTCTTGAACTGGGCTAATGATGCCCCAGACTCCTTCCTGTAACCTCAAAAATGACCAATGTAACAGATCCAATAAAGAATCTGTTTGTAGAAAGACAAAAACAAAAGAAAAACTACAAAAAAATAATTCTGAGCAAAGATTGTTGACTCGGGTAAAAATTGATCTGCTCAGTTATGCTTAGTAAAAATTCAACAGGAACCTGCATTCAACGGCCTCCTTTGTTCCTTTCATGGAAGGCAGACCCTTCTTTAGGGGAGCCTAGTTTTAGTGATTGGAAGATTGGCCAACACAATGGGTATATACAATGCTATATCATCAACTCACAGAATTTGAATATTGACTCTACTTCTCACATGGTATGACTTTGGACAAATCATTTTACATCTCTCTGGGCTTCAGTTTCCTTTTCAGAAAAATTAGGGCATTGGAGTCTGTTTCATCTTAGGCCTCTTTTAGCTCTCATTTCCAAACTCCTAAGATGCATCTGTGACCATCCTCAGAAAATGGTGTTACTTAGTTGAGAAAGCCCTCGTTAAAACACAGAAATAATACCTGATTCCTTGAGTGCTAGAGTGTGAAAGCATCTTAATGAATATCTCTTCATTTTAAAGAAAGGGAAATCAAGGCTCAGAAAGAGAAAGTTAAGTCAACAAGCATTTATTAAGTACCACTATGTGCCCTGCAGTATGCTAAGCATGGAAGATATAAAGAAAGGCAAAGACAAAACAAACAAAAGCAGTCTCTGCTTTCAAGTAGCTCACAGTTTAGTGAGAGCAAGATGAAAACAATTATTAATAAATGCAGTATGTATGAGATGAATTGGAACTAATCAACAGAGAGAAGGCATACATGTTAAGGGGGATCCATAAAGTCTTCTTATAAAGGTGGGATTTCAGCTAAGATTGAAGGAAGTCAAAGAGAGAGTGAAGAGGAAGGAGAGAATTTTAGGAATGTGAGACAATCTGAAGTTGGGAGACAGAATGTCCTAAAGAAGTAACAGCAAGGAGCCCAGTATCAGTGGGTCATGGAAGCTATAGTGGTAGTACTGGGGAGTAAGGTGTAAGAAAACTGAAAGGGTACAAAGAGGGCAAGTTATGAACTACCTTGAATGCCAAACAGGCTTTTAGGCTTGATCTGAGAGGTAATAGGCAACCTCTAAAATTTATTGAATAAGGAGGAAGCATAGTCTGATTGAGGAAAGACTTGAGACAAGAAAAGCAACCAGTAGGCTATTGCAATATTATGGATGTGAGGTGATAATGTTCTGGGTAGTGGCAGTGTAAGAGGAGAGAAAGGGATAGAGAAAAGAAATGTTACAATGGCAGAAATGGGAGAAATTGGCAACTGATTAGTTGGGGGGGTGGAGTGTGAGAACGAATGAGGAGCCAAGGATGATCCCTCAATTGTGAGTCTGGATGCCTGGGAGGAGGGTGGTGTCATCAACAGTAATAGGAAAGTGAGGAAGAGGGGAGGAAAAATAATAAATTTTGGCAGGAAAGACAATACATTTTGTTTTGAATATGTTGAAATGATTTATTCAAGGCCACAAAATATGGCAGACAATAATTCAGTTCTTTTTGCCCTTCCAAACACCCCCATGCTACTTCTCCTTCATGTGTGGTTGTAAAACTCCCTGAGATGAGTAGGGACTTAGCTTTTTTTTTTATTGTGTTTAGAACAATGTCTAGCACATAATAAACTCTATCTATCTATCCATCTATCTATCTATCTATCTATCTATCTATCTATCTATCTGTCTGTCTGTCTGTCTGTCTGTCTGTCTGTCTATCCATCTATCTATCTATCTATCTATCTATCTATCTATCTATCTATCTATCTATCTATCTATCTGATTTATCTCTCCATCATCTATCTATCTAATGGTCATTTCAGGATACCATGCTGACAGATTATCAGGTGGTCATTAGATCTTTGTGTCATTTAAGCATTAATTTGTTTGTTTTTGTTGGGTAATGTTTCAGTCATGTCCAATTCTCCATGACCCCCTTTGGGGTTTTCTTGGCAAATATACTGAAGTGGTTTGCCATTTCCTTCTCTAGCTCATTTTACAGATAAGAAACTTAGGCAAACAAGTTAAGTGACTTGCCCAGGGTCACACAGCTAGTAAGTGTCTGAGGCCAGATGTGAACTCATAAAGATGAGTCTTCCTGACTGAAAGCCCAGTGCTCTATCCACTGCACCACCTAGAAGCCCTTTAAGGAGTGATAGCTTGGATAATTTTATCATATCTTCATGGTGGATTCAATTGTTATCTACAATGTGAGGTGGGGTAAGATCATGAATGTTCTAGAGTATAGGGGGAATAAGAGTTTCTATATTTGGTGTCACAGAGGTGGTGCACTTTAAAGACAACCGTGCAGTAGTGGGCAGTTGTTATCATATTATGTCTTATCATTCCCATTTTATACATGAGGGAAACTAGGCTCAAAGAAGCTGACATACATTTATTGAGCATCAGAGTCAGGATGTGAATTTCACGTCTTCTCGCTTTAAGGCCTCTATTCTTTCATTGTATAATAATTTTCCTACAGTCAAACAAGAGAAGATGTTCAGAAACATTTATGCCACATGCAGTACTTTAATAACATAGGTAACTACAAATACAGAAGTAAGCTAGGTGGCTCAGTGTTTAGAGTGCTGGGCCTGGACTCAGGAACATCTGAGTTCAAATCCTGCCTCAGACACTTACTAGGTATGTGACCCTGGGCAAGTCACTTAACCCTATTTGCCTTAATCCACTGGAGCAGGAAATGGCAAACCACTCCAGTATATTTGCCAAGAAAACCCCATGCATGGACAGTGTGGTCCATGGAGTCAGGAAGATTCAGACATGATTGAACAACAACAAATATGAATATATCTTCAAGATATGCGATTACCATAATCAGTATGATACAACTCTTAGTGTGGTACCTCCCTCTACCAATGGAGATAACAACACATTATAATCTATCTGTGATTTAATAGATAACTCCTAGGGCACTCAGAGATTGTCCAGTTTCATTCAGCTAATGAGTGTTAGAGGTAGAATTTGAACCCAGCTCTCTCTGACTCCAAGCTCTGAATCCAACATAGCACACTGCTTCTAAGATGATTTAATTTAGATGGACCCCACATTAAGCAAAACTAACATATGAAAATCCAACTTGACATAAGAGATTTGTTTAGTCATTTCAGTCATGTCCAAATCATCATGACCCCATTTGAGGTTTCCTTGGCAAAAATACTGCAGTAGTTTGTGATGTTCTTCTCCAGCTTCATTTTGCAGCTGAGAAAACTGAAGCAAACAGGGTTAAGTGACTTGCCCAGGGCCTCAGACATAGAAAGTGTCTGAGGCTAGATTCGAATTCAGAAAGATGAGTCTTCCTGATTCTAGGTCTGGTACTCTGTCCACTGTGCCACCTAGCTACCTAAAAGATCAAGGGTTGATTATTGAATTTGCAAAGGAATAGACCCCTTTGCAAAGTGATTTATCATAGAATCCAATTGTAAATAGACTCTGCTTGTATTTTTAAAATCTGAATTTGACAGAGCTTTTCTGCTATGCATATGTTGCACAAAACAAGGTACAAATTAGTGATACTCAAATAACATGGTTCTTCTGATGATGCGGACAATTGAGGCTATAATCACTAGGGACAGCTTGACATTTCTCCAATAATAGATGTCTCAGCCATGAAGCCCTAATCAGATTCAAATTTGTTTAATGACAGTCTACCATCCAAGACTATTAGGCACTGCGTCCTTTTACCATAGAATGGATTCTTGGGCAGTTTCTTAGTCATCTCTTCCTCACCAGCCTTGAACTAGAGAATTTTTAGTGGCCAACTCTAGGATGGGAATTCTCTTTCTGGTGCAGTTTTAGATCTAATTCCAATTTAACTGAAAACTTTTACTTGTCTTTTGTACATTTTATCTAATGTGTAAGAAGTTAATACTTTTTATTAAGTTGTTTCAACCAGATGAAAGAATACATTCCTGTTAGGGAATCCATTAAGAAAAATTCCTTTTTTTTTTTTGGCTAGGCAATGGGGTTAAGTGACTTGCCCAGGGTCACACAGCTAGTAAGTGTCAAGTGTCTGAGGCTGGATTTGAACTCAGGTCCTCGTGACTCCAAGGCCAGCACTCTATCCGCTGAGCCACCTAGCTGCCCCAAGAAAAAAAAATTGCTTAATTTGATCCTATACATTTTTATTTTCAGTGTTTTCACATTCATAATCCTGGCACAGGGACAGAACTCCTGGTATAACTGAAAGAGCCAAGGAAAAACCCAGATACAAAGTGGATACCCAATGAGGAGTGAGTAACTGTACACCGTTTGTTAGAAAGATCAAATGAAACAAATGGACCTACATTAAGCAAAACTAACATATAAAAATCCAGTTTGGCACAAGAGATTAAGGGTTGATTATTTAATTTGCAAAAGGTTAGATTCTTTTGCAAACTGATGAATGCAGACATTGGGGGAAGTTCTTTGTGATCTGATACCAATCAAGTGAGCAGAAGCAAAAGAACAATAAACACAACTAGTATGACAAGGTGGCAAACAGTACTACAATGCATCAGAATTCTGATCAATGAAATGACCAGTCTGGAAGATAGTGGGCTGATGATAAAGCATTCTTCTCTCCTCTTGGTAGAATGGTGGTAGAACACAGGTGTGGAATAAATAATATACTTTAGATTTCTTCAATGTGCTAGGGTTTTTTTTTTTGTTCGTTTGTTTTGTTTGCCTATATTTGTTACATAGGACAGTTCTGTTTTTTTTTTTTTTTTGTTTTCATGGGGGGAAGCTTTGAGGGAGTCAGAAATGAATAATGGGGAGAGAGAGAAAGAGGGAGAGAAGATAGAAAAGAGAGAGGGAGAAACAGAGGAAGAGAGGAGAGGAGAGGAGAGGAGAGGAGAGGAGAGGAGAGGAGAGGAGAGGAGAGGAGAGGAGAGGAGAGGAGAGGAGAGGAGAGGAGAGAGAGGAGAGGAGAGGAGAGGAGAGACAGAGACAGAGAGACACAGAGAGAGAGGGGAAAGGGGAGAAAGGAGAAGGGAGAGGGGAGAGGAGAGAGAGATACACAGACGGAGAGAGACAGAGAGAAAGGGGGAGGGGAGACAAAACAGGGAAGAGGGGAGAGTGGAGGGGGAGAGAGAGAGAGAGAGAGAGAGAGAGAGAGAGAGAGAGAGAGAGAGAGAGGAGAGAGAGAGAGAGAGAGATGTGTGCACCACATGACTGGCCATTATTCCCTGTGTGACACTGGGAAATCACTCCCAGTCCTGATATCTTTTCTTATACGTAAACTAGCTTCTCAGTAAGGATTGGAGTAAATGATTTCTATGGTCCCTTTCAGCCCTAAATCTCCTTTTCCTATGGCTTCTTGCAGTGACTAGCAAAATGTCTGTGGCAACTTAACAATACCAGAGACTTCAGCTATAATTTCTCTTGGCTTTATAGCCATCAGGGAATAGGCAACTCGACCAGGACATGAAGGACTAAGTGAAAGGGAGAGATTTAGTACAGAGCTAGCCTTATGTCCCATGATACCTGGTGATACAATTTCTCTGGCGACTTCTCTGACTGCAAATTAAAACAGTATTTGTAAGTCATTTCCCTTCCACAGACTAAAGGACACCAACCACTTAAAAATGGAAGTGTCTAGAACTACTCAAATTTGTAGGTTCACATTCAATCCTGAAATATCACACTAGGTCAATTGGTGCTGCCTCAACTAATGACAAAATCTATTCCTTCAATTTCCTAATTAACTAGATACAATGAGGTCTTTACCTTGATCAGAACTGAGCCTTGCTGTACTGAATTAATTATAAAATGAGGGGAGGGGACACAGTCATTAATTTAGACTATCCGAATCCCCTGAGAATTGGCTTAGAAGGGACTGCTAAAATAAACAAAAAACCAATTTAAAATTAAAGGACAAAACCAAAACAACTCACATGATTTCCCTTGAGAAGTTAATTTAGAAAATTATCTCTGTGCTACTAACTTTCTTGGGGGAAAAAATAGAAATACAGTTGATCCTCCTTATTGGGGGAGTCCCTATAGAGACTTATAGGAATCCCTGGAGGGATTCCCTATTTGTACATTCTTCTACTAAATAAAATTTATCTGTAAGCCAAAAATCATTTGGGGTCATTTTCATTGTCATTCCTGCATAAAAACAGAGTGGTGAAAAATTTGTCACCCAATGCACATGTTTCTAGCTGAGATTGAACAATTGAACAAGGTGAGGCTCTGCCTTCTTGTTTCAGCTCTCACACTGTAAACAAGTGTTTTTTTTTTCATTTTGTACTTTTTGATGATGATTTTTCTGTATAAAATGGCCCCAAATTACAATGCTAAAATGCTATCTAGTGTTCCTAAGTGCAAGAGGGCTGGAATGTGCTATATGGAAATATACATGTGTTAGACAAGCTTCACTTGGTATGTGACATGGTGCTGTTGAGTTCAATGTTAATGAACTGACGATATGGTAGATCCAGAAAAAATAAGAGGAAATTCACTGGGAAAGTGCTAAAGTAAATAATGTGACCAGGGACTTACAAGAAATCTAAACCTGTACTTTCTCTAGGAAAAATGGTTCAGTATTTGCTAATTCCGTGTTCACAGTCTTTGTAGAACACAGCTACCGTAACTGATCAGAATCAATCTCCAAATAGTAAAGATGAGACAATCTCCCCTGTCAATGAGTTTACACTTAATTAGGAGAGAACACATCAGAGAGCTGTTGCAGGACTGATAGAAAGGCTCAGATGTTCGAATAGTCAAGTGGTATGGTTGCATGATTTGTCCTTCCTTCTCTCTCCAAGAGGACCGTGACATCAGGGAGATGATCACATGACTTGCAATTGAAATGGATTTGAGTGAGGGAGGGCTGTGCAAAGTCACCAGCCTCACTTTCTCCTCCAGAACCACTGGATCCAGTGGCCAGACACAGATCAGGACAACTGAAGATGGCGCAGGATGTGGTGGGAGACTTTGGCCTTTTTAATCTGAGGTCTTTTCAGGTTCTCACGTTGAGTGATGCTATGCCATTCAATGAATAGGCCTTTTTAAGAAGTGAGTGAAGGGATGGCCCTTTTAACAAAAAAAAAAAATAATAATATCCAACTGGGAGAAGAAGACTGTTAGGGTTGCTGGCCAAAAGAGAAGCAGTTACTATTTACATTCACTCTGAGCCAGGAAGGCCCAAAAAAGAACCATGGCAGGGCAGACAACAAGGCCCAGACCTCATCTAAGGCAGAGATTTAGAGAGAGTTGCTACTGACATGAGTCCCTTTCACCATTGCTTTCCCTTTGTTCCTCTCCTGACTCCTGGGTTGCTCAGATTTCACGACATGGCCAGACAGAAAAATGCAAAATGATTGCTCAAATAATTTGAATGAAATGGCAGTCACCGACAAAAGAACCACCAGGTCATATCATCTTGCTTGCCAGTAGATGTTCTAGAACCACTGTAGCCCTGCCATCTGACTTGTTGATATACCAGAAGGACCTCTGGGCCTTGCCATATGTGTACCATCAAAGAGAGCAAGTCCAATCCCTTTTCCATAGAACAGACTTTAGGCTTGACTTAAGCAAACTTGCTAACAATTAGAGCTATTCCTCAAAAGTGGAATGGACTTAAGATGAGACATGATGACCACAGGTGTTCGCCTCTCCTGATTACCCAACCTGGAATGTTTCCCTTTCCTTATTATTCGAAGGAGCTATTTAGTATCCCTAGCTTACTTCAAAGTTCACCTGAAGCCCTAGCTCCCCCCTGTGTATAAACCATGTTATAGTGGGGATAATTTTCAGATATGAGTTGGGCTATAGACAATTCCATTAATGTTAGTTGCATGATACCATGGAGTCATATATTAAAACATAAAATATCAACATTGGGAAGGACCTTAAATACCATCCGTTCCAACTCTCAATTTTCAGATGAAGAAATCGAGACCCAGGGAAAGGAAAAGATTTTTTCAACGTCACAATAAGCAGTAGTATGATTAATTGCCTTTGTCTACTTAAGCAGCAAAGCTGTAAAATCTTAGAGTTAGGAGGGACCTTAGAGGTCACCTAGTTCAGCTATGTTTCATTCTCTCCCAATGTCTCTATGTTCACTAAGTTCATGCCAGAATCCACAAATGCAAAGCGAAAGTGGACATGAGACATTTGCCTAATTTCCAAAGCTAAAAGAGTGGTGGCTTATATTTTTAGTTTTATTTTTACCTATCTTAATGTTTCAGGAAAACATTGAATTACCTCGATAGTTGTCCTAACACCCAGGCTTCATTTCATGCATGTCAATGATTTAATTCAGAATTATCAGGCCTGCTTAACATTGACTATCACGATCACCATTACCTTCACTCTGAAAAGGTGACATATGGGAGGGGCCTATGACTCTTCACCGTGTTACCATGAAATCTTTCTGTTCCCAACAGGAACTCTCAAGATGAGCCGCCCTAATGAAGTCCAGCATCTGCGGCTTTCCATGAGCTGACTTCAATTTACCTGTCCCTACTTATTCCTAATATTTCCATTCACTTACACTATGCCACAGACAAATAGAATTATTTTTCATTTTTCTAATATGCCCTATGGTCTCTTCTATTTGAGGCATCTAAGTGACACAGTGGAAAGATCAGTAAATGCTGAGCAAAAAAGACCTGTATTTGAATCCTGCCTCAGACACTTACTAGATGCATGACACTCCCATCAATTAAAATCTCTCAACCTCAGTATCCTCATATATAAATGAGGATGATGATAATAGCTACTTCACAGAGTTGTTTTAAGGATGACAAAAGATAATATATAATCAAAGCATTTTGCAAACCTCAAAGCACTATGCAAATGCCGTTATTGTCATTATTGTTATTAATTATCTGTGCTTTTATTTATATTAGTTCTCATAAACACAAAGCTAGCATACCTTCCTCTCCTCATCTCTACTAAGGTGAATCCCTAGCTTCCTTCAAAGTTGATTTGGAGGGCTACCTTCTACATGAATCTTGTCTACTAACTGGAAAAAGTTAGATCTCTGATCCCTTTCTCTTTCTACTTCAGCAGCTAAGGCCTAGTCCCCCACATTACTTTCTCTTTTTTTGTGCATTTGAATCTACGTGTGTGTGTGTGTGTGTGTATGTGTGTGTGTGTGTATGTATATGTGTGTGTATATATATATATATATACACACATATATATATTTACATTTTATTGTGAGAAAGTATATATGTATTCATTCATACATACGTACATACATACGTGTGTGTGTGTGTGTTTGTGTGTGTATAGTCTCCCCCAATAAAATGTAAATTCCTCAAGGACAAGAACTATTTCATTCTTTGTCTTTGTGTACTGCCCCACCTACAATAATAATAATTTATATATATATATATATATATATAATATATATATATATAATATATATATATATATATATATATATATATATATATATATATATATATATATATATATATATATATATATATATATATATAAGTGTAGATGAGGCAGCATGGTGTATTAGATATAGGGCTGGCCCTGGAGCCGTAAAACCCTGCTTCTGATACATGCTGATTGTGTGACTCTGGGTAAGTCCAGTTATCTTTCATCTGCCTGTCACTAAATATGAATCCCCTCCTTTCCCTGACCCTTACCTTCCCACTTCTATAGACAAGGCTCCATTCCCTGATTACAACCCCCATTTGTTGTTGAAATCTTCCTGCTACAAACTAGATGCCATCTACTCCATTAAGACTTTCACTGAATAAAATTTATTGAATGAAGGAATGTCTTTTGTTTTTATTTTATTTTTAATATATTTTCATTCCCAGCACTTAGCATAATAGTAATTATTTAATAATAGAGGTGTTTTTTTCATTCATTCACACATCTATCTTCAATATTTTGTTTAAGGCATGAATCAGGAGTGTTGGTTATAGTGATCATCAAATATTACAAATGAAAAAGATGAAACTGATAATATTCTACTGACAGAACAGTAGATTGAGGCTAGTGATAGATATCCAAATAAAGGATATCAATAAAATATTATAACTCATAGAATGAAACAAAAAAAGGTACAGAAGAGGACATAAATAGAGCTTTGTCCTCCTACCTTGTTAAATTTTATATGTTTAGATAAGTATATGTATATGTGTTTCTTTAAGAATAAGATGCTCACAGTCTATTACACAAGCCTCTTTAATCATGTTCTTCATACTTGCTTTTATTATACTTCAACTTGTTTTTATTGACAATTGTTAATTCACAATATAAAGAAACTTTAATTTAAAAAATAAGTAGGGGGAATTTCTTGGTTCCTAATGTAGGAATCATTTCCAAGATTTGTGTGAAGTAGCAAAAAATACTTTATCAACCAAAAGATCAAAATCAAGACCAAGCTAGAGGAAAGTACAGAAATGAGAAAAGATGACGGAAAATTAAAACAATTCTAGTCTAATCTACTTATATAAGCTATTGATGCTAAACAAACAAACAAACAAAAAACAATATGGGTAAAACAAGAGACATCAACATAGGCTATAATTATGGCCAAAAGAAGTTTAACACTTATCCATCTTTAGACATATGAGCAAAGCATAGGAACCTAGAAACTGTCTCAGCCAGCAAACATTGAATATTGCATGGAGGAGAGCTCTAATCCCTCAAAGGCAATACCAGTTTAGAACGTAATGTGTAAAATCTTGCATAGGACAATTATAGAGGATTGTGAGCAATCTTACTTAAAATACTGAGAATCAATGGCCAGAAAAGTAAATTTTTGGAAACTTAGCACTTAAATCAGATGATATTTAGCACATTTAAGGACAGGGCAATAAGGAAATAAGGAAAGGGCAATAAATTGATGAAAAAATGTGAAAATATCTTTCAAGATTTCAATGCTAAATTCAATCCTTAATCAATTTCATGGAGCCACCACATTAGCTCACTATTAATTAATCAATTAACAAGTATTTACCAAGCTTATAATGTGTTCCAGATGCTGTAGTAGGTACTGGAAATACCAAGCAAAAATGTACCATCCTCTACTCTCAAGGAGTTTTCATTCCATTAGGGGAGTTAAGGAGTACACATTATGTCATATCATATCACATTGCATCACATCATGTCATATTATATTATATTGTATTATGTTATGTTACATTATATTACATTCTATCATATTATATTATATTAATTACATTACATTATATATCATTGCATTATATCATATCATACACACAATACATATATAATAACTATATTTTTATGAGAAACAAAAGAAAAATAAATATAAATGAAACAAAGAAGATAAATATAAAATAATTTCTGAGCGGGGTACTATCTATTTGAAGGATCAAGAAAGACTGCAATAGTACAGTCTTTATAGAGAAAAACTAGTACAGTCTTATAGAGAAAAAAAGAAATGTTATTAAGGAAAGATGGGAAGAAGTGTTATGCAGAGAGTAGGTCAGTGCTAGAGGTGGCACAATTTTGATGGCATTTAGAAATCTATTTTTACAAAAGCTAAAAAGAAAAGATACAGGATACTTGGCAAAAGTCAGGACATTATTACTGGGGAAAAAGTAACTGAGAAAGTATCATAACTATAAAACCATCTTTCTATTTTCCCATTTCTTTAATTTTATTAGGATAGTTAAATTCATTTATCAAGGATATCCTTGATAAAGTTAGGAGAAGGCAAAGGGCGAACTTCAGCAAATCATGTTATATAACCTTTCATATCTCTGGAGGTATATAACTAACTGACTAAAAGGGATATGGAAGGAAAGAAGGTACTATGCTTATTTCCTGAGCTAAAAGAAATTTTATGTCAATAAAGCAAAATACCTTCTTAATAACTGCCCTCCCTATAGGTGTCTTCTACATATAATTTAAAATTGTGAATGATTTCTTAAAATATATATAGCTACAACTACATATATATATATATATATATATATATATATATATATATATATATATATATAGAGAGAGAGAGAGAGAGAGAGAGAGAGAGAGAGAGAGAGAGAGAGAGAGATACATGTTTAATAGCGCTTTGGTTGGAAATATCAGAGAAGGCAAAAAGCAGGAGCACACATATACAAAAGGTGTTTCAACTTTCACAGATAATGCCCAGCAAGACTCTAAATGGGAGAAACAGTCTTTATAGATATAAGCATCTCCAGATGCTACTATTTACAGATGAATGTGCTGATTGCATTAAGTCCTGAAACACATAGAAACTCCAAAATGAAAGATTTAGAATAATGAAAAAGTTCACCATTTATACTATTTACAAAAGACAATCCAAGTAGATGAAGAATGACTATTGCCCAGAATCAGATACACAATTGGATGACAATGTACAGAACTGGTCCATCAATGTCTTTATTTTGGACAGATTCTGTGGATGGATAATAAATTCAGCTCAGAATTAAGCACAAGGAAGAGAACAGTCTAGATAAAATTTGGAAAATCATTCAGTGATTTCAATAATTCCAAACTTCTTCCTGAAGCAGAAACTCATCTTTCTGAATATTAACATCTTTTAAGTGAGACATTATGAAATACCAGTTTCGGAAGAATTAGAGTTAATGATTAGCCAAAGCACAAATGACTTTCTTTATTCCATGGAATTTGCCCCATCGTATACTTACATGGGATCAGTTAGCTAATTTACACCTGAAGGTGGAGTTGCAGTTCTCTTATTCACCCCAAATTCCCATCCAACTCAGGGTCAGTATTTCTTGTTGAGTTTTTCTAAAACTGGCGATAAAACTCTTTTTCTTCTTCTCTTTTTATATGTTATTTTTCATTTATTATGTTAACTATTCTCATGTGCCCAACAACAGGCACTATCCATGAAAGTAGCCCTAAAGCCAGTCATTCAGTCAGTAAGCATTTATTAAGCACCTATTATGTGTCAAGTATTGGGTAAGTTCTGAGGATACAAAGAAATACAAAAGACAGCCCTCCCTCTCTAGCAGCTTAAAGATTGAAGAAACAACATACAAAAACTATGTGCAAACATTGTGTGTGTGTGTGTGTGTGTGTGTGTGTGATAAATTGGAGGTGATCTAAAAGTGCTAGCATTAAGGGGGATCAGGAGAGGCATTATGTAGAATATGTGATTTCAGCTGGAACTTGAAGGAATCCAGGGATGCCAGTAGATAGAGATGGGGGAAGAGAATATTCTAGATATGGAGTACAGTGGAGTGGGGAAAAATTGAGGTAGAAAGACAAAACTATCAGGCTATTACAATGGTCTTAGATGTGAGATGAAGAGCTAGAAATACTCAAAAGAAACAGGGACAGTTGGCAACCTCTACTCACAGTATCATAGCAAAGCCCTACTTCTAGCTGTAATGGGGCTCTCTCATATGTCCAGGCACCATCAGTTTGCTAAGATAGCATCTATATGGTATGCTGCAGTCTTCACAACTCTCCCAGAAGCTGCCCCTTAGTGTCCTCCATGTGAATAGCACCATCTCAGTGACTTCTGATACCTTCACATGCTCCAGACTCCAAATCCTTGTGTCCTATATATACAGGGAGTAGTCTTCAGAAATCTTCAAGCAGTGAGTACTCGAGTTAAATTGAACTAAGTCAGTAGACTTAGGTTCTAGTCCCAACTGTGTTCTTGATTTACCATGTAACCTGAGGGAAGTTGTTTTATATCCTAGCTTTCTCTTTTGTCCTGTTGAGATAATACTAGTCCTAACAAGAGGGGCATATAAAAAGGGAATAGGCTATCTCAGGAGATAGTACTCCCTATCACTGAGGACGGTCCTGCAGAGGCTGGATGTCTGGTTACTTGTCTCCTGGATTATGTTGAAGAAATTCACTCATTGGGAATTTGGGTTTTAGATTAGCTAACCTACCTCTAAACTCCCTTACAACTCTTGATATACTATGGCAACTGTCCTGTTTACATGAATGTGTTGTTCTCACTCTATCGCTCCACCACTCAAGAGATTTCCGTTACTCTCTGTTCCCTCTAGGATCAAATACAAACTCCTCTGTTTTGGCATTCAAAGATCTTCACAGCCTGTCTCTAGCCTATCTTTTGAGCTCAGTTACAGATAGTTCTCCCTTACAAACTCTATGTGCCAGCCAAGTTGGCTGACTGGCTGTTCCCTGGACCCAACATTACATCTCCTATCCTTCTGACCTTGGATAGACTGGGATGCTCTCCATCCTTACTTCTACTTCTTTTCAGATGTTAGCAAGTACCCACAAGACCATTCCAGATTCTTCAAATTATTAGAGGCCCGTACAATCCCTGCTCACTTAGTTTGTATTTATTTTTATGCATCTTTTGCATTTTCTTACTGAATATATACTGGGATATAGCCATATCCACCTGTAGAATGCAGTCTCCTTGAAGGAGGGAACTGGGTTGATTTTGTGTTTTCATTTTCATGCCAAGCATAGTGCCTCACACGTTATACAGTCTTATTAAATGTTTCATTGATTATTCTGATGATCAAATTAGATGATAAATGTGGGATCCTTTGAATACATATAAATACTAATGATTGTGATGATTATAATTCATTCCATATTGATCCAAATATAACCTACCCCTAAATTACGATCACCACCCTAAAATGAGATCTTCCTGAAAGGGGAAAAAATGCAGATATGAACTAAAAAGTAACACTAATTATAGCTGTTATTTGAAGTTCTAGACAAGCCATATTGGGGAAACATATGTCCTGTTATCAGTGCCATTACAAGGGTGTGTACTCTTGTACAATGCACACAAAACTAAATGGAACAGACTGTTAAATAAAATAAGTATCTACTGTCTCAAATAAACCAAGGCATTAGGACGGGTGGGTGCCATTTTATATTCTTGCCACAGGTCCAAAATTATGTAGTGAGTAGAATTGCCTGTCCTCAAGGAGTTTACATCCAATAAGTGTGATAAATGCTTTATCTCATTGATTTATCACCTTTAGGTCAAGGACCATTATGCTTATCTTTAATGTCTTTCTCATCTTTATAGTATGAGAATATAATAGGTACTCACTAAACATAAGTGGCTTTTTAATAAAGAAAGGTAATGGTATAGCTGTAGTAATTTCTGAAGCATCCATTTCAATGATTTTGTAGTGCATTTATCTCCTAATGTATTCTGCTGGTGGTACTATTGTTTTGTTGTTCTTCATTTTTTGTTGCTTTTGTTTTTAATAAACGGGTGCTCAATCAATGGTTAGTCTGTTGAGACAGCTGAATTAATTACACTGACAAAATTCTTCTTTGGTTTGTATTAGGTATTAAGAGACACTTTCCTTTAGAGAAGTCTCTTCAACCATAAATTGTGGGGATTGAACACATATTCTAATGTTCTTTCTACTTCTGAAACTCTAAATTCTGTACTGCAAGGCTACTACTAGCTCTAAATCTGTAAATTCTAAGCTCTCTTCAAACTTTCATATTCTATGTTCTGAAGTTCCTTCCAGTTCCAACAGTCTCTATTCTAAGACCTCCTGCAGAGCTAATATTCTATACGCAAAGGCCCCTTCTCCTTCTACCTACAGATCAGATTTAAAGTGGTCCAGAAATAGCTGTTTTCCTGTCATTGTTATTTTCAAGGGAATGGTGGAGGGGAAGGTGAGGCAGCTGCAGTGAGCACATTTTGACTTGTAGTTGATAGATTTTCACCTCTGAGAGGAAGAATAACATTATGAACTGCAATGAAAAAGGATGTGCCACACCAAGGGAACAGCCAGCTTCCATGCCATGGTGAGACATCTCTAAACTGACTACAGCCGATTTCCTCCATGCCAAATGAGAATCATTTCCTGGGTTTTCTCTCTTCCTGGTGGGTGTCACATTGGGCCACCACAGGGAGCAGGTGTCAGTAACATATTGTGTTTCTTCACACCCTCAGCAATATTTCTAAAAGCTGTTGTCTCTGGAGTTCCATCAAATAAATCATCCTTTTGGTGCCATGATATATAATCAAAGGATCCAAATTTTAGTACTGGAATGGTCTTCAGAGGCAATTTAGCTCCCTTCATTATTCATTCAAGGAAATTCAAGCCCATGGAGGTTAACTGACTTACCTACGGTCACATACATAGTAAATGTTCTAAGTGGGATTTGAACTCAAGTCCACTAACTTCAGAACCGGCACTTTTTCAACTATACCACATGACTTCCTTTCAAAATGAAAGTCAGTCATGGGAGAAGCTTGGTTGGTTCCTTGTGGCACAGAGAACATGTTATCCTCAGGATGAATAAATATTTGAATCAATTTATATTAAATATAAATAACGAATTTAAGTATAAATTATATCAAATTAGTTTATATTAATTTTAGAGCAATTTAGTAGAATTTCCAACTTCCAATTTTAGAATTACTAAATTTAATTTTACTAATTTGCTAATTCTACTAATTTTAGTAGAATTCCAAATTTAGAGACTTTCCTACTTCCAATTTTAATCCCCCTCCCTCATATGTTCTTTCTCTCCTAACTTTCAAGCTAGATGTTTAAGAAAAGAAAGAAAATGTAACACCTCTCCATTGGTACAGTGCAAAGCTCATGTGACTGGGAATCAGGACACCTGGGTTCTAGTCCCAGATCTCCCTCCTAACTGGCTGTGTGATACTGAGCTATTCACTTCATCTATCTAATCCTTCTTTTCAACTGTAAGACAGCTGCATGAGGAAGTCTTAAGGGCTCTAAGATCCCATGTCTCTCATATACTATACAATCTTTATGCTAACGTTATAAACACTTAGATTTAGAGTTGAAAGTAACCTTGAAGGTGTTGAGTTCAAGCCCTGCAATTTACATATAGGGAACTGATATTGAGAGATCAGAGCATATCCACAGTCCAACAGCCAATACCTTTCAGAGGAAGGATCTGAACCCATGTCTTCCTGATTCCAGTACTCTATCCACTATGCTATGTTGCCTCTTTTAATAAATGGGCACTTAACTATTGGTTTGACTGTTGAAGCAGTTAAAATTATTAGACTGGTAATTATTTTTAAAAATGTGTTGTGTACAAGTACTAGTATCTAACATTTATATTTGTACTCATTATGTGCCAAGTGCTGTGCTAAGAAATTTATAATTATTCTCTCATTTAATCCTCACAACAACCCTGACAGGTAGGTTCTATTATGATTCCCATTTTACAGATGAGGAAACTGAGGTTAAAAAAAGTTAAGTGACTTGTCCAGGGTCACCCAGCCAGTAAGTATCTGAAGTCAGATCTGAGCTCAGGTCTTCCTAACTCCAGGTACAGTTTTCAGTCCACTGTGCCACCAATTATTTTTTCTTATTGTTTTATACATTGGATATTATCAGTCATCTCCCTTAGCAGAAGGTTCCTCATCAAATTAAGACATGAAATCTTTAATATAGAATAGAATTATAATATAAAATGATACAATACAATATGACACCACACGACATGATACGACATAACGTAACATAACATAACGTAATATAATACAATAGAGTGTAGTATAATACAATGCAATATAATATATAATGTAATATATAGGCAGCTGGATGACTCAGTTCATAGAGTGCTGATCTGGAATCGAGAAGTCCAGACTTCAAATCTCGCCTCAGACACAAGTTTGCAATCCTAGGTAAATTTAACATCTGTTTGACTCAGTTTCCTATCTGTAAAATGGAAGTAACAATAGCACCACCCTCTTGGTGTTCTTGTGAGGAACAAATGTGATAATAATTGTAAAATGCTTAGCATAACATAGTAGTAAGAGCTATATAAATGTTAAATGTTAAATGTTATTATTATTATTATTATTATTATTATTATTATTATTATTATTATTATTATTATCCTTTCTATTTCTGAAATTCCAAGTCCAGTTCCATAAGGTGCTTTTCAGCTCTTATAATTGTGTTCTCAGGTCCTTTCTAATTCAATATTATAATGTTCCTTCTAATTCTGACACTGCTGTTGAATCTTTGAGTTTTAAGGAACTCAATAGCTAATAATCTGTGTTGTCAGGTTGTACAGTTATTATTTTGGTTGGACAAGATATGGTAGAGTTTCACATTGCAAAATTATTGTATTTTCTCCCCTTTGTTTTTGCTTTCTAATTTTGG
This sequence comes from Phascolarctos cinereus, assembly GCF_003287225.1. Lineage (NCBI taxonomy): Eukaryota > Metazoa > Chordata > Mammalia > Diprotodontia > Phascolarctidae > Phascolarctos > Phascolarctos cinereus. The sequence continues at coordinate 186,335,382 of NW_027556402.1, forward strand.
CATTGCTCATACAAGAAGTAGTCTGCTGCTATGGTGGGAAGTAATTAATTAGGTCTTAAATTCAAGAAAGCTGGGTTATAGTTCCAGCTATCCTGATAGTTAGTTATGAAACCTTCACCACTCTTGACTTCTGTTTCTTCATGTATAAAATGAGGGGTTAGATATAGATGGCCACTTTTGTCTTTTTTATTTCTGACATATATCCAGTAAGACAAAAATAGAAACAGAGAGAGACAGGGAAACACAGAGAGAGATACAGAAAGAGAGACAGAGACAGAGAGAGACAGAGGAAAAGACAGAGGGGGTGGGGCTTGGCTTTTTGAAAAGAGAACAACAAAAATAAGACCTTTTTGAGCAGCCCATTACAATGGATGCCCCACAACCCTTCTGGCCTGATACATGTATTGCTCTTTGATGCTTAAGATCTGAAAAATGGAGAGAAAACCAGGAAATACAGAATATCTGTAGGCTGCTTCATCAGAGGTTAAATAAATATTTTTTTTTCTGTTTTCACTTAACATGAAGTCTTGTCAACAAAAAATTAATTATTTAGTCTTTAAGGAGAATTTAGATATGAGATTAGGGCTCAGAGCATTATTATTTGAACCCAATAGTTTGAACCTAAAAAACTCTAAGGAGACAGTTTGAACACTTGCCACATATGGATCTCTTGAATTATTGAATTAATATCTTTCTTGACCCTCTGTGAGTTATGTAGAATAGACATGATATTTCAGGGTCACACAGCTAGTAAGTATCAAGTATCTGATGTCATATTTGAACTCAGCTCCCCCTGACTCTAGGGCTAGTGCTGTATCCACTGTGCCACCTAGTTCCCCCTAGAACTGTTTTTTGTTTGGTTTTGTTTTTAAACAGGAGTAAATTGAGACTTAGAGGTTAAAGTAATTTAAATCATATCACACTGGATAATAATGGTAGAACTAAATCTCCAAATCACATCTTCTGATACCAAGTTCATTATTTTTCCAACTTTAGCATTTCTGTTGAATCTTTGCTACAAGCAGAAGTATGTAGCGCAGTGATTGAAATGGGTATTTGGAGTCATTTCAGTTCATACATAAGATCAAAGGATCATTTGTCTAGCCTAGACCACAGATGGCATGTAACCCTCATTTTACAGATGAGAAAATTGAGGCCCAGGGAAGTAAAATTATTTCCCCAAGGTCACAGACTGTCACTGAAATGGGATATAAACCTAGGTCTGCTGATTCCAAATCCAGGGCCCTTTTGCTTTATGATGCTAACTCTCTGTGAAGAGACAGGTTTGTGAAGATCCTTTCCCTACCATGCAATTTCTTGTAAAATGCCCATCGTTGGGGCCACTTTCTTCAAAGTCGTGGTGAGTTGGCAATTCCAGATGTCAAGTAGGAACTTTATTATACAGTTGGCCTGGTTAAAGAACTATTTATATTATGGACTACATACATTTTGGCCAGTTCTGTAGAAGATTCCCGTGAAATAAGGAGTCTGGTTCTAATCCTTAAGAGCTTTCTTATCTACTTGGGGATGCAAGACAAACATGCGATAGAGAATAAGACAATAGTGGGGAATTTTGTGATGTTTCTCAATAAGGTTTGCTCCAGTTCACTGAGGGATTTTTGCTTTTGCTGACCCATGTGAATCCAAATAATTTCAACCAAAGTGGCACTCTTAGGATCACACAATATTGGAACTAGAAGGGATCTTGGGCTTATCTAGTCTATTACACCCATTTTGCAAAAGAAGAAATTAAGGCACCAAGAGAGAAAGCTATTTGCCAAAGATCACACATAGTTATAAAAGAACATGTGTTTCCTGACAACAAATCTAGGGTTCTTTCCTTATCACCCTACTGCTTTTTCTCCTCTGGCAAAACATTGAATCTAATGTTAACTTTTAAAATCATGAAATATCATCTACAACCCTCCAGAAGCCTAGGAATTTCTAGCAGCAAAATAGCTTAAAGATCTAACTTTTTCTTGCTAAGGGAAATCTAATTTCCATCTAGGATAAGCAGTTTCTCTCCTTCACTGATTAACTCCTGGGGTGATACACCCACATCTGAATGAAGTGAACAACAAAGAGAGTATCCACTTAATCCTCAGCTGGACTGCTCTGTAACCACTCATTGCCAGCTGCTGCTTAGCTTTCCCAATTAACTTCAAGACATCAGCTTCATTTGCTGCTGTCCTTGAAATCCTCTTAGTGGGTCATGACAATGGTGCCGTAGGTCCAGGGCCACTGTTCTTTATTTAGTAAGTCTTTTTTTCCTTTGCTTTCTCCACCTTCCATCCTTTTAAGTCTTGCTCTGTGATGCCCTTCTTCATTCTTCTCCTCTTCTCTAATTCTTCCTCACTCCACCTTTTGCCTTCTCTCCCCTCACATCCACTCCTTTTCCTTGATCTCTCTGTGTCCCTCAGCTTCCAAATTCCTCATTTTTTTTCTTTTATCTCCTCTCATGATCATCCTGTCTTCATTTTCCTTTTTTTTTGCATCTCTTCTAGTTCACTTTCCTCCCTTCCCCTTCCTCAGTCCATCATGATATAAAGAAAGAACATTGACCCTACGGTTTGATGACATAGATTTGAGTTTTGGCTCTGCCATTTGTTAGCTGTGTTATTTTTAGCAAATAATTTTACCTCTCTGGGTATCACTTTCCTCCTCTGTGAAATTAAGGGGTCGAACTAAATGGTCTCTAAGTAACTTCCCATACTCTATATAATGATCCTTCCTCTAATTTCATCACCTTTTTCTTTCTTCTTTCTTATTTTTCTCTTTTTGTTATTCCTCATTCTCTCCTTTTCCCCTTCTTCCATCTTTCCTCTCCGGTCTTTATTCTCTTTTCTCTCCTACTTCCTCTTCATCACACTTCTCCCTTTCCATCATTCCCCATCTTCCTCTTCCTCTTTGTTAATTATGGGATAGATCAGTGTTGAGGAAGCTAGAGTATTGGGGTTTGAGTCAGGAAGACATCAATTTGAATCTATCTCATACACTTAATAGCCGTGTGACCTTGGGCACTTCATATAACACCTAACAGTCTCAATTTTCTTATTTATACAAGGACAATAATAATAGCATGTACCTCATTGCATTGTCAAGTGAGATAGCATGTAAAATGTTTTTCAAACCCTCCTCTTACCTCCTAATTTTCTCCTTCCTTTCTTCTTTATTTCCTCCCTGCTTCTCTCCCTTCTTCCTCTCTTTATTCCATATATCCTTGACTCCCCCTCTTGTTTTTCCTTTCCCCATCTTTTATCTCTTTTTTCTCCTCTCTTTTCTCTTTATCTCTTCTTCCCTTTTCCCCTTTAGGTTGCCTTTCCCTCGCAATTCCCTCCCTCCCTCTTGTTGCCTATATTACTCCTTCTTTCACCTCCCCCTTTATCTCTCCCAGTCTTTCCTACTGTCCTCCCACCCCAGTTTTCATTAGTCTTGTTTACCTCAGCATAACCGTGACACCCATTTGCTTCCCCCTTTCTAATTATTTTGTGTATTGCGCCTCATTCTGATTCTCTTAGGCCTTCTCCTCCAGGAATGCCTGCCTCTATGAAGTGGGACCCAGCATTGTTACAATCTAGCAGAACTTGGCGAAAATCCTGGGTGTTACATAAGATGAAGCAAATGCTGATGTCTCCTGCCAGCACTCCATGCTGTGTCCTTCCAGTCATCAGGCCAAGTGCATCTGCTGCCCAGGGCTTCTCTGCTGCCCTCCTTCTCTGGTGGCTCTGTCATCATCTCTCTGTCAGCTCTGTGCCCTTCCTAGGCTCCTTTGGTCTGGGTTGGAGTGGTAACGTTGGGGTTTTAAAATAGAACACACCAATGCAGTCCCAGAATATCCCATGTCACCCCCTAGGATGCATGAAAGGAGGTCATTTGGCAAAGCTAAGAATGAACAGGACTTATCTGCTTCACTAAATGCCAGGATTAAAACCTTTCACTTAATGGAGGAAGTCCTGAAGGTGACATTCTAGGCATTAGCCAGGAGATGGAGGACACTTTGAGGGGGCTAGAGGAGACTTCCTGGCCTTTTGACAAGACATTATGACAGAGAGCAGGGCGCAGTGCAAAGTGTAATACATTTGAAGTCAGAGAACTATGATGCTAAATACAGCTTTGCCATTTACTCGGGCATAACCTTGGGCAAGTTTAGATCAAACAGGGATATATTTGACATGATTTTTAGAACTTAAAGAAAAATCTTCTACCATTACCACCCCCTTAAATTCCCTTCTTTCCCATTAAGTTTTCATTCACCACTGGAAGGTATTTTCTATCCTGTTCTCTTCCCCAAAGTCCTCAATTTAGAAGAAATAATTCTGGGTCTGAGATGACTTAAGAGTTGCTTAAAGGAGGGGGGCTCAGGAGTGAGAAGAAGCAGAAGTAAAGAATGGGATAAGGACTGAACTGATCAGTGAGAGGGCAAAAGAGAGAATACACCAAGAAGAAAAATTGTTTTCCGAAGGATTGTTGTTATTCACCACCTGAATATCCCTGAAATTGCTGATTTGAAAGGTACTGGAAAATAATCTCTTTTTGCCTCAAAATATTCTGCTTATTTTTCTTCCAGAATGCATTAAATATCAGAAGCTAGGCAGCTCAGTGGATAGAGTACTGGGCTTGGAGTCAGGAAGACCTGAGTTCAAATATAGACTCAGACACTCATTAGGTGTGTGGCCCTGGGCAAGTCACTTAACCTCTGTTTGCCTTAATCTACTAGAGAAGGAAATGACAAACCACTCTAGTATCTTTGCCAAGAAAACCCCATATGGAGTCGTGAAGAGTCGAACATGACTGAACAACTGAACAACAAATACGTTAAATGTCACTATTAGTGTTTCTCCTCATCGAGGAATTGAGTGATTGAATGCCTCAATTCAAATGGAAAGGTCATTTAAGCGTGAGAAGGCATTAATGGAAGGGGCATCATACATGCACTGGGGTGGCCTCACAGGACTCTTGTGAGAAGATAGCTCTATAACCTGGGAAATACTACAGAGCTGACAGCTGTTGATATTGTTAAGATCTGGGAGATTCAGGAAACGGTTGACTGGTCAAAGCCAAGTGGTGGTGATGGCAACTTGCAAGGAGGGTGCTGGGAACTGTCCCTAGCTTTGTGCTTCACATTTTCAAGAATGATTTGGAAGACTTAGTGGGCATGCTTGAAATGATGATAGATGAAAGAAGCTTCAAGAAATACCTAATATGTTAAACGACCAAGTTGAAATAAAAAAAAATCTCAACAATTGGGAATGCTGAGTGTATGGTAATTTTATTAAATTAGGCTCTTGGGATCAGCTGGAGATATATTTGTTGGCTCAGTCTCAGTTTGTTGGGGGAAGTAATAATTATGGATTATTGTATATAGGTGTATTATACACACATATACATTTGTTTTCAGTTTTTTTTCAGTTGTGTCTGACTCTTTGTAACCCCATTTAGGATTTTCTTGGCAAAGATACTGCAGTAGTCTGCCATTTCCTTCTCATTTTACAGATGAGGAAAGGAAAGCAAACAGGGTTAAGTGACTTGACAGCTAGTGAGTGTCTGAGGCCAGATTTGAACTCAGGAAGATGAGTCTTTCTGACTCTGGGCCCAGCATTCTATCCACTGCACCACCTAGCAGTCCTATCATTGCTATATATGTATCATAATAATATTCATAATTTATATTGCTTTTAAAATTAAATATACTTTTCTCACCACAACTCGATGAGATATGAAGTATAAACATTTCCACAACTATTTTATAGGTTAGGAAAATTAGACACATGAAGGAGAAATATCTCTTCTGTGGTTATTTCACTAAGTAGTAGTGAAGCTTGAATTCAAATCAGGTCTTCTGAATTCAAGTCTGGTGCTTTTCCCATCATACCATGGCACCTCTCTATGTGTAGGCCTCCTTCCCTCCCTCCGTCCCTCCCTTTCTTCCTTCCTTCCTTCCTTCCTTCCTTCCTTCCTTCCTTCCTTCCTTCCTTCCTTCCTCCTTCCCTCCCCCCCCTCATCCTCCTCCTTCCCTTCTCTTCCTCCTTCTTCCTTCCTTCCTTCCTTCCTTTTTTCTTCCTTCCTTCCTTCTTTCATCAAACATTTATTAAGCACTTACTATATGCCAGGAACTGTGCTAGCCACTACAGATACAAAGATACAAAAACAAAATAGTCCCTATGGCCTCAAGAACCTTACTTTCTATTGTGAAGGGAGGGGCATGGGGCAAGCAGGCAGCATTCTTAACACAGATGAGTAAACACAGTTATATACAAAGTAAATGCAAAGTAATTTCATGGGCACTAGAAGCTTGTCTAAGTAGGTCAAATGTTGTAGGTGGAACTTGGATAAATAGATGAGTGAAAAATGATTAATTAAGCTTTTACTATGTGCCAAGCACTAGACTAAGTTCTAGAAATTAAAAAAAAAAATAGAAGTCCCTGCCTTCAAGAAGCTCACATTCTAATAGGACAAGATGAAATAAAGAGAAAGAATGGGCGGAGAAGAATGTTTTAGACTTGGAAATTTCATGGATAGTTATTAGAGTCACATATCCTTTCTAGTAGCAATGGTAGTATTCATTTGACTACTGGTCTAGAGCTGGAAAAATATGTGTATGGGGGATGGAGTATATCCACACTGTGACAGAGCAGATCACAAGAAGATGACCAGTGTGGAATTTGAAGGAATAATAAACTTCAACTTTGAAGGAAGCTTGGGATTTTAATAAACATAAAGTAGAAGTACATATTTATTTGGATATTTATAGGCAACATACATATGCAATATATGTATGTATGTATGCATATGTATATATTTGAATTGTATGTTGGATTGGAGAGAGCTAGATGTGGATGCACATATTTGCTTTTATAAATATATGTGCATGTGTGTATATGCATACTACATATATGTATATTTATATAGTAAGGTAGCATGGCACTATGGTGATTGTTGATGGACACTTCTTCTGACCTCTCAGAGCCTTCATTTCCATCAATGAAACAATACTTTCTCTACTTTTAACACAGCGTTGTTGTGAAGAAAGTACTTTGCAAGACTAATGAGGACACACAAAAATGTGAGGCATTTGTAATTTCCTCTGCACAGGAGGCTCCCTCTATTAATGTAGATCAAATTAGCTCTAGAGAGTTGCCAGCGACAAAAAGGGGAAATGAGATGTTCATGGATGCTAGTGGTAAAGCTTGGAGTAGAGCCAGGTCATCCTGATTCCAAGCCCAGTATCTAATCACTCTACCATGCCCCCTTCCTACACACATGTAACCCCCTGAAGTGCTTTGTCTGTGTGACTTCTTATTATGATCTTGTGTAGGTATACAAATGCAAATGTCTCTGGGTACCCTGAAAATTAATTTACATATGCATGGTTAATCAGTGCAAATGATGTACCATAGAAATACTACAGTATTTTGAATCTAGGTCACGCTTTTCCTCCCAAATATGCTTCGTGCCTCGAGGATGCTTGATTTCATCAATATGGACATGTCCTCCACTGACACCTCGACAACCACTTGAAGCCCGGGCCAATGGTCCTCTGAGTTTGCAGTTGCCCCTCCCGATTGATTACTTATTAGTAACCCTTCTGTTGATGGGACTTTCTTCACTTTACCAGGCTTCTGGGAGGACCTACCAGAGCCTGACCTCCAATGGCGTAGTCTTCTGGATCTAAGGTCATTTTAGTTTCTATTTGTTATCTTCCAACTTACATGACTGTTACTTCTTAATCTTCTTTTGCGAATGGTCATCCACATCTCACCCTCTAAATACTGGTGTACCCCAAGTCAAAGTCCTACTCTCTTTACACTCTTTCTTCGTCTTAGCAGCTCCTGTGTTCAATGATCATTTCTCTGCCCATCCGTATATTCAATTCTAATCTCTGTTTGTTGCTCCAGTTCTTGAGCCATGCATCCTCAGCTACTTATTAGATACTTTGAACTCTATGTTTCATCGACATCTCAAATTCAACATGACTAAATAGAATTCATAAACTATTCTCCCCCCAAACCCTCTCATATTACTAACTTCACTATTTCTGTTGAGACTACTACGAATCTTCCAGTTATCCTGGTTTTCCACCTCAGAGACATCTTTGATTTGACCATTTCTCTTACTCTCTATATCTATTCAATCCCAAATTTTGTAAATTCTACCTCAGCACCTCTAGTATTCATCTCTATCTTTCCACTTCCATGGATATCACTGCATTGAGATTCTTAGCACCTTTCAGCTGGATTATTTTGACTGTCTCCTAATTGGGTTCCCTGTCTAAAGATTCACTTCCTTCAACCCATCTTCCACCCAACTGTCAAACTGATTTTCCTAAAACATCGGTCTAACTGTATCACTTCTTTCCTTAAGAAGCTCTAGTGACTTCCTAATTACATCCAGGATCAAATTCAAATTGCTATCTTTGGCACTTAGAACTATTCACAATATTTCTCTGGCTTAGTTTTGGGGCCTTATTATATATTACTTCCTGCCAGAGGAAGTTGGTGGTACAGTGGAGAGAACACTGGTCATGGAGTTGGAAGACCTTAGTTCAAATCTGACTCAGACAGTAGTCAGGTGATTTAATCTCCCCCCCTCTCCCGTTTCCTCAACTGTAAGATGGAGTAATAAAAACATCTACTTCTCAGGATTATTATGAGGATAAAATGAGATAATATTTATAAAAATCTCTTATTTTAATGCCTGGTACACATTAGGCACTATGCAATTGATCTTTCCCTTCCTCTCATTCTCCCTCCACGTTCTTTATGATCTGAAAGAATGTAAATTCCTTGAGAATAGGGACGAGATTTTTTTTTTTTGGTCTTTGTATGCCAGGTGCCTAGTTTCAGTAGTGCCTCACACTACTCTAACAAGTCATTGTCTGATTAATGATTAAGTCATTGATATAAGCAAAGCTAAATGATTTTCCTTTTAACATAATTAAGAAATTTGAAAAAGCCTAAAGTTGTATTGGCTTTTCTTAGGGTACTAAGGGCATGCTGGAGAAATTGTCCCAGCTTGATCTATTTCTAGAGAAGTGATTTGTTTGGTCTGGCACAATCCTATTTTTGTTTTTGAGCTGTGGAAACACTGTGGCAGGTGCTCTTTCTGAGCATTCTTGGCTACGAGATTCACTTTATGTGACCGTCTTCAGAAAGACAGGATGTCTTTCCTAGCATGATAACAAGTCTGATTTTTAGTTTTTTAACCTAAGATGATGGAGCTAGATCAAATAGGAATAATTCGAAGACCTCCCCAATATTTTTCTCATCTGTCTCCTTCCACTACCCCTCTACCCCTTCCCAGCACAGCCATCATGCTAATTCAAGTTCTCATCACCTCCAACCTGGTCTGTTTGTAAGAGCCTCCTAATGGTCTCACTAACTAAAATGCCTTATCTCTCCAACCCATTCTTAACACAACTGTCAAATGTGAATTCCTAAAGCGTAGATCTGACCTGTGTTCAAAAAATTCCAGTGGCTTCCTCTCTTCCAGGCTTGAATACAAATTCTTCTGTTTCACATTTGAACCACCAAATGAGTTAATTCTAGTTTATATTTCCAGACTTATTGTTCATTGTTCTCCTTCATTTACTCTTCATTCTAGCCCCCATAACTTTCTTGCTGTTCAACATGGATGACATTATGTCTCCTGTCTCTATGTCTTTACCACCATCGATTAGAATGCACCCCAACCTCCATCTAGAATCCTTAGTTCCCTCCAGAATTCAGCTAAAAGTTCAGTCTCCTAAATGAGGCCTCTCTTCATTCTCAGAGCCGCTAGCCACCCCTCCCCCCCCACACCCTTTACTCTTTATTACTTTTTACATAGTTTGTCTTTGCTTATATACGTATGTTCTTTTCTCAGGAGAATTCAACTTCCTTGAGAACAGGCACTATTTTCTTATCATCTTCCCATCCCGCTCACATAATACAGGGACTGGAACATAAGATATTAATAAATATTTGGTTGATTATTCAGAGAGTTATTCATTTGGAGCTATCGACACAAAGCCCAAGTAAGAGGATCAATGACTTTAGAGCTATGAGAGGTCAGGAAGATCATCTGCTCTAGTCCCATCATTTTAAAGAGGAAGAAACTGTAATCAAAGGAGTGGAAAGTATTTGTTTAAGGTCATGAAGGTACCAAATGCAAAAGACAGAAAAGATAATGCAATTTAAGGCAAGTTTATAAAGTACTTACTTACGTAAGTTAGTAATGTGCTTGATGCTGGGATTACAGAGCTCAGTAACAACATAATCCATGACTTCAGGGAATAACAGATCTACTATTATACTGTATGGGACATAAGCATAAATAATTCTGATATAAGGGGTAAAAGAGTTTCAGGTAAGATTTTCTAGGAAAATTTGATAACATAAAATAAACTTCTTTCTAAGCTTTGCTCAGCTAACATGAAACAGAAAGAAAAAAAAGAAAGGAAGGAAGGGAGGAAGGAAGGAAGGAAGGAAGGAAGGAAGGAAAAGGAAGGAAGGAAGGAAGGAAGGAAGGAAGGAAGGAAGGAAGGAAGGAAAAAAAGAAAGAACATTATATATATTAAGTTCTTTCTCTATAGCAGACACTGTGCTAAACTCCGGAGTACAAATAAAAGACAAGATGACCCCTACACTCGAAGAGCTGATAGCGAATAGATAAAGACAGCACAGCTGGGCATTGGGGAGGGAAGAGGAAAGCACTCAAGTGAAGGCAAGGCAACCATGTGGAGGTAGCAGATCAAATGGTGGTAGCTGCAGCTTCTCATTATGTGATATGGCAGGGGAACTCACCAATGATCAAGTTGGCCTCTGGGTGGGATCATCTTGATCCAGGCCAGGAGGCTTTGTGTGGAATTAGAACAGACCAAAGAGTGAGCTAGGAGTCTTACAGCAGGGGTCATACAGTAATCACCAATCAAGTTTAGTGTTCTGCCACATACATTAAGCACCTACTATACTCCATCTCTGTATGTTCTAGATGCAGATGAGACAAAGGAAAAAAAAACTTTCTACTCTTAGTAGTATAATAGCTTGGTGTGGAGGCTGTGACCATTGGAAATGTTTTCCGAGTTTTGCTCCCAAGACCCACATCAAGGCCAAGGAGTTGCTGAAGGTGGAGAGTTTTTGTTCATTTACTAATAGCACAAGGTCACAATGCTGAACTAATCAACCTTTAACCTCACAAAAAGAGATAGTATTTATATTGCATGTAAAAGTTTGCAAAGTGCTTTACATTTAACTCATTTCAACCTCACAATAACCCTGGTAGGTAGGTACTCTTATTATTAGGCCCATTTGATGATAGAGTTAAAAAGGAAACTGAGGCAGGGAGATGCAGTGACTTAGCCAGGGTTGTACAGATAGTGTCTAAAGTAAAATTTGAACTAAGGTCTTCCTGACTCTAAGTGCTGGGTTCTATCCATTTTGATATAAAATCCTAAGGGAAACATTTCAGTGTTTTAATTATAGGAAATCATAACAGAATTCTCTAATGGGGTCTCTCTAATAAGGGCATATTAGAAACTAGCCAGCCAGAATATAAAGCACATGTGTACAGATTATAAAGCACATAAAACAGTAGGCTCCTCATCAAGTCCCACTCTGGGGTGGAGTTCCTCTGGACTAAATGCATGACATACCCACAAGTAAATAAACAATTCAAGAAATTATCAGGCTGGGTGCCCTTAAGTGATGGTGTGTTGAGTAAAGAAATAAAGTAGCAGCTTTTTGGGGTGACTAAAATGTGAAAACTTGGGGGATGTCTGAGAATTGAGGAATGGCTGGATAAGTTTTGGTATATGAATGTGATGGGGTTACTATCAAGCTATAAAGAAACAGATGATGTCAAAAAGACACGCAAAGATGCATATGAACTGATTCAGAAGTCATTATTCAGACCCAGAAGATTAATTTATATAATAATCTCAAGATAGAAAAAATGAATACTGGAACATATGTTTGGGGTGGGAGGGAATGATCTTTTGTTTCCGCTAATCAAATTAACCCCACCTCAGGGAATTACTTTCCATGCCTTCTCTTTGACTAGCCCTGCCAAGTTCTCAAATGGTAGTGACAGCAGCAGCCAGCCTTCCTCTCTCCCATTAGCCAAGACAGCCTCAACAAAGTCCCTCTATCTGTGTCCTCTCATGGATCTCTAAGCATCTAGTTTTCTGTATCTCTTTACGCTGGTTTTTAGAAGTCCCCAGCTTGAACACTGGGGGCCATACTCTGTCATGTCACCTGGAGCTCAACCTTGGTCTTAAAACGACTACGTTTGATGTTCTGTCTACGACCGCTTCCACATTTCACCTCAAAGGTGATTCCATTTTAGTCAAAGATGAAATGAACCTTGAAGAGTTTATGCATCAGGTTGAGTTTTGAAAGTATTTTTGGATGAAAGGTGCTATAAAAAACGTAAGCTGTTATTTGTGTAAGATTTTAGTTCGTGGCAGGAGTAAAGCCAAACTGTACACAAACATGCCAGCAGTCTGGATATTTCAGATTTGCCAGAAGAGGGTGGAGGGAAGGGAAAAGGGGAGGGGGAAGGATGAGGGAAGAGCAGAGAGGAGAGGGGGAAAAGGGAGAGGATAGGCAAGGGGAGGAGAAGAGAAATGAAGAGAGGACAGGAAAGGAGAGAAGAGGAAAGAAGGTACCAATTTCCAAAAGGAAACATTTGTTCTTTTCCTTATTTTGTAATGTTATTGTTAGCAATATTATGCCATTGTTGGTATAGCTCTTAAATAGCTTGAATGAGGTTAATGGATATTAACTAGGAAAGGAGGCACTATGGCATCCAGCATGTAGTATCCCACATACCAGGCATAGGACTCATCCCCCCCTGGTCTGTTCAGCACTCCACATAAGCAAGATTATTTTTCATTTCTGCAAACATCCACTGATTCTCCATCTCTGTGTTTTGGATCTCCCTGTTTCCCACACTTGGCATGTCCTCCCTCCATACCTCCACCAATTGAAATTTTACCCAGAAAATAGATCTAGAAGATGCACCAAAGCAAATATAGGGGAAAATCAAGGGGAAAATACATGAAAACAAATACAGGGGTAAATTCAAGGGGAAAAAATAACAGGGAGGTTTTTTTTCCAATGCAAGTTGGCATAGTGAGAAAAACTGAGAGGTTTGCAAAAGTGAGAGACAATATTTAGTGAGGAAAAGGTAAATGAAGCATGCTAAGACATGGAGAAAATGTGCAGCTAGATACAAAAACATAGATTCACCAGAGAGCAGCTCAAACTTGTGTAGGGAATAGGAAGAGTTACCAACTGGAAGCTTTGGTCCAGGGAGTATTGAGGAAGTGACCTACACCTAGAATGTCTATTCCAGTGTAAGGAATGATGCAGGGACCTAGACTGTATACTAAATGAAGAGCAACTTCAGTAGCAAGAGTAGTTGTGTAGCTCAGACCCCAAAAGCAGTGTGGGGTTTCAGTTGCTGCTCTAACCCAGTCAAGCCTTCAGAGAAATAAGCAGGGCAGAGATCCCAGACTAAATGGAAACCTGCAGTGCTATCACTCTGAACCAGCAGTGGTTTCCAGTTGGCTGAAAGTGGATGATTTCAGCTGCAATGTTCTGGAACTCCAAAAGGGGAAAACCCACAGGTGTGTTGCACAAATCCAGAGGAAGCAATCATACTTTGCCCTAGATCAGACCACTTTGATAGCAGCCAATTATATTGCAATTTCCTTAAAAGTCCCTACGTATATTGTGAATTGTCATCTTTTGCTTTCTCTGACATCTTATTGTTTTCTACTCATCTTTTACATAGTAAATTGTATTCTTCCTCTATCTCTCGCACTCCCCATTTTCCTTTCCGACATACAAACAATAAAAATTCACACTCACACACATATACACATACCCAATGGGTATCTTATTCCGCTTTTTTTTTTCAACTAGGGATGATATAATTTATTTCATCACTTTTCTCTTTCCTTGGTAATTGTATTATTTTTTTGGTCTTCTCATGTTACTGTTTTGTGTGTTTGCAAATAAAATAATCTGATCAGATATTTTACTGTTGTTTTTATCCCCAAAGAAATTTTAAATGTTTCTCTTTTTTTTAAAGCCTGCACTCAGGTTTGTAGGGCATGTCATTTTGGGTTTCTGAAGTTTCTTACAAATTCAGAATAGTCATGTTCTTTTTATTTCATTCATCTTATATTTATAGGACTTTCTCCAGGTCACTTGAATAATTTGTTGCTCCTTACTGGAAATGTCAATTTAAAAAAAAATTTGTATTAATTCATTTTTAGTTTTTAACAATCACTTCCATATGCTTTTGAGTTTTAAGTTTTTCTCCCTCTCCCTTCCCACCTCTCTCCCCAAGATAGTGCACAATATGATATAGGCTGTCTATATACATTCCTATTAACTATATTTTCACATTAGTCATGTTGTAAGGAAGAATTAGAACCAACAAGAAAAAAAAAACACAAGAAAGAGGAAATAAAACAAAACAAAAGAAAAAAAATAGCAAATAGTATGCTTCAATCTGCATTCAAATGCCATAGTTCTTTCTCTGAATGTGGATAGCATTTTCCATCACGAGAATTTTGGAGATGTCTTAGACCCTTGCAATGATGAAAAGGGCTAAGTCTATCGAAGTTAGTCATCACACAAGATGGCTGTTACTGTGCGCAACATTCTCCTGGTTCTGCTCACTTCACTCAGCATCAGTCCATATGAGACTTTCCAGGTATTTCTGAAATCCACCTGCTCATCGTTTCTTATAGCACAATAGTATTCCATTACATTCATAAACTACAACTTTTTCAGCCATTTCCCAATCGACAGGTATCCCCTTAATTTCCAATTCCTTGCCACCACAAAAAGAGCTGTTATAGATATTTTTGTACATGTGGGTCCTTTTCCAATTTTTATGATCTCTTTGGGATACAGCCATAGGTGTGTTATTACAGGGTCAAAGGGTAAGCACATTTTTATAGCCTTTTAGGCATAGTTACAAATTGCTCTCCAAAATGATTGGATCATTTCACAACTCCACCAACAATGCATTAGTGTTCCAATTTCCCCACATCTTCTCCAACATTTATCATTTTCCTGTTTTGTAAGGTTTGCCAATCTGATAGGTGTGATGTGGTACCTCAGAGTTGTTTTGATTTGCATTTCTTTAATCAATAGTGATTTAGAGCATTTTTTCATATGACTATCGATTGCTTAATTTCTTTATCTGAGAACTGCCTGTTCATATCCTTTGATCATTTATCAATTGGGGAATGACTTGTATTCTTATAAATTTGACTTATTTCCCTAAACATTTTAGAAATGAGGCCCTTCTCAGAGACACTGGTTGTAAAAAATTCTTTCCCAGTTTTCTGCTTTCTTCCTAATCTTGATTGCATTGATTTTGTTTGCACAAAAACTTTTCAATATGATGTAATCAAAAGTATCCATTTTGCATTTCATAATGTTCTCTGTCTCCTGTTTGGTCATGAATTCTTCTGTTCTCCATAAATCTGACAGGTAAACTATGGAATTGTCAAATTTAATCGTTATTTTTATTGGCTATGTTCCCTGGCTTGGCTAAATCAGTTTATGTTTTTTTTAATGTTATTGACTTTTACTTTTCTTCTAAATTGTTCTTCACCCCATGTATTTGTATCCCAAACCTATGTTTCTCTTTTTTCCTTTCTTAAAGAATTGCCACCATAGATTCTGGGGGTTTGTTTTGTCCTTTTTCCATGCAACTAATTTTATATTTTGTGTGGAATACCAACTCTGTTTTTTTCTCAGCTTCTAACTTGTCTTAAGTTTCTTATTTATTTTTTTTATCATCCTGGAAAATGCTGTCACGGATCTATACTCCCTTGCAAATCAAAAGAGTTTTCTATTTCATCAATTATTAGTTCAATTTCATTTTGTAATACTTATTTAGAGACTTTCACAATCTTTTGGATATTTTTGTAACTCATTCTCCCATCTAATTTTAATATATTCTCTGCTGATTTATCTGTTTGTACTCTAGGCTTTTACCTTACTTTTCTTCTTTTTTAAAGCTTTGGTGATTTTAATCTTTCCCATTTTTTTATTATTCTATCACTCATCTTTTTACTCCTTGATGGAGAACAAGACTATCTCAATCTCTTTCCACATTGGGGGAATTTTCTTTTAATCAATTTTAGTCCCTACCTTAAGCAGCTTTTGGGGTAACAGGACTGACCTCAACTGGATTCCAATCCCCTTTGTTTTTGCTGACACAGTGACAGACACAATAACTTTCCCTGAAAGCATATATAACTCTTCCCTGAAAGGAGTAAGGTATTTCCTCATAACCTTTTGAGGGCCATTATGGGTCATCATAATTATTCAGTCTTGAGCTTCATTTTGGTGTTCTTGGGATAATCATTCTAAAAGAAAATTCGCACATAATCATTGCAAAATCATTCATGCAATTCAACTTCAACTGGGCCCTCACTAAAGCAAGGCTCTACTTTTATTCCTCCCTGATGGATTCCCTATCTCACACTCTGCTGAGTTTTCCCATAACTTTTCTATACTTTTCCTTATCTTCTCAAGTCTCCTATACCTTTCCACATCTCTCTTACCTGAGCACCTCACACTTTCCTGAGGAAATTGGCCTTGAGCTCCCTCTTCTCCCTTTATTCTTCTCAAAACCCTTTGATATCACCTCTCCCCCAACTCTTTCCTCCTTTTCCCCAATCTCTGGGTTTTTGTGATATTACTTTCTCTTTGTTCTCCTACTAATTGCCTCAGTCTTCTTTCCTTATACTCTAAGTTTGACCACCCATGGATCTATCTATCTAAGCTGAGCCTTTGCCAATATGATATCTATAATTACTTATTGGACATTTTAAAATAGATGTTCCAGAGACATCTCAAATTCAGCTCATGTACTACCTTCTACATGAAGCTCATATACATGCTGTCTTCCCAGTTCTTTTTTTTTTTGAGACTTTTTTTCACAGGGATTATACTTTCCACTCTCCCCAGCTTCAGAATTCCTCTATGAGCCTCTAGCTGAATGACTTTGTTAAACTTCTTCCTTCTAAAGTACTGTGCCACCAGATCCAGGGTAAAAATAAGGTGAGAGAAAATGACATTTCTGTAGAGGCTGTATGTCAAAGAAATTGGAGTGGAGGGGGAAGGGAATTGAAAAAAAAAAGACAGTTAAAGCCCAAGGACAGGAAGTTCAGGGTAGGTGGAGAGGAAAAGGGTGAGGTTATTCTAAGCTGGCACGAGAGTAACCAGGAAAAGGGAGAGACACAGGGAGGATGCAAAGCAAGCCTCAAGAGATAATGCAAATAGCTCACCCAAGTGGGTGATAGAGATTAGAATGGGAAGGAATGGAGGGAAGTTTAAGCATTGGTTTAGGTGGGCAAAATCAGATACCCTTCTCTATCTACCTACCTACCTCTCCTCTTCACAACCACTGTCCCTGTTTGAATTCAGGCTGGCCTCTTCTAGCACCCTTCTCTCCATTTTCAAGATGATGGTGGATAATCCCAGGTGTCAGAAGTGGGAGCTTCTATGACAACTTGACTTTGGGTTTGCAGATCTGTGGTCTTATCACATCTTTTTCCATTTTTGTGTGTCTGAGAGGGAGTAGAAGACAGGAGCTTGTTATTATGTACTATGTTACTATCTGCCTCAGTGTATGTACCAGCCTAACTACCTATGTCCTTCTTCATTTGCTCTTGGGGAGGCTTAGACACAGGGAGTAAAGGTCAGTCAAGCATAGGGAAGCCAAGGATTTTTAATTCTTAAATTACATCTTATGTGAACCTTTCATAATGGGTTTTGAGGTGGAGAAAAGGTGAAGTGGATAGCACTGCCAAAATGGTAGTTTGAACTAGAAGGGTGATATAATTCTAAGGACCCACCAAAGCCTATCACTGGAAGGTGGCCAAAATCATGCTTTATCATCCTTATTTTCCCTATTCCCAGGTACCCAACTCTATCCCAGCTGGGAGTTTTTAATATTGGAATTCATTCCACATTTCCAGTCTCATCTCCATCACCATGTTCCCTCTTGCTCTTGTTGAGCTCAGCCTTGGGTTGAGTGGAAGATACTCAAAGTATTCTAAGGTATTTTACCTAAAACTGACTAAGAAGGAAAAGTCTCTGGCTCCAGTTTCCTCAGTCCATGGTAGATAGTTCACAGAATCATAGCTTTATAGCTCTAAGGAATTTTAGATGTCAACTGGGCCAACTCCCACATTTTACAGATGAGAAAACTGAAGCTCACAGATGTTATTTGACCTATCCAAGTCACACACGTAGTAAGTTGTAGAGCCAGTATTCACATCCATGTAAATCCATCAATTCTAGATAAAACACTGTCCACTGGACCAAATTGCCTCTATTTGATGGTCATAGCAATCCTTCCACCTTCTTGAATGTGTATCTTTGGAACTGTAGCCATTTCTCCAGCAGAGAGCCCTGAGAAACAGTAAAGATGTTTCCTTCCTTCTCCATCAAGCACTTCATCCCTCCTGCCCCCACTCTCAGAATCTAGTCATCCTTTCTTCCCAGATTTAATTCTTCTCCTAGGTAGGCAGGTTCTATCCTTGGCTTCTTCTTCAGAACTTAAGCTTTATACCTATCATTTGCCTTTTAAATTCCTTGACTTAGTACAAGTTTCATGGTCTTGGGCAAACACTATATTGGGGCAAATCCTTGAGTGCCCCACACTAGGGCTATAGGTAGATCAGTTGTTTAAGGCATGCTATCATGCTAAGATCTTGGATTTGATCTCTATTGGTAAAAACTCTAGTCTTTAACAATTGCTTGGAGATAAGGAATTCTTTACAGAATTCATCTTTGTTTGCCTCAGTTTTCTCATCTGTAACATTAGGTGTCTATTGTTTAGCAAGCAGAACAACAGCCAGATTTAAGGTCAGAGGGTAGGGCTTGGTTTGATCTCTGACAGTCACTCACTTTGTGACCTTGGGTAGTCATTTAGGCTCTTTGAGCTTGTTTCCTCATTGGGAAATGAGGATTTTTACACTCACACTGCCTAAGTCCTAGGATTGTCATGAGGAATAAATATGAAAAAAAAAATGGATACAAAAGTATTTTGTAAGCTGACATTTTTTTAAGAGAGTTAGTAATACTCACTAATTATTTCAATATTTTAACCATCCAGGCTTTCAAACAGGTTCTCCTTAAACTGTCACAGCTGTAATTGCTCTGTTTTAATAAATCATCTTTCAGTAGGAATTGCTGAAAAATGCATCATTCTGTTACTAACCTGGTACAGAGCTTTTCTGCCTTTTACTATGTTGGCCTTCACATCATAGACACATGGGCCATCACTGAACCTGTGCTTGAAGCTATCCCAGCTTGTAGGACTTGCTGGAACTCCTACCTAACTAGTATAATGTTTTGGACTATAGTAGTGACTTAATGTCACCTTCCAGCCACAGTGAGGAATTATCAAAGGGCTTTAAAAGGGAAAAATTAGTTATTTATAATAGTTTGAATTTGTAAAATGCTTTACAGTTATTACTAATATTAACATGCATGTTCATATTAATAATAGGAATACCAGGAAGCTCAGAGACTTCTGGGCAGCTTGTGAATTGAAGGAAAAGAACCTATTATTTTCTGGCAGGCACTTTCTAGTTGCATGTTTGCTGAGGTTATGGGGCTATCCCCTTGAGGGCCAGGAAGAATTGATCCAGTCTTTGACCCCTCCCTCAGAGCCCTCATTTGGTGCCCTGAACTTCTGCCAACCAACTTTCTGCCTTTTCTCCCACAGGAGCACACCACTATTTTTTTTTCTTGGTGATTTTCCTTCTCCACGGCCCTTGACATTGAGCCAAACTAGGCTGCTTTCCGGAAATGGCTTTCCTCATTTGTGGTATAGTCTGTAAGGCTCACTTGATTAAGAAAGTACATCACCATGAGATTAACACATGCTATTGTTGCCTGTGGGGCCCTGTTACTCCTGTTCATTCCTTGGTTATTCTTAGCATCTGTATATCTGAATGGCTAATGTCTTTTGATATAGACCTAGATTTTCCATTTTGACTCCCATGAATCTCAAGTTCTTCTCTTTATAGTAGTTGAGCTAATTTGAAGTGACTATCTAGGCCACTTTTTAATGGAATACAAGTTTGTGAACCGCTTACCTCCACCCAGGCTTGACAGATCTTAGACTTATGGCAAGGTGTCTGAAAAAGAGACGACTTAGAGAATGCATGATGTCATCTTCATGTATTTAAAGATTTGGCAAGTGGAATATGAGAGAGACTTTTTTAGCTCAGCCTCAGAGGGCAGGGTTATAAGTAATGGATGAAAGTTACAAAGAAGAAAAGCTAGGTTCAATGTGAGGGAGAAATCCACAAAGTTAGGGCTATCTAAAAAGTAGAATGGCCTGCCTTGGGTACAATAAGTTATTATGATGTTATTATTATGTTATAAGTTATTATTAATTGTATGTCTTCCAGCTAATGTATGTCTCTTGCTAATTTTATTATAGAGAGGATTCTGATTTATGTTTGAATTTGACTTAATGGGAAGGGAAATTAGACAGGGAAAAGAGGTGGCTAGGTCATAGACTGTTTATTATATGGAGAAAGACTAGGCTTTATAGACCAATTAATAAGAAAATATGGATGAGATGCATAGATTAGGAAGGCATAGATGGGTTGTGAAATGTACCACTGGAGTGAGTACCTGCATCAATGAGATTGTATCCACATTAACGAAAATACTGAAGTATATAAAATGAAGATAAAGTCTGATAGTAGGTCTATAGTATCATGTGGAAAAGACCTGAGAGTTTCAAGGGACTACAAGTTTAAAACAAAAATTAGTAGTGTGATGAGCAAGCTAAAAACAGCTAATGTGAGATTGGGTGTTTTTGTGGGTTCTGTAGAGGGCCTGGGACTAGGGAGGCCATTGTACTCTGGTCTGTGCTAGTGTGTTAAATTCTGGATAAAATTATCACAGTAACTACAATAAAGAAATCATATAATATTGATTTATTCTAAATAATAGGATATTAAATAATTAAATACTAGGATATCTATCCATCAGTATACAGTGATATAGTATGATGAAGTGAAAATAACAAAGACATAATGGGAAGTTCTAGGTCCATGTTCTTCTTCTAGACTGAAGGGTAACCTTGGATGTCCCATCTGGTCCTTCATTCCCTCATCTGTAAAATGTATAGATTGTCTTAGATGATCTCAAATTTCCTTCCAAAGAATGTGTATTTATTTCCCAAGAGACAAAAGAATTAAATAACACTAGATGCAGAGTCAGAAGAGAACTGGGTTAACATACTGGCATTTAATACCTATGTAACCTTCCGAGCCTCGATTTAGCCATCTCTAAAATGGAGATAATACCAGCCCCACCAACTTCAGATGACTGTGGTGAGGAATGTGCTTTGTAAGTTTTAAAATGCCGCATAGATATGAACCCTTTTGTTCATTTATTGATCATAGATTTAGAGCTTGGAAGGGAGGGCACTTAGGAGTCAGTCAACCTCTTCATTTGACAAATGAAGGGACAAGAACACAACCAATTTGCCCAGCTTCATATAGGTAAGTAACAGGCAGGATTTGAACTCAAGTGTTCTGGCTTCAAATTCAATATTCTTATCCTTACATCAGACAGCGTCCTTTGAATATTCTCTCTCAGTAAGCTTCTGGACTGTCTCTTTGATTATAAGCAATGTCAGGACAGGAACTGTGACATGCAATTCAAACTGAATGGCTTCTAAAATGCACTATATTAAGACCAGGCCTTAATAAATCTTCTTTAAATGACTAACTCATGTTTGACACTGACCTATGACACCAATCAGAGGATTATGGAGTCAGGATGAGAGCAAGTGGAAGGGACATGTTTTTTCCCCATGTGTAGGTATCCTCTGCTGGACTTCACCATGATGAACTTCTTCATCCTGGAAGATCACTTCAGCCCTGATACTCACACCTTAAAAGTATCCTCTGCCCTTGGGCCCTCCCTCTGCTTGGAAGGCTCCTCCATTTGAGAAGAGAGCCCAGGTCAATCATGTCTTCATTTCTCAACAAGGTGCATTCCTTTGAACTTCATCATCCCCTAGCTTTGACTGGGTACCTTCTGCAGCCCTAACCTTTCATCTGTCTTTTATTTCTTGTCTTATTGATTAGAATGAAAGCTCGTTGAGGGTCAGATCTGTCCTTTATGGCTGATATTTCTATGTCCCCCACTAGGGGCAACTAGGTGACACAGTGGGTAGAGTGTCAGGCCTGGAGTCAGGAAGACTTATCCTCCTGAGTTCAAATCTGGCCTCAGACACTTAATTAGGCCTCAGACACTTAATTAGGGTTAGGTGTGTGATCCAGGGCAAGTCACTTAAGCCTGTTTGGCTCAGTTTCCTAATTTGTAAAATGAGCTGGAGAAAGAAATGGTGAACCACTCCAGTATCTTTGCCAAGAAAATCCCACATGGGGTCATGGAGAATCAGATATGACTGAAAAATTACTCAACAACAACAACAACAACATCAACTCCTAAGGGCAGGTAGGTGGTACAGTGGATAGAATGTCTGTACTCTGGAAGAGCTGAGTTCAAATCCAGCCACTTTAAAAAGAGCTTTCTAAAAGTGGAATTAGCTGCCATCCCTGAAGGCGTGCAATCTGAGGCTGAGGGTTATTGCAGAGAGGATTCTTTCTGGCTCCTGGCTAACTTCACCTAGCTAATAATAATAGCTAACTGGTTTGCCTCATTCCCTCAACTGAAAAATGGGGATAATAATAGTATCTACCTCAGAGGACTGTTGTGAGTATCAAATGAGACCATATTTGTAAAGCTCTTAGCACAGTCCCAGGTACATTTTAGGTGCTTAATAAATATTTGTCAACTGATTGATTGTACAGGATATCTAAATAATTGCTAGATAGCAAGTATCCTTCTGCCCATGAGATCCTATTGCCTCTTTTTTCCATTATTTATTTCCTATTCTTTCTGCCCCCTGAGATTCCATTGCCTTTCTTTTCCGTTATTTCTTTTCTATTATTCTAATAATAATATAGATGGCATAGGGGAAACAGAACTGGACTCAGAGTCAAAGGAACTGGGTTTGAGTTCCCACTGTTGTTGTTCAGTCATTTCAATCATGTCTGACCCTTTGTGACCCCATTTGGGGTTTTCTTGGCAAAGATACTGGAGTGGTTTTCCATTTCCTTTTCCAGCTCATTTTTACAGATGAGTAATCTAAGGCAAACAGGCTTAAGTAACTTGCCCACAGTCTTACAGCTAGTATGTTTTTAAGACCAGATTTGAACTCAGGTCTTCCTGACTCCAGGTCTCTTGTTCTATCTACTTCACCACCTACCTGCTCTCAAGTAAGTCACTTAATTTTAGGGGGTCTCAGTTTCCTCATTGTAAAAGACAGAGTTGGAAAAAATTTTTAAAAAATTTAAAAATTAAAAAAAGACAGAGTTGGAACAGATAACCTCTGACATCCTTCTCACCTCAAATCTATGATTCTCTCATGCCAGTGTTCCAGATCTACTCTAGTTTTATCCCAAGCATCAAATTTACTTAGTAGGTGCCCTTTTTATCTTGAAGGCATGTTCTTTGCTAGGGCTGACTTTTAAATATAGAATGAGGAAGTGTGACAAATTATATGTAAGTCTCCTTCCACCTCTTACTTTATGACAGTTAGAACCTTTAGAGTTAGAAAAAATTTTAGAGGTCATCTAATCTAATCCCCTTATTTTGCAAATGAAGAAGTCAGCTGAGGCTGAATTAGGAGAAGTAGCTTTCCATGATCATATAGGTGGCACATGGTGGAGCCAGGACTTGTCACTTGAATGTTAGCTATTATTATTATTATTATTATTATTATTATTATTATTATTATTAGCTAGGTAACATTAACCAGGAGCCAGATCCCCAGTAAAGTAATATCCCCAGTAAGGGGTCATTCAGCCTCAGATTGCACACCTTCAGGAATGGCAGCTTATTCTACTTTTATAAATCACTCTTAAAGAAAAATCCCCTTTGAATTGAATTCTGCCATCCTGAAACTTCGTATTGCTTCTAGTTTACTAATTGGAACTAAGCAGAATAGTTCTCTAAAAAGTGTCTTAACTGATGTTTTAGTCATCATGTTACAGTCATTTCAACATTCCCTCCTCCGCACTGCAGAATGAGCACAGTTCTGTGACAGTGGAAAAAAAGAATTCAACAAAAATACCTGATATGATGACCTCATCTATGGATTTGAAAGGAACAAACATATTTTTCATGATTTGTATACTTTATTTAATGATTATCAAATAAGGAACTAAACCCTTATTGTAAATGGGATTGTTTTTTTTTCAATTTGACAGTCTTTTTAATGCTTGAAGACACTGTGTTCCTCTTAAGCCTTCTTTTCTCCAGGCTGCATATTAGCAGTTGCTCCAAATGATCTCAATACAGTCTGAACCAAAATAAGCATTTGTTGGAGACCACATTACTGATACAGCATAAAGAACACTGAGTAGGGAACTGGGAAAGAAGGGTCTACACTCACAGCCATCCATGGCAGGGCTCTGGGAAACTTTCCCTAGCTTCCTTCAGAAAGATCAGCTTAAATACCACCTCCTGCACAAGATCCTTCTAAACCCTCCGGCTTCATCCTACCCACAAATTACCTTATTTAATTAGATAACATTTGTGAAGTGCTTAGCATAATGTGTGGTATATAGTAGGCACTTAATAAATGCTTGTTCTCTTCCTTCCTCAAATAAATTAATACACATACAAATATATACACATATAAATATATTATATATATGTATATATATATAAATGTAAATATATGTGTGATATATAAGCATGCATGTCTATATGTATTTAAGCATGTTGTTTTCCCCCAAGAGAATTTAAGCTCCTACAAGGCAGGGTTTGTTTCATTTAGGAGTTTGTACTCTCAACTACTAGCACAATATTTGGCACATAATAGATATTTCACAAACATTGATTGATTGAGAAAATGGATACTTTTGCCCTTGTAACCCTAAGAGCTTATTATTATAATTATAATTATTATTATTATTAATATTTTATTAAAGGTTAATAATGTGTTGTGGAACCCAGAAAAGGTACTGCAATTTTGGATTACATTGAGAAAAGCATCACATATGTACAGATTGAAGTCTGTTGCAGTCTACCCTAAACAGACCACATCCAGGTTATTGTCTTCAGTTCTGCAGGCCACAGTTAAAATGGCTATTGATCAGCTGGTGAATGTCCAGAAGAGATCCTCAAGGATGTTATAGAGAGGCTTCTTGTTAGGGGTTGATTTGAACTGGCTGGTCTCAAAGTGTGAAAAGAATGAAAATGGTATTGAATTTTGAATTGGGAAATATAGGATTGAGTCTCAACTATGAGAATATCACCCATGGACAAGGTGCTTAATCTCTCTGATGCACCATCTGTGTGTTAGGAATATGTCCCTGATGGGAAGATTTGGAGGAAAATTACCAGTTATGTGATCCTTGATCATAACACCTTTTCCAGGAAGTCTTTTCTGATTTTCCAGGTTGATAACCACTTTTCCATTCAAACCCCACATAATACATGTTTTGCACCTCTCTGAAGCCCTTATCATATAACGTGTGTTATATTTATTTATGAATGTGCCTTATCCACTCTACTAGGTTGTGAGTATTTCTTTTTTTTCTCTTTGTATTCCCAAAACCCAGCACTGTGCTTTGCACATAGTGAACACTTAATAAATGAATTCTCATTCATTCACTCATTCGTTGAAGCAGAATAGAAAGAGCGCTAGATTCAGAGGCAGGGGACTTTCAGAAGCCTGTTCTGTTATTTAATATCATGTGACTTTGGGCAAGCTACTTAGCTTCTCCCAGCCTCATTTTCTTCCTCTATAAAAATGAGGAGTTTGGACTTAAAGACCTCTAAATTCCTATTCCCTAAATCTATGATCCAATGATCCATGAGTTCTCATTTTAACTATATCTATATATCTATATTCCACCATATCTATCTACCATTATATCTATCTGTCTATCTATCTATCTATCTATCTATCTATCTATCTATCTATCTATCTGTCTGTCTATACATCTATTTTAACTATATCTATATATCTATATTCCACCCATATCTATCTACCATTCTATCTATCTATCTATCTATCTATCTATCTATCTATCTATCTATCTATCTATCTATCTATCTAATACACCAGTACCTTGCTCAGTGCTCTGTACAAAGGAAGAACTTAATAAATGTTTGATGTATATATAAATGAATGAATAAGCTCAACAGCACTGCAGAACATCACCTGGTCCTACTATCTTGGGGTACTTGGTCTGAATGTCCTCATTTCATGGAAGTAGGGACAATTTCATTTTTTAAGAGATTTCTGAGAGATATGTCCTCGGCCAAGAGCAATGGAGAGGTCTGCTTAGCTCTTCCTTTCAATCGAATCAGTAACCATCTATTTAATCAATAATATTGATTAAACAGCTACCTTGCCCCAAGTCCTGAGCTAGGCACTACCGGAGCATAGGAAAAACAAGAGATGCCGTCCTCCCAGAAAAGAACCTTGGCAGAAAAACAATGAACAAATAATGGGATGAGACATGGATAGTACTGAAGAAGTTATCTAGTTCCAACCCTCTGATTTACAAATGAGGAAAATGAGACTTAGAGAGGTTGGGTGACCTTAGTATTGTCCCACAGGCAGGAGAGGGCAGAACCGGCATTTGAGTCTTTGTACCCTAAAATCCACATTCTTTTCAGGGTACCACACTTTCTTCCAGAGCAAGAAATCCTGAGGTTTAGACTACTGTGCCCATAGGAGACTTGGACAATGTCAATGTTAAGGCAACAGATTGGGGAGGGGTACACCATTGCTATGAAAATCAATGTCTTCTCTAGAAAAGTCATGTGAAACACCCTCATCATCTTGCTGGGGCCTACTCTTACCCTTTGCAGCACATTTTCTCAGTTTAATTCTTGATGTTCAGCCTTAGGCAGCTTTACAATCTAATGATTAGGATAAGCACTGGAGTGGGGGAGGGGCAATCCTCTCCTGGATAAAGAGGAGCAGAGTCCAAATTGGAATCCATATGTGCATAAATCAAAAGGTTGTTTTGGATTGATATACCAATGGTTCTTTAGAAGACCAAATTTTCAGATGCAATGAGGAAAATGATTACAAGGCCAGAGAGACTCAGGCCAGAATGTCACAAATGGTTAAGAGGAAAAGATTCAGGGAATGTCAGTAAGCTAACTGTTTATCTACCTCAACCTTCTCTTCCCAGCTTCAGCCTTGAGAATAGTTGCATATATCCCCCAGCCTAGCTTGGTCTAGCATGTGAGCATTGAGCCAAATCTGTGGTATCCTTGCTTCCTTACTAAAGCCCAATAAGAATACAGGCTCAGAAAGCTTCTGTGTTAATCTCTCACATTTGGGGCCATTGCTACAAATCCCTTCTCCCTCATTTGCTGCCCTTAGATTTGGTTAGCTCGTGAGTCTTACCTGAACCTGGTTTAACCCTCTGAATACCTGGCTTCAACAACTACCAGATGATCTTTAGTGATTCCCAGTCACCCTGGGGATGAGGATTCAACAAAGGTTAGAATAATAGGGAGGCTTCATTGAAAGGAGGGAAACTTGAGCTGGACTTTTAAAGAGATACCATATTTGGTTCATTAGAGGGTGGGAGTTGTGGGGGAGAGGGATGTTGCAGGGAAGACATTCAACAACAGGAGACTACCTCACCTCAATTAATTGCTTTTTGGAATATAAAAAGAATTAAATAACAACAGCTTCAATTAAAGAATAACAGCTAGTACTTCCCATGGTAATTGGGTAGATAGATTGCATGTAATTAAATCACAGCCGTGAAAAGTGACTTTAACCCTTTGAAAAATCAGCTAATAGAGAGTCTCCCTTTCTAAAATTCTTTGACAATA
Source organism: Phascolarctos cinereus (assembly GCF_003287225.1). Lineage (NCBI taxonomy): Eukaryota > Metazoa > Chordata > Mammalia > Diprotodontia > Phascolarctidae > Phascolarctos > Phascolarctos cinereus. The sequence goes on from NW_027556402.1 coordinate 186,363,314, forward strand.
CCTGGTTTCATCTCTTTTTTTTTTCAATTATTGTGTGATATGCCCTAGTGTAAAACATTAATTGTCTGCCTGTTGGCAAATACCTAAGTCCCAATACTTGGATTATTCAACTGAAATTCATCATTTCTGCTTTGTTGGATCATTGAGCTCTCCCCTTCATATATAATGGAATCCTTGATAAAGTTGCAGTACATTTTTCATTGCCCCTGAGATGTTCGTCAACTGACTCATTTTCCTCAAATAAAATTTAAACAATAATTTGTTAAGCACCTTCTATGTGTCAGTCACTATATGTACCAATGGAGATACAAAAACAAAAAAGAAAGAAAGCATACCCTGTCCTCAAGGAGTTTACATTCTATAGGAACACTATTAATTATAACGTAGAATAGAGTAAAGCCTGCCAAGAAGTGATCAGACAAAAGCTCTAGGAATATTCGAGAAGGAAGAAAGCAATAGCAGCAAAGGGGATCAGGGAAGGCACTGTCATCTGGCACCTGATTTGAAAAAAGAAAAAGATTCTGACAGGCAGAGTGTATTCTAGGCATGGAAGATGGCTTCTGTGATTCATAGAGGCCAGAAATAGGATGCTAATTACAAGGGATTGCTATTGTTCCAATTTGGTTGGAAGACAGAGTGAATTAATGTGAAATAAAACTGGAGAGACAGATTATGGAGGCACTTAAGTGTAAGATTGAAGGGTTTGTATTTTATCTTAGAGGGAATAGGAATTCACCAAGCTCAACAGACATTTCTCCATTTTCAACACTGCTCAGAGGCAGTATAATGTAAAGAAAACTGGATCTGGAATCTGAAAATCTAGATTCAAATCTCAAATCTTCCACTTACTAACTTTGTGAATGTGGGGAAAAAAAACTCTTAATTTCTGATTCATGACTTCCTGATCTATAAATTGGATTTAATAATTCTTCCCATTATAGAAAATTTTATCTCCCAATTCAGTATCCCTGCAAAGGGCTCATCAATGTTAAAAATGCACTCATTCCTCTCTTTTGCTTTAACTTCATTCAAAGAATAACTCAAATGCTATGTGAAACATGACACCTTTCCTAAGCCCTCCCTCACCCTTACCCACTCTAGTTATTAGTAGTGTCCCTCTGGAAATAATTCTGAGATCAATAAAGAGATAGATAGACTGATAAATAGAACATATATATATATATATATATATATATATATATATATATATATATATATATATATATATATATATATATATATATATATATATATATATATATATATGTATATCTATATATACATATATAGATATACATATATATATATAAAATCTATATTCACACATATACATATATGTATATATTCCTTATTTGTGTATTTGTCATATTTCAACAATAAAATGTAAATTCATTAAGAATTAGGCATGATTCATTTAATTTTTCAATTTCTCTTCCTGTTTCCAGATATGACTAATCCTAAAGATAAGCATCTATCCTCTTTTCAAATTACATTTTCATTGATATTATTTGTTTTTACACTGCCTATATTTAGCAATGTATCTTTTCCTAAGTATTCTCCTAGAGAAACATGTTTTTATAGTAAGAACTTGTTCATTTTTTTATATTCTCAGCATCCAGCAGAAACAACAAATGTTTATTAAATAGTCATTTTTAATAAATTTGAATTTAACATTTAAATGTGATAGAATAATTAAATATTTCATAGCATACTTCATAAATCTGGTATATATTTTTCATTCCAACTGAGATAAGTAGCTAAGTGGCACAGTGGATAGAGAGTTGGGCTTGGAGTTAGGAAGACCTGAGTTCACATCCTGCATCAGACACTATTTTTGTGTCCTAGGGCAAATGACTTCACCACTCAGTCTCAGTTTCCTCATCTGTAATTTGGGGATAACAGTAACACCTACCTCATAGGGTTGTTAGGAGTGTCAAATGAGTTAATATATTAATTATTAATGTTAATATTAATTTGACAATGATTTACAAAACTTAAAATACCATATAAATGCTAGCTATTATTAGGAATTATTATCAATGGACCCAGTTCCCTTGAATTCAGTTCAACAAATATTTATTAAGCCTCTATAATGTGTAAGGCTTTTCCCACTTCCCAGGGTTTTGAGGATTTACCAGTTACTTTTGTAACACTTGGTAAATTGCCTAACCACTGTGAGCCTCAGTTTCTCCATCTGTAAAAGGAGAATAATAATACTTGCAATCCAACCTGAGAAATTTGTGAGAATCAAAATGAGATAACAGATGTGAAAGGGCTTTGAAATGATAAGTCTCTCTATAAATGTGAACATAATGGAAAGTAAATTAGTTATAGCAAGTTTGGTTAAAAAAAAAACAACTCTCATTAAACCTGAAGTTTGTATTGGGTGCTTCTCTTATAGATTATGATTTCTTTTAATGGAATTGGGAGGAAATTGTTTCACTTTCTTAGGATGGAACAGGTCTGCCTAATTTTTTCCATTATGAATATCCTTAACGTTAGATTGAAAGTCTTTTCACTACAAACTGAGGGAGTTTTGCTACCGGTGAAATATAGAAAAGATCCAAAGAAGGCCTCCAGTTCATTAGATGGAGCATCTCTACAGAGTTTAAAGGAAAATGAGTAAAAAATGGTCCAGAATGAAGTATGGAATGTTTATAAGCTCCATTAATAGACAGAATACATACTGATGAACTCACATATGTAACAAAACAGTAGAAAGCTAAGAATGAATCTTAAGAAAAGGAAGGTAAAAGGTTTCATCTCCATCATTACATGAAAAAAAGATACTACTTCAGCAATCGTTCTTGTAGACTTCTGGGGTATTCTGAAACTTTGATGTGAGTTCAGCCTGAGTGGAAAATACGATAAGGCTGCCATTACAGCGATTTTGAAAATATCTGCAATAACAAGTAGAGGCTATCTGAGGAGTCAATTGAAGTCCAATTGGAGGTAGAAGTTGTAAGAAAGAAAACAACTTACATTTTCCCATAGAAACTTTGTAAGAGTTGCCATTTGCCCGAGGAGTCAGTAGACTCAGTTTCTGCTATAAATTCCCCATGCACATTAACCACAGTGCTTCCTGAGCTGCATGGTATTTCTTACCATTTTCCTGTAGCTAAACCACACATTTTCTTATTTCTCTTAAGACTGGCACATCATAGTGATTTTTAAACTAACAAATAGTTTGTCTTTCTGAATATATATCAGTTAAAATATCCCCACTGTCCTCTGCTTTTGTCAGACCCATTTGAAGTGCTGGGCATCATATGCTATGAAGGACTTTGACAAGTGGAAAGGTGTCGAGAGGAGAGTGGCCCAAATGGGGGAAATGCCTTCAGATTTTGCTCTTTGAACATTATCTGAAGGAAGTAGAGATGCTTAGACTGGGAAAGAGAAGTCTTGGGTTGGGAGGTGTGGCTCAAAAGGGATGACTTATCTTTGAGAATTTGAAAGGCTCTCCCATGAAAGACAGATTAGAATCATTCTACTTAGTCCTAATGGGGAGACAGAAACAGGAAGTCACAAAGTGGTGCAGTTCTACTCAATATAAGAGATGAAAAAGTGTCTAATAATTACTGGTATTCAAAAGTGGAAAGGCTGGTTCAGGAAGCAGAAGATTCCCTCTCCCCCTGGAGGTCTTCAGGCCCAGGCTACATGAGCACATGTTGGGGCTGCTGTAGAGAATTTTCTTTTAGCAAAGGTTCCAACTGTGAGATTCTGTGATTCTTAATTACTTCTCACCTAGGCTATTGCAAAAGCCTACTAATTAATATCCCTGCATTATCTCCAATCTAGCCTCCACACAGCTGCCAAAGAGATTCTCCAAAAGTTTGTCTGACCATGTCACTCCCTTATTCAAGATAACTCCCAGGATCAAATATAAACTCCTCCTCTGTTTGTCATGTAGATCTTAAAGACCTGCCTTTCTAGCTTTACCTGCCATTGGTCCCTTTCACACACACACACACACACACACACACACACACACACACACACACACACTATAATTCAGCCAACCTGGCCTTCTTACTGTTCTCCTTACACATCACACTCTCCTATATCATTCGTATACACACACATACACACATACATATAGACACACATATATATGTATATGTATGTGTATGTATGTGTATACATACACACATATATATATACATAGGTATATAGGTATACATGTGTATATGTGTGTGTGTGTGTGTGTGTATATATATATACACACATGTGTATATATTATGTTTGCTGTCTGCTTTCCCTAGAAAGGATTGATCTTCACTTCCACATTTTCAAATCCCTAATTCCCTTCAAACATTGGTTTACCTCTTCTACCCAGCATCTTTCTGGATTCCTCCAACTACTCATGTCTTCCTTCCAAAATCATTACATGTATGTTTTCTCTATCCTATAGATAGAGATAGAGATAGAGATAGAGATAGAGATAGAGATAGATAGAGATAGAGATAGAGATAGAGATAGAGATAGAGATAGAGATAGAGATAGAGATAGAGATAGATATAGATATAGATATAGATATAGATATAGATATAGATATAGATATAGATATAGATATAGATATAGATATAGATATAGATATAGATATAGATATAGATATAGATATGGATATAGATATAGATATATGTTGTATAGCTGGGCTATTGTTAGATCCTTGAGGGCTGGGATTGTTACACTTTCATTTCTGTATGTCCAATATTTTTCATAGAGCTTGACAAATAGTAGATAGGTGCTTAATTAATACTTGTTGATTGATATGTTGATTGAAATTCTTCCTGCCCATGCTTTTAAGAATACAATTCTATTTCTAAGTCACTATGTTGCCTGCAAGGAGTTGTTTCTATTCGAGTTTGACACTACTGCTATAGGAGATAGGGATTTTAGTTGAGACTTGAAGGAAGCCAGGGAAGCCAAGGGGTGGAGATGAAGAGGGAGTGCATGAGGGACAGCCAGTCAGTTGTCAGGCTGGGTGGATAGAGTGTTGGATTTGGCATCAGGAAGACTTAAGTTCAAATCCTTCTGCAGACACTTATTGTGTGACCTTGGAGAAGATGCTTATTTTCTGCTGGACTCAATTTCCTTATCTGTAAAATAGAAATAATAGTAGCACTTGACTTACACAGTTGTTGTGAGGGCCAAGTGAGATAATAAGTGGAAAGTGCTTTGCAAAGCCTTAATAGCTGTAGCTAGGCCATCACCAGACTCTTGTGCTGCTACTGGACTCGGATGACTCTGGAGGAGAGAGTGAGGCTGATGACTTTGTGCAGCTCTGCTTCATTTCAATCCAATTCACTCCCAAGTCAAGATATCGCCTCCATGATATCATCAGTCCTCTTTGAGAAGGAAGGATGAACAACATCAATAGAAATATCTCCTACATGTTAGACACTGTACTGGGTTCCTACAATACAAAGGCAAGTGAGTTTCCATTCTACCTAGAGCCAATAACAAGTGGGGTTGAGACTTCCCAGAAAGGGTACAAAAGTTATAACCCTGGCTACATAGCTCTTTCTTCACATGATAGGCACAGAATGGGAGCCAGCACAGAGCACTTTAACTAGGAGTATGCTGGAGCGAACTGGGGTCCCCTGTTAAATTTTCAGTGCGGGAATTTACACATCAAAAATGGATGACTAAATTGTGGCTTGATTTAGTGTTTTGTTGATTTCTAGACTTAAGAAAATGTTAATAATATTGATTATATTTAAAAGCTTGTATGTACATGTATGTATATACACATATATGTGTATGTACCTTTATTTATTTATTTATTTATCTATTTGTTTCTGTAGAACCCAATTGTTAAACATTTAGCATCAGTCCCTTGCACTGCTGTATAAATGTAGCTTGAGATCAGCAGAAGTACAGCATAAGGCTCAGGGAATGAAAACATCACCAAACTGAAGGCCTGCTTACTATAGGCTAATACTACTACTATTATTATTGATGGTAACAACAACAATAATAATAATGCTTGGCATTTATATAGTGCTTTATGGTTTGCAAAGCCCTTTACCAGTATCTCATTTAACCCTCAAAGCAACCTTGGATATAGGTGCTATTAATATCCCCATTTTATAGATAAGAGAATTATGGCTGAAAATGATTGAGTGACTTGCCCAGAATCCCATAGCTAATAGGTATTTTAAACTTACATCTTATTCACATTTTAAGTATTTATTGAATTAATTTTGCTTTTCTGATTATTCCCCAGCACCCTTTGAACTAGAGTATGGCTTGTTTCTTCATTTCCTTTAAAGCTCATTGTAGAGGAGTGGAAAGAACATTGGATTTGAATTTAGGAAATGTGGATTTGGAATGCCTTTGAGAGAAGCCCTTTGTAAGCTTTAAACTACTACATAAATGTGAATTGTCAAGACTATTACTTACTACTGGTGTGACTTTGGATTGGCCACTTTTATTCTCTGGGTGTCAGTTTCTTCCCATATAAAGGTGAAAGGCTCAAACCAATCATTTTTAAAGTCTCTTCCAGCTTGAGACATTCCAGTCCTCCATGTTGAGTTCCTCATTTACTCCTCTAATATCTACCTGACGCTCAAAATTTTCAACTGCCTCTGGTTCTATGCCCCTTCCTCTCAGTGGATACTTGAGGATTCTCAGTTCTACAACAATGGGACACATAGGTTAATAACTTGCTGAGCACCTCTTGGCTTGACTCTAAATAATATGGTGCTTAATTGGCAGGGGGCTTATAATGTCAATTGCGACAATTAGCAGAGTTCTATGCTTATACAGAATCACAAGATCAGGGAATTTCAGGGTTTTGAGAGCCTTGAGAGACTGACTAGTCCCACATATACCTGAATAAGAATCCTTTCAACATCAGGAATAAATTAGCCTTTACTTGAAGACCTCAGCCAAGGTCTTATTTTCTCTGAGGAAGCCCATTATGCTTTTGCCAGGGGATGTTTGTTTGCCTTCCTTATAGAAAGCCAAACTTGATCATTCTGCAACTTTCACTGATTGATCCTAGTTCTAATCTCTGGAGCAAAGAAAAAGCCTAGTGCTTTACCCTTGTGTTAGTCCTTTGCATATGTGAAGTCAATTATCGTGACACACTTAAATGTTCTCTTTTATAGCCTAAAAATGTCTAGGACTTTCAACCAACCTCATGTAACATGAAGTCAGGGTCCTTTGCCATTGAAGTTGCTCTCCTTTGAATGTGACCGACTTTTCCTGAATTGTGGTATCAAGAAGCAACCATACTAGTCCAGATGTGGTCTGACGAGGACAGCATCACCTTCCTTAAGGCTTTCTTGGCCTCTGTATCACATCAATGGGTCAGGTTAACCTGGAAGTCTGCAAAGACACCCAGCTATTTTTCATATGAACCATCATCTAGTTCATTTAAAAGTCCTGGTTCCAATATCTTGGGCATGCAAAGTAGGTGCTTTGAATTCAAATGTAAAACTGTCTTTTTTCTCTGATTTTTTATTTAATTTAGCCCATTTGATTACTCTTTATTATTTTTTTTTCATTATTATTATTTCATCAATTACCTTGTCATAAAGCATTAATTGCCTGCTTGGAAAGTACCCAAGTGGACTGCTTAGTCCCCTATCACATAAGCTTTATATAATTTTCTTGACAAGATCTTTTTTATTTTGAATTTGTCACCCAGTATGGTATCTCTAGGGGTAGCTAGGTGGTACAGTGGATAGAGGGTAAGGCCTGGAAGCAGAAAGACTCATCTACCTGAACTAAAATCTGGCCTCAGACACTTACCAGCCGTGTGACTCAGGGCAAGTCACTTTACCCTTTTTGTCTTGGTTTCCTGATCTGTAAAATGAGCTAGAAGGACATAAAAGGAAATGACAAACAACTCCAGTATCTTTGCCAGGAAAACACCAAATGGGATCATGAAGAGTAGGAAACAATTGAATGACTGAATAACAACAAAAGGGAGCTTCCTTCCCAGCTTTGCTATGTCTACAAAACCAAAAAGCATGCTGTCCATACTTTTATTCAACACATTGACAAAAATAGCAATTGAATAATACCAATTCAAGAACAGACCCCAAAAGCACTCTGTTAGGGACTTTTTCTTTCAAGCTATCATCAATTGGTTAATGACTACACATTAGCTTTGTCCATTCAACTACTATGATTCTGAATAACTATTAATGCATTCTCCATCTTTTCCCAAAAGAATAATATCGAAATCATCATAAAATTATTCATTAAAATATAAGTAGACCATATCTATAGCATTCACCTGATTTGTGAGTCCTGTAACCTTGTTTAAAAAATGGGGTGAGGTCATTCTAGCAAGACCTGTTACTGATTTAACCATTCTAGCTTTTGTGATAATGCTTTCTGTTCTAGATATTCAGAAACCATCCCTTTAATAATATAACCTAGCATTTTACCAGAATTAAAATCAAGTTCATTGATTTATTATTTAGAAGTAGAAGAGGTATTATTCCTTTCCCATTTTGAAATTTAGCTGCCTATTAGCTCATTTTTTGTCCTGTGGTATTTCTCTAGTATACCTATGTCTTTCAAAAATCACTGACAACTTAGAAATCCCATTTCTGGGTTTTTTTTTTATTTCTTTATAATATAGTTCACCTGAACCAAACAGCTTGAAACTGTCATAACCAGCTATGTATTCTCTTACTAATATTGAGTATCATGTTAATTTTAGTCATTTTTGTTCTGCGCATCCCAACACAAAGGGGAATCTGCATTAAAAATGAATTATAAATTTAAACTTCTGTAATTTACAGTTTAAACTAAACTGAATCCTAGCTCTGTTGCTTACTTCCTATGTTAGCAACCTAACTTCTTTGAGCGTTAGTCCTCTTGTGCAAAAAGAGTATCTTGGACTAGATGACTTCTAAGATCCATTCCATCTCTAGGTCTATGATGCCATCACCCTTGGCAGAGAAGGCAGAAACAAAAAAAATTGACCTTTTCTACATCATTGACCTTCATTGTCTGATCATGTTGAATAGTCATCCTGTCTCTTCTTTTTTCTACTTCTCTTCACTAATATAGCCAGAAAAAAATAAAAAAAAAAACTACCCAGCTATTTTTGTTATTCTTGGCTTCCATTGCCTGCCTTAGCTCACTTTAAGATTTATAACACATTTCTCTTCATCTTTCCATTGAAGATGATAATGATAATAATATAACAGTGAAAATGAGAGACAACAGATGTACAGCCTGAGGAGTATTGTGATTCCCTGTAGATACACACAAAACAAAAAGGAGATGCCCTGTGTTCTTTGTAGATCACTCCTCTGTGGGGAATTTATAGGAAATTATGGAAAACAAGGACATAGTCACACAGGTTGAGGAGGTGTGGAAATGCTGCATCAACAAGAATGAGGGAGGAAGGAGTTTCCAAATTAAAGAAATCACAAACTCAAACTTTAAAGTAAAATAGTAGCTTCTATTTTTATAGGGCTGTATAATATATAGAGTTATTTGCTTGCAATACCTTATCCAATAGGCTAATAGTGCAGATATTATTATTGCCATTAATAAATTAATCAACAAGCATTAATTGTGCTATTATGGGCTATATTGTGCTAGGCTTTGGGAATACAAAGACAAAAATGAAACAGTGACATGTAAAAACAAAATAAAGAAACTGATATTCAAAGAATGAATGCCACTTTCTTAGAGTCATGTGACTAGTATAAGTAATTTGAATCCAGTTTTCTGGAATGAGTTTAATTTGTTTCTTTTTTATTATATATTTAAAATAATATCATCATATTCTTGAAAATTTCTTCTTCTATGAAACCTTTAGTCCATATAGATTTCTTATGAAAGTGAATCCTACCAACACAATCCAAGGCAAAAATCCCTATGACATTTTTGACATCTAATGCAATTGATTCAACCACTTTTCAGCAAATTTAATAATTTACCAAGAAGGAGAATTAAATACTCCTCCTGAAGTTTAAAAAAAAAAGTCACAGGCTGCTAAGAGAATTAATTTATGCTCTGTAGAATTATCCTTAACACCTGATGAGGTGTTACAAAAGGGAATTTCATGTCTCGTATCAGCACTTTCAGATGAGGGTTTTAATGGCCAGACTAATCAAGAAATGGATTGGAGTATTGACATTAATGCAGCGCTAAGATGCTTTAAAGAAGAAGGGGATATTTAAAATGCATATAAAGAATTCCATTCCAGGGAATAACATTTAACATATAATGCTGGTGGAAAATAATATGAAGAGGATTAATGAAGCCTGAGTTAATTTTAAAATTATGTTCATTTCTGAGTGTTTTCTAATATTTAGTATTATTAGTAACGTGTACCATGTGCAAGAAAGGATAAACTGGAACCTACCTAAAGTAGGGCAAACAGGATCAGAAGGGGACTCATAGCTATGTGAAATGATGATCAGATGAAGAAACAAGGTATATTTGGTATGGAGAAAGGAAAACTAAGATTACTGCCATCATTTATTTCAAAGTCTGTCATGTGGGAAATTAGTTATCTTTTCTCTCTGTGTTTCCTGATGCTAAAACAAAGCCCACCCAAATAAGGAAACTTATAGGAAGAACTTTGTTAATAACTGAAATGTTCAAAAGATACTAGGCTCCCGATCACTGTTAGCATTAGGCACACATTGTATGACCACATGTGGATATTACAAAAGAGGCTTATGAATTTAGTAAGAGCTGGGGCGAGGTGACCTTTGAATTCTCCTTCAACTCTGAGAATCCATTATATGGCTTCATTTGTAATATGTAGATGTTTGAGATAAGGAGTTCAAATCTTACCAATCATGCCCCCTGTTGTGTCTTCCTCAATAATTTATGAACCTCTCTTCCTAGCTGACTGTGCTATCATCTGACTTTATGATGACTTTATTTTGCCTTTGTCATTGTATATTCAACGTAATTTTCTATGATTTGCCCACTTTTTCTCAAATCGTGTCATATATAGCAGGCTTGTCTCACCAAGAAGGCTAAAGGGTTCTGAAGACTACAATGCTTACCCTTCATTAAGAGCTTATTCACACACACATACACACATACACACACACACACACAAATATATGTGTGTGTGTGTGTGTGTGTGTGTGTGTGTGTGTGTGTGTGTGTGTGTGGAAGAGAAATACTTTGGAAACCACACACATATAGGGGAATTTTCGGTAAGCAAATTGTATGTATTTCCAATTCTTTGTTACCACAAAAAGCACTAGTACAAATATTTTTATATCTCAGTAGCCTTTATGTTTATCAAAGATCACCTTAATTTATATGCCCAGCAGTAGAATCTCTACATCAAAGGATCTAGATCACTTTATTTGCATATTTTCAAAGTGCTTTCCCGAAAACTCTGCTGATGCGCATTTCCACCAAAAATTTATTAGTGTGCCTATGTTGCCACAACCCCACCAACATTGAGTATGCTTATCTTTTGTCTTTTTTGCCAATTTGCTGGGTTTGAAGTGAAACTCAGGATTATTTAAATTTGCATTTGACTTATTAATGATTTGTACTATTCTGCCATATGGTTGTTAGTGGTCACTTTTTCTTTTTCTTTTTTTTTTGAGAACTGTTTGATCATACAACTTGTTTATTAGAGAACGGATTTTGGTCATATATTTCTGTTAGTTGTCTACATATCTTGGATACCAATTTGTTATGCAAGAATTCTGATGCAAAGATTTTTTTCCGCAGTTGACTATTTCCATTATTATCCTAGATATATTGATTGTGTACGTGTATGTGTGTATATAAAAGCTCTTTTAGTTTCATGTGATCAAAAGCATCCATTTTATTTTTTTGTAATTACTTCTATCCCTTATTTGGTTAAGAATTCATCCCCTCTACTGGAGAAGTAGATAACAGGTAGCAGAAGATAAAACTAGATATGAATCAGATGTCAGATTGTGGGGGAATTTAACTGTTAGAGGAAGAGGTTTGATTTCATCTGATAAGACATTTTGATTGTGTACTTTTCTCAGTAAAGAAATAAAATAATAGACCCAATATGTGTATACTTAGTTATAAATTGTATATGTATATATTACCCTACTAATATATTATATGCATTTAAAACAAACAAAATAGAAATTTAAAAGAATATAAAATAAAATGAACAATATTTTTAAATAATATTGATTTTGTTTTTAGTTGCACAAAAAGCTTTTCACTCTCACTTTTTAATGAGAACAATGTCTTGAATATGATTGAATATTTATCCATTTTTTTTCCTATTCTAAGTAGGTTTCATCATTACATTTTGTCAATGTGCTGGGCCCCCCACACTGAAGCTATTGTTCCCTATGGCTCTCCTGTGGACTCAATATACCAAGGTCTTCTGTCTCAGCTATCCTCCATTCCCCACTCCAGTTTCAAAATTAGCCTCCTGAGCCACTACCACTGTGTCTGGCTTTGCTGTGTCTCATGGCCAGTACTACCCCTAGGCTGGGTCCTAGCCCATGATCATTCGTACTTCATGAGTCTGGTAACATACCTGGCTGCTCAGGAAAGTCTTCACAAAGTATAGAAGCTATCTGTTTCTCATCCAGTAACCAACTTGCTCTAGAAAACACAGTCTCTACCAGTCTTAAATTTCAGAAAAAGCCTGAGTTTAACAGACACTTAGTTTGCTTATATGCTATGGCATACTGATATACATTTAACAGATTCTTTGGAATAGTGGGAGTAGTGCCCTAAAATCACTATTCCCTCAAATGATCCAAGTGTATCTAATAAAACTCTGAGAAATAGTGATCTTTATTCCAACACATATATGATATTTTATACATACATATACACACGATACATGCATACATACATACATACATACATGTATCAGTAAGCTCTTAATAATGAACAGAGGTTATAGTTTAAAGATAAGACAAAGTCTCTGCTTTCAAGCAGTCTTTCATTTCAATAAGGTCTCTTCTTTTCTAATACATAGACACATTACATAAATGAATATAAATAAATTATGTACATAAAATAAATTATTAGTACAATTGAATATATTTATATGCAACTCTTGTTATTGAGAGACTGACATTTGGTGGCCTCTATCCAGCCCTGATAGTCTATGTTCTTTTAATTTCTTTTTCAGCTCTGACATTGGGTTTCTATGAGACAGGGAATGAGCCAAAAGGTGTGATGACTCTTAAAAGATTCAAATCTAACAATAGAACTGAAACTTTAAAGGGGATGGGGAGTAGAGCAAAAGACTAGGGGGAAGGAGAGACAGAGACAGAGAGAAATAGAGACAGACAGAGAGAGAGAAAGAGACAGAGAGAGGGGAATGGGGTGGAGGGAAAGATCTTTTCATTAGAATTTCCCAAGGTCAAATGTAGGTCCATATGGGTCCTGGTTTCTGAGAAATTATGTCATTTAACATTAAGCAACTTTTCAGTGGAAGTTCAGTTCTCATTTTGGGGAAAATCTGTGGTTTGTTTTCAATATTTTCAAAAGACAACTATTCAATTTGGATGTAAAATCCCTGTGTTCTTTGTAAACACTTCAAAAATTGAATAACAAAAGGGCTGCCTGGTCATTTTCTCTAAATTCAAGCATCCCCACTTAGCTCAGCTTTGTCCTCTTCTTAATTCCAGTAAAAAAAAAAATGAAGAAAAGTGATTAAAAAATTTAGGCATAAAAGAAATGAAACCCACCCTCCCCCATGGCTTTTTCTGCAAATGATTTCTGTCTCTCTATGTCTCTGCTTCTCATTTTCCACCTCTCTCTCTGACCCTGTCTCTCTCTCTCTCTCTCTCTCTCTCTCTCTCTCTCTCTCTCTCTCTCTCAACTTCCCCCTTTCTCTTTCTGTCTCAGTCTCTGTGTTTCTCCATCAGCTTCTCTTTCTCCGTCTCTCTTTCTCTGCCAGCCTCTCAGTTGTCTCCCTCTGTCTCTGTCTCTATCTCTCTCTGTCTCTCCTCTGTCTATATCTCTCAGTTTCTCTGTCTCTGTCTCTCTCTTTCTCTCATTCAGAATTTAGACTATCTAGTACATCCATTTTCCCCCAGTTCAGCCTCCTTTTCACACAACTAGGGGTCCTGCTTCAGTTTTTCTGGGCTTAGGAAAGGAGAGCAGCGGCTCACTGTGAAACTATACAAGGATCACTTTACTTGTCCCAGGTCTCTCACTATGGCCTTTAGGTTTGGGCTGTCCATTTGTGCCTTTGTGATTTTGTCCCTGGTCCTGCCTCTGCTTTGTTAAACCCTGAGGCACTCCTTTTCTGGGGAGGGTGAGCAGAGGATTACTTCAAAAGATCTCTGTAATCTTTTCTAATGATACAGGATTATATGAGGCTCAGATTGCTGGGGTTTTGTTCACCTAGAATCTGGATTGCTGGGCAGCTCCTCTCCCATACATACCCAGGCTGGGGAATGGAATCCGATCGGTTAGATATTACCCTGTTTTTCAATTTATTTCTGAAATGATAAAGGAAATAGATAAAAATAATGATTTCCACTTAGAGTGAGCTTGAGTTACTAAAAATGCACTAAGCAGTCTCATTATTTTTCACCCAAATTAATTTTCCCACAGACCACTAATGCCAGGTTTGTTAGTAGTGAAAATGAATGTAACCTATCTGGCCTCAATTCAGCTTTTCCTGATTAAAAAGGAAACAAGAAATAATCACAAATCTACTGATGCCCCCAATTTCCAGCTAAATATTGAAATATTTTCAATATACAATTCTTCTAAATACTAGATAAGTGCATGCGAGGGAATAAACATACGTGGATATAGACATAGATTCAGATTCAGATTCAGATATAGATATAGATATAGATATAGATATATAGTGGCGTCAGAGGAGAGTTGGAAGTGAGGACATCTGTACAAGAATGTCAGGCCATCCATTTACTCACTTTCGTAGATGCTTATATGTCCCTTTTACCACCGGGGAGTCATGTTCTCCATCTTTTAAGTTTTAATAATATCCATGCTACCTACTCTATATATTTCCTAAAGGAAGTTTCTGTTGGTCATAAGTGTCCTTCCCTCCAGAATTCGCTTTGTGCAGTTATATCCCTAATGCCTACTCCATGCTTGGTATATGACAGGTGCTTAATAAATACCTGCTGAATTGAATTGGGAGGAAAGTTCTTTGCAAACATTAAAGGTCTACTGAAATGTGATCTTTTATATATAGTTCTAAACTTTAATGGTCTCTTCAAAAATTAATGTAGGCAGTGCAATGGATGGAGTACCAGGCCAGGAGTCAGGAAGATCTGAATTCAAATCTTGTATTAGACCCTTACTAGCTGTGTGACCCTGGGCAAATCACAACCTCTGTTTGCCTCAGTTTTCTCACTGTAAAATGGGTATAAAAAACCAGCGTCTAACTTTTAGAGTTGTTATAAGGCCCAAAGGAGATAATAGTAGTCTTTGTTGTGTGAAGCACAGTGCCAGGCACATAGAGTGATACAATTCTTAGCTATTTTTACTATTACTATTATTATTTTTAATTACACAAAGGATGGTAGTAAAAACAAATGTATAGATGAATGCATTATGTATGCATACATGTATACATATATACATTCACCTGAGCACATATAGATTAATGGATATATTTTTGATATAATATGAGAAGCTTGCAGACTTGAAAGGGGGCCTTCTGTCTCCTATGCCAAGCTTACCCTGGAGGCATTAATACAAAGTGATATCTTTCTAATGATTTCATGTCAGCGTTGACTGGTAGAGGAAGTGTTTTTAATAGGGGGCTTTTTTGTTATTGTTATTGAGTTGTTTCACTCATGTCTGACTCTCTGTGATCCTATATGAGGTTTTCTTAGCAAAGATATTGGAGTGGTTTGCCATTTCCTTTTCCAATTCATTTTACAAATTAGGAAACGGAGGCAAATAGGGTTAAGTATCTTACCCAGGGTCACAAAGCTAGTAAATGTCTAAGGCTGGATTTGAACTCAAGTCCTCCTGATTCCAGGGCCAGTGCTTTATCCACTGTGCCACCTAGCTACTCCTGAGGGCTTTTTTGAGGACCCTCAAATTATATTGTGCCTACTGTATCCTGCATAAAGCCAACTCTAGAGATAATATTTTGGGGGACAATTTTACTATGGGCCCATTCAAACTTACCAAGATTTATTATGCTACTTCCTCCTAAGAACATTACAACATACATGCCTCTTCCTTGTTCTGGATTTCAGCTTCTGTGTTTTTTTTTACCTGCAGCAAATTCCCCAGAGGCCCGATTGTCACCTTTATGACAGTTGAGGATACAGCATAGCCTAGATTTAGAAGACCAATTACCAATTGCATTGCCTCTGTAAAGTCACCCAACTTTCTCTTCTTTTCATAACCTAACTCCTGGAGTTGCCATGAGGACAGAATGATATAATGCATACCAAAAGTCTTTGTGAGTACAAAGTGCTATATATTATCATTAGTGCTACTATTATGACTCGACTGTTTGTGGTATTACTTGGTCCAAGTGATATCTCCAAATATAGTCCCAGAAGTCTTCTCTTCATATAGGTAACACTTGAGCTCTGAATCTATGGCTCATTCTGTTTCTTTTTCAGGCTATGGAGCTCTTGAATCTATGTTTGTTATTCCCAGGAACAGTACTGACCTCTTCCTTTAAAGGTATCCATAGTATCATATTGTTTGCCCTCTCAATGGCAGGGGGAAGGAAGTAAAGAAAGGAAGAGAATTTGTAACTTAAAATTTTCAAAAATAAATGGGGGGGAGGGAAGGAAAAGAAGAAAATATAGAAATGTACATAACTATTATATATTTAAAAGGAATAATAAGTTACTGATTTTGCAGTTTCATATACAATCATCTTTTATTATAGTGTTATAGAAATGCTTCTTTTATTCCATAAATTAAGAATAAAATAAATGAATAAGAAAATTTAAAAAATAAATAATGACAGTATAAAAATTTTTAAGAAGGTATCCAAGTACAATTTATTTTTATGATATTTTAGTTGGTAAATTGCCCTGTGAGAGTGACACATATGTGTCAGCTCTCTTCTTCTTTTTACTTTGTCATTCTGTTGGGTTGCTGTCTCCTGGAACTAATAATTAGCATAAAATTAAATACAAAAGCAATCAACTCAGTGAGATGTTTCCTATAATTTTCTGCAATCTAGCAGGTTCTTAGCATCCCTTTAGCTACCGGTTGATTCAGAGATTTTTATAATGTGGGCTTTGGATTGCAAAACATTCAATTACACACAGTCTCAATATTTAAGCAGAGCCTGAGTTCCATGCAAAGTGAAGGAGACCAGGTCCAGGGTGTCTTACTCACTGTCTCCTGAACTTCTGAGGTTTATTGTGGCATGTGAGACTATATTGTCCTGGAGCTCATAGAAACTGAACAAGTATTGTATCTGATGGCTCGACAGCCTCGGGATAATGAGGAGAACTCATTTTCCCCACTGTCTGTTCTAGGCCTTGCTTTAAAAATGAAACACTCACCAGTGTATACAGGATTTCATTATTAGCTTGGGGAAGCATTGGAGCCATAACAGTTTTCACAGTAAAAGTAGGGTTTTTTTTGTTTGTTTTCTTGAATGTCTACCATGTTTAACTGGAGGTTTTAAACTTCCTGTTTTTCTATTGCAACTTCCCAAACAAGATGTACTGCAGTAGCAACTTAAAATCATAGAGTTTCAGAGTTAGAAGGGACCTCAGAGGTCATCTTAGTGATGCCCTACCAGGATCTCTTCTGTAGTATTCTCAACAAGTATATGTCCAGCCTCCAGGACTTCACAATCTAGCAACACTGGATTCTCCATTGTTCCTTACACATGACCCTCTATCTCCTGAATACTCTCTCTCTTCTCTTCCACCTTCTGGCTTTTGGGGTTTCCTTTCAGACTCAGGTCTTTCTGCTGGAAGCATTTTCTGGTCCTCCCTCCCCTTACATACTATGACCCTCTTCTCTCTCCTCTGTCCTTTACCTGTAAGATGGCCTTCCATTTTCACTGTATGTATCTTGGATTTGAGTGGTTGTATAGATATTGTCTCCTCCATAGGAAGGTGAGCTGCTTCCGCTCAGGGGTTATGCTTTTATCATTCTTTTTTATCTACAGCTTTTAGCAGGATATTTAAAAAATATTTGTTGCCTGCCTAGGACACTTCTAGCAAAAGGAAGCTCATTATCCTAAGGAGCTATCAGTTCCATTGTTGGACTGATTTGATTATTAGTATGTTCTTTATAATGAGTTGGAATCTACTTTACTGCTGTAACTAAGGTGGGCCATTAGAGATTTGCCAGAGCATTGAAATTTGGAACAGACCAACAACATTCATACTCTAGCTAGCAGTTGAGTTTACAGTTACCAAAGGCTGAGTTAAGTATCTAGTTAGCTACAATAACCTAATGTTTTCTAGTGGTCAAACAAAAAGCGACTTGCACATTACCCAAGCCCTCCTCTTCTCCACATCCCCTCCCCCTTCCTGCCAGGAGTGTCCCTAGCAGTGACCTTGAATTGATTCTATGATTCATGTCTGATACATGCCAATATGAGGAAGTTGCTGTGGTCTTTGATCTTGCACTGCTCAACTGCATTTGTCTTACAAAATTGATTTGAGAGGGTGTTTTGTAAAGTTTGTCCTTGGCACAAAATTGCTAGTTAAAGCTCTGATCTGCTCCCTTCTGAAGACAAGTCATTGCTCCTGCTCTTGCCAGCAAATGGAACAAATCTGATCTCTTATCTATGTGATGACCCTTTAAATATTTGAAGACAGCTATCATGACCTACTAAAATCTCTCTTCTCCAGTCTAGGCATCTGTAGTTCCTTCACCTGATCCTTGTATATAATGCTTTGGGGTATTAAACTATAAATTAAAATTAAGCACTTTTGTTACTCACAGGCATGTCAAAGTCTGCTGCAACACTCCAATATTTAAACTATGAGGTTGAATGTTTACATATATGGATGAAATCATTCTGATGCCATCTGGAGAGCAATTAAAAGGCTTGGTTGCACTGAAACTTAGGAACTATTACAATTTGGGAATCAGTTATGTCAATAACTGTAAATCAATTATGCTTTTGGTAAGCATAAGTAAATCTCATGCTTCTAGAACTTCTTTAACAAGCTCAAAGACTTGGTGGAGGGAGAAGTAAAGTGAAGTTTGGAAGGAGAGGCATTTAAAGTCCAAAATATTCAGGGAAACATAGGGATTCATTACTTCCTTCAGTCAATCAACAAACATTTACTAAGTTTTGACTATATACAAGATACCGTCACAGGCTTTTGGAATGAAAAGGTAAATGAAATACAATCCTTGCCCTAGATGAGCACAGATGAGTCACAGACAGCAACACAAGTAAATAGAAGTCCAATTAGAATAAGAGCTTCCACATTGACATCCAAGTGATGTTCCTAAAATGCAGGTTTGACAATGTCACTTCCTTGACAAAAAAGTTCTAGTTGCTCACTATTGTCTGTAGGATGAAATACAATTTCCTCTGCTCAGAATTTGAAGCTTTTCACAATCTGGCTCTATCCTACTTTTCCAGACTTATACACACTTAACACACTCTACATTCCAATCAAATTGTCCTACGCACTCCACATTTCATCTCCTTTCTCCATGCCTTTGTACAAGTGGTTTTCTTCCTAGAATATATTCCCTCCCCACTTTCCCCTAAGCTCAGTTGCCCCCTTCTACATAAATGCTTCTTGATCCCTTAGCTGTTATATCACCCCTTGAAATTTACTTATATTTACTTTTCCTATAGTTTGTAATTTATCTTATTTGTATATATTTTTTTCACATGTAAAGTCTTTTCATATATAGGTCTTTGATAGCAAAGATTGTTTCATTTTTTTCCTTTTACATTCCAAGTACCTAACACAGTATCTGGTACATAGTAGGTGGCTAATAAATCCTGATGACTTATCAAGTCCATAGCAAATTTCTTGAGAAGAGAGAGATTACTTCCAGCTGGTGGGCTCTCCATAAATATTAGTGCTCATTCCCTTTTCCTCAAATATCATGCCTACAAATATGTATATATGTATTGCCATCCAGTTGGAAAAAGCTCCTTGAGGGCAGGGGCTATTTTAAGGGCTATTTTTGTTTCTTTCCTTTCCCAGAAACTAGAGCAATGTTGTATACACAGTAGACATTTAGTAAATGCTTGTTAGATTGGATCAATTCACAGAAGATTTCCTAGAAAAAGTAGACCTTAATCAGTCCTTAAAAAATAAGGATTTTATCAATGGTGAATGGAGGTTAGAGAAGAGAACATATTCTAAGCCTACTGGATGATGTGAACAAAGAAACAGCGGCAAGAGAGAATGGGACAAGTTCAGGGAACAGTAAGCAATCTGATTTGACTGTGACATGATATTTTTGAGTAATGTAAAATGAACCCAGAGGGCTGGCTGGAGCCAGATTGTGAAGGGACTTGAATGCCAGGCTAGGGATCATAGCATCATCATTTTATAGCATTAGACCTGGAAGATACAATAGAGACCATTATTTTGTAGACTAGGGAACCAATATTGCAAAGAAATAAGTTGGCTTGTCCTTACTCACCCAGATAATAAGTGGCAGCTCTAGGATTTGAGACTAAGTCTTCTGATTCTATATACAACACTTTCACTTTCAACAATACTTCATGTCAGACCAGGCTTTTCTGAGCTATGTGTGTGTGTGTGTGTGTGTGTGTGTGTGTGTGTGTGTGTGTGTGTGTGTGTATTAAACATGGGGATCTGTGTAGCCATCCAAGAGATTCCAGGAAACAGAACATTGGATGAACACAGAGTAAGCCTGTTTGATTTGCTGTGTCAATTGCACACACACACACACAAAAAATATATATATATATATATGTATATATACATATATATGTGTGTATATATTTATATATATATATATATACATATATATGTGTGTACATATATATATGTGTGTGTGTGTGTGTGTGTGTGTGTGTGTGTGTCTGTATGTGAGTTCAGCCAATGCAAGAAATGATCAGAAAATGGTTTAAATCACACAAATGAAAGTTGGCTTCTTATTTATCAAGTATAACACACTGGGTACTCTCAATAATACACTGCATTCAATTAGTTGAGTGTCAGTCTATCTTGGCAATATGTATTTGAATTTACATCCCCTTTACATTTTTACTACAAATATGTTTATATATGCATTCATTATTATGGATATTAGGAAAAATCAGGAAAACAAGAGAGCCAAAGTTTTGATGACCAATACAACAATAAATGAAAAAAAGCATCTACAAAATTAGCTAAAATACCAAATTCTAAAGACAAAAGAAACACCAAAATAACATTTACCCTCTCCACTTTGGATTTACTTCTAGGGATGCTCAGCATATGGTATGTTACCAAACTTTAAAAAAATAGTTCCATGGCTCTGGCAACATTACAGACACATTTGCAAATGAAATTCAGGGAACTTAAAAACAAGACTTTCATACATTTTAAGTGAAAATACAATCAACTGAAACAATCCTTTTAAAAGTAAGCTAATTTAAGTAAAGGAGAGAATGGAAATTGTTGGGAAGCATCTTATAAGATTAACTCATGTCCAATATTAAGCTAGACCAACTCACCGGGGATCTCAGCTCCGGAAAGTGCCTCCAACAGATAGCCACCTGTCCATACCTTCCCATCCTGTGCTTTTCCATACACACTCTCATAAATATAACACAGAGGACCCACCTTGGAGCCTTCTCTGATTTCTTCTGAAGTTATGAAGATGTCAATGGAATCTATCAGTTATCTCTTGGCCTTACCATATGACCAGCCTTTTTCTTTGCTCCTAATTATAATCCTTTTCTCAATAATAAGCACATTCTTCTCCCTAAATAAGTATTTTATTACAAGATTTAATTCCAAATGCCCCTGATATACATGTATAGCGATATATAGTATGATAAGATTAATTCTTCTATTTAAAGCAATCTTAGATTATTTAGTACCACTAATTGGCTTTTACAAATTATTTTTAAATATTTCCTGGAAGAGCTCCATTCAAGTTTTGCTTGTAGTTCAATGTGAATCAATTTAACTTTTTTCAGTTCAATTCAATTCAATTTATTTCACTTTAATTCAAAAGCAAGCATTTGTTAAATAACTGCTACGTACAAGGCAGAAGGGCAGATGGTGCAGTGGATAGAGAACTGGCCAGGGAGTCAGAATGACCTGGGTTCAAATTCCACCTCTGACTCATACTGGATGTGTGCCTGAACAAGTTACTTAAGACTCAGTCAGACACTATTAAATTGTAAGTTTCTGATCTAGAGTGGCAGAAAGAGCTTCCTCATCTAGAGCTTCTTATCCTAATGAAATCATATACCCAGATTAAAAAAAAATGGCAGACCCAAGGCAGAAGAAAAGATGAAAGGAGACACAGTCTTTGTATATAAGGAGGCTACAGATCTAATCAAGGGCAGGGGAGGCTGGATAAAACAAAAGTATATTTATTTACTAATTTTATATAAGCACTTAAGGTTTCAAAAGTGCCTTAAAATGTTATCTCACTTTCCCTTAATAAGTCTATAAGTTAGATAGTATGATGGCACCTACCTATGAGGTAGGATTTTTATCCTCATTTTTTAGATAAGGAAATTGAGGGTAAGAGAGGCTAAATGACTTGGCCAAGGTCACACAGCTAAGAAGGAAATTTCTGAGGCTGGATTGAAACTCGGGTTTTGCTCGCTCCCAGTCCAGCTCTTTATAACTCCTTCATCCAAATAACTTCACAAATGAGCACACATTATATGATGGATACTGAGTGTGATGTAAATGAAAGGTTTGGAGGAATTTGAAAAGAAAGAGCTCACTTCTGGCTGGTATAAATCAGAGAAAGATTCATAAAGGAGTTTCTCAGTTTCTTCATGCTTTGAGGATCAAATGGTGTGTACATTGTACACTTTGCCATTTCAAAGGATTAAATAAATGAGACATTTCTCCCTGGGTACAAACCTTCTCCTCTTCCTGAACTTGGCTCCAACATAAGTGATCTCATCATGTGATGGAGTATAGCCAAGATGCCTACTGTTATTGCTGAGGACTGCAGAGTGTCTTGCCAATGAAAACTAATGTTTGATGTAGTTGTTGAGCCTTCTTTCTTCTTCTTTCCCTTTTTCCTCTGCCGCCCTCTCCTTCCCTTTCCTTCTTCCCTTCACCTTATTTTTTCTACTCCTCCTTTTTCTTCTCTTCCTTATCCTCCTTCTTACACCTTATTCCCTAACATATCCCTAACATATCTCAGTGAAATTGGCCTCCTAGCTCTTCCACAAAAAGACACTCCATATCTAGGCTCTGGGAATTTCTCTGCCAGTCCATCATGCCTAGCATGTTGACTCTCCTCTAAATACTGACCTCCTTGGCTTCCTTTAAGTGACAACTAAAAGAGTACAGGCCAAAACACAGTCGAACTCTCTCAACATTTGCCTCTAAACAATTTAAAAAGAAGCCTCAAATCAAATTTTGGAGAGGCAGACCAACAAAAGGACAGAATGTGACATTTTGAAGTCTAAGACAACTTAAGAGGTCTGTAGGAGAAATCTGTAACAATGAGAAGGGCACAAGCCCTGAGCACAGCAGGAGCACCAGTGGTGGGCCTTAGAGGTGGACAACAGCAGCAGAAGCTTCAAGAACTCTCAGACAACTTATCAGAAATAGAATTCAGGGGGCCCTTTGCTGGCACTGGGTGCACCTGGCACTGATTGATAACTCTCTTGCTCATAAGCAGTTCTGGGTCATGGTTCCAGGATGAAGAACAGTATTTTTGATCATGCAAAAGGGAGCAGGGGTCCTGGTTACAGTTCCAGATCCAAGAAGAGAGGCAGCATTTGCAAATACAGGGGACCAGGGACCTGTCCAGGGTAAAGACCAGAGAGCAGACCAGAACAACACATACTTCTACCAGGATAACAACACCTTGGAAGCACTAAAAACTTGCAGACCCCAAGAACTAGCTCTGAAAATAGCAGCATGGAAAAATTTTTGGAATAGTGCCTATCTACTGCTAATGAATAGAGCCCAACTTTAAAGTCCAAAAACATGAAATAGGCTAGAAAATGAGCAAACAAAAAAAAAAATTACCATAAAAATCTACTCCATTGGCAGGGAAGAACAAGATATCAACTTAGAAGGAGATAACAGTGTGAAAATAATTACAAGAGAAGCCTCAAAGAAAAATGTCAATTTGACCCAGGGCCCAGAAGAAAAGTGAAGCAGAGTTAGAGAAGAAGCAAAGAGAGAGCGATTTAAAAAAAAAAAGAAGAAGAATGAGAAGTGATGAGAGAGAAATGCAAATTAACAGCTTGTTAAAGAGGTACAAAAAATACTAAAGAAAATATAATCTTAAAAATAGAATTGGACTGGCAGAGCCAAGATGGTGGAGTGAAAGCAGTGACTTGCTCGAGCTCTCCCCCAAACCCCTCCAAGTACTCATAAAAATGGCTCTAAACAAATTCTGAAGCAGCAGAACCCACAAAGAGACAGAGTGAAACAAATTCCAGCCCAAAACAACCTGGATGATTCATCAGAAAGGTGTATGGGGCCGGGCTGGGAGCGTAACGCAGAGTGGACGCATAGGCCTCAGCGGACCTGCAGCAGACCTCAGAGGAGTGAATCTTGGGCAGCTGTGGAGATTTCCAGACTCCTCAATCCACCAATGCCAAAGACAACTTAGAAGGTCAGTGGAAAAAGTCTGTTTCTGTCAGTGGTCAGAGAGGAAGGTGGGGTTTCAGCTCCATTCCCCAAAAGCGTGGCCCTGGGGGGGGGGGGCAGCTGCTTCCCGAGCTTCCAGGCCACAGACTGAGGGGGAATCCAGTGGCTGATCAGAGAGGGATGCAGGGATCTCTTTGCCAGTGTTGAGGCAGGAATCTCTTGCTTTGCCCGTGTTTGGATCTGGGTCACAGTTCTGGGCGGTGGTGCTGGGGTGAGGAGGAGCGTTGGCATGGAGGAGCTTGTAGTGGCTGTGGAGAGAAACCCCTCCTCACAGTTACAGGACAGAAAGGAGTCCTTGTGGTCACAGGCCAGGAAAGGAGTAAACACCTCGCCCCTTATCATACCACCTTGGAAGAACTGAAAATTTAGAGGTCCCTACAAGTATCTCTGAAAACAGCTATTCAAACCCCTGAAGCTTGGGACAGTACACTCTCCACATTGGAACCAGGCTCTTACCTTAACAAAGAGTTTAAAACTCAAGTAATTAGCCAGGATCATGAGCAAGCAGTGCGAAAAGAGTCAGACTATATTATCTTACTTTGGTGAAAAAGAAGATCAAAATATATAACCAGAAGAAGACAACAAAGTCAAAGCTCCTACATCCAAAGCCTCCAAGAAAAATATGAATCAGTCTCAGGCCTTGGAAGAGCTCAAAAGGGATTTTGAGAAGCAAGTAAGGGAAGTAGAGGAAAAACTGGGAAGAGAAATGAGAGTGATGCAAGAAAATCATAAAAAACAAGTCAACAGCTTGCTAAAGAGACCCAAAAAAATACTGAAGAAAATAACACCTTAAAAAACCTAACCCAAATGGCAAAAGAGGTCCAAAAAGCCAATGAGGAGAAAAATGCCCTAAAAAGAAAAATTGCCCAAATGGAAAAGGAAGTCCAAAAGATTACTGAAGAAAATACTTTCTTAAAAATTAGGATAGAGCAATTGGAAGTAGTGCCTTTATGAGAAATCAACACTGTAAAACAAATCCAAAAGAATGGAAAATTAGAAAACAATGTGAAATATCTCTTTGGTAAAACAACTGACCTGGAAAATAGATCCAGGAGAGAAAATTTAAAAATTATTGGACTGTCTGAAAGCCATGATCAAAAAAAGAATCTTTCAAGAAATTATCAAGGAAAACTGCCCTGATATATAGAACCAGAGGGCAAAATAGAAATTGAAAGAATCCACAGATCTCCTCCTGAAAGAGATCCCCAAAGGAAAACTCCTAGGAATATAGCCAAATTCCGAGTTCCCAGGTCAAGGAGAAAATATTACAAGCTGCCAGAAGGAAACAATTCAAGTACTGTGGAAACACAATCAGGATAACACAAGATTTAGCAGCTTCTACATTAAAGGACAGGGCATGGAATATAATATTCCAGAGGGCAAAGGAGATAGGATTACAACCAAGAATCACCTACCCAGCAAAACTGAGTATAATCCTTCAGGGGAAAAAATGGTCATTCAGTGAAATAGAGGACTTTCAAGCATTCCTGATGAAAAGACCAGAGCTAAACAGAAAATTTGACTTTCAAATACAGGACTCCAGTGGAACATGAAGAGGTAAACAGGAAAGAGAAATCATAAGAGACTTATTAAGATTGAACTGTTTACATTCATGGAAAGATGATATTTGTAACTCATGAGAACTTTGTCAGTATTAGGGTAGTTGAAGGAAAAAAATTGTAATGTATATATAGATAGATAGATAGAGGGCACAGGGTGAGTTGAAGATTAAGGGGTCATATCTGAGAATAAAATTAAAGGATGAGAAAGGATGATACTTGGAGAAGAAAGGGAGAGGTTGAATGGGGTAAATTATCTCAACACACAAAAAAAAACAACAGAAAAGTCTCTCACAGTGGAAGGGAAACAGGGGAAGGTGAGAGGGAATGAGGGAATCTTATTCTCATAGGATTTGGCTTAAGGAGGGAATAACATACACATTCAATTGGGTATGGAAATCTGTCTTACCCTACAGGAAAATATGGGGAGAAGGGGACAAGAGAACAGGGGGATGATAGAGAGGAGGGCAGATTGGGAAAGGGGGTAATCAGAAGGAAATACTTCTGAGGAGGGACAGGGTCAAAAGAAAGAATAGAATAAATGGGAGGGCAGGATAGAATTAAGGGAAATAGAGTTATTCACAACATGTGTATAAGGAAGTGTTTTGCATAACTGCACATGTATAACCTGTATTGAGTTGTTTGCCTTTTCAGTGAGGGTGGGTGGGGAGGGAGGAAGAGAAAAAATTTGAAATCTAAAGTTTTAAAAACATGTTTAAAAAAATATATCTTCACACACTACTGGGAAATAAGAAATACAGGAGATGGGGTATAGAAGTCTATCCTGCCCTACAGGAAAATAGAAGGGGAATGGGATAACAGAAGGGGGGAGAGATAGAACAGAAGACAGACTAGGGGAAGGGATATTCAGAATGCATGCCATCTTGGGGTGGGAGGGGTGAGATGGGGCAAAAATTTGGAACTCAAAAACTTGTGGAAGCGAATGTGGAAAACCAAAAATAAATAAATTTATGTTAAAAAAATTTAAATTAAATTTAAAAAATAGAATTGGACTAATAGTAAAAGAGGCACAAAAATCACTGAAGAAAAGAACTTAATAAAAAGTAGAATTAGCAAAATTGAAAAAAAGATACAAAAACTTATTGAAGAAAATAAGAATTAGAATTGTGCAAGTGAAAGCTAATGATTCCATGAGACATCAAGAAACAATAAAACAAAGACAAAAGAATGAAAAAATAGAAGAAAATGTGAAATATCTCACCACATAAACAACTAACCTGGAAAACAGAGAAAAACCAATTTAAGAATTATTGGACTACATCAACCAACAACAAAAATAAATAAACACTTATTAAGTGCCTAAAAAAGAATGATTGGACTATCTGAAAGCCATGAATTAAAAAAAAAAAAAGGCCTAGACATTGTATTTCAAGAAATGATCAAGGGTAACTGTCCTGATATCTTAGATCCGGAAGGTAAAATAGAAATTGAAAGAATCCACCCATCACCTTCTCAAAGAGATCTCAAATGAAGTGTCCCAGGAATAATATAGCCAAATTCCAGAGCTTCTAGGTCAAAGAGAAAATACTTCAAACAGCCAGAAAGAAATGATTCAAACATGAAGGAACATGGAGATCACACAAGATTCATCAGCTTCTACATGAAAGGAGAGAAGGATTTTGGAATATGATATATCAAAAGGAAACCAGCTAAAGTAACAACCAAGAATCACTTCTCCAGCAAAGCTGAGTCTAATCCTTCAGGGGAAAAATATTTAATGAAATAGAGGATTTTCAAGCATTCCTGACAATTTTACATTCAAACAGAAAATTTGAAAGAAGCATAAGAAGGTAAACTTGAAAGAGTATTCATAAGGGACTCAATGAAGTTAAAGTATTTGCATTCCTATATGGAAAGATGATACTAGTAACTTCTAAGAACGTTATCATTATTAGGTAGTTAAAGGAGTTTACATAGCAGAGGGCATAGATGTGAGTCAATTATGTTGTAACCCTTTGACTTAGCAATACTACTACTAGGCTTGTATCCTAAAGAGATCAAAGAAAATCAAAAAGACATACATGTACAAAAATATTTGCAACAGCTTTTGGGGGGGGGTGTCAAAGAATTGGAATTTGAGGTGATGTTCATTAATTGGGAAATGGATGAACAAATTGCCATATATGATTGTGATGGAGTACCATTGTGCTACAAGAAATGACCAGGTGGGTAGTTTCAGAGAAACATAGCAAGACCTATGTGAATTGATGCAAAGAGAAGTGAGAAGAACCAGGAGATAATTGTGCACAGTAACAGCAGTGTTACAATGATGACACACTGTGAAAGACTTGGTTACTCTGATCAATACAATGATCCAAGACAATTCCAAAGGACTCATGATGACAAAAATTCTGCCACCTCCAGAGAGAAAACTAATGACATCAGAGTGCAAATTGAAGTATAATTTTCTTGCTTTCTTTTCTTTTTTTTTTGCAGTGTCTCTAATATGAAAATATTTTGCATGATTTGAAATGTATAATTGATATCATATTATTGCCTTCTCAGAGGGTGAGGGAGGGATGGGAGAGATAAAAAGAATCTAGAACTCAAAATTTAAAAAGAAAACAAATGTTAAAAATAATAAACATATTTTAAGTGTCAACTAAATTTCCCCCTTCTTTAAGAAGACTTCCCCAACTCGTCTTAATTCCAGTGCCTTCCCTCTGTTAATTATCACCTATTTACCCTGTATATAGTTTGCTTTGTATCTGTTTGAATGCTGTCTCTTCTATTAGACTGTAAAATCCTTCATGGCAGTGACTGTGTTTTGCCTCTTTTTATACCCCCAGTATTTAGCACAAAAGATCATCCCCCGCTGAAACATTGTAGGTGTTTAATAAATATTTATCAATTGATCCTATTTTTTGTTATCTTCCTCCTCCTCCTCCTCCTCCACCTAGTAGCAGTAGACATCCTGGAAAGAGCCTTGGTTTTAGATTTTAGAAAGAATTAGATTTGTGCCCTTTCTTTGCCATTTACTAGCCTTGTCATCTTGGGCAAATCACTTTACCTTTGTAACACCCAATTACTTTATCGATAATATATATGACAGCTTAGAGTAGTTGATCTCTAAAGTTACTTCCAGGTCTAATATTCTATAATTATTCTTTGTGTCATTTTACTCTATCTTTTTCTGTCTGCCTCGATCACTTTCTCCTTCTTCAGCACAAGAATGTCATTGCTGGTTACATTTATAATATGTGCATTTTGACTTTTGAAAAGAAAGCTATCATGAAAGATACTCCTTATGATGTTTTCATGGTTTGCCTGAGACCAATGCATATGTCAGTTTCTCAACCAGAGCTGGCCCTATGTCTTCTTTTTTATTAATTCATTTATTTTTGATTATGAACATTCACTTACACAAGATTTTGAGTTCCAAATTTTCTCCTCATTTTGCCCCTGCCCCCCAAAACAGTGTGCATTCTATATACCCCTTCCCCTAACTTGCTCTCCCTTCTATCTTTCTGTTATCCCTTTCCCCTTCTATTTTCCCATAGGACAGGATGGATTTCTATACCCTATTACCTGTATATCTTATTTTCCAGCTGCATGTGAAAACAATTTTTAACATTTGTTTCTAAAACTTTGGGTTCCAAATTTTCTCCCTTCCTCCCTCCCCACCTACCCTCATTTAGAAGGCAAGCAACTCTATAGAGGTTATACATGTGTAGTCATGCAAAACATTTCCATAGTAGACATGCTATGACAAACTGACTATATTTCACTTCATGCTATACCACCTCCATTTATTCTGTTCTCTCTTTTGACCCTGTCCCTCCTCAGAATTCTTTCCTTCTGATTACTCCCTCCTCCAATCTGCCCTCCCTTCCATAATCCCCCTGCTCTCTTATCCCCTTCCCCCCTATTTTCCTACAGGGTAAGATAGATTTCCATACCCAATTGATTGTGTGTGTTATTCCCTCCTTAAGCCAAATCTGATGAGAATGATATTCACTCATTCCCTCTTACCTTCTCCCACTTCCCCTCCACTGTAAAAGCTTTTTCTTGTCTGTTTTATGTGAGATAATGTACCCCACTCTACTCTCTCTTTCTCCTTCTCCCAGTATAAACCTCCATCACCCCTTAATTTTATTTTTAGATATCACCTCTTCATCTTCAACTCACCCTGTGCCATCCATCTATCTATCTATCTATCTATCTATCTATCTATCTATCTATCTATCCATCTATTTATCTATCTATCTATATCTATCTATCTATCTATCTATCTATCTATCTATCTATATATATATATATATATGGATATATAAGCATATAATTTTTTCCCTCCAACTACTGTAATACTGACAAAGGACTCATGAGTTACAAATATCATCTTTCCATGTAGCAATGTAAACAACTCAACTTTAATAAGTCCCTAATGATTTCTCTTTCCTTTTTACCTCTTCATGCTTCTCTTGAGTCTTGACTTTGAAAGTCAAATTTTCTATTTAGCTCTGGTCTTTTCATCAAGAATGCTTGAAAGTCCTCTATTTAACTGAATGTCCACTTTTTACCCTGAAGGATTATGCTCAGTTTTGCTAGGTAGGTGATTCTTGGTTGTAATCCTATCTCCTTTGCCCTCTGGAATATTATATTCCATGCACTGCAGTCCTTTTATACAGAAGCTGATAAATCTTGTGTTATCCTGATAGTGTTTTCACCATACTTGAATTGTTTCTTTCTGGCTGCTTGCAATATTTTCTCCTTGACCTGGGAACTCTGGAATTTGGCTGTAATATTCCTAGGACTTATCCTTTGGTGATCAGTGGATTCTTTCCATTTCTATTTTACCCTTTGGTTCTAAAATATCAGGGCAGTTTTCCTTGAAAATTTCTTGAAAGATGATGTCTAAGCTCTCTTTTTATTATGGCTTTCAGATAGTCCAATAATTTTTAAATTCTCTCTCCTGGGTCTATTTTCTAGGTTAGTTGTTTTTCCAATGAGATAGTTCACATTGTCTTCAATTTTTTTTTTCATTTTTGTTTTGTTTTACATTTTCTTGATTTCTCATAAAGTCACTAGCTTCCATTTGCTCTATTATAATTTTTAAGGAAGTATTTTCTTCAGTGAGCTTCTGACCTTCCTTTTCCATTGGCCAATTCTGCTTTTTAAGGCATTTTACACCTCGTTGGCTTTTGGACCTCTTTTGCCATTTGGGTTAGGCTATATTTTAAGGTGTTATTTTCTCCAGTATTTTTTGGGTCTCCTTTGGCAAGGTGTTGACTTGTTTTTTCATGATTTTCTTGCATTACTCTAAGTTTTTCCTCTACTTCTCTTACTTGCTTCTCAAAATCCTTTTTGAGCTCTTCCATGGCTTGGGACTAATGCGTATTTTTCTTGGAGGCTTTGGAAGTAGGAGCTTTGACTTTGTTGTCTTCTTCTGGTTGTATGTTTTCATCTCTTTTGTCACCAAAGAAAGATTCTATGGTCTGACTTTTTTCGCACAGTTTTCTCATGATCCCAGCCAATTACTTGAGTTATAAACTCTGTTAAGGTAGGGGTCTGCTTCCAGTGTGGAGGGTGTACTGTCCCAAGTTTCAGGG
The DNA here is from genome assembly GCF_003287225.1 of Phascolarctos cinereus. Classification (NCBI taxonomy): domain Eukaryota; kingdom Metazoa; phylum Chordata; class Mammalia; order Diprotodontia; family Phascolarctidae; genus Phascolarctos; species Phascolarctos cinereus. The sequence goes on from NW_027556402.1 coordinate 186,395,132, forward strand.
TTTTTTTGCAGCTGTTTTCAGAGATACCTTTAGGGACCTGTAAATTTTCAGTTCTTCCAAGGTGGTATGATCAAGGGTGGGGTATTTACTCCTTTCCTGGCCTGTGCCTGATCTGTGAGTGACCACAAACACTCTTTTCTGCTTTGGGACTGTGAGGAGGATTCCATGTGCACTGTCACTACAATCTCCGCCACACCAGCACTCCTCCTCACCCTAAACTGTGACCCAGATCCAAGCACAGGCAAAGCAAGAGAATCATGCCTCAACATCAGCAAAGAGATCCCTGAAATCCCCCTCTGATCAGCCACTTGATTCCCCTTCAGTCTGTGAGCCAGAAGTTCTGGAAGCAGCTGCCACCCCAAAGCTGCACTGGGACTGCTGGGATCAAGCTTCTCTCTCATTGAGGTCCAGCACACCTTTGCTACTGACTTTCTAAGTTGTCTTTGGCATTTGTGGGTTGAGAAGTCTGGAAATCAACACAGCTGCCTATGATTCCATCCCCTGAGGCCTGCTCTAGGTTCGCTGAAGTGTGGTGCTTTCCTGTGTGCCCATGCTGAACTGTGCTCTTCTGCCAGCCCTACACAATAGACCTTTCCAATCAACCATCCAGGTTGTCTTGGGCTGGAAATTTGTTTCACTCTGTCTTTTTGTGGGTTCTGCTGCTCTAGAATTTGTCTAGAGCCATATTTTACAGGGATTTGGAGGGATTTGGAGGAAGAGCTCAAGCAAATCACTACTTTAACTCTGCATTCTTGGCTCTGTCCCCTTCTCCCCCCATTTGGCCCTATGTCTTCTAAATTTAGCTCTCTTCTCTATTTTGTCTTCTCATGATATGTAACTTTGAACATGGTCTAGCCTCTAACTTCTAAGAGAGTTAAAATTCTGTATCTGCCATATCCTTCGTATAGCTCTTCCCTCATCAACCCTTCCAGAGGGTTTAGGACAAAGATGTGGAATCTTTATGCTACTTTCTATATAGAGCCTTCTATGATATTCTCCTCCTCCTCCCTACCCCATTCCACTTAGTAACTAATATACCTTCTATGTCACAATATTATATTGAATTTTGTTCCAACCTTTTATATACATTTATCATGTATTATTAAGTTTTATAATTACTTGTCTTCATATCTTATACATCTTTTACACAGTACTAAGCTCCATGTGGAGGGAATCCACTACTTTCTACCTACGTTACCTTGAGCATGTCACTTTGGTTCTCATGACCTCATTTTCTTTATCTGTTAAATGGAAGATTTGCAACAGAAATCTCTTAGGTCACTTATAGATAAGAATCAGAGTGCAAGTGAGGGGGAGGAAACGTATAAACTAAAAAAAATCAATGGAGATTAGTTGTTAAGCAAAGATTCAGAGCTAGGGGAGTTCATAAAAGTTTAGCAAGTCAAAATGTCGGGATGCCATGGATTTAACCATGTATCTGATTCAACAGGATTTCTTACGGCTTTGAACTTTTTTTCTTTTTTTATTCTGACCACTGACATGCCCCAAAGGTCATGAGTACATATGTCAAACATCCTTCTGGCTGAGCTACCTTCAATGAGCTTTGAGTAAATCCAAGGAGATTTGAATCGATATAACTTCTGTCCCCTCTTCCAACTTTCATTCAAGCAGGAGCTCTTAAAGCCACTTGTGAAAGATCTAGCCCTCCCAGGGGATCAAGAGCTAAGACCAACACACCAGTGTGATTATCTTCATCAGCTCTTAATTAATGGGTTTGCTCAGAAGCCTTCCCCTGATGCCTGATGCAGAGCAAACCTCTTTCTGGCCAAGATTCACCTCTAAAAATGACTCATTTTTACAGACATAGTATAAAGAAATTACCTCAGGCAGAGACAGAGACAACACTCACTGAACCCTCCTCCACTTTCCTTACAATTTTTCTCCCATGACATTAAAGAGGAGGATTACTCTCTGCTTTGCTTCAACACAATAATGATCATCATAGCTTTCCAACTGACTTAAACTTGAAATTTTTCACATGTGTTGTCTCCCCCATTACAATGTGAATTTCTGGAGAGCAGAGATCATCTTTCTTGTCTATTTGTATCCCCAGTGCTTCTCACAGTGCTTTGCATATACTAAGTGTTTAATAAATGCTTCATTCATTCATTCATTCATTCAATCAATCATACCTCCCAGACTATTCTTTATCTGTTGCCTTCATTGGCTGGAGTCATTTCTTCATGGTGATAATGTTCTAAAGTCTTCAACTCTTTAGAGAAGTAAGAACTAGGAGATCATTGTGCACAGTAACAGCAATGTTATAGTGATGATCACCTATGAAAGACTTGGCTGCTCTCATCAATGCAATGATCCAAGACAATTCCAAAGGACTCATGATGACAAAAATTCTGACCACCTCGGGAGAGAGAGAATTTGAGGATTTTGAGGATCAAATGATATGCATGTTATGTACTTGTCATGTCAAAGGATTAAGCTATTACTGTAGTAGTGCTATTTTCATATATAGATTTTTTTTTCCTCAATGATTTCCAGGTCCCTGCAAAATACTTACTCATCTTCCATCATAGTTCTCTTCTGGTGCCTTATCATTATGTAGTGGTGACCCTGGGTGTTTGAAGGCTATGTCAGAATAGCAAACTCTACCTAGAATATTTGTATTACTAATGCTTAGCAGAGTTTTTTTGTATGTTGGAAGGGTTTAATAAATTATTTGATTATTCATTCATTCCTTCCTTCATTCATTCATTCCCACCTTCCTATCCCTATCTGTTGTCTTCGTTGGTTGGAGTCAGTTTTTATAAGTAGGGACTCAATGATGAACTGGTTGTCTATTGTCTAAAAACCAGCCTACATAAATTTTAAGATGATTATCATTACCAGTGAGATACCAGGAAACTGTTTTTGTCCATTAATTCACACAAATTTTCTAACAAGGTGTAGGGGGTTGCCATCTATGACAATAAAGAGACAACCTATCCTGAGCAAATCATGTATCTTTTAAGTATTAAAAGTGAGTTGCACAATCTATATATGGGCCTCAGTTTTTGTTTTCATCTATAAAATGAGGAGGTTGTACTACTGATCTCCAAGATTCAGCTCTTCTATTATCAATATAAGTGAGCACATAGTCTAGAGACCTAAGCAAAGTAGGCTGAAAAGCCAAAAGAACAGCAGGTTCAGTAATTCACTTGCACCTTAATGGGATTACAGCAGCAGGGTTTTCAGGAACCTTCCTCCCTGGTGTCAATTCTAGAGTAGTTAAAATAGAATAATATCAGGTTCATTTGTGTGGCAACCCATTTGGTTCTCACAAGTGGGGGCAGCTAAAAAGGATGGTGTGGTTGGTACCCTTTCAGAATCAGCATACCACTAATTGTAGGTGTGAGCCACTCTAAAAGACCCCCAGAGAAGAGAATAAAGGTCTCAGGAGTAAAGAACCTGGTCATTTCCCATCTAGGGTTCAACAGTTTTCTAATAACCAGCACATATACACCTGTCACTTAAATGGTTTCATACTTGAAGTTGTGATTTACTCAGTAGGACTTGGAACCTGGGGGTTAGGGTGATTACATGCAGTACAAAATGGCATATAGTGGCACACAAACTAGATCTTTGGTTTCAAAGATGGCTTTTATTTCTCTCTCTCTCTCTCTCTCTCTCTCTCTCTCTCTCTCTCTCTCTCCCTCTCTCTCTCTTTCCCTGCTTCTGTGTGTATACACAGACATGGACATATTTACGTACACACAGACATTACACACATACATAGGTATCTATAGTTACATATAGATATGAATATAGATATAGGTCCTAGATAGAGAGAGACATATATTAATGTGTGTCTATCTATGTATCTATATTGAAATAAGGAAAAAAGGAAGGAAGGAAAGAGGGAAGGAAGAAAGGAAAAGGAAGATAGGAAGAGAAAGAAAAAGAAAGAAAGAAAGAAAAAGAAAGAAAGAAAAAGAAAGAAAGAAAGAAAGAAAGAAAGAAAGAAAAAAAGAAAGAAAGAAAGAAAAAGAAAGGAAGGAAGGAAGGAAGGAAGGAAGGAAGGAAGGAAGGAAGGAAGGAAGGAAGGAAGGAAGGAAGAAAGAAAGAAATGGAAGGAAGAATAGGGGTTTTTTTGCCATTATTTAGCACCTCACTACATTAAGAAATTGACAGAATGTACAGTCATAAAAAAAGCCCCTCAAAACATTGATTTAGAATCAGAAAACTTGGCTTTGAATTCTGGCTCTGCTTACATGACTTGAGTTCAACCACATAGTTTCATCAGTCCTCACTTTCCTCATCTGAAAAATGGGAGGGTTGGACTACATTATCTCCACAGTCTAGACCAGTTCTAAACCCTAAAACTCTAACTTTACAATACTACCTTATTTTCAGTCATGGCCTAAGGGGAGTCAGATAGATTCACCATTTCTAACTCTTAGAAGCTTTGCCAAAATATTTTAGGGGAAACGATAATTCCAATAGTTTGCTTAAGTTTGGTTTTCAATAGCAATTTAAATTACAGGTTGAATATGCAAGAGAAAAGGTTTTATGAAAGTCTAAAGTGCCTCTCTGAGCTCCATGAAGCTCCCCTGTGGCAGGTTGTTTCTGCTCTAGGCATTCCCCTTCTTCCTGCCCTTTTCTGAAAACTTCTATACTGGAGACACCCATGCCAGGAATATCTGTGTCTCATATTTGTACAGTGATGTCTTCCCATGGTCAGTCCTTGGAACATCTCCTCAAGTGACATCACAATTGGGAAATCAATCTGACAAGCAGTTGTGTGATGCCAAGTCAATATTTGTCAACTGTCTGAGAGGAAAAAAAAATGAATGTACAATGCATTTTAAGCTTAATCAACATTATTAAAATTTTCTCCATCACTTTCTTAAATCCAGACAATCAACAAAACAATAAATTAAGCCTTCATTTATAGCATTTACCAATTTCTGAGATGCAAATAGTAAAATAGAAAATTTAACAATTAGATCTCGTAAGGAAATTTAAGCTTGCTCCAGCTTACCCCTGCAAGGATTCATGAGACCTGGACTTCCTTTCCAATAAAACTCCAAAGCCTCACCTGTTAATTACTGCTAGTAATGTCCCTGCCCTGCCCTGAAGCAGTGTACTTGTTGTCCCGGTTGTATCCTTCATTATTTTCCCTGTTTCCCTCCCCAAAACCTCAGGAGTTACTTTAAACTTTCACTTGAGTAAGTTAAAAAACACCAAGATCTACTCCCTTCATTAGTTACTGGCCACTGTGATTCTTCTCCAAAAACCCCTGTAAGTCCCCAAACTATTGCAATGGATGGGGACATGCTTAAAGCATTCATTGATTTGGACTCATTTGCTACCTCCTTCTTGAAATACTATTCTCCAACAATTTTGAGAAAGTATTCTATTGTTTTTGTTTTGTTTTTCTGCCTCTCTAATCATTCCTTTGCTATCTTCTTCCCTTTCCTCTTTCTTCTCCCAGCCTCTAAATATGGTGGTTCTTAAATCCCTTGTTCTAAATCTTTTCTTTCATCATAGAACCTCAATTCCTATGAAGATCTTATCCACTCTCATGGCTCCCACTACTGCCCCTGATCACATTTCTAAAATACTTGAAGGTTTACAAAGAAAGGGTCTTTTCACAACACTGGGAGGAATATATTTCAAGCATTATTATCCCCATTTTTTAGACAATGAAACTGGGGTTCAGCGAGGAATTTGACATGTCCAGGATCACCCAACTGGTGATTGTCAAAATCAGAACTTGAATGCAGGTGTTTGGACTCAGAGACCAGAAGTCTAATCAGGACACATACTGTAAGATCTGCATTCCTAGCTCTAACCTTTCTAGGATGCTAAAATCTTGCATTCACTGAGATAGATACATAGATAAACGGATAAGTAAAATGCACAGACCCTTCCCTCAAGTACCTTATTATTCCTTCCTTTTCATTCCCACTACCACCTTGCTAGTTTTTTCTAATAGTTTCCTAAGTAGTCATTGACTCAGGTCTCCTCATTTCACCCAACACACAATGCCAGTGTGTTAAATACCAGTTTCATTGTGTCACAGTTAGATCAAAAGCCTTGATGATTTCCTGACTTCCCCAAATCTCTTCCTCTCCCATAGACTGATTGAAATTCCATAGGCAGATGACATCTTCCATCCTGCTAGGAGAGATCCTCTTTAAATACAAACAAATAATCTCAGGAGAGTTGACCTTGAGACTCACTGAGACTCACACTAAAGTTTAAATGCCCAGTTAGATTCTGTTTGGAAAACAAGGTCATGATAGGAAGAATTAGAGTAGAAAGTAGATGGAAGACTGAAGCAATGAGGGAAAAAGATGAGGGAAAGAAAGGTTGAGGGCAAACCATATTGTTTTTGCTACCACATCTATCACTCAAAAAATTTTTATTGAAGTCAAATCAAGTTAATATTGGCACCATGACCAGCTTTGAAATAGCAAGTCTTCAAAAGGTAGCCAAGCTAAGAGATATTAAGAGAGGGGATATAAGAGACAGACACCATTCTGTCCTTTTGTCTTAGTGGTGGTTTTATTTTTTTGGGAGGTTGGGTGCAGAATCACTCATTGAGTTTGTGGGGAAGAAAATGACCCTTCCCTTACTCTTAATAGAAATTATGTATAACTTTATCTGTACTATATGTAGAGTATCACATATTTGTGAGAGGAATGTGAACTTTTTTTCTGGGGTGTGGGAGGAGAGAAGTTAAGACTGGTCAGTTTGGATAAAGTTTATAACTTATAACTCACATTTTCAGAGAGCTTGATAGGTCACCAAGTGCCTTCCTCTTAAAAACTCTGTGAAATAGGAATCAGGAAAACCCAAGTTCAAATAAATTCTGACTCAATTACATTTCTGAAATTATTAGCTGTGTGACCTTAAACAAGCTACAACCTCTCTGGTCCTCAGTTTCCTCATTTGTGAAATGAGAGGGGGATCACTGAGAAAAATGACCTCTAAGATTTCTTCTAGATCTGAGTCTATGATCCTTAGATCACCATTTAGAAATGAGGAAACCAAGACCCAGAGAGGTGAAAGGACTAGTCCATTGTCACATAGCTAATAAGAAGTGGGACCTAAATTCAAATCTTCTGGCTCAAAGCCCGGGATAACTTCTTCTAAACCTTTCTCCATCTCTAAAATGGAGCACTAATGTGCCCGAGGGATAGGGAGAGTACAGAAAGATATCATCTTAGAAGGGAAAATGAATAAAAGGTGTGGGGGGGGGGTAGAGGGGAGGAGCTGGAAAAAAAGTACAGGGTTTTTCTCAATGTAGTATAATGGCCATGGCCATGTAGTAGATTGGCCAGGCCCAAACTACGGGTCTTTCAGGATCAGTTTCCAAAGTTCAAGAATTTATTATTGTTTTTAATCTCGTTTTCTTTAGTCATGGTGTGGAAACCAAATCTCTGTATCTGTATCTAATGGGAGGAAGATAGGAGAAAGGATGAAATAGGACAGGACAGGCCTAGCCTGGTAGCAGTGTTGAAAAACAGTAGCCTAAATAGATAGATTTAGGCTATAGGGTGTCTTGAAAGTTAAGTTTGAGAATAGGGAAAGACACAAACCAGATGTAGTTGGGGAAATCACATAATCTCAGATTCAGAAGGCACCTCAGAGTGATCCACATTAGATCAGTAATGCTTTCTAAAATGTACATAAAAAGTAATCATTTGATTTGATTTTTTTTTTCCTTAAGGCCCTGTAGTAATGTTAACTGCCTCTATCTTGGGATAACCCTTATTTCCAGCTAGGTTTTTTTTTTTCCCTTCTTTTATCAAGTCACAGTCTTTTTGCCACTTCCGTCCATTGGTTCTAGTTCTGCCCTGTGGGGTCAAACACAACTAGTCTAAGCCCTTTTTCCTATGACAACTCTTACCCTCAAATACTCAAAAACCTTTATCAGATCCTGTGTCCCCACAATCTCCCGCTTAAGTCTTTTCTTCTCCAGGCTGACATTCTCAGTTCCTTTAGCTGGCTGGCCCATGTAATAAAGAGTTTTGAGTTTAATTGTTATGGTTGCCCTTCTCTGGCCATATCTGAATTTATCAGTGTAATCAGAAAAATGTTGTAGTGAAGACAATATTCCAGATATTATCCTTCTGGGCCAGTTTTCAGTGGGAACATCACCTCTTTCACTATGGATACTTTGCCTGTAGTAATGAAAATTTAGATTAGCTATTGTAAGCAACATATTAACATTGTTTTGTTGGTCATTTCAGTCACGTCTGACTCTTTGTGACTGCATTTGGGCTTTTTCTTTTTTGGCAAAGGTACTAGAATGATTTGCCATTTCCTTCTCTAGCTCATTTCAAAGTTGAGGACACTGATGCGAAGGTTTAAGGGACTCACCCAGGGTCACACAGCTAGTAAGTATCTGAAGCTGGATTTGAAGTCATAAAGATGAGTTTTCCTGATTCCAAGCCCAGCCCTCTATCCATTACAACACCTAGCCACTCCATTTTAGTTAATATTTTATTTAAATAGCATACTACCAAGATCTTTTTTTCACATAAATTTTAGATAACCATCTCTCTCCCATTCTATATTTATAGTTTATCTTATTTATTTATTTTATGAATTATTTATTTAATTTAAACTTTTTTTTTAAATTTTATTTTCAAATTCTCTCTCTCCCTCCCATACCTTCCCTACATATGAAGGCAAGCAAAATGATATCTACTATGCATATAACATGCAAAACATATTCCCATGTTAACTATATCATAAAAAATGGAAGAAAAATAAAATGACAAAATTATACTTCAATTTGCACTCAGAGTTCATCAATTCTATCTCTGGAAGTAGACAGCATTTTTTCATCATGAAGTCTTTGGATCATTGTGTTGATCAGAGTAGCTAAGTCTTTCACAATTGATCATCATTAGAATGTTGCTGTTACTATGCAAAATGATCTCATGGTTCTACTCACTGCACTTTGAATCAGTTAATATACGTCTTCCCATGTTTTTTCTGAAACCATCCTCCTCATTTTTTTTTTGTTTGTTTTTGGTGAGGTGATTAGGGTTAAGTGCCTTGCCCAGGTCACATAGCTAATAAGTTTTAAGTGTCTGAGGCTAGATTTGAACTCAAGTCCTCCTGACTTCAAGGCCAGAACTCTATTCACTGTGCCACCTAGCTTCCCCCAATGGTTTTTTTTGGTTGCTGTTGTTGGGTTTTGTGTGTTTGTTTGTTTGTTTGTTTGTTTTTGGTGAGGCAATTGGGGTTAAGTGACTTGCCCAGGGTCACACAGTTAGTAAGTGTCAAGTGTCTGGTCTGAGGCCGGATTTGAACCCAGGTCCTCCTGACTCCAGGGCTGGTGCTCTATCCACTGCGTCTCCTAGCTGCCCCCTCATCATTTCTTATAGCACAATAATACTTCATTACAAGCATATGGCACAACTTGTTCAGCCATTTTCCAATTTATGGGTATCCCCTTGATTTCCAATCTTTGCCAAAAAGAAAAGAGCTGACATGTGTATATAGATAGATATGACAAATAGCTCCTTTTCTTTTTTCTTTGATTTTATTGAGATATAGACTGAATAGTGGTATTACTGGGTCAAATAGTATACAGTTTGGGGCTTAGTTTCAATTTGTTCTCCAGAATGGTTTGGACCAGTTTATAACTCCACTAATCCCATATCCCCTCTAGCATTTGTCATTTTCCTTTTCTGTCATGTTAGCTGATCTGATAGGTTTGAGGTGGTGCCTCAAAGTTGTTTTAATTTACATTTCTCTAATCAATGGTGACTTAGGGCATTTTTTTTTCATACAACTACAGATTCTTTTAATTTCTTCTTCTGAAAATAGCTGGTACGTATACTTTGTTCATTCAATTGGGGGATGAATTTTATTTTTAAAATTTAATTCAGTTCCCTATGTATTTGTGATATGTGGTCTTTATCAAAGACACTTGCTGTAAACATTTTTAATATTATTTTATTGCCTATGGTACCTTTTAGCAAAATGTAGTTTCCTAATTTTCTCTTAATTAGGTCAATTTTTGCTTTGTCTAAGATTTTAAGATTGCTACTCCTACCTTTTTTTTACTTCAGCTGAAATATAATAGATTTTGTTTCAGCCCTTTATTTAAACTCTGTGTGTATCTTTCTCTTTTGCCTGTCCCCTGTAAACAACATATTATTGTATTCTACTTTCTAATCCATTCTAATCTGCTTCCATTTTATGGGTGAGCTCATCCAATTGACATTCACAGTTATGATTGTTGTGTATTTCCCTCTATTCTGTCTTCTTCTTTTTATTCTTCTCTCTCATTTTGTCATCTCCCTCCTCAAAAGTCAGTTTTACTTCTAACCACTGAGTTCTTTAATCTACCCTACCTTTTATCACTCTCCCTTTCTCTTATTCCCTTCCTCTCCTATTTCTTTATTGGGTAAGATAGATTTCTCTACCCAACTGAGTGTGTGTGTGCGTGTTCGTGTGTGTGTGTGTGTGCATGTATATTCTGCTCCCTTCCCCTTTTTCCTAATTCACTCCTCTTTCTCACCCCTTCTTTTTTTTTAGATCATCCCAACATAAATAACTAACATCTATGGCCTGTGTCTATGCAGACTCCTTCTGACTGCCTAATAATAATAAAAAAAATTAGGAGTTACATGCCTTATCTCCTCATATAGGAATGTAAACAATTTGACTTTATTAAGTCCCTTGTGATTTCTTTTCCATGTTTCCTTCTTATGCTTCTCTTGAATCTTCTGTTCAAATGTCAAATTTTCTATTCAGCTCTGGTCTTTTCATCAGAGAACTTAAAAGTCCTCTATTTCATTAAATACCCATTTCCACCTGAAGATTATTCTCAGTTTTTCTGGGTAGGTCATTCTTTGTTATAATCCTAGTCCCTTTTCTAAGCCCTCAGCAACTTTAACATGAAAGCTGTAAAATCTTATGTAATACTGACTGTGACTTCATAGTATTTAAATTGTTTCTTTTTGGCTGTTTGTAACATTTTCTCCTTGACCTGGGAGCTCTGGAATTTAGCTATAATATTCCTGGGAGTTTCCACTTTGGGATGTCTTTCAGGAAGTAATCAATGGATTTTTTCAATTTCTATTTTAACCTCTGGATCTAAGATATTGGGATTCTTTTCCTTGATAAACTCTTGAAATATGATGTCCAGTCTCTTTTTCTAATTATGTCTTTCAAGTAGTCCAATAATTCTCTCCTCAATCTTTCTTCCAGGTCAATTTTTTTTATTGAGATAGTTCATGTTTTCTTTCATTTTTTTTCAGTCTTTCAACTCTTTTGTTTCTTGATATCTCATGGAATCATTAGCTTCCAGTTATCCAACTGTAATTTTAAAGAAATTATTTTCCCCAGTGAGCTTTTGTATTTCTTTTTCCATTTGGCCAATTCAACTATTCGAGGCAGGCTTATACACCAAAGGATTTCAGGCAGTCCACAAAAATTGTAGACAATGCTGTCCTCTACATTTTTCACAGACCACCCAAAATCCTTTGGCCACATGTTGTGTAGGCCCAATTTAAGGTATCCTTTCTTCAATAATTGTTGTGCTTCTTTCATCAAGTTATTAATTCTCTTTTCATTATTTTTTGGCATCACTCATTTCTTTTCCCAATTTTTCTTCTACCATTCATCTCTTTCTTTAACTCATCTAAGAATTCTTGCTGAGCTTGTGTCCAATTAGCATTTTTTTCTTTGGGGCTTTGGTTGTAGCTCTTTTCACATTGCTGTCTTCTTCTGAGTTTGTATCTTAGTCTTTCTTGCCATTGGGGTAGCTTTTTGTGGTCAAGTTCTTCTTCTGTTGTTTGTTCTTTTTCCAATCTATTTCTTAACTTTGAACTTTATGTTGAAGTTTGGCTCTTCTCACCTAGGGGTGGGGAGGCACTGTCCCAAGCATTAGGCTTTTTCATGCTGGGGGTTTGGAAATTTTTGGAGCTTCCAAGGTGATATGATCTAGGAAGAGGTGTGGTCACTACTCTCCTGGTCTGCACTCGGTTCTTTGTCCAGGAAAGGCCTCTGCTCCCCTACAACCACAAGTTCTAGCACTCTTTTTGGCCCTAAAAGTGTGACCAAATCCCCTGTTTCCCTGTAGCCACACATGCTAGCTCTCCTCTCTGCTTTGGAACTGTGACCAGGGACCCTGCTCCCTTGTGACCAGCCACAACCACTCCTCTCCACACTGGAACTAGGACATAAATTGTATATGGGCAACAGAATTGTCAATCAGTGTCAGATGCACTCAGTGCCAGCAAAAGGTCCTCTGTAATCTCTCTCTGACCGGTTGTCTTATCCCCTTTCCATATCTGGGCTGAGAGCCCCCAAAGCTGCTACTGCCTCTATCCCAGCTGCCTCCGATGCCCATCACTCATGCTGCCCCTACATGTGCTCCAGCCGGTTCCCACTCTGGTGCCACAAACCTCTCCTGCCAACCTCCTAAGTTGTCTTAGTCTGGGAAAATGTCACACACCATGACTTTTTGTTGGCTCTTGCACTCCAAAATTTGATTTGAGGTATTATTTTAAAGCTGTTTGGATAAGAATGTTGGGAAAGTTCAGCTGGGTTGTTGCCTCTAATCTGCCATCTTGGCTCTGCTTCAGATGATGTTTTTTTAAGCCCAAGTTTAGAATTTCTCATTTATCTTTATTAAATTGTATCTTATTAGAATCAAATCACCATTCAAATTTTTCAACTTAAAAAAAAAAAACCTTGACCCTTTAATACAACATGTCTAATTTATATAAAGAGCTGTTTCTCCCCCAGCATCATGCCATCTGCCAAAGCTAGGTTTTAAGGGTCAAGGGTCTTCCTGCCCTGGAAAGTCTTTACCACAAGACAGCTACATTCATGTCAGTTTCAGCTTTTGCCCCCTTAAGATCAGCTGCTGGAGCCAGCTCTCTTCCCCACCAGATGCTTCTCTAAGTTATTATTGAAGCAACAGCTGATACTATGAAAGCACAGGCTCTGAGGCAATCCCAGATCCCTTCTTCTCTCAAGGTCCAGTGTAGACACTGCATGATGCATGAGGACTTCACAAATTCTAGCAACTTCTCCAGGTAAAAATAATCCCTCCATCCTCAAATTGTCCTGCCACATTTTTCTGAATCTCTTTTTGCTCCAACACATTCTATTTTGCCTCTTACTTATTTTTACATTTGTCATTGAAGGCAGTGAATTTTAATTATCATCTGCATATCCCCAATATCTAGTGAGGAACCTTACTTAAATATTTATAAAATTGAATATGAAGTAATGCTCTAAAACAGCTTTGATTGGGAGTACCCACAAGAGGTATTGTTTTATAGTGGGAGGATTCTTGGTCAGAAGACACCTGAGTATTACTTCTAGCTTTGACACTTAACTTTGTGACTTTAAACAAATCACTTAACTCTGAACTTCAGAGAGATATCCAATTGTAGAATGATCATAGGTTCACAAAGTTAGCAATAGAAGGCACTTGAGAAAGTACCTTCTCTCCTATCTCATACATGAAGAAATTGAGACCAAGAGAGGTCATGACTTGCTGGGATTAACTAGGAAGAGTTAGGAAGAGTTAGAATTTGAACACAAATCCTCCAAACCCAGTACTCTTTCCACCTCACCAGCATAATGACTATCATGATATTGATGAAAATATGACCATTTACATGGTATATGCATTATGAGAACTCAGTTGCTGAACCTGATGTGACCTATATTTTTAACTAGTGGAGTCCCCTGTAGAGAAGAGTCTAAGCAGCCTTAGAGAAGACCGTTTTGTCCAAGGTTGGCATCTAGACATTTAGGTGCAAGACAGAAAGTGTCTCTTTAAGCCAGGAATTATCTGAGTTCTTTCATTTTCTAAGATCTTTCTATACAATAGATCAACAGAAAGAGCAAAATCATCTTAAGGTGGACACAATCTTGTTGTTAAGTGCTCCATATGCTTCGAAGTGCTATAAAATCTGCTGTCAATAAAACCAACTTCAGCTTTGCCCAGTCAATTCAACTTCTAAATCGCCTAGCAACAGAAGGGAAGGCAAGAGAAGGGAAGAGAAGGCCAAGCAAAGGAAGGCAAGTCAAGGCAAAGCAATGGAAGAGAAGGGAATAAGCATTTATATAATGCTTACTATTTGCCATCCACTATGCTTAAGTGCTTTTACAAATATCTCATTTGATCCTCACAAAAACCTCCTGAATTAGATGCTATTATGATCCGCATTTCATCGTTCATTTTGCAGATGGAGGCAAACAGAGATGAAGTGAATTGCTGAGGGTCACACAGCTAGTAAATGGCTGAGGCCAAATTTGAACCTGATTCTATGCCTAGTGCTCATAAGGTAAAGAACCTTAATTCTAAGGTTCATGTTGAGAGTTGTGAATCAGATCTAAGAAGTAGGAATTAAATCACAGGAATTTCTATTGGCCAGTAAATTAATAGGTCAAATACTGATTGGGCTTAAAAGCATGTTGGTAAGTTATAGTATCCTGTTTATGTAGGAAGCTAGTTAGCACAGTGGAGAGAGTGTTGGGGCTGGATGACAAGACCTAAATTCAAATTTGACATCAGATACTTACTAGCTCTATGACCCTGGATAAGTCATTTAACCTCTGTTTGCCTTGTTTTCTTCAACTAGTAAATGGTGATAATAACAACTATCTCCAAGCTTTATTGTGAGGACCAGATGAGAATTTTATGAAATGTGCTTTGTACAGTACCTGGCACACCATAAGTGTTTAATAAATGTTTGTTTCCTTCCATCCTTACCTACTAACATAGATGTTATGAGAATGCTCAGACAAAGGTCCTGTGATTTTTTTCTCATAAAAGAGCAGAATTCCAGGCATACACTGACCTTCACTGAAGACATCTGCTTGTGCTTCACAAGTAGACACAGGTGCTTCTCAATAAACACAGGCCTCTGCAATTAAATTGATTGTACCTAGATAGCTTTGTGAGTCTGCTTAGAAACCAAATGCACTGCCAAAAGTTGGGTTGAGATGTTTGTAATGGAGAGGAAACTGATTAAACAGGGACATTCATTTTCATGGCAAGGGGAAGATACTATTTGTATTGGTACAAGATCAAAAGACAACCTGGCCAGTCTAATCATTGCTGTTGAGAAGGTCATCAGGAAAACCTCACTTATACTGTGGCTCCTTTCTAATACTACTGGGCAATTTATTTAACCTCTCAGAGCTCTAGGCAATTTTCTAAAACCATGAGTTGCAGAGAAGGTCCCAGCTGAACTGCAACGGTAGACAGAGTTTCTCACTGGAAATTCCTTGATCAATGAAATAAGTCCAGTTCCTATTTCTTTCATTTTTATTATCAAAGTCATTTTGTATATCATTCTCCCAATTGCTTTTTTTTTTAATAAGAAGGAATATTTAATTAGGAAAAAAAATTTGCATCAAATATCTCAAAAAAAGGTCTAATATACAAGCTCCATAGGAAACAAACACAAAAAGCTTTTTCCCAATTGATAAGTGGTCAAAGGCTTTGAACAGTTTTGAAAGACTAGGAACAGCTTTCAAAATAAGAATTACAAACTACAGGGCATCTAGGTAGTGCAGTGGATAGAGCACTATCCCTGGACTCAGGAGGATCTGAGTTCAAATCCAGACTCAGACACAAAACATTCATTAGCTGTGTGACCCTAGGCAAGTCACTTAACCTCATTGCCTAGCCAAAAAAAAAATTGTAAGTTATTAACAAGTATATGAAAAATTATTTCCAAAACAACTCCGAGATTTCACCTAACATCCAGCAAATTGGCAAAAATGAGGGAAAAAAATAGATGTTCAAGATTATAGGAAGATAGATACGCTTATACACTATTGTTTTGTCAGTCAATAAGCATTTATTAAGTACCTATTGTGAGATAATGCACTAGGCACTATACTAAGCACTGTGAATAAATGAGGCAAAAACAGTCCTGCCCTCATGAAGCTCATAATCTAATGGGTGAGACAATGAGCAAACACATATATACAAACAAATTATATATAGCATAAATGGGGAATAACGAAGGGAAGACACAAAAATTAAGAGGTATTGGGAAAGACTTTCTGTAGGAGATGAGATTTGTCCTGGAACTTGAAGACAAGAGGCAGAGATGAGGACAGAGAGCATTCCAGACATGGTTCACAGCCAGAGAAAACGCCCAAAGCCAAGTGATGGGGGAGCAATTATTCTCCAGTATCACTGGAATGAAGAACACCTGATCAACGTTGCCATTAGCACTGAGAACAATGATCCTAGAACAGAAGCACTGGCCGATGGCAGCATCATTTTATGCTTCTCTGTGTGAATTTTCTGTGTGAGCGTAATTTTTTTTTTTATTCAGCTCTAGTGTTTTCATCAGGAATGCTTGAAAGTCCTCTATTTCCTTACATATCCATTTTTTCCATTGAAAGATTATATTTTTTTTTCTGGGTAGATTATTTTTGGTTGTAATGCCATATCTTTGCCTTATGGAATATTGCATTCCAAGTGCTCTGCTCCTTTAAAGTACTTGCTACTAAATTTTATGTGATGCTGACTGTGAGTGACTCCAGGACATTTGAATAGTTTCTTTCAGGCTGCTTGAATTGATCTGGGAGCTCTGGAATTTGGCTGTAATATTCCTGAGAGTTTTTATTTTTGAGATCTCTTTCAAGTGACAATTGATGGGTTGCTGCAATGTCTATTTTACTGCCTGATAAGAGGATGTCAGGGTGTTTTCCTTGATAATTTCTTGAAATATAATCTAAGCTCTTTCTTTGATCATGGCTTTTTTTTTTTTTTGGTTAGGCAATGGGGTTAAGTGACTTGCCCAGGGTCACACAGCTAGTAAGTGTTATGTGTCTGAGGCCAGATTTGAACTCGGGTCCTCCTGACTTCAGGGCCGGTGCTCTATCTACTATGCCACCTAGCTGCCCCCGATCATGACTTTTCTATAGTCCAGTAATTCTTAAATTATCTCTGTTCTATCTATTTTCCTGGTCAGTTGTTTTTCCATGAGATATTTCACATTCTCTGCTGTTTTTCATTCTTTAGAATTTGTTTTATTGTTACTTGATGATTCATAGAGTCATTAGCTTCCAGTTGTACAATTTTAATTTTTTAAGGAATTATTTTCTTGAGTGAACTTCTGTATTATTTCCTCCATTTGGTCATTTCTGCTTTTTAAGGAGTATTTTTATTAGTGAATTTTTGCACCTCTTTTTTCTATTTGGCTAATTCTGGTTTTGAATGTGCTATTTTCTTCAGTATTTTTGTGTCTCTTTTACCAAGTTGTTAAATAATTTATCAAAGTTTTCTTTCTTTGCTTTCATTTACTTATCTAATTTTCCCTCTACCACTCTTATTTGATTTTGAAAATCATTTCAGCTCTTCCAGGAATTCCTATTGGACTTGTGTCCAATTCATATTTTTCTTTGAGCTGTTTCTTGTAGCTGTTTTGACTTCATTGTCTTCTTCAGAGTTTGTGTCTTGATTTTCCTTGTCACCACAGTAACTTTTATGGTCAGGTTCTTTTTCTTTTCTTTTCTTTTCTTTTTTTCTTTTCTTTCTTTTCATACTTCTTTTCTTTCTTACTCATTTTCCATCCTATTACTTGATTTTGAACTTTATGTTAAAGTTGGGCTCTGTTCTCTGCATAGTAAGAAGGGACACTGTTTCAAAAATCAAGCTTTTTTTTTTTTTTGCACTACTGTTTCCAGAGCTAGTTTTGGGAGTTTTGGAAGTTTTCAGTGCTTCTAAGGTAGTGTGTGATCTGGGGATAAGTGTGGTCACTGGTTTCCTGGTCTCTGCGCTGATTCTTACTAAAGAAGGTCTTCCGATCCACTGGGATTACAATCAATACTGCTTCTGCTCCCTTGGAACTGGAAATGATACTGTTCCTTGGGGTCTCTTATCCCTTTAGACTAAAAGTGATACTGTTCTTCAGGGTCCCTGATCCCACGTGACCAAAAATGATACTGTTCCTTAGGGCTCCCACTCTTTCTTGATTGAAAGCGTTCCTCCCTACCCTTGAACTATTGTCTAGTAGTGGGTGCAAGCAAAGCATCTGGTCCTGTGTTAGCACAGAAATATTTTATAATCTCTTTTTGACCAGTTGCTAGGTCCGCTTACCCAAATCTCTGGCTTGGGAGCTGCCAAAGCTAATGCTGTTTCTGACACCTCCACTTAATCCCACATCTGGTGTTTCATCTACATGGGCTCTGGGCCAGTCTTCTCCCCTCATATCACAGATCTCTTTTTCTGACCTTCTAAGTTGTTTTGGGTTGGAAGAATGTCTCACTCTGGTCTATTGTTGGTTCTGCCACTCCAGTATTCAATTTCAGGCATTATCTTAAAGTTATTTGGAAGTATCATTTTGTAGTTCTTTGAAATGAGAGAGGAATCCCAGTTATTCTTACTTTACTTCATCATTTTGTACAAATCTTCCTATATTATCCTTAATTCTTTATTTTCATTATTTTTTATGGCACATTGGCGTCTCATGATGTTCACATACCTCTATTTATTTAGCTCTCCCAATCAATAGGCATCTGTTTTGTTTCCATTTTTTTTTCTGTCTTGCTCCAACAAAGAAACTTTTCCTATTAATATCATGGTATTTATGGGGCATTTCTTTTTATTTTTCTTTTACTTCCTTGGGGTATTGTGCCCAGTTATAGGATCTCTGAATGAAAAAAATATATAGAATTTAGTAACTTTTCTCACATAATTTCAAATTGTTTTGCAGAATAGTTGGACCAATTCACAACTTCATCAAGAATGTAATGGTGTGACCATTTCCTTATAGCTCCCTTAACATTGATTACTTTGATATTTTATCATGCTGGACAATTTGATAAGTGTAAGATGAACAAATCAACAAACATTTTAGTTGACTTGGGGAAATTTTGTAGTTATTTTGACTTATATTTCCCTTATACTTCATGATTGGGATCATTTTTCATAAAGTTTTCATGTGCTTCTTTTAAAAATTATTCATCTCATTTAATCATATATCCATCGGGAATAGCATTTGGCTTCTAAATGTGTCAATTCCCCATGTATCACAAATATCAGATTTTTTTTTGATCAGAGAATGAACACAAAGATTATTTTTCCTGATCAATCATTTCTCTCCTTTAGGTTAGATCTCTCCACATGCAATTATTTTTTTTTTATTTTATTCACATGCAGTTTTTTTGTTTATAATTTTTGAAATTTGATGTCAGGAAAAAAAATCCCCAACAAATAAATATGTCCAAAAAGTGAAATGGGATCAATTAAGAAGTGGTGACTTCATCTTCAATGGAGAACTTCAAGTAGAGACTGGATGACCCCTTCTCAGGTACATTATATTGAGAATGTTTTTCAGGTATGAGTTCAGCTAAATAGCAAATGAAGTTCCTTCTAATTCTCAAATGCTATTATTCAGTGATTTTTCATGACTGTATTTGTAGCATAACTGATGAACAATTCTCCATTCCCCTAAGTCAGAATAGTGAAAGATACCTTCTTCCGATCCCTTTTAATGGTTTTATGATGTAACCTTTTACATATGGTTTATGAATCTATTTGGAGCATACTGTGGTATTGTGTAAGAGTGAAACCTATTCTCTACCAAACTACTTCCCAATATTTGCAGCTGTCCTTGTAGAACAAGGAATGCTTGCTGCATTGATTTCCCTCTTCTTCTTGGGTGCCCCCTGCTCCTTCGTCTTCTAAGGACACTATTCTTGTCTAGTTCTGCTCCTGCCTATATGATTGCTCTTTCTTTGTCTCTCTTGCTAAAATCATCATGCATTCCTACCCTGAGCAGCTAGGTAGTACAGTAAATAGAAAGCTGGGCCTGCTGTCAGGGAGACTCATCTTCATGAGTTCAAACCTCTCCTCAGACATTTATAACTATGTGACCCTGGGCAAGTCACTTAACTGTTTGCCTCAGTTCCTCATCTCTAAAATTAGCTGGAGAAGGAAATGACAAATCACTCTAGTATCTTTGCCAAGAAAACCCCAAATGGGGCCACAGAGTCAGACACAACCAAAAGGACTGAACAACAACAACAAAGTGTCTGTTCCCCCAAGGCTCTGTCCTAGGCAGGATTCTTTTTCCTTTTTTTTTCTTGGTGGTGATATCATCAGCTCCTGTTTGTTTAGTTTTCTTTCATCTCTCTTCAGTGACTCCTCAATCCATCTACCTGACCCTTATTTGTATTACATTTCTGTATTGCCACCTCTCTGACATATCCACATGAACAGTCTCTCAATACCTGTAACAGGGTCAGGCGCGTAGTCAGTGCTTAATTAAATTGAATTGAGATGAATTGAATTTTGGTATGTTAAACGTTATTAATGGGGAATCGTGCTTGCTGGGAGAACAATTTTAAGAGGAAATATTTTTAAAAACAATAGAATACATGCCCACAAAGAGGTCTATGAAAAGACTTTCTTGAAGAAGGAGCCATCCTGATGGTTCTAGAATATCAGGCACTGGATATGTATGTGTGTGGTGGTGGGATGAGGGGTTAAATGATCTATATAATAGCCTCAGGACCATGAAGGTTGAAGCAAGCTTGGTGCACTTCGGACTACAGCTGTTCCATAAATCTTATTTGATAGAGGAACATCTCAACTTCAGCCAGAGCACCTGCATATAGCCAGGAAGCAGTTGCTGAACCAGCTTTTTGTTTGGTTCATTGTTGGCAAATCAATATATGGCTTACTTCAATATTATGGAGAAATCATGAATCACCCCCATCCTTCCCTATAATACTATATACATTGTACATTTGTAACAACTGAATAAAGTTACTGTGGTCATCTTACTGAATGATTGAATTTCCATAGGATCCTGAATCTAGAATTGGAGAGGGTCTTGGGAATGGTCTAGTACAAGGCCCTCACTTAACAGATCAGGAAACTAAGGCATAGACAGGTTAAGTGATCTGCCCAAGGTCACACTAGTAATCCCACTACAATATTCTTCTTGATAGTAACCACACATTTGTAATGTAGGTTGATGGGGCAAGACACCAAGGGAAGGAGTATTCTGGAACTGTGATTTCTTTAGTTTTGGAGACTCCCAATGTCAAAACTTCTGTCTTCAATTAGCTTATCTGTAACTTAGAGTATTAGAGAGTTGCCCAGAGCCATGAAAGTGATGTGGCCATGATCATCTAGCATGTACCAGAGGCAAGGGTTATCCTCCAACTTCCAGGCCTGTCTTCTATCCACTATGTTACACTACTTCTTAGTCTTCCAGTACTAAGAGTGAATAAGCTGAGGCATTGGAGAAATTAAGTCATTTGGTTATGGACTCAAAATGAAAAAATAGTGTGATCAGGCTCTATTAGATTGTAAACTCTTAGAGAGCAGGGACTACGGCTTATTTATCTTTATGATTCCCAGTGCTAAGACAGGGCATTATACATACTAAGCTCTTAATCAATAAATATGTCACTTTTCCCCCCTCATTGTACTGGGTTATCACGGCACCAGATCCTGTATAGACAAGAGGGAAGTGTTTTACTAGGGCCCTTGGCTGAAATATGGACATAATTTGCTGAAAGTTATTTGAGCGACTAGGACTGCTCAGAAGATGCATCTTCACTCTCACCTAGGGACCATTTTAAAATTTACTTGCGTTTTCTACATTTTTTTTCTTTTTTCCATTCTTTTTTCTCTTCTTTCCATTATTCCTTTCTTCCTCTCTTTCTATTTCTATTTTTCTTTCTTTCTTTTTTCCTGTTATTTTCTTCATTGTTTTATTTATTTTTGTTTATTTATGTATTTGTTTACTTATGTATCTAGATAGCTAGCTAGCTATCTTTCAAGTAGCAAACCTAGTGGGGTATACGGGTGTTCAGGGAAGATTAGATCTCTGGTGTGAGGGCTTCTGAGCTATTTTTCAGGGCTGTTTTCCACCTTTGCTGTCTAACTGCCACCCAATTCTCACCTATAGCTCCAAGAAGCTGTAGCATGTTCAGTAGCCATAACCCAATAAATCATTTCAGCAGATGGGCTGACCCTGGTTGAAGGTAACCAATGGACCTAAAACCCATCAGTGAGTTGGAATGGGGGTATCTACCCCAAGAATTTGAATGCTGCCTTTGGTGGAATAGGCAGTTATGAACAATTTATTCTATAGGTCATGAAGGTGGTGGAAGAGGCACTATGGAGCAATTAGAGTTTGGCTAGGCATGGAAGACACCAAGATCATTCACTACATCCCAAGACATCACCATTCCTCTCAACTCTTGTTCTGTCACTGAACTATGATGACTCTGGAAGAGAGAGTGAAGTCAATCACCTCGTGCAACTCTGTCTTATTTAAATCCAATTTATGTATCAGTCAAAATACATCACCCATAAAATTTTATCAATTTTACCTATGTCAAAGTCCTGTGCTGATGGGCAAGTGATGAAGCAGGAGATGTGTAAACACTGGGAACTGTAGTCAGAAACCTACATGAAGGTGGTCCAGGACACTGGATTGTCTTCTCATTGGACTGAAGCAGCAGTGGGATTCAGCAGCCCCCTGGGTATCTGAACAGCCTTTTTTAAGGACCACATTGCTCACCTCCTTCCATGAAGAAGGGGCTAGAAAAGTGCCCTAAAAATTGTCTGCTTCACACGACCTAACCCTTGCCTGTGTATTGCAGCAGGTGGGAATCCTACACTGTAGTAAACACACACACACACACACACACACACACACACACACACACACACACACTGTACAAAAACTTTTTGTAAAGATGATTCTATTCACCATTGTTATATGAAATATGTGCACACTTAAGGACACCAAGAAATCCATTAGACCTGAAAGACAAACAGATCTTGTTGTGAGAGAACTCAATAAGTATTACATCCACATAGCAGCCCTGAGTGAAACAAGGCTGGCAGATGAAAGCCGGGTTACCAAAGTCAGAGCTGGGTATGTGTTGTTTTCTTTTCTTATCTTTTCTTATCTTTTCTTTTCTTTTCTTTTCTTTTCTTTTCTTTTCTTTTCTTTTCTTTTCTTTTCTTTTCTTTTCTTTTCTTTCTTTTCTTTTTCTTTTTTTTTCTTTTCTTATCTTCTTATCTTATCTTATCTTATCTTTTCTTTTCTTTTCTTTTCTTTTCTTTTCTTTTCTTTTCTTTTCTTTTCTTTTCTTTTCTTTTCTTTTCTTTTCTTTTCTTTTCTTTTCTCAAGTGACCTTAGTGGTGGGGAATGTTGTGAAGCTGGCATACATTTTGCAATCAAAACTGATCTAGTCAACGTGCTTGTATGTCTCCCAAAAGGAGTGAATGACAGGCTCATGGCACTGTGATTTCCACTTGCAAGACAGTGCCAAGCCACCATCATCAGTGTGTATGTTTCCACCATGACAAATACTGATGAGGTCAAAGAAAAAATTTATGAAGACTTAGAGACCCTGCTCATCAATTTGCTGAAAGAGGATAAGCTTGTAATTCTGAATGACTTCATTGCCAGAGTAGGCATAGACTACCAGACATGGCAGGAATCATTAACAGGAATGGAGTTGGAAACAAGAGCAGCAATGGTCACTTACTACTGAAGATTTGTGCATCTCATAACCTTCTCATCAGTAATACTGTCTTCCATTTACCTAAATGCACTTAATTTGTGTATGTACCCTCACAGAATTTTTTGCATTTAATAGACTAGGTCACTAGAAGTGAAAGAAACAAACAGGATGTAGGAGGGATGTGTGGCACAGAGTTCTGGACCAATCATAGACTTATCCTCTCCAAACAAAACATTCACATTCAACAGAAGTGGCAGCCCCAAGGTAAGATGATTACCAGAGACTTAATGTCAACAGATTAGAGTGCTGCTCTCAAAATGAACAGTTTGTTACTGACTTGGAGGGGAACTTAAGCCAGCACATGGTTGGCAACAGTGAAGCAGAAAAGGAGTGGGCAACTTTCAGAGATCTGGTGGGCAGCACAACGTTTGCCACTCTGGGCCAGAACACTCACAAGCATCAACATTAGTTGGATAAAAATGATAGGGAAATTCAGAAGCTGCTTAATAAAAATGGAGAATTCCATAGAGTTTACCAGTAGGATAGTTCATCCATCTCCAAGAAGGTAGCATTTAACTCCATCAAAATAAAGTGCAAATGAAGATTAGCGAGATATAGGATCCTTGGCTCAGTAATAAGGAAGATGAAATTAAGTTTTACACTAATAGTAACAATCTAAAGCACTTTTATGATGGCCAGAAAGCTATTTATGGGCCAAGAGACCAATGGTGCATTTCAACTACTTAGTACTGATAGAGATTAGTTATAAGAACATGATACTGGAGAGAAGAACTGAACAGTTCAATAGTGTTCTCCACAGGCTATCATTAATTGATGCTTAAGTCAATGACC
Organism: Phascolarctos cinereus; assembly: GCF_003287225.1. Classification (NCBI taxonomy): domain Eukaryota; kingdom Metazoa; phylum Chordata; class Mammalia; order Diprotodontia; family Phascolarctidae; genus Phascolarctos; species Phascolarctos cinereus. The sequence continues at coordinate 186,419,456 of NW_027556402.1, forward strand.
ACATAACTCAGGTTGAAGCAAATCTCTCTCTAGTCAAACTTCCAACTGAAGAAGAGATTTTGAATGCCATTAGGCTCCTCTTGTGTGGCAAAGCACCTGGCACTGATTCTATTCCAGTGGAGATTTATAAGGCGGGGGGAGGTGGAGGAGAGGGGGGCGGGTCTACTGCTCATAAAAAAGCTGCCTGAAATTTTCCAGGTTATATGGTCAGAAGAGGTTATTTCCCCAAGAGTTCAAGGATGCCTCCATTGTTGATCTCTGTAAAGGAAAAGGAAGTAGGTTGCCCTGTGAAAATTGTGGGTGAGGGTGGACTCCTCTCTTTTAGGCATTGCTTATGAAATTCTTGCCAGAGTATTTCTTAGTAGGCTAATCTTTCACCTGGAAGATGGTCATCTACCTGACAGCCAGTGTGGCTTTGGAAAGGGCCAAATAATGGTTGATTTGGTATTTGCTGCCCAACAATTCCAGGAGAAATATCAAGAGCAGAACAGAGGACTGTATACAACATTTATCAATCTGACCAAGGCTTTTGATATTGTCAGTCATGAGGGTTTGTGGAAGAACATGGCAAAATTTTGTTGTGTGGAGAAGCTCATCAGTATTGTATGTCAGTTTCATGGTAGCATGCTCACAGAGGATTTGGATAATGGATGATGTTCTCATGCTTTCCCATTAACCAATGAAGTGAAGCAGGGCTGTATGCTTGCTCCCATGCTTTTGAGCATGATGTTTTCAGTGATGTTGTTGGACACCTTCAATGAGGATTAAAAAAAGAGCATCAAGGTCAACTACCACACTGATGGTAAATTATTTAAGGCTACCAATGAAGACCAAAGTGGAGGGAGAATTGGTGGGAGACTTTTTGTTTACAGATGATTTTGCAATTAATGAAGCCTCTAAGGATGACATACAATAGAATGGATCAATTCTCTGCCACTTAGGTTAATTTTGGACTGACAAATAACACCAAGAAAATAGGTTCTTCACCAGCCAGCACCATACCATCCATATGTAGAAGCATCGGTTATAGCACATGGAGAAATTTTGAGTGCTGTGGGTAAGTTTGCTTACCTTAGCAATACACATTCCAGGGATGTGTACATAAATGCTGAGGTTGATACATGTATTGCCAGAACTAGCTCATTACTTGGGAGGTTCTGAAGTAAAGTGTAGGAAGGAAGAGGTATTAGACTGCCTACAAAACTGAAGGTCTACGAAGTTGTTGTGCAACCTTGTTGTATGCTTGTGAAATCTGGACAGTCTGCCAGTACCAAACAATGAAACTGAATCACTTCCATTTGAATTGTCTTAGGAAGATTCTGAAGATCACCTGGAAAGACATGGTACTGGACAGTAGAGATCCTTTCTCAAGATGATCTGCCAAGCATTCAAAGTCTACTGCAGAGAGGGCAACTTCGATGGGTTGGCCATATTGCTTGAATGCCAAATGTACATTTGTCTGAAAGATGATTTTATGGAGAGCTCACACAAGGCAAGCACTCACACAAAGATCAGAAGTGATACAAAGATGCTCTCAAGGTCTTTCCGAAGAACTTTGGAATTGATTGTGAGACATGTGAGATACTGACACAAGATCACCCAGCATAGCATGCCCACATCAGAGAAAGCAGTGTGCTCTATGAACAAAACATAAGTGTGGTAGTTCAAAAGAAATGTGAAATGCACAAATTTAGAGACATTTTCATTCCAAGTGTTCATATGGATGATTTGTGCCTGACTTGTGGTAGAGCCTTCTGAGCTTATATTGGTCTGATCAGCCACAGTCAGAAATACTATACTTTTACCTCATGACATAGTGATGTCATTTTGGTACTCTTTGAGAATGAAGGACAACCAGCAAAGTCATTGGAGACAAGCCACTTGTGCTTCCTGACAGTTAAGTTCTAAGGTTATGTGTATAAAAACATATACTCTTCAAGTCTCTTTCCACGAGTACCTCCAAATTCTGCTGAAACATAGCCCAGACATGTCTAGGCATCATGACATGAACCTTTAATTCATTTATCTCTTATAATCCTGTTTGTTTCACTTTCATGCATCTACTCTATTCTATTTGTGTTCCTGATTTATCACCCCTCTTTTATGCTGTGTACTGTAGTCTTGAGAAGCAACGTTTTTTAGTGGAAAAAGTGTTGGACTCAGGAGACTAGTGTTTGATTCACGTCTCTGATATTTGATCCTTAAGTTTCCAAAGACAAATCACTTATTCTTCCTGAGGCTCAACTTTTTATTTGTAAAATATTCGGGGTTTAAAGATTTGTTATTCCATTGGTATTTGGGTGTACTTTTGTCAGAGAGACTCCTTCCAGTGAGGTAAATCAACAACTTATCTATAACTTATAGCCTTACAGTATTACCTTAGATCATGAGATATTAAGCTATTTGCATACAGTAAGTATACATCACAGATAGCATCCAGTGCTTCTTGATCCCATGGCTTTCCCACCATATCCTAAGCCCCATTATCTTTCTCAAATATAGATAAGATTGTTTATTGTAAGTAACTTCAAAGAATTCTGTGATTCTTTGAGTTATAGGGTAAGAGCTATATAAAATGTGTGTTAATTGTTGATGTCTACTTGAAAACAGGGGCATTTTCTTTATTGCTTATGTAGTACTCCAAGAACTTAGTACATAATAAATAAATTTTAATTAAATTATTTTTTCCTTCTACATAAACTGGAACCATTTAATTCAATTTAACAATTGCTTACATAAGGAACTGTGCTCACTTCTAAGGACACGAGGATGGAAAATAGCACAGTCACTTTCCTCAAAGAACTTATCATCTAAAGGAGAATAGAGATATTATGATGAATAAATAGGTAAGATACAAGGGGAAATGGGATAGACACAAAAGGGAAATGGATATAAAGTACTATGGGCAAATTTGAAAAGCTTGTCCATACTGTGATTCAGGAACATGGTTTCACTGGAAATGAAAAGTCAGTGAATATCCATTGCACACTAATGAAGTTTCATTTCACGGGACTGTTACTCTGTTTGTTTACAGGAGGATATGGGGACAAGGGATAGTTTTGCTTACTTAATTAGGGGACGGATATATAACTAACAGATATTACAATCCATTGTGTTATTGTTGTTATTGCTGTTGAAAGGGATTATGGAACACAAGCAACAATAATACCAACAGCAGAATATTAGGAACTACCGGTCTAGGGGTAAAAGGTCTCAAATCAAGTCAGGTGGTTCTTCTACCCCTGATATTCCAGAACTTAAAAGACCTATTAATAAGTCAAAACCATAAAATTCCCACTAATTTGTCTTAGCCCTCAATGAGGAGGGAGGGAGAAAAAAAAAGAATTCCTTTCCCTGTCACCCCAAAAGTCATATATGGAAGATGCATTTTCTCTTTCTCAGTCTTTATACCACCAGCTATTCACTGACTTTTTCCACTGCAACTGCTTCCTTATACAATTAATTAATAGACATGATTCAAAGATAATTTGTGACCTGAAATAGCTTACAGGAGACACAATCAGAAACTAGAAATAACTTGAATGTTTCTGTGTGTAACCCCAGTTTCAAAGGCCATTACTACTGATAGGTAAAGGGGAAAGGAGAATTCAATGTTTGCTGTCTTTTTGCTGAAGTCAAGACTGACAAGAGTCAGTAACTTCAATCATTTCACCCAGTCTGATTAGAACTCTACCCACTCCTTCCCATGAACAGAGATGGTTGCCAGCAGTGCCCAGACTCTAGTCTCTGAATTCACATTGAAAAATGAACTAGTGAATAAAAAAGTGTTTATTGAACTCAAGTACTCTGCTAAGCATTAGGGAAAGGGATAGTGTGACTAGCAAAAGTTTCAAGCTATTATAGCCTAGTGTGTATTCTTACAATTCTTTCTCCAACATTGACTATTTTGGCCTTTTATCACCTTTGCAAATTTGATGAGTATGAGTTGATTGAATTTCCATTTCATTTACTAGTGGTTTGGATCTTTTTATATTGTTGGTTGAAGTTTTATTATTTATTATCTTATTTAATTTTTGTTAATTCTCTTTGGTTTTCTAAATAGTATATTATGTTATATGCAAATAGAAATATTTGACTTGGTCTTTGTTAATGTTTATTCCCTTAATTTCCTTTTCTTGTCTTATTTCTAGAGTACTAAAATGTCTAATGTTTAAATAATTACAAATATGTTACAAATAGCAATAGTTATTGTAGGAAAACTCCCAGTATTTCTGCACTATAAATAATGCCAGCTCTCAGTTTTACATAGAGAAGATTATTTTATTCCTGTACTTTTCACTTAAAAAAACCCATAAATTAATACTCTATGTTTTCCTTCTGCATAAACAGGAGGCAGTGAGGGTGGGGGTGGTGCTGGGTTACCTTCAAGAAATTAAAAAGTTGGGACACCTAGGTGGTGCAGTGGATAGAGCTCTGACCTTGAAGTCAGGAGGACCTGAGTTCAAATCCAATCTCAGACACTTGACACTTTCTACCTATGTAGCCCTGGGCAAGTCACTTAACCCTCAAAAAAGAAATTGAAAAGTTTATTTAATGACCCTAAGAAACAAAGGCTCATCTTTTTCATATTGACATTCTATAAGTATTTTTAGAGGGTTGTGCAACTTGGAACACAAGAACTTTTAAAGGTAATAGAGACACAGAGGAAGTGTGTGGCAGTGGCAACTTATAACCAAAAGGCAGCTTTAAAGAAGAGTAAAATATGTTGTCAGAGAAATGTATATTAGGAAGAGAAGGTGGAATGGCCATGTGGTAGGCTTGAGGACAGCAAGAAGACACTCAGAGTGCTTCCCATTCAATCTCTCAGGGCTCCAGGCAAATCTCTAACACTGTAAGTTGCAGTAAAAGTATCAACCCCTAAAGAATTTTCCTCATTTGGGGATACCTTATAACATTGAAATCATGGGTCTGGGTCCCGTTGTATTATTCTTTTATTAGCAGTATGCTTTATGTTGATTGTTTTCCTAATGTTAAACAATTCTCGGGATTGTCAGATTGGAAACTATTCCTGGGGTCCCTAGCTTAACCCACAATTGAGCATGTATCATTTTCACAACTACAGCAAGTGATCATTCATCCTCTGATTAAGGATCACAGGTGTTAAACTCACTACTTACTAAGGCGTCATAGCACACTTTTGAATACCTCTCAAAGAAGTGTTGTTATCAATGTTGTTGCTGTTGTTTTTGTCTGCAATGATTATAAAACTTTCCTAATATATTATCGGTCATACCCATTCCCATATACCTGAGTAGAGCTCCAGTGTTAAAATAGGGAGAATGTTTACCTTGGACTCTACCCAGCTCTTTTTACCTTTGATGAGTATTCACCTTTGATTAGGCCTCAAGAAGTGTACAAAATAATTACAAATGAAATTAAATCTCCAGGGTTCTTCACTAGGAAAAAAAAAAGTTGTACAACATGAAGCTGTAAAAAACTCCACTCCTTTTGACACTAGAAGAGCCAGGGTGGAGCCAAGATGGCACCTGCAAAGTGAAGTGAAAAGAACCAAGAGACCATTGGACACAGTAACAGCAATATTATACAATGGTTTACTGTGAATTCTCAGCAATATAATGATCCAAAACAATTCTGAAGGACTTATGATGAAAAAGGCTATCCACCTCCAGAGAAAGAAATGATAGAGTCTGAATACATATTGAAGGACACTTTTTTATTTTTTAAATTTTTCTTGTTTTTCTTTTTTGGTCTGTGTTTTCTTTTGAAACATGGCTAATATAGTAATAAATCTTGCATGACTGCACATATATAATCTATATCAAATTGTTTGCTTTTTCAAGAAGAGAGGAGGAGGGAGAGAGGGAGGGAACTCATTTGGAACTCAAATTTAAAAAAATGAATGTTAATTTTTTTTACATACTATTGAGAAAAAAATTAAAATACAGAAAAAAAGTCATTATCACTGAATCATAGAATGTATGGTATAGGAGGTACAAGGTAAGAAGATTAGAAAAATAGAAAAAAAATCCAGGTTATAGATCATTTTAAAAGCCAAAAAGAGGATTTTACATTTCATCCTGGGAGTGATAGGAACCACTAGTGTCAGCTGAATGGGAAGGGGAAGCAGGGGGGATGGCATGGTCAAATTTGAACATTAGGGTGTTCTAACCACAGCTGTGTGGAGAATGAACCAGAGTGGGTATACACTTGAGGCAGGGATTCCACTACAGTAGACCAGCTAGGCGTTTTAAAATAGTCCAAGGATGAGGAGATGAACTAGGGTGTGGCAGGGTCAGATGGGAGAAAGGGGTATATATGAGATATTTAATGAAGGTTGAAATGATGGGGGAAGGTAGAGAGAATGTAGAGTTGAGGATGACACCTAAGTAGTGAGCTCAGCACCCTCTAAAGTAACAGAGGAGCTAGGAAGAAGTAAGGATTTAGGTGGAAAGACAATGAGTTCAGTTCTGGACGTGTTGAGTTTAAGATGTTGTCCACTAGGTACTTTGAGATGAGAAAGAGAAAGAGAGAGAGAGCTGAACAAATAAACCTAAGAATCACCTTTAGAAAGATGATAATGAAAGCGTAGGAGCAGATGAATTCACCAAGTGAAATAGAATAGAGAAGAGAAGAGGGCACAGGAAAGAGTCTTGGGTAGGGAATATTCACATTTAATAGATATGACCTGAACAAAGATCCATCAAAGGAGAAAAAGGAGCAAAGGAATGGTCTGGCAGGTAGAAAAAGAACCAGGAGGGAGTAGTATCATGCAAATCTAGATGGAAGAGAGTATCAAGGAGAAGCGGTGATCAACAGCGTCAGAGGCTGAAGAGAGATCCAGAAGGATGAGGATTCATAAAAGGCCATTATATTTGGCAATTAGGAGACCATTGGTAACCCTGAGAAGAGTAGTTTTAATGACTCTCTTAATGATAAGGTCAGAAACCAGAGTGCAGAGAGTTTAGAAGGGAGTAAGAGGGAAAGGACGTATCCACAGATTGTTGACAATCATCTCAAGAAAAGGGAGAAGAGATACGGGATGTTAGCCAGCAGAGATTCATCAAAAAAGGGGTTTTTTTTGAGGGTGAGAGAAGAGTGCATTTTTTGTAGATAGTAGGCAATCAGCCAGTAGACAGGAAGTGATTTAAGGAAAGAGAGTGAGGATAGTAGAGAGGTAATCTGTTGGAGAAGATATATGGAATGAAGCTTCCTGGAGGATGTAGGAATTGATTTGGGATAATTAGAAATTTTTAGGTTGAAATCTGGGATCATAAATTTTGAGCTAGGAGAGATCTTAGAGGTCATCTAATTGAGCCCTCTCCTTTCACAAATGGAGAACCTCAAACTCAGAGATATTAAATTGCTTGTCCATGGTGAGGCACAAAATATCACAGATGGAAGGAACAACACAAAGCTAGGGCCAGCTTTGAAGGCTAGAGACTTCAGAACATGTTCAGGAATCAATGAATTTGACTCAGTTATGGGATGGCTGAAGGGAATTAGTGTTAAATGATGAGGGAAAATTTACTTGGAGCAAGCATGTAAAAGGTCTTAAATACCAGACAAATGAATAATGTGAACTTAATTTTGCCTAGAAAGAACTTTTCTTCTGTTCTTGCTAAGACATTTTGCATTTCAGAGGAAAAAGTCTGGATTGGGGATTGGCAGAGCAAATTGGTAGTAAGAGAGGTTGAGTTCATTAAATCACAGTATCAAAGGAAGACAGAATCATAGAAAATCATGGAAATCATTTACAACCTCCCACCCAATGCTAAAATGAATTTTATGCATCCCAGAAATATGGTCATTCAGTGTCTACTTGAAGCTCTCCTTTTACTGAAATTTCACTGCTTTGCAAAGTAGCCCATTCCATTGTATAGCTCTAGTGGATAGGAAGTTCTGTCTAACATTAAGCTGAAATCTCCCTCTATTTTAATTTCCATCTATTGGTTATAGATCCCCCTATGAAGTCACGTAACTCAAACTAATCTCTCTTCCCCATGACACTTAAAATATTTGAAGACCATCATGATGAATTTGTTAAATCTTCTGTTCTTTAGCCAAACTATCCTTAGTACATTCTCTTGAGTCTTTTATAACATGTATTGAGTCCTGTTGCCACCATAGTTGCCCTCCTCTAAATACTATTGGTCAGTTCCTTTACTTTTAAGACTCAACTTTCACAAAAATATTACCTACTTTTTACCAGGACTAACAATCACCCTATTATCCAGTTGACTCCACAATCATTTTTTTCTAATATGTGCACTTATGATTAAATTATATGATGATCTGCATTCCAATCCAAAGAAATGAAAACCATTAGAGTCCTCATGCATGGAAATATCCTTATTACTCTATAAGTGCTCATATGCCCATGAAAACCTGCAATAACATCCATGGTACTTTGGCAACTCAATTTGTATTTCTGTATTTTCTCAGGAAATTGGAAGATAAATTTCAACTTCTCTTTGAAACCAAAGTGGAATTTTTTCTCTTCAATTTATTAAAAAAATCTTATTGATATGCTTTGTTTTGACTCAACAGACACTTTCAGACAGGGAAATTTATGCCCTTTAATCAACTGCAAGGCAGATAGTCTTAGTTGATGATATGGGGAGTCTGCTCAGAATATTCAGTACTCAGTTGCTACAGTAATTCTAGAACTCTCTCTCTCTCTCTCTCTCTCATTCTGTGCACACATACACATACATATATATTTCAGGACTAGATATATGTGACTACAAATGGCTGTGTATAACATACATATTACATATGCACATATGTACACATATGTGTGTACATACATATATACATATGTATATATTTATAACATACATACATGTGTATTGTGTGTGTGAAAACCCACACAAACACACACACACATACACACATGACTTCTAGCCTCAATCCCACTGTAGTTCGGCAGGGAATTTTCCATCTTGGGCACATTTGTCCTTCCTTAGGCAGCCTGGTACTCTCCCACACACCCCCTTGGGGGCTCACCATGTTGGTGGTAGACTTGATGAGCACACCAGATTTTCTTAGCATACTGCAACTGAGAAATCCTGAGCTCAAGCCATCAACCAGCCTCAGCCTTCACAGAAAAAGGGATTTCAGGAGTGAACCACACTTGGCTCTTTGTATTTCTCTAAGATGACATGTTAAATGCCTTCATTGTTTCTTTCCAAATTTTCCCTCCATGTCTTCCTAACTCAAACTATTTTTAAATATTTAAACATTTCTATCAAAGAGAAGTCTGCTCTAGAATAGCATTTGCAGCTGAGGGTCTCCAAGGAAGTCATAGTGGCATCCTCAATTTAGGGGTCATGAAAAAATATTCTAAATAGCAAAGGCCTTCATGTTTTTCAGCTTCCATTTTATCTTATGCCACTTTGTTTAGGAAGATATTGGTAGCTATTGTGTTATCTTAGTTATATACTTATTTGTTTGTAAATTCTGAAGCATGTCCATAAGCAATGGTCAGAGGAAGTGAAGTGTAATTGAATTGCAGATGAGTTCTAAATTTCTACCTATGTCCATTGCCTATCATTTTTTTTCCTCCTTGTTACCCTCCTTATGCTACTGTCTTTTCACATTTATGTCCTTTGTTCTTATCCTTCTTGAAAGAGCACTTTATGTGTGCTACCTACCTTTTGGTAAGAATTTGGAATCTGATTTCTCCCTCCAGAATTCTACTGACTGAACCACTGAAAGTTATGAACTACTTCCTAATTCTCTTATCATTAGGCCTAAAGGTCAAAAGTGACCTTTGCTCTAACTCTATAATAGGATCACAAATTTCAGAACTAAATGAGGATCTTAGAGAGAAAAATGGTTCAATAAAACCCTCCAAGTTACAGATAAGGTACAGATAAGGGCCAAGAAGTTACATGATTTTTCCACAATCAGCGGTAGTAAATTACCCAATGAGAATATTAACCTAGGTCCTTCAACTCCAAAATTAGTTTTCGCATTCCATGGCACCTTCCCCTTCTTTGCCAAGCTCATCTCAATAGGTTTCAGCAACATTCTTTCCTAAATCTCTTCTATCTTTCTGATTATACTTTCTCTATTTCATTTTCTGGCTTTTCTTTATCTTCCCCCCTCTCAAATATGGGTTTGCCCTATTGTCATATTCTTATGAAACCCTCATTTAATCTCCACAGGTTCAATCTTTATAAGATGATTTCTAATTCCATGTTCTAACTTGACCTCTTACCAGACCTCTAGGCCTCTGTTTCTAGCTACTAAACACCTGGATGTCTCACTAGCCTATCATAACAAATTTACCACAAACCAAAATCATGATCTTTCTCCCCACCATATCAATTACTTCTGATTTTCCTAGGAATCACAGGTAAATTTGGGCAATGGTAGATATAAATAGTGACTGAAGAAATAATTTAATAACTCTTTGGTAGAACAACTAATAATGAGTATCATCTATATAACACTCTAAATTTTAAGTGCTTTATAAATATTATGTCATTTGATGCTCCCAACAATCCCAAGAGGAAGGTGCTGTTATTATACTCATTTTTCACAGATGGGGAAACTGAGATTAAGTGACTTGTCCAGAGCCACACAACTAGTAAGTGTTTGAGGCAGGATTTGAACTCATACCTTCCTGACTTCAAGTTCTATTCTCAATCCATTGTATCACCTAGCTGACCACTTATTCTTTCGTTATAATTAGCCCTCATGCTTTCATAAAATTGTGTGCAATAATTAAGTTAATGAGCCACCATGTGGTATAGTGGAAAAGGTTTTGTGTCATAAGACTTGAATTAAGGTATTGGCTCTTCCTGTGTTTGCGTATGACCTTTGTAAAATGGGGATAATATTATATCTACTAATTCACAGAGTTATGGGGCAGAAATCACTATGGAAAACTGAATGTGTTAGAGAAACATAAGCTATTCTTATTACAAATGTCTATTTGACCTCCTTTCTTGCCCCACAATCTTTTGTTTCTTTTAATCAGGCGAGTAGGTAAGCCTAATCTGTCTTGCATAATTAAAGTCAATACATAGGAACAGGTCATTTGGGTTGTATTGTATTGAGCTAAGTCAGTGACAGTAACCTTACCTATGTGTGCAATAAAGACTAGGATGCCTGTTGTCAATGGAAATAACACCTGGGGTTTCATCTTCCATGATTTGTCCCAAGTAGGCATTCATCTTATAAAAATTGTAGAATCATCAAAATTCAGAGCTGAAAGTGGCCTTTATTATTTGGCCAAATTCCTTAATTTCTTAAATTAGGAAAATTATGCAGAGAATAGTTAATTTGCCCAAGATTACAGAGCTAGTAAGAGGGAAAGGAGGAATTCAAACTGAAGTTTGACTCCATTTTCAGTATTAATTACCTAACACTTCAGTAACAATGAATAGAAGGATACTAGATATAGAATTATAGTTTTTAGGATGAGAAGAAACCTTAGAGGCCATCCTGCCTAAAATACTCATCTTACAAAAGCAGAAATTAGAATTTGAATCCAATTCTTCCCCTAACTAGCTTTGTAGCTATAGACAAGTCATTTTGTCTCATTGGGCCTGTGTCCCTTCATCTATAAAATGAAGGAATTGGGATAGGTAAGTGATGTCAAACTAGAATTAAAATGGGGGGGGCCCTGGGAAGGGGCATTAATCTTTAATAAGGATTGCTACCGGCTGTATATTGACTTAGCTATAAAATGTAATGTCTATGTTTTATAATATTCCCATTTATTTTGTTAATTATTCCCCAAAATTACATTTTAATCTGGTTCCCATGCACTTGGGAGGGTTGTGGGCAGCGTGCAACCAGGGGTTTACATGTTTGACACTTCTGGGCTAGATGATCTCAAATACCCCCTCCCTCTCTCAAGTTCTATGACTGGTGACAGTTGTGACTAGAACTCAAGGTCCCTAATTACAATCCATCATTCTTTGCCTCACTGCCGCAAAGTCTACTGACACTTTTCCCATAGTTATCATTTCCCATGTAGCTCCTGGGTAATTCTCAAATATAATTGGAGATCAGAGCCATAGTCATGGATGTCCTGAAGAACATAAATTCGTACAGTTGGATGGACAAGGTCCACCATCTGAGCTTTGATATTCTCTGCCATTAGCTATGAGTTTCAGTGCAAAGAGAACTCAATTTAGATTCATAGATAATATTCATAGAACATAGATAATGATAGGGGTTTGCATCATAGATTATTATTTGCATTCATAGATAATTCAAAGAACATAGATAATGATAGGGTTTGTATCATCATTTTAGTTTTAGCTCTCTTTCTGATATCATGTCATAGACTCATGTATAGGTAGAAAGAACCCCAAAGGCCATTTAGTCCCACCCTCTCATTTAATAGATAAAGAACATGAGACTCATAGAACTTAAGTCATGTGTGAAAAAGTCACATGGATAGAACATTCCCAAGATGAAATTTGGACTCAGGTCCTTTCACTCCAAAGCCAGTATGTTTTTTTACCATGTGCTACAGTTTCATGTTCAAGGTCATCAAAATTGTGGTATGGATGGTATGGCATGAATGGTAGAGAGAAGTCTGGCTTTGGAGTTGGGAAGACCTGAAGATTTATAATTTTTAGGTGCATTTTCAATCTTGCTCCCAAAACTCTATCTGAGAAAGCAGAACCATTATGGAATCCCCAGGTTGGAAGGCACCTCATTATTTTTTAGAGGGATGGATGGATCAATGAATTCTGTAAAGAGGATTTCATCTCAGGTATGTGTTGGACCTGATACTTCTGAGGTCTTTAAAAACTTAAAATCTTTATGGTGTTATTTATGGAGCTTTCCTAGAGAGCTGAACAGTGTTTCATTTCTGAGTCTCTGCTTTGAGAGATCAAGTCTCTTCCAACAGCACATTCTTTTCAAGATCCTACAGCTGAGTGGGGCAATCATTCATCTCTACACAATCGAGTTCAGGCACAAAGCTACTGTTCTCTGAATAATTTGAATCTCTCTGGCTCCTGTAACAGTGAGTTTATACCCTACAAGCTAGTATTCTGACAAAAGGCTTATTTTTTACAGCACAAAATCAAGTGGAGATTTGATGATAATAACCTATCTTTCATATCCCCTCGTTCCACATAGCTGCCAAAGTGATTTTTTTTTCTTGCCTGTGGAGCTAATCATGTCACTCCCCTACTCAATAAGCTCTAGTGACTCCCTATTGCCTCTATGCTTTTTCAAGCCCTTTACAACCTGTCCCAGTCTATTTTTCCAACCTAGTTACACATTGCTTCCTTTTGAATACTTGATGTCCAACCAAATTGGCTTTCTCTATGTTCTTCACACATGGCCCTCCACTTATCATCTCTGTATGTTCACATTAGCAGTGCTCCATTCTTGGAATGCTCTTCCACTACATTTTTCTCTCATAGAATTCTGCTTCTTTCAAGAAGCTGCTCACACACTTTCTTGTACATGAATTTTTTCTTGGTCTTCTCATCTGCTATTGTCCTCTCAAAAAGAAACATTTTCATTCTTTGGACTAGTGTTCCCAGCTCCTAGTATGACTTCTGGTACATAATAGGCTTTCAATAGATATGTGTTGATTCGTTGACCCTTAACTACTTATACATAGTGATCTTATATTTATATTGTACTATTCTGAATATTTCTATTCTGCATATGTTTAAATATGCATATGTTGTGACTCAAAAAAGATAAGATTTGTGACAGAAAGAATAATATCTTACCTTTTCTTTTTTGTCTTTGTATTCTCAGATCCTAGAATAGAACATAGCATGAAGTAGATACTTAATGCTAATTAACTGATCAAATAATTTAATCAGAATTCATGGTGACTTCTCTTTTGTTTATCAGATTTTGAATCTTTGCCTCTCAAATACCTTTCTCAATGAATGGATATATATTTAATGTCAAGCACTGGCACTACATGGAATATAAAATATACACAAACAAATATTTAAAAGGAGATTCCTACTCAGATGTAGGTTGGACTGAATGACTTCTGAAGTCTTAAAAAACATTAATATTTACAAAAAATACATTGGACATGCAAGAAAGTACACTGGAATTTGGGGAGGGACCAGACAATGGTGATGAAAATGTTGAAAAGCCTTGGCCTCATGCCATTAGAATATAAGTAGAAAGAACTGAGGTCATTTATTGCATAAGAAGTAGGCTTAGTTCCTGCTATTGATACTTACTAACTGAATGACCTTGACTAATTTTAGCTCTGTGGTTATAAGGTTCTTCACCAAATTAAGGGTATATAATACAGTCCTTAAATATCCCTTCCAACTCTATTTCCAATGAATTTTATGAGAATCAATGATGGAGGGACCTTCAAGATCGTCTCACCTCTCCCCATCATTCTACTGATGAGGATCAATGAGATTAACTGAATTTACCAAGATCACACAGGTAATAAGTAGCATAAGTTCGATTCAAACTCAGGTTCTCTCACTCCTAATCCTAATCAAGTATACATATTACCTCTTCATTTTATATGTGAGTAAACTAAAACCTAGAGAAGGAAGGAAATTTGTGGGGAATAACGACAAGACAACCCCTGTGGCTCCTAGGCTAGGTACTAATTCTTCATTATACCATAGTTGTACCATCAAGGACTGTGTAGTCTAATTGTAAGACAATGCATATACACTTGAATAATAGAAGGAAGTATATTCTAGCTTCCAAATAAATAGTTCATTTGGTAAATTCTGTGGAAGGTGAAAAGAAAGTGATACCCAGAGGGACCTTCTTAGATGAAATGACTTTTGAGATGAGTTTTAATAGATTGGATGAAACTCCTACAGGAAAGAATCATATGGAGGAAAGAATAGTGGATATCAGGTCAGAAGACCTGGGCTTAACTAATGCCTTTGCTCCTTATTTTGTTACCTTGGGCAAGTTAGTTCTCCATTCTTGACCTCAGTTTTTATTCATATATAAAGTAATGGTGGTTGGTCTAGAATCTAGATGGTCACTAAGATGCCTTTAACCTTTAAATTCTTGAATCCTATGATTCTAGTTCTACTTGGCCATTAGTGAACTGTGTAACTTTAGAAAAGTGACTTCGTTTCTCAGGTTCCCCCTCTGTCAAATTGTTCAAAGCTCTGTGCTAGCCAGTGAGGGGAATATAAAGAGAAATCAAATAGGCCTTTGCCTTGAGGAGCTGACATGACCTGGTAGGGGAAGTGAATCCTTGAAAAAGTATCACTATCTGAGAATCTCACGCTCAAAAGGCTGAGAACCTCTCATGCCCGCTCATCTTTACAGGCATCACCCGGCTGAGAATCTCTCATGCCCCAAAGGCTGAGCCTTTCTCATGCCACCTGTCTTTATGGGTGTCACCTGGCCTCTGTGATTTATCACTAATAAACTTTTCCTCTGGCTGAAGAAGATTTGAGTTGAATTCATTCAGCAGGGCCCAGTACTGCGATCTTGGGGTCCCAGCACCCCAAAAGTCCTAGACCTCTTCAGTGAATATGAATAGTCTACTTTACTAATCAAGGCCTCTGTGTCATTGGGGAGGTGCATAATGAAAAGAGAAGATGGACCAGAGTGAGGGACGATAAAAGGACAAACTGAAGACTCACCTGATAATCTACTCAATAGCAAGAAATCTAGAAGAAGGTCCCCAGCACTTATGTGCATACCCTGCGGAGATGCTATGAGTCAGTCCTACCAGAGAAGAGGACATGGATCCAGTATCCATTACTGGAGGAATTACCCATGTGGATGATATCACAGATGCATTGACATAACAAATACCCTGACCAAGACACTTACCTTCCTGAGCCTTACTTTCTCTATTTATTCAATAAGGAAAATAACATTTGCATTTCCTACTTCATAGAGTTGTTATGAGGGAAATAAACTGTAAAATGCTATATGAAAATGAACTATGACTACCTTAAAATTAATGGAATGTGAAGAGTGGTGTTCTAAGGGTGTTTATTACTGCCTTTTCAACTTTTTAAACCTATGAGTATATATCTCTAGTAAACAAAACTAAGTATTTAAAACTGTGTACTTCAAAAGGAAGATTCAATATGGATGAAAACTTGAGTGCCATTAAGTAAGGAATTATCACTTCTGACTAATTCCTCAACCAAAATCTTCAGTATCATGGTCTGAAGTAATTATCAAATTAATACTTAACTCACAATATCCAGGACAATCACATAATTAAGGTATTTATCATCCTGATGATAATATGGATAAAATACAAGGCAAGGGCTAATGCAGTGATTCTTGAAATTTGAGTTCATGAACCTCTTTCCCAGTCTGAAGAAACTTAGAGATTCTTTTTTTTCAGAATAATATTTTTAAATGCATTAAAAATACATAGGATTACAAAGTATTGAAATGTAGTTATCAAAACAATAATAAAAAAGTCATAAAAAAAAAGAAAAGAAAAAGTATCACTATTGCAGACCAAAGGTTGTTGTGATCCTTTCTTGATGGAGGAATCAGGGAAAACTTCTCAGAAAAGGGAGCATGAGAAACTCCCTCAGGATCCTTCTAGCTTAACATATTGTGGTGCAACCATATTCAACAGAGCCAATCCTGTTTGGGAGGAATAATAGGTCCTCTCTAAAATGGGTTCCAGAAGAAAAATGAGATTGGAGGATTTAATAGGCTTTGAATTTGAAGACTAATATTTGAAAAAGTAAGGAAATAAGTTAGGTTTGGGAAATTGTGTGCTGAATTATTTTAAATCTCTTTGGAAAGGCTTTAGGAAATGGTCAGAATTTTTTGTCCAAGAAGAAATTTGTTTATCAGAATCAAAAATAATCATATCCACAACATTCTGCATTTATATATTCTGAGGTCTTATTCGCGGGATTTGATCAGTTTAGTTTCCATAATGTTGCTGTATTTTGGCTTATTCAGCTGGCTTGGAAATTGATTAAAAGCAAAAAAACAAAAAGAAAAGCCCTCAAAAACCAAAACTTAATTTTTATAATCTTACCATCTGAAAGACTGAATGTTCAAAAAACCCAGCAGTTCACCAAACCAGAGAAACCCAGCCCAACAAGATGAAATGTGCAAATGAGATAATGTGTATGAAGTACTTTTGAAATGTAAAATCTTATTTAAATTTCAGTTATTATTATGATGGTGAGCCAACCACTACCTACTTATCATGGCTCATCCACCCTCTGTTCAATGGGCATGGGATTCCCTACAGAGCAAGACACATAAATTCAAATAAAAAACTATACAGATTTATCCTGGGGACTATTATGTATGTCTATGCACACATGTGCACAGAGAGGTGTGTGTGTGTGTGTGTATGTATGTATACATGCACATATACATATACATAAACACATACATATATACATATACATATACTTAATAATAGACTAACAACAACAACCAGCAGTTATATAATACTTTAAAGTTCCCCAAAGCCCTTTACATGAATTGCCTCTTTTGAACCTAACACTAGCATGGTATACACAGTGGCAGAATAAAAAGAACATGAGAACATGAGTTCATATCCTGTCTCTGATGCTTCCTATTCTTGTGACCCTAGCTTCCCTGGGTCTCAACTGCTTTAGCTGTAAAAATGAGGAAGTTGGATTACATGACTTCTGGGGTCCCTGAGAGCTCTAGACCCCTGATCCATTTTTCAATGAAGAAGAATACCGGAGAGTAGAAGTGATTTTTCCCAAGGTCACATGAAGAATGCTTGTCAGAGGTGGACTTTAATACTAGAGTTTCCAGATTCCAATACTAGTACTCTATCCAATTAAACATGAAATTTTATACAATGCCAAGGCTAAGTAAAAGCTTGATAATTACATAATATGGCCTGTGGAGTTCAAAAAAGAAAAAGGAAAAAATTGGTATACAATGCTATAAGTGTTGAAGTGAATATAAACTATACAACCAAAAACAAAAAAAAACCCTTTAGAAAGAATTATATTCTTTTTTTCCTCAATAGAATTTTTCCAATTACATGTAAAGATAGTTTTCAACATTCCATAAATAAGGCCTCAGAATATATGTGTTTACCATGATAGTACATGTATAACCTATATCAGATTGCTTGCTGTCTTGGAGAGGGGGGAGAGAAGGGAAGGAGAGAGAAAAAAATTGGAACTCAAAATTTTACAAAATGAATGTCAAAAACTATCTTTACATGTAATTGGATATATATGATAGCACACATCCATACAAACACACACACACTCATTGCATATATATATATGTGTGTGTGTGTGTATGTATATACACACACACACACACACATATACATATAACATATATGTGTTACATAGTACATCCATACACAGCCCCAATACAGGTGATCCCTAGGAATCAATTAGGAATTTAAATTATGCAATTGGATACTGTACTCCTTTATTTTGGATTTTCTTTTACCAGTTCAAATGTCAATATCATATGGAGCCCAATTATTTTATTTGCTATTTGATATATCAAGATTTTAACTGCTTTTTAATCTTATATAAGTGGATATACATGCATATACACATACATACTTGTTGGATCATTCAAATACATATTGAATAATGAAACATTCAACTTAGTCGAGTTCTTTTTTTTCTTTTTATTCTTTTTAGGCAATTGGGGTTAAGTGACTTGCCCAAGGTCACACAGCTAAGTGTCAAGTGTTTGGTCTGAGGCCAAATTTGAACTCAGGTCCTCCTGACTTCAGGGCTAGTACTCTATCCACTGTGCCACCTAGCTGCCCCTACTTAGTCTAGTTCTGAAAAACAATTTTTTTTAAGGAAAAGTAACTAAACTGGTATTGGCTTTAAACTCAGTGATTCCCTTGCGGACCATATAACCAAAGGAGGCAAGAAGTGAGTGAAAAAATAAAGGTACAATATATACCAAAATATTTATAAAGAGCACTTTTTATGATAGCAAAAAACTTTAAACAAAGTGAATATTTATCTATTGGGGATGACAGGGAAAATGCAATATATAAACGTAGGAAACAATGAATATGAAGATTCAGATGAAGACAGAGAAATATAAATTAATGCAGAGCAAATTCAGCAGATCCAACATTGACAAAGATTTAAATAACATAAATGGAAAGAAAAATCACTAAGAAGCAATTCAGATCTTATGAAATGTAATGACCAATTTCTGTTCCAAACAACTGATGATGAAACACAAATTGCTCCACTCAAAAAGATGAGTAGGGGAGGAGTGGCCAATGTGGAATTGTGATATTTGGGGTAGAAGCCAATGTATTCTCTGTTCCTGTATGTTTTGGCTAAATGATATTGGTTATTTTTATTATTCTTACTGTCACAATGGTAGGGGGGTGGGGAGTGATAAGGGAAAGTGATTAATACAGCACTTAATAACAAAATTCTAAAGTTAAGATGACTTTGAAAAATTTAGCAGTTAGGTTCTAGGCAATGACCAACCAATACACACATGTATTTAGATATGGTCAGTGGAGTAGTTTGGCTTGTTTGCACATTTGTCATAACCATTTTGGTTATTTTAATGGGTGGAGGATGTAGGAAAGAAACAAGTTATTTGTGTCCACTAAACCTGAAATTAAAAAAAATAATTGAAGTATAAAAACATGTAGGCATCAATAAAACAACAAAAAAGAAATCATATACATGCTTTGTGTAAATCTGGTACTTTCTCTTAAAAATGCATATTCTTATTTAGTGAGTTAAAAATAACATTTTGTTACTGACTTAACCCAGTAAGCTTTGTGGTGATCTCTCCCAAATCCTTGCAAGTTAGATGATAACCCTTATAATCAACCATTAACATAAGAGTGTTATGTGGGAGTAGCTCATTTCCTGAGCATTTTTTTTTCTATTCTACCAACAGATTTCCTCAGCAGGAAAACATGAAGATAGCAGATCTCTTTAAGAAAATCCCAGTTGGTAGTAGTCCCAAGCTGTCTTTCTGCCTGGCTGGATGCTATTGGGTTCTCTTGGATTTTTATACCATAACGCTCCTTGTACTTTTCCCAGAGGATGATTGATCTCTCTGTTGTCACATGTTTTCGCATTAACCACTCCCCAGGATTCTTTCAAGAGTGACACATGACACCATCTCTGCATATTGCAAACTGACAAACCTGGTTATTCCATATGCGAAGAAGCCAGGACTACCTTGGTTTCCTTGCAAAGAACCTCATTAATTGTCTAATGGGATGACTGATGCCTACTGTTTATTGTTCCCACTTGGCATACAGCTTCCTCTGCACACCCCATCCCCGCTGGTAAGGAAAGTGAAAGACAGCATTAAAAAACAGAGCCCAAGTACTACAGCTCTAATGGAAAGGCATATAAATAGACCGCTTAATTACTTTTTGCTTTCTTCCAGAACCACACAAGAATGTCATTGATTTCTGGTGCTTAACTACCCATGTGGTGTTAGTAATGGCCATACCATAAGAAACAAAGTCTCTTTCTGAGGATCTTTCTGAAGTCAGAGTAATGACATTTGTCATTTGTGGACTCCCTTGAATACCCAAATCTAACCAATTCCAATAACATTCCATAGAATCACAAACTGACAGAACTGGAAAAATCCTTGAAATTGGGCCATTTATTAGCTATTTGAACTTGGAGCATGTTATACCATTTCTCTGGGCTTCAGTCTCTTCATCTCTAAAATCAGAGAGTTCGGTTAATTGTCTATAAGGCTCCTTCAAACTTCAAAATCCTAAAATATTAAGAAACCAGGTCAGCTAACCAACTCCCCACCTTTTCAGCTAAAGAAAACCAAAGGACCCAAGAGCTTATAGTAAGTTGTAGAGCTAAGACTTAGGTCTAGTCCTTCTCTCTTCAAATCCAGGCCTCTTCTGATGACATGTCTCAGAGAAAACAGAGAATGCCATTTCTACTTTATAGATTGAAAAAATGAGACACTGACATTATGGGATAACCATAGGCAAACTAATTCTATTTGAAGTAGTTTATTTTTCACAGGGTTCCTATAGTTCCAAACATATAATTCAATGGGAGAAAACTATGATTAGAATATTAAAAATTTAAGAGATATTAGGGGCTCATTTAACCTGCTTTTATGGATAATAGCATTGGAAGTCAAATACAGGAAGTGACTTGTCCAAAGTCAGAAAGTTGAGTATATATTCTATCAGGATATGTGTTATGCTTCCCTTTGCTCTAACTAATGGTTCTATTGTTTGTGTTGATATTCTGGGCCTATTGAGTATAATTCCAGAAGAGGCCCTACCATTTGTCAATTACAACATAATGAGTTTTTCTTTAGTGAACTCCATTCTTGGGCCAAGGAGCTGTCACTAACCATTCCTTTCCAACCCCAGTTCTATTGTTGTATCCTCATTCCCTCCCCCAAAAAACTGGCAGATATCCTGGCTATATTTCAACATCTTTAAGTGGACATAAACATGAGAAAAGATGTTATAATGACCGATCAAAGAAAAACAGGATATCCATGTTCTTATTTTTATCCTCTGACAGAATAGATGTGCAAAGTAACAATAATTTCTCCCAAATCCAATGGACAAAATATAAAATATTCTGATCCAAACATAGAGTAATATATCACTTACCTAGATGTCAAATTTCTAGCAATTTAACCATTAGGAATAATAAAACTGATAATCTTATTAATAACTACGATGGCTAGCATTTCTACAATGCTTCAGATTTTTAAAGAGCATCACATGTATTATCTCATGATCCTTTCTCCATAGCCCTGTAACTTAGGTGCTATTATTATCTCTATTTTATAGTTAAGGAAACTAAGGCTAAGAGAAATTAAGTGACTTGCTCAGGGTCACTCTACTAATGTTTGATCCAGCATTTGAATCTAAGACTTCCTGACTCTAAGTCCAGTACTCTATCCACTATGCTATATGTCTACCTGAGTTTACTATATCATCATCATCATCATCATCAGTAAATCTAATAATAACGAGAATGGTAACAACTCACATGTACACAGTAGAAGATAACACATGTAAAGTACTTTGTCAGTCTTAAAACGTTCTAGAAATGCTATCATCATCATCATTATTATTTTTCTGTTTACAAAAAGCATATTCCCAAAGGGAAGGGAAGGGAAGGGTAGGGAAAGGGAGGGGAGGGAAGGGAAAAAAAATCTTTTGAGAATCTAAAACTACTGTCACAAAATCCATGCTCTTTCTTTATGATGCAGATTCAAAAAATCTTTTGTACAGCAAGCTCAATTATTTGTATAGCAAGCACATGATTACTCTTCTCTTCCAGAAATCTAATAGAGAGAAAAGAAGAATAAGACACTGAGACTTACAGAAAATTGTATGTAGGCCTGCAGGGCCCCAAGTCCCTGGAGTTTTCTGTTCTCTTTTTCTTTTCGTCTTTTTTTTAGATTGACTTTAGAGTCATTATTTCTTTGGTTTGGTTACCAGAGAAGGGGAGAAAGAGAAATAGCTGGGTACACTCTCCAGTCAAGTATAGGCTATGTTGATGACAAAAAGTAATTCACCACTGTGTTAAGCCTTACATATTCAGGTGTGTTTTCTGTGGGAGCAAAGGCACAAGCTTGTTATGGCATTGAAGGGAGAACAGTGAGACCAGGGTGGCAAAGCACTGTAGAAAGGACCAGAATGGAGAGGTACTAAAATGGCACCTTCTGAAAGCAGAAAGCTGGAAAACAATTTTTACTGCCAGTGTTTTTGGTAAAGGCCTCATTTCTAACATATATAGAGGACTGAGTCAAATTTATAAGAATATAAGCCATTCTCCAATTGATAAATGCAAAAAGGATATGAACAGGGAGTTTTCATATAAAGAAATTAAAGCTATCTATAGTCATATAAAAAAATGCTCTCAATCCAATTGATTAGAGAAATGCAAATTAAAACAACTCTGAGGTACCACCTCATACCTGTCAGATTGGTTAATATGACAGAAAAGGGAAATGATAAATGTTGAAGAAGATGTGGGAAAATTGCAACACTAATGCATTGTTGGGGGGTTGTGAACTGATACAACCATTTCAGAGAGCAATTTGGAACTATGCCCAAAAGGCTATAAAATTGTGCATACCCTTTCATCCAGCAATACCACTTTGGGGGAAAAAAATACCCACATGTACAAAAACATTTACAGCAGCTCTTTTTTTGGTGGCAAAAAAAATGGAAATTGAGGGAATGACCATAGATTGGGGGATGGTTGAACAAGTTGTGCTATATGAATGTAATAGAATATTATTGTCCCATAAGAAATGATGAGCAGGTGGATTTCAGAAAAACCTGGACTTAAATGAACTGATGCTGAGTAAAGTGAGCAGAACTAAGAGAACGTTGTACACAGTAAAAGCCACACTGTGCAATGACTGACTTTGATAGACTTAGCTCTTCTCAGCAATGCAGTGATCTAAGACAATTCCAAAAGACTCATGATGGAAAATGCTATCCACATCCAATAAAGAACTATAGGGTCTGAATGCAGATCAAAGCACACTATTTTCACTTTTTTGTTTCTTTTTTCTTTCTCATGGTTTTTCCCCTTTTGTCCTGATACTTTTTTTTAAATATCACTAATGTGGAAATATTTTTAATATGATTGTACATGTAGAGCCTATATCAGATTGCTTGCCATCTTGGGGAGGAGGGGAGGAGATGGGGGTGAGAAAAATTTTGGAACTCAAAATCTTATAAAAGTGAATGTTGAAAACTAAAAATAAATAAATAAATAAATGAAGTTTTAAAAATAAAAATAAATAAAATGCATATGTCATTAAAATAAAAATAAATGAAATGGCAACTCTTTCAAAAACCTTATTTTCAAAAGGGGTTTGTTGATGCAAAGTAGAATCACTTCTTCCATCCACTTTCCCTTGAAGGAAATCATGGGCACCATAGGCACAGTCCCTTCTTTTAATACTGCTAAGATCATAAGTTAATCAATAGTGGAGAAAAGGACTGGGGAGGATTTGAGCAATTTGGATGGGTGGAAGTACTGGTAAGAGATGATTTGGCTGAATGCTCACCAAAGTATTCAACATATTTCTATTCATTTTCCTTGTATGTGGCCAGTGTGGATTGCCTCTTTCATTTATACATATATAGAAAGCTGGTAGAATTGAATGGAAATATTGATTGCCTACAAGTCACACATTTGAGGTAAGGCAATCAATATTTCCATAATTTTACTGTTTCAATACAATATTTCATTTTCATTTCATACCACTAAAACAGAATTACATCAGGTCCAGCCTCCAATGAAGCATTAGCCTTGCAAGCTTGGGACAGTGATAAGGGAAAGTATGATAAGACTTTTGGGACAAATAAACCTCACTGGGCTGTATGGATACCACAGCCTTTGAGGGCCTCATGGATACATAGTGGTTAAACACTGTTGTAGTCACTTCAGTGGCAGGAGGGCATTTAGCACACCTGATGGATATATTCTATGCTATGTTCCTACTCTACTTAATTGACAGCCTACTTTGCTATAGGTTTGCAAAAAGCAGGATATGAGTTGGGTGGAAGCTGCTCTTTGCTGCTACAATATGTAGATCCCTACTGTTTGCAATGATTCATGGAATAATAATAGATGAGGGTGAAAAGGCTGAATTGCTAGACTCTTAGAATGATATTTTGACAAAGAAAGATAGAATAAAAAAAGGAATTAGCAGTGACTTTATGGTCAAGATAAATAAGGATCCAAGATGGTGTTTAACTGCCATCAATGAAGTAAAATCACTAAGCCTAGATTAACTTAATTTTCATGGACTGAAAGAACCTAGAGGTGCAATTTATGAACCTCAGTAAAGTTATCTTTTAAAGATTTTAAAAATAGAAGTATTATAGGAGCAGAAATAGGCAAAAGTTCTAATTTTCAGAAAAGGGAATAAAGTAGATTTGGCAAACTATAGGTCAGTTGTCCCTCTGAGTAGACATGAGAACAGGCTTTAAGTATCTGAAAGTCTGTCATGTGGAAGACAGACTGATTTGTACTACTTTGCTCAAGAAGCAAGAACCAGGTACACTGGGTGAGTTTTGCAAAGAACCAGGTTTCAGCTCATATATGGAGAAAAAAAATCTTCCTCACAGTTTGACCCTTCCAAAAGTGGAATCAGAAGCCACCAAATGTTGTACATGTCTAGATGCCTTCAAGAGAACTTTGAATGATGGCTTGTTAAGGATATGGTGAAAGGAAGCTCTGTTCAGGTCTGGGTTAGACTTGTTAGCTCCTAGGTTCCTTTCCTCTTCTGACATTGTTTTATTTTTTGAAGGAGAATGTGGCTGGTGACACAAATACAAACACTTTGACCCTCTGGATCTCACTATTATTATTTATAGACGATTGAGTTAATATCTTTTCATGGAGAAGAGGAGACATAACAGAGTTGCAGAAGGACAAATAAGATCCTAAATTTTTTAAAGATAAAAACGAAATCTTCAAATGTTTGGCTAAAGAGCTTGACATTGTTTTATGGTAAAAAAAAATTTCTTTGAGTTTTATATTCTTTTGCTTTCTCTAATACATTGGTCATCAATTATACACAGACGGTAAATTTAAAGACGGTTGTCACATCAGTAACATATTATTTATTGTCTATTAAAACATAATCAATTTCATTTTTATGCTACTAGATATAGCATAAAGTGATTTTCCAGAGTAGATCATTCCTTTACCATAACACAGCTGACTGAAAGATTCTACTGAGCTGATTGTTAATTGTAAGCAAAACAAAATAGCATAGAACATTTGATTTAGTAGAAGAAAATATGCCTTAAAGTATAGGATCTTAACCCAGAGTCCATGGACCCTCAAGGAGTTCTTTGTTAGATCTCAGAGGTTTTGTGAGATAGTTTGGAAAAGATTACATCTTTATTTTTATTAATCTTTGGTTTCCTTTGTAGTCTCATGTATTTTACTTTATACTTTTAAAATGTATTGTAAGAAGAGGTCCATAGGTTTCACCAGAGTACTGGAAGTGTTCGTGACACACACAAAAAGATGTCAAGAACTCCTATCTCAGTTTCTCTTGAATAAGCTGTCTCCAAACCACTCACCAAAATTCTTCAAGAACCTTTGAATGACAAAATAACAAAATTAGCTTTGTTCAATATTTTTCTGATCTTATCAGATTCAGCATAGAACCAGGAGGTCTATGTTTGCCCAAAGTGTTCACCATTGAGGTAAAAGAGATCCAATATGGAGACCAAGTTAAAGAGGATTCCCTAAGAGTGGTAAGATCCTTTAGATGATCCTGTTTGTGGATAACACGCTGATTGCTTCAAGCCTCAGAATATTGTATAGCCTTATGAAAAGATCTATATAACCACTAAAAAGAGATTGGATTTATCCTTCACGCAGAAAAATCAAAGGATGAAGAATGTCTCTTGTCCAAATTATGACATGCAGTCATATAAATAAATCAGGGAACCTTTCATAAGTGTGTGTATTTAGGACAGACAGTATAAATGAAGTTCAATCCAGAAGAGAACAGCAGACTACATTGGCTTCAGAAAATTGCAAAACTATTTTTAGGGACCCAAACTTCTCCCAGAAACAAAGGACTAGCACATCCAGAGAAAGAACTATGGAGTCTGAATGCAGATACAAGTATATTATTTTCTCTCTCTTTTATTTTCTTTCTCATTTTTTTCCCTTTTGTTCTGATTTTTCTTTCTTAACATGACTAATGTGGAAATATGTTTAATATGATTGTACATGTATAGCTTATATCAGATTTCATGCCATCTTGGGGAGGGAGAAGGGGAGGAAAGGGGAAAAAATTGGGACTCAAAATCTTATAAAAGTGAAGATTGAAAACTAAAAACAAATTTAAAAAAATAACCCCCTCAAAAAAGAAAAAAAAGATTATCTCTTTGTATACTAATAATATATCAGTATTGTTATATGACTATGAAACATGGATATAAGAGTATTTAAGAATTTTAAATTAATATTATGCAAAGGGCAATAAAGGTACGAAAATACAAAAGTGCCAAAAAATAAAAGCAGGTTGCAAAGTATAACAAAGCAGGAACTTTGAAAAACTGGAGTAATGGATGTCATTGATGTATGAAAAAAAGAAGATAGGCTGATCATGTGACTAAACTGTGGGTGACAGATAGATAGGAGACCACAAGATGAACAAGATTTGAGTATTTAATTTACTTACCATATTCAGTGCCTCATGATTTTTTTTCCAAAAAAGTTATTTGTGATGTATAGGCATGCTTAGTTTTCCTCTTTTCTTTCTCACTTATTATTCTTGAACCATATTTTCCAGGATCTATTTTTGACATCTATTTTTTTCCCTAGGCCTTCATTTGCATTGAAGTAACCTAGTATGTATAGATTTAATTTGGAGGATCTTATTGAGTTGTTAGTAGAAATACTCTACCTTATCATCTGTTGCGACAGATCCTGTACATAAACTCTATTTTCCTGATGGTTTTGCAAATATTTATTAGCACTGGATTGGAATTAACTATAAGACATTCTTCAAGACCTGGTCTCTCTTTCCTCATCTGTAAAATAAGGGTGTTGGACTAGAAGGCTTCTATATTCCTTTCTAGCATGATTCCACGATCTCACAATCCATTATCTCATTTGTGCTTCACAGATGAGGGAACTTAGGCACGGAAAAGTTTAATGACTTCCTCATGGCCTCTCAGATAGTTCAGTATCAGAGGCCAGATTCAAACCTGGGCTAGTGTTCTTTCTACTACACCACTACTATCTTACTAAGCTTCATCATTAGTTATATAATAATTAATACTTATGCAGCTGAACAGCCTTTGCAGAAGAAAAAATACATGATGACAGAAGAGGAAAACAAACCTCATAAAGTATTCTTTGTCCTCCTGGTGTTTGTGGGATAATGGGCAATTGCCCCTCATTTATTGTTCACATAAAGAATCTGATGTGGTCGATGTCTTCTCTGAGGCTAAATGCTGGCTCCCGTGGAGCCCCATCCAGTGGGAGCTCAGGGCCAGGCAATGTAATTGCTGCTAGTAGGGAGGCAGAGAATAGAGCTAAGACAAGGGGAAAGATATAGCAAGCACAGCTGCTGCTCCAAATTAATTTTGAACTGACTCTTTTATGTACAACATATTATTGGAAGCAACTGGGGAGATGGATAATATTCTTAAAATTGTATCAAAATGTCAAAGAATCAGAGAGTTCAAGGGGGAATTTAGAGAGTATCAAATCCAACCATTACCTGAATAGGAATCCGCTCTAAGCCATCCCTGACAAATGATCACCTACCTTCTGTTTGAAGACCTCCAGTGACAGGGAACTAGCTACATCATGAGGCATCCTATTCCATCACGCACCTTCTCTAATTATTAGGAAGTTCTTCCTTGTATTGAGTTAAAAACCCACCTCCTTCAGTTTCTATCCATTCTTTCCAGTTCTGCACTCTTGGGGCCAGGTTGAATAAACCCATGGCGACCTTTAAAATATTTGGGCATAACTATTATTTTTTTAGCCCTATCCTTAGGCCCCACTTTTTTCAGGCTAAATATCCCCAGTTTTTTGAATTAAACTCATGTAGTGTGTTTTTAAGTTGTCTTACCATTTTGGTCCACTTTCTTGGAATATGGTCCAATTTGGCATTGTCCAGTGTATTTTGCTTGATGTGTTTTCTTAGACATTTTAAAATTAGTTCATGGCACACATCTTCATTATTATTCTTAGCTTACAGATGAGGAACTGAGTCACAAAGAGGTGAGGTGACTTGCTTGGGATGATAAGGGTGATTAAACCTATAGCCAGGACTAGAACAAAGGTTTCTTAACTCCCCAGAGTATATATAAGGAACAAATCCAAACAGGAAACTTCTGGGTTCAAAATATTATTTTTTTTTTCTGCCAGAACTCCTGACTTCTGGTAGATCCCTCTCCAACATAAACACTAGTGTTTCACTCTAAAAAGCTGTAATGTTGATGGAACAGGGAATTTTTTCTTAATGATAGAACCAAATGTGTCCCCACTCTACAATGGTCCTTCAAAACTTGCCTTTTAATCTGGATTGTTGTGCCTCGATGAAGGAGGGATTTCCAACCATTAAACATAATCGATTCACTCCTGCTTCTGTGTTGCTTCACCATCATTGGTCATCGAGCTGTATGGAGGCAATGAAAGCACACTGAATCCTGGAATCTCAGCAAAGGAGAAGACCTCAGAGGTTACCTTGGTCCACCTGTAATGTAAAGGGCTCCCCTGGACAAGCTTACAAGGGACCAGCTATTTTTACCTGAAAACCTCTAAGGGTCTATCACCTTCACTAGTGGGAAGCCCTAATTACTTTAATTATCATAATTATGCTCATGTTAGGCATTCATTTTCCTCACTGTAATTTCCACCCATTGTTCCTACTTCTGCTCTCTGGGGCTGAGCAGAAGAAATATAATTCCTCTTATTTCAAAGATTGAAAGTTGGATATCACGTCCTACTCTCCCAAGTCTTCTCTTCATTAACTTAATTATTCCCCATTCATTCATTTATTCTTCCTATGTCATTCTTTGGGGGCCTTTCAAAATTTATCACTCACTATGGGCACAGCACTGTGTTAAATACTGAGGGAGAGATTCAACTGGATAAGACACTGTCCCTGGCCTCCTTGAGCTTGCATTCTATTTTTTTTTGGGGGGGGGGGTAAGGAACAAAAATAACAGTACTGAGTATTACATGGGAAATGTACTAAAGGGGGTCAAAACAAAGCACTCTGCAAGGTTCTGGCAAGAAGGAAGTAATCAGTCAGGGGTATCAGAGAAGACTTCCTAGAGGAGATATCATTTAAACTGAGCATTAAAAGATGGGTCAAAATTCAAAGAAGGAAGGAAGAAATTCTAGGTATAAGTCTGAGCAAAGGCACCAAGGCAAAGAAATCACACAATATATTTGGGATATACGTCCATCTAGTTGGGCTAGATCACAGGGAATGTAGGAAAGGGTGAAATAGTGCCTGCAGTGCCAGGCATTTGACTTTTCTTAGGCAATCAATATCTAATCCTTTCTCCTTTGTTACTTGACCGCCATCTTAGTTCCTGATTACCTTAAAGCCTGGACTGTTGCAATAACCTCCCAATTTGTCTTCCTTCCTCCGGTCTCTCCCCTCTCCTTTCCATCATCAACACAGTGGACAAATTGACACCCTTAAGGCATAGTTCTATGTCATTCCTCTGTTCAAGAAACTTCAGTGGTGCACAGTGGTTACTTGGACAACATAGAAAGGCCTGTGTT
The DNA here is from genome assembly GCF_003287225.1 of Phascolarctos cinereus. Classification (NCBI taxonomy): domain Eukaryota; kingdom Metazoa; phylum Chordata; class Mammalia; order Diprotodontia; family Phascolarctidae; genus Phascolarctos; species Phascolarctos cinereus. The sequence continues at coordinate 186,449,635 of NW_027556402.1, forward strand.
TGTCATGTAAAGCCTTCAACAATCCATCTTCAGCCTATCACTGTAGTCTTATTTCACATTATTCCCCCTCATATTATGTTCTAGGCAGACAGGGGCCACAAGGGATAGAGTAGAACATAGGAAAGGCCTAGATTAGAATTCTGCCTCTGACACATTAGCTATTTGACTCTAGACAATTCACTAAACCTCTCATGGGCTATTTCCTCAGGTGTAAAATGAAGATATTAGCACCCACCTCACAGGGCTGTTGCAAGGATTGAATGAGTAACATGTGTGAAGTGCTTTTCAGACCTTAAAACACCATATTAATGCTAGCTATTTAGTAGGAGGAGGAGGAGGAGGAGAAGTAATAGTAAGAATAGCTGTTGCTACCACCACCACAACCACCACTACTACTACTACTACTACAACTGCTACTACTACTACCACCACCACCACCACTACTACTACTACTACTACTATTACTACTACTACTACAACTACTACTACTACTACCACCACCACCACCACCACCACCACCACCACTACCACTACTACTACTATCTACTACTACTACTACTACTACTACTACTACTACTACTACTACTACTACTACTATTACTACTATTATGTTTCAATGAAACTAGGCAATATACTGTTCCTGAATTCAATACTCCATCTTCTGCCTTTGTACATGCTGACCCCCATGCCTCTTCACTTTTGCCTGTTAGAATCCCAGATCTTTTCCAAGACTTAGCTCAATTGCGACTTCTTACTTGAGACCTCTTTTGGTCAAATATTGATTTGATTTTTTTTTTTGGTGGTTTGGTTTAATTTTGTATCCCCAGATCCCAGTGCAAAGCCTGGGAAACATCTGCCTCTCAGAGCTTCTAACTCAATTATTTAATTATTCTGGCTCCTTCCCCATTCTTGTGTCCCTGCTCTCCTGGTGTTGGGTCTAACCTGCATGAGTGTCTTAGACAACCTTTCTCTCTTGCTAAAATTAGCAGCTAGTATCTGCAGGATATGTGAGGAGCAAGTACTCTATCTGGAATGTCTGTTACCATTTCACTACAGTAGTCTGCAGAAGCAGTCAGAAGAGGCATTCATTGTTTTTCTATTAGAAATCTTGGTTATGAAAGGCACTACATCAAAATGAAACGGTATTTTTTTGCTGTACTAGGCCCAGTCCTCATTTAATCACAATTCAACAGTTTGTAGTGGTTCATAATATTTTCTGAAGCTTTGAAATTTCTCCAGACCCTCTGAGATTTCTCATTAATTTTCCCCGTGTTCTCTGCCACTTTTCATTTTCAGGAGGTAAGTGCTTGGCCAACTGCAACAGGGAAGTATAATCCCCCTCCCCTTTAATTTGATGAAACACCCACATTCCCTGTACTTCCTTCAGTACAACATTTCTTGCTGACCCTGGTAAATAATTATGAAGATGGAGCCTCCTTCCTTTTGCTTAAAATAATCACTCTGCTGTCCCTTCCTCTCACTTCATCTGTTTGCTGGCGCTGATGATGATTTTGTGCAAATCAGAAGTAGTTTATCTACCTGTCAAAAGTGTTTCCAGAGGTGTCATACTTCAGAAGATGTCATGGCAGCCAAGTACGCCACATTTATAATTTGTAGATAAACAGAATAAGGCTGACAGGTGGTTATGATTAACCAGATGACAGTGAAAATGTTCCCAATGGGAATGTAGTCTCTTTATCCTTTTACAAGCCAGTGTCTTGGGGCCATGAGCATGGGGAAGAGAGAAGGAAGCTCCCCAGTTTGTTAGTGCACCAACAGACAACCACAAACGTCAATATTTAGCGGGTGAAAAATATCCTGAGCATGTAAATCTGTCTTTGAAATACATTCACACTGACTTGGAGAGTGTTTCATTTAGAAGTCATTTGTTGTTCCTGCCACCTTCCAGCTCTGTTATTATGAGACGTGCTGTAAAGAGGAGGCTTCGGAGGGACAGATTTGTGTCATAAACAAATATAAAATAAATGTACTTGAACTCAAAACTCCCTGTGAGGCCTTAGAAAACCACTTAGAGGCCAGGGGGAAATAATGCTCTGCACTTCTTTCATAAATGAAGGCATGTGGGTTTGTGGGCGGGAACACACACAGAGATTTACACGCACAGAGTGAATAGAACTCCATGCCAGGAAACAGGCCAATGAAAACTGAAAAATTCAGGCAAATGGCTGAATGTCCATGAGTAACCAGACTTCTGATCTTCCAAAGCTAAAATATTTAGATGACTGAACTGATTTTTCAGCTACTTATGATGATGATGAATGATGATGGCAATGACAGTAACAATTGCATTTACAAAGTGCTTTAAGGTTTGCAAAACATTTCACATATGTTATCTCATTTTGTTCTCAAAACAACCATGTGAGGTAGGAGCTCTTATTGTAATTTTACAAATGAAGAAACTGAGGCTTCAAAAGATTAGATAACTTGCCCTAGGCCACATAGCGGTAAATGTCTGAGATAGGATTTGAATTCAGGTCTTCCGACTCCAACACTCAGCCCATTATCCTACCTAGATGTCTGATGTTGGGATGCTGAAAACAACAGGCATTTGTATGTGATGTATTCGTTGGGGATACTCTAGCATAAGCATTTGTATCCTGGGGTCTAAGCTTGCTTTTGTATAGGTATAGGTACAGGTATTGGGATAGGGATAGGTGTAGATATATGCATACACATGGATGCAGAGAGGTAGCACAATGGCTACAGATCTGGGCCTGGAGACTCAATTTCCTGAATTAAAATTCTGCCTCAGACACTTACCTAAGCAAGTCACTTAACCCTGTTTGCCTCAATTTCCTTGTCTGTAAAATGAGCTAGAGAAGGAAATGGCAAACCATTCCAATATCTCTGCCAAGAAAACCCCAAATGGGGTCACAAAGAGTCAGACATGACTAAAGCAACTAAACAAACAAGCATATATACATATATATATATATGTATATATGTGTGCATGTGAAAACAAACTTATATACACCTGAGTGTGTATATATATATATATGTATGTGTATATATATATGTGTATATATATATATGTATGTGTATATATATATATATACTTGTATTTCAAAATAATTCTTGTTCTTTTTAATCTTACTTTTTAAACTTTATACATTTAAAAATAATCAGAGTAGGGGTCCATAGACTTTGCCTGACTATCAAAAGAGACCCAACACATACACACCCACAGTATGTAAGGACCCGTACTCCAATGTAATAGAGTCACACAATCCCCTTTAAGTTTCCTAGTGGATCTTGGTGGGTTTTTTTTTTATTTCTATCAGTTAATGTGTTGGTGCTTTCCAGAGTAGCTTTACAGTGATGAACCCGGGTCTCTTTAGAGCCTTTCTTGTGCTTTACTAGTTTTCTAAAATCCAACATGTCCCTATTCTGGTTAGGAGAATAGGATCCTGTCCAAGTTGCACAACTAGAAGCAGTATAACTCCACTTTCAGTATCAAAAAATCACACAAGAATCATAGTCATAGCTCTCAGATTTGGAAGGGACCTCAGAGATCATCCAATTTAATTCTTACTGCTAACCAGTTGAATGCAGCCTTATCCTGAAACTGAGGAAATATTGAAGAAATTTAAGTCACTCAATTTGCTTCCTTTTATTGTAATGAAAAGTGGCTGGCTATCCTGCTTTAAAATGAACAAAATATAAGGCCCTGAAATTCTAGACATTGTCCCTGCCAGTTTGCTTGGCTTAAATTTGTGTCATACTCATATTCTTCTGAGGTCTTACTTCACCAAGGACTAAGGCATTTGATAAACTTGGAGAAACATTGAAAGTGGCTGTTCTCCTATATGAACTGACACAAAGTGAAATTAGCAAAACCAGAAAAACCCATAGGGTAACAGGAATATTGTAAGGACAATCAACAGTGAAAAACTTAGTAACTCTGATCTACCCCAGCTCCAAAAACTCATAACATAACATGCTATCCACCTCTAGATAAAGAGTATGGATTGATAATTTTTTTTTGCTTTTGAATTTGGAATATGGCTAATGTAGAAATATGTTTCATATGACTGTATATGTATAATGAATACTGTATTTCCTGGCATTCTCAATAGGTAAGGGGATGGGTAGAGGGAGAGAAAATGTGAAACTGAAAATAAAACTTAAATTTTAAAAAAAGTAAAGAAAATTACTGTTCTCATGCATACAACAAAGCAAGGAAATAAGGATAGTTCCCAGATTCCATTTTGGCATGATGGCAGGCACCATTTTATTTTTGAGGGAGGGATGGATAATGCTCACCACCATGATTAAAGGATCTGGTTTTCAAGAGGCAGAATGAGTCAGATAATCATTTTTGCCAACACACCTGGGAGCATATACTATGATCTTTGAACAGATCTCCCAGGACTGAAATTTTACTACATTTCCCACTTTCCTATACACACCCCAGCAAACTGAAGTTTTACATTTTCAAGAAACTGTCACCCGACTTTGAGAGTTCTTGGTTGTCTTGCCTGGAACTTGATTCTGTCAGTGATTGTCTAATTACCTGCACATATTGGGTTTTCATCATCACCCAATCCTCCCTCTCACCTTTCTGAAAGCAGGATCTTATGATCAACTGTCATCGGTCATAGATTCATACTTCACAATTGGAATCACCAGTCTGATGAGAGTATTTCTCCTTATATTTTAGAACTGTGCAATCTATCTGTTGGCCTTGGATTTTTTCTAAGCCTCACTCCTTCAGTTTTCTTCCTAGAATTCCTGGTCTGCTCACATATTTGGAAGAACAACAGAGGGAGTAAAAAATGGACTTACAAAGTCAAGAGTAAGTCCAAAAGCACCTTAAGATAGGTATTATAGAGAAAAAAATCAAAATTAAAACATTTAATCTTACCTTTTTATGCTTGGCCATAAATGTTCGGGTAAAGGTACAGATGGTATGCTCATGAAATTTACAGATAAAACAAATCTGAGATACTTTCCCTCCTCATCTCCACTTCCTTACTCCTCTGGTTTCCTTCAAGTCCCAGCTAAAATCCCACTTCTACAGGAAGCATTTCCTGATCCACTTATTTCTAATGTCTTTCATGTGTCAATTACCCCCAATTTCTCCCATACATAGCTAGTTTCTACATAGTTGTTATGTTTTCTCTCCCAATAGATAGTGAATTTCTTAAGAACATGGACTGTCTTTTACCTTTCTTCATATCTTAAATCTTACAAAATTAAATTGAGTAGGGATGAAGGTCAAATATTACACTAGGATACAAATAAATCAAACACCACAAATGTAACATCGAGGAAGCAAGGATATATGGAAATTGTTTGAAAAAGATCTGGGATTTTAGTGGACTCCATGATCAATATGAGTCATCAGTGTGATGTAATAGTCAAAGTAATGAAATCTTGAGTTGCATTAAAAGGACTACAATTTCCCGGGACAGGAAAGTGAAAGTCTTCCTCTGTCATGCCCTTATCAGATCTCACCTGGAAGTGAGTATTGAGTGCTGGGCACTGTGGTTTAAGAAAGACATTGATAAACTAACACATCTCCAGAGGAGGCAATTAGAATGATAAAGGACCTTGAGTTCATGACATATGAAGAAAGGTTGAGGAAACTAAGCATGTTTAGCCTGGTGAAGAAAAGACTCATGAGTGATATAATAACTATATTCAAGTATCTAAAGGCTGTTATATGAAAGAGAGTTTGGATTTGTTCCACATGACCTTAGAGGGCAGAATCAGGAGCTAAGGGAAAAAATTTCAAAGAGGCGTATTTAACTTTAATCTCAGGAAAAAAATAAAACCCTTCCTAACAATTAAGGCTGTCGAATAGTGACATAGTTTGCCATGAGTGGTAGAAGGATTTCCCTTCCTGGAAGTATTCAAGCAGAGGCTGAGCAAACAATTATAGGGAATATGTATTATCTGCGTGGTAGAATGTCAGGTGTATATTACGTCATGCATGAGCTGGACTAAATGACCACTGGGGTCCCTTCTAGCTCTCAAATTCTGTGACTCCTTGATTCACCACAGTCCAAAGCAAGAATGTCAAATCCAAGATATGCCCCCACCCCAAAAAAGAGATTGATGGCTTACAGTCTTATGAGTTGGCTTCATTTTCTGTTTTCTTTCAGGAAAGGCAACCATTGCTGAATAATACCATTACTAAAGGGTTTTACTTGATATTTGGTTTGTGAGCATGTCAAAGTATTCTACAAAGTTGGGCACATGGACTTCTGAATCTGTGCCAATGCATTTCAATTACTATTAAACCGTAAAATTAAACTGGAGGAGCCATGTGGGATGGTAGGTAGAGAGCTGGTCTTCAAGTCAGAAAGATGTTAGTTCAAATCCTACTTCAGATTCCCACTTAGGTAAGTTGCTTGAACTCTTAGATGTCTAGGCAGCTGTCGAAGGCCATGAGTTGTAGAGAAAGTGCCAAACTGAACTTGTAGAAGTTTCCTCACCTGGATATTCTCTATACAAATGAAATCACAGGTCTTGTCCCTATCCCAATGGAGGTGACACCTTATATGGTTGGACCTATGCTAGGCACAAGATTTCTGATCCCCAGTACCAAAGCGTATTATTCTGATGTGTACAAAGCCGATTTGGTAGCTGAACAATCTTGGGCTTGAAATAGTTTGACAAAAAAAAAAAATCCTAGGGGACAACTAAGTGGCACAGTGGATAGAGTACCAGCCCTGGATTCAAGAGGACCTGAGTTGAAATCTGGCCTCAGACACCTAACACTTACTAGCTGTGTGACCCTGGGCAAGTCACTTAACCCCCATTGCCCAACAACAACAATAACAACAACAAAAACAGACAAAAATATATCCTAGTCTGGAAGTTTCCTGGGGTCATGAGATAAAAGGGAGCTGGATACATTTTGAAATTTAAAAAATATCTAGGATGGGGGTGGGGGGAGAAAAAAAGGGAAAAAAGGAATTTACACTATAACTTTATTATACATTTAAAAGGAATAACAGTAGCAAATTATACATAATATACTTGCAGTTTCATATGCAGTTATCTTTTTTATTATACTGTTATGGAAATGCTTGTTTTATCACATAAATTAAAAAAAAATTTAAATTAAGTAAAAAGAAAAAAATAAATATTTTAAATTAATTAAACAAAAAATTAAACCTGTTTCCATACAGCAAAACTGCCACATACATAATTCCAATATAATATTTGGGAGAGAAGATATAACTAACAGAAGTTTTCCTCTAAAATCATGACACTTCCATAGAATACATTTTCTAGGAAATTCATACAGAGATATTGCTAGTATTTGTAGTTAGGCCTCATTAAATCTGATCTACCAAATGTTTCATAGAATCATGGGATTTAAAATTGGAAGAGACCTCAGAGATTGCATAATCCAAGCACCCTATTTTACACAGGTCCAGAGAGGCCAAAAAAAAAAAAAAACCAAGGTCGAACAGGTAGTAAATAGCACAGCCAAGATTATAACTTAGGTTCTCTGACTTCAAAGCCGGTGTTCTTGCCATTATGTTTTGCTGCCTCCATTAACAAAGAGAAAGAGACTTGATTAAATACCTGGCATTTCTGTATTGCCATGTTGAATTTTATTTTGTGGCTTCTAATTACCACTTTCCCTTTTTCTGTCATGAACTAAAACATTTACTTGACCAACTTATATTTTATGGTCTTCATAAATCCCTTTATGGTTTTTATAGTAATTGGTTCCTAAAGTAATAAATGTTTACTTTCTTTAGACTTCCAATAGGCATCTTTGTGAAGGGGTGGGAGAGGGGAGGATAATATGTAAATAGATAAGTAGATAGATAGATAGATAGATAGATAGATAGATAGATAGATGGATGGATAGATAGATGGATGGATGGATGGATGGATGAATGGATGGATGGATAGATAGAGAGATAAAAAGAAATAATATTTATTAATCACTTACTAGTTCCAGGCACTGCACCAAGTACTAGGGATATAAATTCAAGCAAGCAAGTCTCTGCCCTCAAGGAGCCAACATTCTTATGAGGAAATAAGATATAAAGGGGAAATTAAAAGCGGGGGGCAGGGAGTGAAGCATGGTGCAGAAATGGATGAGAAGTGTCATGGACGTCTGGTCCTGGACAAGATAGGATGAAAGCTCACCTATCAAGGACCCAGCAACAGAGTCTCAAGTCATGGAGGACAGAGATGATAGATGGAATGGAGGTTGGATGGAATAGAGGTGGTATGGTGTGGAGAGATGGCCAGTGGGGATAAGGAAGGCGGATCTGAATCACAGTGATTCTAGACTACTTTTTAAATTTCATCCAAGGTTCAGAAGAAATATAAACAATTTGTATGGTAAATAATACATCTTGGTGTAGTTAGAAATATCAGTTTTAGAAACATAAGAACTGCATTTGTTTTAGTTCTTTCACAATTCAGGGATTGAATTATGATACATTAATTCCCATGGCATTGAGCTCTCATGGTTGTTTAATTGTTTTATCTTATTTTTTTAATAGCACTATCACTTATCAAGTTTCAATGACTCTCTATTTCCTAATCCTTGAAGGACTCATTCACTTAACAGAGAACTAAACTTAAACTGAGCCTGTCTATATGGGCAGCTAGGTAGTGTAGTAGATAGAATGCCAGGCCTGGAGTCAGGAAGACTCATCTTCCTGAGTTCAAATCTGGTTTCAGACACTTACTAGTTGTATGACTCTGGGCAAGTCACTTAACCCTGTTTACCTCAGTTTCCTCATCTGTAAAATGAGCTGGTGAAGGAAATGGTAACCCACAGTATCTTTGCCAAGAAAACACCAAGTGGGATCATAAAGAGTTGGACATGACAGAAAGGACTGAACAACAAAATCAACATGGGAGAGAGGTCTGTCTCTTTCTGGACCTATAGTCCATCTCTAAGTAGAGAGGCAGGAGATGTTGCTTTACCAGAGAGTCTTCCGGATTCATGATTGGGTCACTCAATTAATCAGTGTTCAAGTTTTTTAAGGTTGCTTTTCCTTTACATTTTTGCAGTCACTGTGCAGATCATTCCACAGTTCTGCATATTTTGGTATGGACCAGTTCATATCAGTTTTCCCAAATTTCTCTGACTTCTTCACATTTATTATTTCTTAATGTTCAATGACATTCTATTACATCCAAAAGAGATGACATTTCCAACTACTGGGTATCCACTTTCCTTCAATCTTTGCTTCCACAAAACAGTACACACAAACGCACACACGTATATAGCCCACTTTTAACACAATGCCTGGTAAATAATAGCCACTCAATAAACGTTTAGTGACTGACTGATACATTTGTAAACCTTCATACATAAAATAAACCTTCCAGTTTTTTAAAACTTTCCTTTCTGTGGGAAAAAAAAGAAAAAACATGTACACAATTATCTGTAACTGCAGTCAGACAATAGACTTCTATATGTCAGGCACTGTGCTAAAGGGGATACAAAGAAAGGCACAAGACAGTAGTCCTTTCTCTCAAGTCTCATAGTCTAACGGAGGATAACTGATAGTTTACTTATAGTATCTGTTAGTTTTAGGATATAACTTAAAGCACTGAGAGGCTCAATCATCCTCCTGCGTCAGAGGTAAGACTTAAACACAATTCTCAACTTTGAAGTTGGACCTTTCTCTATGACTTCAAGCTGCTTCTCATAGATTTCACATCGAAGTTGCAGCGATATAAAATGTTCGATCTAAACTCAGTCTAAGTGCATGAAGAAAGCATGTCATAGTCAAATAGTGGTATTAGTGTGGCAAAGGCTTTGTATATTTTAGTGACTTTTCTAGTATAATTTTCATTTTTTTCCAGAATGGTTATTTGAAATTATTCCCTTAAACTCTTATAAAAGGATCAGAAAGGAAAGATCATCTAATCCAACTCCTCCATTTTATAGATGCAAAAACCAAGATGCAAAGAGTGGAAATGAATTGCCCAAAGTCATACAAGCATAGCCTAGGTGCCAATTCAGGCTTTCAACTCAAAATGTTAGGGGGAGTGGATTGAATCCTGGACCTTAAGTCAGGAAAACCTGAGTTTGAATCCTACCTCATAAACTACCTACATAACTTAACCTCTCTCACATTGTTTCCTCACTTGTAAAATGGGCCTGATAGAAATACCTACCTTACAGAGTTGCCATGACAATTGAATGAGACAGTACATGTAATGTGCTTTGTAAACCCTAAAGCACTTTATAAATGTTATTGTTATCATTATATCACACTCCCTTTCTCATTCAGCCAGATCATAAATAATTTAAACAAAGGAGAGTTCACTACCTTCCAGAGCAGAGCATTCCACTATTCTTTAGAACATTCTGCACAATGCCTGGCAAATAGTAGGTGCTTAATAAATGTTTACTGATTGATTGATTGATTATGCCAAGCTCCTTTGTGCCTTCCTCCCATTTTTTTTTATTCTACCCTTTAGGACCAAATTGAACAAGATCTAGCCCCTTTCTCACACAATAGTCCTAAATGTACGTCTGTTCTTAGACTTCTTTTTTCCAAATTAAGCATCGCCAGTCCCTTCAGCTGTTTCTTATATGAAATGTTTTCGAGATCCTCCACCCTACATAAGGAAGTTGCCCTCCCCTATAAAAGCGGTACATACATACACACATGCAGATAGACTGATAAACAGATACGAATATAGATATGCGTGTATTATGCATATGTGTGTGTATATATACATACACATATACATACAGTGTATATAAAATAAGTATTGTATACACATAAATATGATGTACTTTGATAACTTTAAAGCTATAAAGAAAACATATAAATATGTCATTATTGTTGTTATTATCGTATATCTCTATTGAAATATTTTGCCCAGAACTTGCCATGATACGTCAGCTTTGTTTCAAGGTAGAACAAGCAATCAGTATGCTTTTATGGATATAACCTAAGCAGCCTGGCTATTGTAGGATCTCCATCATGCTGTCATTAGCTCCTTCTAAACTAAAAACAAATAAACAAACAACAAAAATAACAGATCAGCTTCATATAAAGAGAAGGTATTGAGCTAAGAATAAATGCCTGATTTAAGTTCCTATTTTGAGTATCTAAAAAACCAGAGGTCTTTTTACTTCAACATGAATAATCTAATCATTTGGGCCATCTTTCAAAGAGAAATTGATCACTGTGAGTGAATCAGCGCTGTAGCCAGCCACAGCATTTATGAAGAAGTCTGGCATGGACAAATCATCTTGGCAATATTGAAGTCATTTATTTCCTGGGTTTTGGTCTCAGCTCCAATGATGATAGGAGAGCAGGTGAGTGAATGTCAAGATGAACATAATAGAAGCTGAGACTGTGTGGAGTAGTGGGAAAACATTGGACAAAAATCCAGGAGATTTAGGTTCTAGACCTATCTGTGCCATTGTATATGTCCTTAAGCTCCTCTTATAGTCCAATGCAATACAATAAGCATTTATGAAGCACCTATCATGTCCAAAGGAATGGTTAGACACTGACTCAGATAAAAGAAAACTCAGTTCTTAACCTTCCGTAACTTATAATATCACTGGGGGATTTTTGTTGTTTAATTTTTTTCAGTGGTGTTTGATTTTTTTGTGACCCCTTTCTGGGGTTTTCTTGGCAAAGACACTGCAGTGATTTGCCATTTCCTTCTCAAGTTCATTTTGCAGATCAGTAGCTAAGGAAAAGAGGAGTAAGTGACTTGCTCAGGGCCACATAGGTAGTACAGTGTCTGAGGCTGGATTTAAACTCCTGAGGATGAGTCTTCCTGACTCAATGCCTGGCACTCTATCCTCTGTGCCACCTGGTTGCTCATTATTTGAGGCTATAACATATAAATAGATAGGAGGGAGAGAGCAACAGACAGACAGACAGATAGATAGACAACTACGAGGGAGAGCAGAAAATGTTTCTGATCTTTGAATGAAGCTAGTGATTCTAAGATGCAGAAAGTGAGGAAGATTTTATTCCAGGAGTAAGGAAGGGAAGAGCCGGTCTATTCAAAAACAACATCAAGGGAGCTTGTTTGTCTGGAACACAGAATGTCCATAGACTTCTCTCCATCCCTTTTTCTCTCATTTATACAAGGAGGAAATTGGACTAGATGAACATGTAGGCACCTAATTCTCTTTCAAGGGGAACACTGTATGTTCTTCATACTCAGATCCCCTCCTCCATCTCCACCATTTTATAATCTAAGAACCATTCCAATTATCACTGCTGCTAAGTCTGTGATGAGGCTCTCAAAATAGCATCACAAGTGCCTTATGAGGAGCAAAAGATATATTAAACAATGGAATTTACTTCTGATGTTCAAAAATATGATTTGGCCTATGTTTAGGTTAATCTCATTTTTATGCAAAGTCCAAAAAAAAACTGTCAGGTGGCTTATCCAGACTTCCATATTCACATTCACATAAAGTCACAGCTGACTGCCTGTCCCATGGATTCCAGGGATTATACTATGTGATGAAAAAGTATGCTTGGGAAAAATGAAAAGCTATACATTTCAAGTTTAATATGCCCATCTTGCTAGGAATTGACGGGGAAAATATTCTGATCCCTGAGAATGTGAGTATTTTCCCAACAATAGCCAGTGATTATTTTCCCTGTGATTTGGGAAGGTATCTGTTAAGGTTGTTGGTACCAGTGTAGTAAGCTTCAATGAAAGTATTGATTAAAGGGCCAGCTGTCCTGGAGACTAAACAGAAGACATTAGATAACCATAACCACTGCTCTCGAGGACAATGAGTGTGTGGTACATATATCATTATATAATATGTATGTGTGTGTACATATATACAGAGGTCCATAAGCATCTCACACTAAAAATGTCTAAAACATAGGTCATCTTTCCTCCTAAATCCACTCCTCTTGCTAACTTCCCTGTTTCAGGGGAGGGCAACATCATTCTTATAGACACCAAGACTCACAACTTAGAAGTCATCAATTACTCATCATTCTCTCTTATCACCCCAGATCCAATCACTTGCTAAGTCCTATCAATTCTACCTCAATAATTCCTGGATCTGTCCCCTTCCTTTGATTACACTACAAACTCAGTATTCTAAACCCTCATTACCCCTTGCTCAGACATTTGCAAAAGCATACTAATTGGTCTCCTTATATCCAATGTCCATTCTTCAATCAGTCAGTCAATTAGCTGAATTTATTAGGTGCTTGCTATGTGTTAGAACTATGTTAAGTGCTGAGAATACAAAGATAGGCCAAAAAAAAATGGTTCCTGTTCTCTAGGAGTTCACATGCTAATGAAAATAACTATGCACATACAAGACTACACAACATGCAAATGGAGGTAAATCCAGAGCAAAGGAAAAGGAGTGGGAAGGCCTCTAGCAGAAAGTAGAATGTAAGGTGAGTCTTGAAAGTGTAGAAAAGAGATGAATACAAGAGATATTGTGAAGATACAAGCAACAAAACTTAGCAACTGATTGGATGTATGGAGTGAATGCCAGTAAATAATCCAGAAAGACATTGAGGTTGCAAGTTTAGGTGACCAGGATAATTATATTACCCTCAACACTAAGAGGGAAACCCAGAAAAGGGGATGATTTTGGTTCAAATATAATAGGTTCCATTTTAGATGTGTTGAGTTTAAGATGAATTGGAAATACCTAATGCAAGTTGCCCAAAGTCTAGTTGATAAAATAAAACTAGAGCACAAGAAAAAACATCAGAGCTGAATTTATAGATCTGGGAAGAGATAATTATTGAACTCATTGGAGCTGAAGAGATTGCTAAGTAAAGTAGTATAAAGGGAAGAGAGGTCCCACCACTCCAAATAGTAGGTATGGCCTCGATGAAGATTTGAGGTGAGTTAGTCCTATGGGTAAGAGGAGAATAAGGAGACAGAATTGCAATGTCACTAATACCTAGAAAGGAGTGAGCATCCAGGAGGAGAAGATGATCATTAGTGTGAAAGATTACAGAGAGGCCAAGGAGGATAAAGATTGAGAAAAGGCCATTACATTGGACAATGAATAATAAATTATTGATAACTGGGGAGAAATCAGTTGCAGTTGAATGTTGGGGATGGAAACCAGGGTGCAATGGGTTTATTAGTGAATAAAAGGATATTCTTTTTTAAAATTTTTTAGTAAAAAGATATTCTTTAAATAAAGCTCTGATTATGACATCACTCTGAGAAGAATACTGTTAGCAGGAGTGTGATGGGGGAACTTGTAAAGTTTGGACAAAATGACCTGTCCTTTTCAAGCTGAGGTTCTGTGCAAGTTTGCATAATTCACCTCACAAGGTTGTCACCATGAGTATTGCTCTCCTTGAGATAAGAGCGTTAATGACCTAGAATCTACAAGATCAGGAGAAGGATTTGACAAGATTACATAGAGAAATTGAGTCTAATTGGAAGTAAGAGGCTATTTATTGATGGTTGCAAATGGAATAGTTTGGAAGTGGTAGTGAGGAGGTAGGAGCATGTAAACTCCTGCACCTGACACTATGTGTAAGAGGGAATGATATGAGCATTAATGCTGCAGAGATAAACACAGATACAGTGTCTTTTAGATGGAGCCAAGTTTCCATGGATGCCAGAATGCATAAGAGATATAACATAAAAGACATTTTGTTAACAGTAGAGAAAAGGATCCACAGGTCAGTGGAATGAATGGGAGAGCAGAGAAAGACATGAAGCATGGAGGAGTACATTTGATCTGAGTAGGGATTAAATCATAAGAGAATGGATTAAGCTCTAGAAGGGACCTTAGTGGCCATCTAACTAACTTTCATTTAGATAAGGAAACTGAAGCCTGGAGAGTCATCACTTTCCTATCATTACACAAGCAGCAATAAAAACAGGATTCAAACACAGTTTCTCTGACTCCAAATCCAGCAATATTCTTCTTTTTAATTAAGTGAAAACATATAAGAGTCATGTTCTCCAATAAAGATACACTATTAAAATGTTTAACTCAGCTTAGAAATAAATGTAGCACTCTGGGAAAACATAAAAACATTTTAAGAAAACTCTAATAGAAACACATTATACAATACTCTATCTTAATTAGATGGCTGAAAGTTTTCCTGAACTAAGTCAATTGCAATGTCTATATGCCAATTTGCCCAACAGATGGGGATTCTGAACTACAGAGGTAAATAGGAGAAGGAGTTGGCAACTTAGCTGCCATAGGATTAGGGAAGAACCAGTTGACAGTGGATAGCTGAGCACACTGTCAGAGTTCTGTCTGGGTATCTGGGGCTTGGGTCCTTTGGGTCATAGAGAATTCATATTTGGTACCAGATTCATCACAAGGTTCATAGATTGAGGTCATGTGTCATGAAGCACAATGAGAATCAAGCTCTTAGATCCCAATCTCTGAGTTACTTCCTAGAAGCCTAACCCTCTATTCCCTATAGAAATGTGAGACTTAGGATTTTTGATGGATATTAATCTTTTCCCCAAAATGTAATAGAACACAATCAGTTACAAGTCCAAGTTCAGGGATGTTCTACGCACAAGTTATTTTGGGTAGTCAGTAGCATGTCTGAAGCTCATGGACTAGAGCTGAGTGGGACCTGAGAAGAGAGGGCCTGACCGAACAGGGAAAAGAAACTACCCTATGCGTCAAGCATGATGGGATCTCCTCTTCTACCTGACCCTTGTCTCCCAGGTTCACATGCATGTCCTGCTCACTTGATGATCAGGATCTAAACACAATCTTCATTTAGAACAAAAGTTTTGGCAGCTAGAGATTGTAGGCTGACTTCCTGGCTCAAGATCTCCCTCTGCAACAGACGTGCTAATTAGTCTTTTGCAACAGTTGAGGAGGTGAGCCCTGCAAAGACATTTTGATGAGGAGGAGCAGCAGTCTTGGGAATTCCAGAAGCTGGGGATTGGGCTTAAACAGTGAATAATTTGCTGTACATAACCAGCCATACATGGAACGGAGGCACTAGTGAGTCTAAATCAGACATATGAGTTCACAGTTTCTAAATGAAGCACAAGGGAAATAATTCTTAACCAACAGGCATGTCAGGAAACTAAATTTTCGCAGTTGGGGTAGTAAGGTGTAAATCTATAGAACTACTGAAATCAGATCCAAAAAACATGTTAAAATGGAAATTGCTGATTAGTCATCTCCTATGGAATAAAAAAAAAAAAAAAGAGAGAGGCCTGGAAAAATTCTCTTTCACTCTCCTATTTTAAGGCATATACTTTGTCACTTTGTTTTGAGTTGATACATGAGAATAACTAACTTGGGCATAAGATTTCTCATCTGTAAAATGACAGAGTTGTATTATTTGATCCCCAACATCATTTCCAGTTCTACATCCTATGAAAATCTCCATTTTAGTTTTTCTGTGCCATTATGACGCTTTGGAGAGAGTATTTTGAGCTATGAGATCTGAGTTATAATCTAATCTATGACATTGACTAGCTGTGAAAAATGGTCAACATGAAATCACTTCATTTCTGGAAAATGGGGACAATCACATTTCTGATCTATGGACACACTACAAAATGGGGGCAATTACATTTCTGATATATTGACATACAAGCAAACTGAGGCCCAGAGATGTGGCATGACCTATACAACATCACAAAGCTAGTTCAAGTCTACCCTCATCTATATAGCTGAGTCAGGAGGGGGCACAGAGGACCTCTTCTGATATATCAGAATTGGCCACAGAATATGCCACTGAATAAATACTGGCATTATAAAAAGAGGCAAAGATGTGAAGATTGTATCCAGATATAGACAATCTGTATGGTGGGGATGTGATGGGGAGGAGATATGGCAGAAGGAATTGGAGATATTTAACCTGGAAAAAAAGAAGACATGGGAGACATGATGTCTATGCTTAAGAATTTTAAGCGTTTTCATGTGGAACTGTAGTTACATTTATTTTGCTTAGTCTCAGAGGAAAGAACAAGGATCCATGGGTACGAATTGTATAGAGGTAAATTTTGGTTCAATATGTGGAAACACTTCCTACGGCTGAAAGAAATTGTATCCCTCAAAAGCTAATGGGTTTCACCTCCCCGGAGGTGTTCAAGCAGATGCTTCATGACTCCTTGGCAGGGATATTTCAAGCTTAGGTAATGCTTATACAAGATGGCTTTTCCTTTTCAAGATGAGATCTCATCAAGTTAAGAAAACTCTCTTCACAGGATGGTTGCAATGAGTGCACACTGTTAGCCTTAAAACATTATATAAATGTGGGGCACCAACATTAGTGTATTTAAACCCTTAAAAAATCCTTTCAGGAAAAATGTCCTTTACCTGGTTTTGCCAAGATGGTGTTTCAAATGGTGTTTGCTCCTCCTCTTCCTCTTCTTCCTCTGATTTCTGATTTGAGCTCAGCCTTGAGGATAGCTATAGCTTAGAAAAGCAAAGTAGGGAGAGCATTCCTAGCCTGAGAAGGACATAAGTCGTAGTGTGAAGGCAGGGATAAATCCTCTTTGTTTGAGGAACAAAGAATAAATCCCTTTGCCCAGACCCAAGTGTGACCAAGAAGATCAAGCTAAAATGAAATGTAGGGAACAAAACGCGGGCAGGTCTTAAACACCAGGATCAAGGGTCTACACTTTTATCTATTGGGCAAGAGGGAACCATATGCATATTTGTAAACATAGGTAGGTCTCTTGCAAAGACAAAATACTTCATTTTTTTTATCCATTTCTCCTCTTAACTTTCTAAAAGGAATAACTTTACAATTGTTATAAATGATCTCTTCTTGGGTTATCTTGTGGTTTTAATTTCTTCTGGTTTAATTACATATTTGTGTTCATAAGTAAGAAAATTGTATAAGCATTGTAGAGAGAATGAGAGCCATTGAAGAAGAGGAGAAGGAGAAAAGTAGTTCAAAGATGGACTATATTGAGTTCTAGGCTTAGGAGGGTTGTGTGGCTTGTCCTTTGTTCTTGAAGAGGACCATGACATCAAGAAGATGATGCCATGACTTGCAAATGAATTGGATTTGAGTGAGGGAGGGCTATGCAAAGTCACTTTCTCCTCCAGAGCTACCTGGATCCAGTGGCCAAATATAAATCAGGACAACTGGAAATGCCCCAGGATGCAGTGTGAGACCTTGGCCTGTTGAAGCTAAGGTCTTTCTGAGTTCTCACTTTGACTGAGGCAATGCCCATTTAGTGATTAGGTCTATTTAAAAAGTGAGGCAAAAGATAGCTCCTTTAATTAAAAAAAAATCAAACTGGAAAGGGGAGACTCTCAGGGTTGTTTCTGGACAAAAGAGAAACAATTACTATTTACATTAACACTGAGCCATCAGGGCCCCCCAAAATAACCATTAAATGGTGCTGTTGTTGGCCAATCAAGCATAGGAGTGATGCTAGTACTGAAGCAAATGGGGAGGGGTGATTATGGGAGACCTTCTGCCAGACTATTGTGGAAGCCCAATAATAAGATTGCTGGTATGTCTTGGATCAAAACAGCAGGTATGAAATAATAACTAAGAACACATGAACATTGCTAATGTTAAGTACAAAGACATCAAACCAGCTGAGGCTAGGAGAAATGGCCTGGTTGCAGTATGCATGGCATGGAAAACTGGATCCTTTTCCCTATGCAAATTGAAGGACTTTTGCTGGTGTCTATTGTAGGTCTGGTATTCTGCCTCAGGATGCTCCAGGGCTCAAAAAGTATGTAAGGGAATTGGAATAAATGGTGGTGAAAAATGTGACAGATCTGCCCCACATGGCCATTTGAGACGTACCTACTGAGCTGACTCTTTATTTTTGGTCTCTAAAAATTATGCCAATGGCAAGCATTACACATACTAAGTAGTCATACCTAGAAATACTGTACACAGAGAAGAGATTGATAGCTTCAAACAATAAGTGTTCATGTTCAGGGAATTGGAGGGAGCACTTATCATGAAACCAGGGAACTAGGCATGAATCTCATCTTTGCCTCTTCACGACCATATGAATTTGGTCAAGTAACAGCCTAGCTGAACTATCATCACTATGATTTTATGACAGTTTATCATTTACAAATAATTTCCCCTTAACTGCCCCATGGGGTAGGAAGTACAAATATCACTATCATTCCTATTTCATTGATAAGGTAACTGAGGCCCAGAGATGTGGTATGTCCTATACAAAATCACAAAGCTAGTTCCAGTCTGAACCTCATCTATGCAGCCTAGTTATAGTTCTGCTGAACTTTGGATTATATTGACTTAGAACCTAATTTAATCTTCATAACTCTTTCATAAGGAATGGGGATTTTCTCTATAGTCTCAGTTATTCATCACCACATATCAACCCTCAGGGAATGTATTTGTTGGTGGCACTTAAGAAAGGGGTACAGCTAAGCCTCCAAATTATATCTTCTGAGATCAATTAAAAAGTACTTATTAAGTGCCTACTATGTGCTAGACGTTGTTAGGCATTGGAGATGATGAAAGAAAGAAAAAAGAATGCAAGGAAGCAAGAAAGAAAAAAGGAAGGAAGGAAGGAAGGAAGGAAGGAAGGAAGGAAGGAAGGAAGGAAGGAAGGAAGGAAGGAAGGAAGGAAGGAAGGAAGGAAGAAAGGAAGGAAGGAAGGAGGAGGAAGGAAGGAAGGAAGAAGAAGGAAGGAAGGAAGGAAGGAAGGAAGAGGGAGGGAGAAAGGGAGAGAGGAAAAGAAGAAGAAAATAAGGAAGGAAGGAAAGAAGGAGGGAGGAAGAGAGAGGAAGGAAGGAAAAGGAGAAGAGAATGAAAAGAGTCCAATCTCTCCTGAAACTTACATTCTATCATTTTATAATTTGTAATTCTATCCCTGAACCACAGACTCTTCTTAAATAACAAAGACTTCCTAATAATGTTCCTAAAACACAGTGGTGAATTTTCAAACAGTAGCTCTTATTTTGAAACAGCAGTTAACATATTTTAAAGAAGATAAAATTAAACTGTTGGAGTTTCCCAAAGTCTTTTAACACATTTTACAGTGTTTTAAATAGAAGACCTCTTCTGAAAAGATCATATCACAATCCTTGTGCTATATTATCCAAAAGAAAATCATTGATGAACCTTGAGATGCATCATTATCATCATTACCATCACCGTCACCATCACCATCATCATCATCGTCATTGTCATCATCATCATAAGAGACAATCACATCTACCAGCTAAAATCAATGGATCTATTGCTGACTCTTGAAAATACTATTCCACATGATATTTTAGACAGCATGGAAGGTAAGGGAAAGTGGACAGCTGTATGACCTTGAACTACTCATTTTCTCTATCAGGGTCTCAACTTTTGCTCCTATAAATTGAGACAGTTAATTCAGTTTTCATATATCTTTGAATGTGGGAGGGTCAAAAAAACATTGGATTTCAAGTAATGAGCCCCAGATTCACTCCATTTTAATCAACTGGCAATTATTAAGCACCTGCTATGTGTCAGGCCTTGTGCTAAGCTACCTTTTTTGCCTTGGGCAAATCAATTAATGTTACAAGCCTCAGTTTCCCACATAATGGGAAATGTAAAGTTATCTGGTATTCCAGATGATCGCTAAGCTCCCATCAGGTTCTGAATGAGTGATTCTGGGTATCATTCTGTTCACAAAGGTAGGTGGAAAAAAAGTTCATAAATAAATTTAAATATTACAATAATTCACAGATTTAAAATCAACTTTGTATCTGGAAGATAGAAATAGGAGCACAGTCCTTGTGAAAAGCAACTGAGAGAGAATGAAAATTGCATGTCTACTGATATTTCCTCTGGGACATGAAGAATCATCCTTGGTGAAGACCATATGTTCCTTGGGGAGACTTGCTTCATGGGCTAGGAATCCTATGCCAAGTGCATTAAGAATACATGATTTCATGTGAAAGAGAAGTCAAGTGATTTCTATGAGAACACAGTGCCTAAAAATGATCAGAGTGAGACAGAAGCAAAATTCAATTCAGCAAATGCTTATTAAGCTTTGGCTATGTCCAAGACATTGTATTAGAGGTTGGAGACACATAAATAACAATGAAATAGCCCCAGCTGTCAGAAAGCTTACATTCTACTGGAAACCTACACTATCAACTCAGATAAGCAAAGAAGAGGTAACTTGAGAAAACTATCTAACGACTGGGGGAGGGGAGAGGAAGAAAATGGAAAGCTTCCTGGAAAAGTGGCATCTGGGCAGAACCTTCCAAGAAGCTAGCAATTCTAAGAAGCTGAAGACTTGAGGAAAGAAGCACATTCTAGGCCAGGAGGCCAGTCCATATAATCAGGAGATAAGAAATGGCAGGTTGAATTTGGAAAAAAGCTAATAAACATTTCAGATAAACACTTCAAATGAAAAATTCAGTTTATCTGAAATGCAAATTGAGTAAGTAGGGAAATGTCTAGAAATGTGAAAGAGCAGGACTGACTTCAGATGCAAAGTTGAAGAGTTTTTGTTTTATTTCAGAGGCAATAGGGATCCACTGTACTCCTCTAGAAAATTATAGTCTCCTTGACCATAAGAAAGCAACAATTTCAGGAAGTGGAAATCCAGGTCTCTGAGTGAAGCTATGCTAAGTCGTGTTATATGAAATATTAAAAATATGCTTCACGTGTTAAAGAGGTGTGAGGTGGTCAGGTCTCTTGGAGAGCTATATTATGGAAAAAAGGCAGGAATTCCTTTCTACTTTCAGTCCCTTATGGGTTTATTTTAGTGTCTCTGTTTTGATGCTTGGGCTGTTGTGGTATGTGACTTATGTGGGTGTTCCTTTCCCTGGCCCAGATTGCAGCCCATCCACACATGCTTATCCCTGTTTTGTTTTGTTTTTTGGAGGGGGGCACATCCTCTCAGAAAGGTATCCTGTAGAAGTTTTACACAATACGTAGGATGCCATCCTCAATGTCTTTTAACACTTCATGGAGCCAAGGCAACATTCAGCTCATCTCTCTGGTATTCTTTCCCCTTACAACATGTACAGCCCTCCTCTTTTCCTTCTCCTTGCAGAAGCATGTGATCTACTTCCTTAAGGTATTTTCTGACACTTTGGGCACAATGGTCATCACAGGTGACGTGCCTCAGCCTACTCTTGCTTGGTGCACTTTTCTTTCTGTATTGCCCTTCGGGTCATCACCAATTTTGATTTTTCAGAGATCGTGATATTGCATGATTTGCAGTTATATGTAGTTTTATACAGAAACACATGTGTGTGTCTGTGTGTGTGACAAAGAGGATTATTGGGGCTAAAAATTGTCTTTGTTGTGTGTGCGTTTTGAATTTTGCTGTGTTTTGCTTTTTTTTTTTCAGATTGCAGCTTGATATAATTGAAAGCATGAGCATCTTCCTAAATGTATGCAGCCCACTCTCCTTTTCCTCTTCTGTATATGACCCAGCTCACTGTCTCCTGGCATTCTAGGCACACCTATTTTTTTTTCAGTTTGTCTGTTTTTTGTTTTATTTATTTATTTTTTATTTTCCTCTGCTTGATCAAGAATACAGCCTGTCTATCCAGGATATAGAGCTTGAATAAAAATGATTGCAGAATAAAGGGGGGCGGGGGAACAGTTATACCTCAGTTACAAGGAGACAATACCCCCTAGGTCTGGTAGCTAATAAGGCAGGATGGTGGTCCTCCACATCATTAGTGAGGCACGATTTCTTGATGTCCACTGGAAGGGCTCCAGATGAGGAAAATAAGAAAAGTCTTAACAATCCAAGTAGCAGAATTTGGGAGGACTTCTTTTGTTAGGACAATGATAATAATGCTGAAAAGGGAACAAATAGAAAGCAGAAATGGCCTAATGCCAGTCATTCCTCGTGCCATCATGAACCTAGGAGGGACAGAAGCACAGGATCATTCACAACTGTTTCATTTCCACATGACAGTGTCATTAACCACCCTTACTGGGCTTCTGGGAACTCTTTGGAGATAATGACACATGCTGTCATATTAGACAGAATAATCTGCATGTTCTTGAAACCCACAAGAGGCTTCACCAATTAGCATACAGTAGATATTCATCTTTAAAACATGCATACATTTTCTGGGGGTTGATTTATGCTTGTTTAAACCAAAAAAAAAAAAACCCACAACATATTCATGGTCCTTTTTTTTTTCTTTTGTGTTCTTTCCCAGCTCCTTTTATCAAAAATCTCTTTTCTTTTATCATTTTCCAAATGAGGATGACAAACAGAAATGCTGTCAAGACTTTGAATGCAAGACAGCTGGTTTTATAAGAAAGGATGTGGACTTTTAAAAATGCGTATTTTTTTTTCATTTTTGAATATCTCCTACCGCCTCCTTACTCAGAAAATACATAGGTATGTATGAACTGGAAAACCACAGGGATTTGATTTCTGTATAATGCAGCATAGGGGCACGTGGTATATTTTCATATAATGAAATATTTTAATTTTAAGTGCTAAAATCACAGTGTGAAGGAACTACACTTCAGAAAATAAAAGCCTACTCCCTGAGCCAGCATTCTCCCCAGATGTAACTTATATCATGTTTCCTTACATAATATGCATTATTACCAATAGGTATGTAAAGATACAGAAAATAAAATCATAAGACTAGAAGACACATTTGAAATTATATACTTTCAGTAGCTATTTATCTGGAATCTGTGGATGGGTTTCCACAAAAAAAAAAAAAGATATATTTTCACCAAACCATTGTAACCATATGCATTTGATTTTATGCATTTAAAAATATTATTCTGAGAAGGGGTCCATGAAGTTCACCAGACTATTAAAAGAGCCTGGGATACCCTCTTCTCCACCACACACACACACACACACACACACACACACACATAATATACCTGTATCTGTTATGTGTGTGTATATATGCATATGGGATAGCTAGGTGGTACAATGGATATAGCACTGGGCTTAGAATCAGAAAGACTCATCTTTGTGAGTTCAAATCTGTCAAAGTCTTAGATACTTACTAGCTGTGTAATCCTGGGCAAGTCACTTAACCTTGTTTGCCTCAGTTTCTCATTTATAAAATGAGTTGGAGAAGGACATGGCAAACCACTCCAGTATCTTTGCCAAGAACACCAAATGGGGTCATGAAGAGTCAGACACAACTGAATAATGACAATAATATGTGTGTATATGTATTTGTACATATATAAAATGTATGTGCATACATATAAGATATTTGTTTATATATGTATATATATGTGTGTATTATGCATACATGTATATATACAGAGAATATATTTCTATATCTATGTATTTGTATGTGTGTATATGTGCACAAAATATATTTATATATTTGTATATATACATATATGTAAAGATATGTATACACAGAACATAATATATAAACATATACCCATAACATACATACACACACACACACACACATACACACACACACACACACACACACACACACACACACAGACATAAACTTAGAGATTCAATAGTTCATCTTTCTTATTTTACCAGGAAGAAAGCAAAGGCCTTGAGAGAGAAAGTCCTTGACTTTCCCAATGTTACACACATGGAAAGCAGTAGCCAAGTGATGATTCACATCTAGGGCTTCTCACTCTAGAAGCAGATTCTTCCCATTCAACAGCCCTTTTCCTACCTCAACACAAATGCAGTGGAGACACAAATAAAGTCTAAGAGTGCTCCGGGATGGTTGACTTCCTTTCAGACTGTCAATGAGAAGGATCAGGAAGGCTTCACAGAAGCTCTGCCATTTGTCCAGGACTTCGAAAGGTAAGAAATACCAGGGATTTGGTGTGGTCTTTCCTCAAGGGAATAAAGTGACAGCAAGTAGAGGTTGTTTCAGAAATGGACGAATAATATGATCTGATTAGAGTGCAGAGGAGGGAAAGAGAAAGGGAATGCTGAGAAATACATTTGGACTTGGTAGGGCATTATGGAGGGCCTTGAATACCAGACTAAGGAGAAGCAACTTTCCCCCATACCATCCTTAAACACTTACATTAAATGTTTTTTTCCCACTTGAAAACCTTCTTTCCCTGCACTTGAGTCCTTAGTAATAAATACATTAATTAATTAATTAATTTACTTATTTATTCATTTATTTTTTATTTATTGTTGAGGCAATCAGGGTTAAGTGACTTGCCCAGGGTCACACTGTCAGATTTGAGCTCAGGTCCTCCTGATTCCAAGGCCAGAGCTCTAGCCACTGCGCCACCTGGATGCTCCAGTAATTTAATCTTCTAAAAGGACTGGTATTGCTGCAGATAGAGCCAAAGGAAGAGAAAGTACAGGGACCTGGATGTTAATGAGAATGAAAGAAATAGTTCATGATGGCAGTGGTGGTGGTGGGAGCAGAGATAAAGTCTCAAGATACAAACCAGGAGAAAGAAGTCAGTTATGGTCAAGCAGGTTGAGGAGACAAACTAGCTGTCCCAGAAAGATGAAGCTGAGCTCCTGTAAATTCTACATTCTTGTCCCTCTTTCTGAAGGAAGAGAGTGGGCTTGCTCAGTGTAGAATGATCAGGGAGTTGTACCTGCGCCATGAGGTCAGGATATGGGAAACTGAAAAGTCTAGTTTTCTAACAAGAGGGGGGAGGAAATAAGCATTTATTAAGCACCTAGTATGTGCCGGGCACCATACTAAGTGCTTTATAAATATTATCTCATTTGATCCTCACAATCCTATGAAGTAAGTACTATTTTAAACCCCATGTTAAATGAAGGAAACTGAGGCTAACAAAGGTTGAGTCATTTGCTCATTTTCCTGACTCCAGGGCCAAAGCTCCATCTACTGTGCCAGCTAGCTAGCTGCCTCCTTCTATTCTAGAAAGCTGTAATCAGGGGAGATGCTAGAGATCATTTATCCTTATGCCACCATTTTAAAGATAAGAAACCTGAGGCCCAGAGCAATAAAGTGTCTGGCCTAAGGTTAGACAGAACTGTGACTCACACTGAGGCAGCCAGCTACAGCAGAGAGATTAATGGACTTGAATCTGGAGAACTTGGGTTCAAATTCCATCCACATCACTAGTTATCTGTATAATCTTTGTCAAGAAACTGTGCCGCTCAAGGACTTGATTTGCTTTATTTGTGAGAAGAGTGAATGAGCCTAGATAACTTCTAATGTCCTTTCCAGCTCCAAATCTATAATCCTACATTTCTGTGATCTTAAGACTCCCAATTTGCTGCCCTTTCCACCCTCATCTGTTGCTTCCCTAAATAAAATATTAGATTATGAAGTTATCCTTTTCTATTCTTAATAACCACTAAATCCAGATGAAAATGGCTCCCACTTCCTTCCTAACCTCAGGTCATAGCTCTGGTCTTGCCCTCCTGGTCCTGTTTAAGGACTGTCAGTTATCCTCTCCATCCAATCCTCAGTGCTCTGAGCAGAATCAATGGTAAAACCATCCTTAATATAGACCTACTTTGAGCCACACCCACCTCCTCAAGTAGCATGCTGTGATCCAACTAATGTTTGTTTTCTGAAATTCTAACAGCTCCCGTGTTTGAATTTCCTTCTAGCTTGTTGGCACAGTGTTTTGGAAGTGTTTTCTTTTGTGCTTGTGTGTGTACTGCCTTCTGACTGTTCATCAGAAGAGGAAGTAGTACAGATCTTGGAGAAATTGGGGGCCTTGTCACTGGGGGCCAATTCTCCACCCTACTGATGAATGAAGCACTAAAGTCAACTAGGCCACCCTGAACCAACGTCTTACTGCCCTTTTAACTCTACACTGACATTTTGGGCCAATGCCAGCTTTCTATCACTCAAATGAGCTTCTAATTGGGTTAAAAAAAAGAGAGAAACATTTCTTTCACCACCTCCATCACACCCTTTTTAATAATGATTGTTTTTCTTCTGCCTGCAGTAAATGACAATAGCACATATTAGTAAATGTGTGGGAAACATTAGGGCAGTTATTACAATATGCAGGAAGATTTTTCTAGTGACACATATTCATAAACCATGCCAGAGTGTAGGGAGTAGTTAAATTGTCAACCCATCAGATAAATTATTTTCCTGATGACTTTTTTCAGGCTACACTATCACACATCTTTATTCATTAATAAAGTACCACTGTTCCCCACCCCCAATCATGCACATGTGCCTTATAAGCTTCCTCCCTTCAACACACACACACACACACACACACACACACACACACAAAATGATCAAATTGTAAGAGAAATCAACATAAGCAATGCCTCTAGCACAAACAACTCGATTGACTTCCATACTTTTCTACTCACCACCTATGTGACTTAACCAACACCACATAAAGCCAGGCTCTGACTCCAGGAATCTTGGAATGACCAAAAGATCACTGGATTTGAATCCAGAGGACTTGCTGTCAAATCCCAGCTCTGCCATTTGCTATCTGTTTGACCCAAACTCCTTCCCCTTGCCGTCATCCATCTCTATATGTAATCTCTTGTCATTAGAAGGCAAAGTTTTTTGATAGAAGGAACTATCTGAGCTTTGGTATTTGTGTCTCCAGAAACAAGAACTAGGCATGCTACATAGTAACTACATAATAAATGCTTATTCATTCATTTAAATAACAAGAAACATACCAAATAAAGTCACCAAAATGATAAAAATCAAAGAGAGAAAATGAAGAGAATTATCAAATCTTATTCCAGGAGAATTAAGGAAATAGATGAAATCTTTTAAATATAAAATATCCAAATAAAGCAGGAAATAGAGATCCTAAATTGTACCATCACATAAAGAAAAATTGAACAAGCTAAAAAGGACAACCAAAGTACGGGGGTAGGAAAATCTGGTCCGTATAGACTGATAAATGAAAGCTTTCAAACATTTAAACAATAATTAATACCTATGGTGTATAAATATTTCTCAACAACAGAGAAAGGAGGTACTCAATAAGATACAATATGTAAGGTAAATATGGTCTTAATACCAAAATTAGGGAGGAATAAAGGAGAGTAAAATAATTATAGGCTAATATCAGTAACGAATATTGATGCAAATTTATTTAATAAAATGTTCTCAGGTTTTACTGATATACTTAAAATAGTCATTATCACAAGTTTTTATTCATACTAGCTATACATTATGATTATTGGTGTTCAGTCCTTTTGGTCACATCTCACTCTTCATAACCCTGTTTGTTGTTTTCTTGGCAAAGTTTCTGGAGTGGTTTGCCATTTCCTTCTCCAGCTCATTTTACAGATGAGAAAACTGAGGCAAACAGGATTAAGTGACTTGCCCAGGATCACAAAACTAGTAAGTGACTAAGGCTATACTTGAACTCAGGAAGATTAGTCTTCCTGATTCCAGGCCCAGCACTCTATCCACTGTGCCACCTAGCTGCCCATATTATGATTAGTTACTTAAGTAATAAATATGACAAAAGATGTCTGATGATGTGAGCAAAGAAAACACCTTTGTTAAAGGACAGTACTCATTTATATTAAAAAAAAAAACACTAAACTGTATATAACCAGGGAAGGTCCATTTTTTTATGTGATCAAAGTATATTTATTAAAAACCAAGAAATAGAATTATTTGAAATGGGGAAAACATTAGAAACTTACCAAATAATGTCTAAGGTAAAAGAAGATTTCTTATTTTCTCCAGTTATTTAATATGCTAGAAATGGCAGCTAAAGTAATGACAAGAAAAAGAAATTAAAGGAATAAAAATTAATAAAGAATTAATAGGTACCCCTATTTATGGATACCATACATAGAAAACCTAAAGAATCAACAAATGAAATTATTTATATGAATAACAGCTTCAGCAAAATAGCGGGGATGAAATGAATTCTATAAAATCACAAGTATTTTTTATATTACTAAACAAAATAAGGTAAGTCTGATTAAAGGAATTCTATATTCTAATGACAATGACAATGATGATGATGATGATGATGATGATAGTAACAATAGCTAATATTTATATAGCTCTTAGTGTGTGCCAAGTACTGTGCTGTATACTTTACAACGATTATCTAATATGATCCTCACAACAACCATAGGAGGCAGGTGCTATTAATGAAGGAAGCCCAGTCATTTGGATGAGAGAAGAGTACTAAATCTGAAATCAGACCTTGATTGAAATTCCTAACATGCCACTGAAAAGCCTTGTGACGTTAGGCAAATTGCTTGACTTCTCAGTGTACTGATCGGAAAATGAGGGCAATACTGTTTTCTTTAACTTTCTTATGAGGTTATTGGGAGGGAAATGCTTTGTAAAAAGGAGTTCCCCCTACTTGAAGGTCTTTAATAAGCGCCTGGATGATCACTTGCTAGATATGTTATAGTACAGATTCCTTTCTGGTAAATATTAGATTAGGTAGTGGCACAACGTGTAGAATACTGGGCCTGAAGGTAAAAAGACTCATCTTCATAAGTTCAGATCCAATTGCCCCAGTTTCCTCAGCTGGAGAAGGAAATGCAAACCACTCCCTCATCTTTGTCAAGAAAACGCTATATGGGGTCATGGAGAGTCAGACACAGATGAAATGACTTACCAACAAAAAAGACCAAAACTTAACCATACTGATTCCATTGTGAGAATCAAATGAGATAACATATGCTGAGTACTTTTCTAACCTTAAAGAATTATATACATATTTCTCCTTAGCATCAGTTATTATCAAGGACTTTAAACAGAACCCGGATTTCATGGCTCAAAGACCAATAGTCATTCCCCCACATCTCACTGCTGCCTAGGTGTGGTTAACAAAAATCACAACTTCATTTACAATCCTTTGTAGTCTGCTAAGGTCCTTTCAAATACATTATCATCAGAACAACATTGGACTAGGAATCTCACTTTCATCATCTCAAAAAATAGGGTACTGGATGAGATATCCTCTAAAGTACCATCTCCTGAAAACTGTCCACGATCCTAATAAATGTCTAACAAGTAGTCTGTTTAACCGGTAGGGCAATAATTATGATCCCCATTTAGCTGATGAGGAAATTGGGAACCACAGTTGTAAATATTCAGACCCATGTCTCCTAACACCCAATCTCATATTCTTTCCATGAGAGCACTCCTATTTTCTATAAGCTTCCCTCTTCTTCACTCTTTTCTCACTAGTCTTGTATTTGTTGAAATCTTCTTTTAGGTAGTACAATGATGGAAAATTGAGCCCAGGGTTGGGGAGTAGTCTCCAAGCCTCATTTCAAAAAAGGAACTCTCAACTTTCTTAGTCATTGATCAAATGTCATTGCAATGATCATGAAGCTCAAAATAGCTATGACATTTTGTGACTACATGGGATTTGTCAGTCTGGTTGCAGCTTCAATCTTTCTCAGCATTTGGTCTTTTTGCATTTTAGAAGTTCAGAGTTCCAAGCGGCCTCAGAAAACATCTAGTCTCACTTCTACTTGAAGCCGGTGGAGTTATCCGGCCTGCACTTCAAGATGCAGAACTCATGACCACTCAAGGGAGCCAATGTTATGATTAAACAGCTCCAAACATGAAAAGATTTGTTCTTAAACTGAGCATAAATCTGCCTCCCTGTAAGTTTCATCAATACTCCTAGGTTTGTCCTCCAGGGCCTCAAAAAAACAAGTGCAATCTTTTTCTTTTTTTTTTTTAATTGTGTCCCAACCTTCTCTTTTCAGTCAGTCAGTAAACAAGCATTCATTAAGTCCACATGTGACAGGTGTTGTGCTAAGTATTGAGACTACGAAGAAAGACAAACAACAATTCCCACCTCAAAAAAAAAAAAAGCCCATGTCCTCAAATTTTAATTTTGCATTTTAATTGGGTACACAACACATAAATATCTCTATCTATTTATCTATTTGCGATATATACAGAATAGATGAAAGATAATACAAAAGAGGAATTATCAGCAGCTGGAGGGACAGAGATAAAGCATCTAGCAGAAGGTGGGCTTTAAGTGAAATCTTGAAAGAAGCCAAGGAAACTAAAAGGAAGAGGTATGGGAGCAGAGCATTCTGGACATACAGGAAGTCAATGCAAAGGTAAAGGAAAATTCCAAATAGGTCAATGCAGAGAACAGAGTGTGTGGAGGGAAGTAAAATTTAAGAAGACTGGACAAATAGGAAGGGACTAGGTTATAAAAAACTTGAAATGCCCAACAAAGGACTTCATATTCAATCCTGGTGCTAGTGGGGGGCCCTATATCTCACTGACTAGAGGGTATGACATGGTCACACCTATTCTTTAGGGGGAAAAAAGCCCTTTGGTGGATGAATGGAGGACAAACTCCACTACGGAGAGAATCGAGGCAGGGAGACCCATTGAAAGGTTATTGCAATAATCCAAGTGAAAAGGGTCCAAGGCCTAGACTAGGGTTGTAGGTGTATGAGAGGAGACAAAGGATTATAGAAGAGAGATGTTATGAATAGAGAAATGCCAAGGTTTGGCAATGGATTGGATATGTGAGGTGAGAGAGTGAGAGGTTAAAGATGAAACCTATATTGCCTGTTGGGCAGCTGAGAGGGTGCAGATGTCCTGGACAGGGAGAAGGAAATATGGAAAAGGGAAGGACAATAAACTCTATAAACATCACCAGTTTCTTTCAACCATTTTTGTTTGGCCTGGCCTCTAGTCCCCTTACCTTCTCTGTTTTCCTTCTTAAGTGACACCTATCTGTTCAAAGACTTTCATAGCAGCATTTACACCTAGTTACCAAAAAAACAAAAACAAACCAAACAAACAAACAAAAAAACAGGAAGCAAAATGTCCAACAATAGAGGAATGGTTAAATAAATTGTGGTACATTGATATAATGGGATAATTTAAAGCAGTTAAGATGGACAATTATGTGGAATACAAAGAAATCTAGAAAGGTCTTTTTGGAATAATGCAGAGGACAAAATGTGAAACCAGAAAAAGTAGCCAATCCTGATTACAATTATATGAAGAAAAGGTCATGAGAATGAATGGACAGACATCCTAATGGGTTCTTAATAGGGAGGAGATGGGGGGGGGGGAGTTGTATATTCTTTCATTCATTAAATTAATTTAAATATAAATAGTTACTATGCAGGTACAGTTCATAGATTTGGGCAGATAATAAATTAAAGGTCACCTAGTCTAGCCCCACCATTTTACAGATAAAGAGCAAGAGGTCTACTGAGAGGCTACTGATTTAGTTATTGACTTAGGAGAGCTAGGTGGTTCAGGGGATAAAATGCTAGGCCTGGAGTCAGGAAGACTCATCTTCCTGAATTCAAATCCGGCCTCAGAAACTTACTAGCTATGTGACCCTGGCAAGTCATTTCACTCTTTTGTCTCAGTTTTTCATTCTGTAAAATGAGCTGGAGAAGAAAATGGCAAGCTACACTCTCAGGTCTTTGACAGGAAACCCCCAACTGGGTTCACAAAGAGTCAGACACAACTGAAAAAGGACTGAACGACAACAACGTTAACTTAGATCACACAGAAAGTAATTGTCAGAGCCTGAAATCAAGCCCAGATAAGATATTCTGATCCCAAATTCAACCTGCATTGATTTTGAATTGATTGATTTATATCTAACACACCATTTAATGAAATACAAATGCAGAACCCAGCACTGAAATAAACAGAATATTACAATGTTCCAGATGTGATCTGATCAGGTCAGAGTATGGTGGAATTTTCTCTTTCCTGAGTCTGATCTCTAGATTTCTATTAACTCAGTTATAGTTTTTGTCAAAGGCATCACAGATCTATAATGTGTGCATACACATATATGCATATGTACACACAAAAATATGTACATCTATGTGTGTGTGTGTATATATATATATATATGTATATATGTATATATATATATATATACATATATATTTGTGACATCATATAATATATGTGTTTCAGGACTATGGACTAACTTTCAGATGAAATCTCATTTTCTTTTTTTTTCCCAGAAACATCCATTTCTTTTTTTGGGCTCCAATGGGGCTGCATAGAAATAGGCCACACCGTCATTTCTCTGAACACACAGGACATTTTCAACAGGCAGATCCTTTGTTCATGTCTCTGTCCTCAGTGGTGTTTGTAATGACTTCCAATTTAGTGTCATCCCCAGATTTCATTAAAGGCCTATTTACTCCTTTTTCCAGATCATTAATGGAGGCAGGCGCCCAGCCGGGCCAGGCAGTGCAGCATCAGACGCCCCCTCCCAACTGGAAACGTTGCTGTTGATCCTGTTTTGTTTACAGCTCTTCGTTCAGTTTCCAATCTGTGTGCTTTCACAGTCACCAAGAAAAAAAAAATCCTGAGGGGGCAGAGAAAAGAATGGATGCTTTATGCCTGAAAATCAACTTTGGGATTTGGTTTATTCCTCACTATGTGGGAGGTTGCATTAAGTAGCAGAAGCAGCATTGCCCTTATGGAAGTCAGCTATGGTTCTGTGATCCTGAGCGAGTAGCTCTGCCTCCAATTTCTTGCTCTCTTCAGGATAGGCCTAAGGACTGGACCTGGGAACTTGCAGGTCAGCACCTTCTCAAAAATTTGCAGTCTTTTTTTTTTTTTTTTGGTTAGGCAATGGTGTTAAGTAATTTGCTCAGGGTCACATTGCTAATAAGTGTTATGTGTCTAAGGCCAGATTTGAACTCAGCTCCTCCTGAATCCAGGGCCAGGGCTCTATCCACTGTACCACCTAGCTGCCCCCCAAATTTGTAGTCTTAGAGAGTTTTATGGGCCACAAATAAGTTAAGTGACTTGCTCAGGGTCACATAGTCAGTATATGTCAAAAAAAGGACTAGAACCAGGTCTTCCTAACTTGTAAGCTGTCTCAACATTCACTCCACCAAGTCTTCCCTGCTAACCTCAAAGAGTTGTTGTGGGCAATAAATATGATGACATACGTAATGATGACTTCAATAAAAGCCACCTATTAGTGTCATTCGTGTTAGGGGATGAAGAATGGCCAGCAGGGGCCTACCAAAAGCGAAATGTTTTTCTATTCCCCTAACGTTCTTCTTTGTTTGTTTTTCTTTTTTTTCTATTTATTTTGTTTCTTTGCCTTTAACTGCTTTATTTACAGATTCTCATGTGTAAAACGTATTGTTTAGGCTAGATAGACCTTTGTTTGAGGGAAAAGCTTGGGGTCACTAAAATCGTTGTATAATTTGCCAAAGGTAGTCCCACCCACTCGCGTCTTCTTGTTCAATTCTGGGCCCCCCATTGAAGATCTGGGAATCACACAGACAAAAGTCAGACAAGGGGTGAAACGTGGGAGGGTTGCAACTTTCATCAGTGAATGGAGCATCTAAATTGAAGAGGTCATATGTGTTAAATATTGAATAAATGTATTTGGATTCAATTCCCTTAAAAGTCTCTACAAACCCTCGGCCATCTGAAC
This sequence comes from Phascolarctos cinereus, assembly GCF_003287225.1. Lineage (NCBI taxonomy): Eukaryota > Metazoa > Chordata > Mammalia > Diprotodontia > Phascolarctidae > Phascolarctos > Phascolarctos cinereus. The sequence continues at coordinate 186,483,831 of NW_027556402.1, forward strand.
TCTGTGTTCCTTGTTGTCAGGTCCGTTCCACCTCTAAGATTCTACAGACACCAAAGCTTTCACCAAGCCTGGAATTTTGATATGTCTAGACCTGAAAGAGATACATGAATTATTCCTAAGGACGAATATCTTGTAGGTAAAAACCTATCAATATGGTACTCAGTCACATGTTTTATCTATCATGCTTCAGCTTTAATGTTGTCATGTTGGCTTTGTGAAGGAATATGGGCCTCCCTCTAAATGCTCCTGCCCATTTCTTTTGTGTTTTATATACAGTAGAGAAATGGAGAAAGCTCATAATAGCTATCATTTATATAGCACCTGCTATGTGCCAGGCACTCTGCTAAGTGTTTTACAATTACTAACTCATTTGATTCTCATAATATCCATGGGACATAGGTGCTATTATTATCCATATTTTGCAATTGAGGAAACTGAGGTCTCAAAGTCATACAGGAAGTGTCTGAGGCTGGATTTAAGCTCAGCTCTTCCTGACTCCAGGCCCAGAAATCTATGCTTTGCACCACCTTGCTGCTAAAAAGTAAGGGGAGGAATAATAGTGGAGGCAGGAAGAAAAGAAGGCTCGCTGGAGGGATGTCATGTGGAATTATGATGCAAAGTATAAAGAGGACACAGGGTAGGAGACACAGAAGAAAAATGATCAAAGACTATTGGTCACACATTGTTCTCTCCAGCCATAATCATACATGTCAATATTGACCTTTTTATTTCATCATATTCAACTACAAACAGTAATGACACTTTACTACCCCTATCTCCTCATACGCCTCAAGTGACATGTCTGACCAATGGTCTTTAATTTCCTCAATTTACCATAATTGGGGATTTGTTGACAATACTTGTATTGATTATTACAACTCTCTTCTAAAAAGAGACACCACCTCAAGATGAGGGTGCCCCAATCCATTGTATACAAGTGTGGAGTAGGAAACAGGCTGCTTAATACATAGTGTGGGTGTAGGACACGGTATGGCTTATTTTCCAGGCCAATCATACCTGGTGGTAAAAGCACAACAATCCTCTTGAAAGGAAGAGCATGTACTGCACTATTAGAGGTCCTTTCATTCAATCATTAATTAACTGAAGGCCCTCCATGTCTATCTCAGAAAGCTTTCCAGGTGGATGAAAGAGATACTCTGACACTACTTGAAAGCTATAGGAAATAACCTTGTGTGTCCTATAAAGAGCTAGGTCTATAAAAATGCTCACCTGGGAATTACTGATTTAGCATTTATATAGAAGAGAACCTCATGTTTTCCCTCTTGTTTCTGCTCGTGTCCCTTTGTTAATGGGGGCTATTGAATTTAATTCGCCAATTAATAGTTAAACTGTCACATGTAAAATCCCTGTGCTGCATACACACACATGTATGCATGTATGTAGGTATATGTATGTATATGTGTGTGTACATATGTGTGCATGTATGCATGTATGTATGTATGTAGTATAGCCCATGTCCTTGGAATGCTTATGACGGGAAGTGGGAGGTAGGGAGAGGAGGTTAACTACTACACATGATATAGAAGTATGGTGATAAATTTAAATTAAAATTAATCTAGAAGTTAAAAGAGGTCAATTCTAACTCAAGCTCTAAGTAAGATGTATGTCTTCAAGCAACTCTCTGGGCCTCAATTTCTTCACCTACAAAATTGGAGCATTGGAGGCTACATGGGTAGTGGAAAGCACATTTGACCAAGAGTCAGGAGAATATTGGGTTTAAATTCCAAATCTAATCCTCACTAAATGTATGCCCATGCTTGGGGGATGTAATTCCCTGAGCCTTAGTTTCCTTGTTTGTAGAATGAGGGTAATAATTATTATAGTGACTTACTTCTCAAAGCTATTGTGAGGTCCAGACAAGAAAAAAAAACATGTTAAGTATTTTATAAAATTTAAAGTTCTGTATAAATGTCTACAAGCTTTCTTAATGTTTTATAAAATGCATCACTCCATGGGCCTGTGGAATCCCTTCAAAAGGCTTATCGTTTAATGGTATTTGCACTTGTTCATTTGCAAGGCCATGGAGAAGCAGCCATCTTCTTGAAGAGTCATTTATTTATGCAAAGTAAGTGGCAAGACATCCAGCAGCACCAGTGGGCACTGGGTTAGAAATTGGGAGTCCTGAGTTTCAGTCTTTATTCAGCCCTTAAATTGCTGTGTGACTCAGATTCATCACACACACACATACATATATGTATACGGACATGCATACATCCTTACGTATATATTTGTGTATGTATGTATGTCCTTGTTGTCTTCTGCATTAGAATATAAATTCCTTGAGATCAAACCTTACTTAATTTATTGTGTTTGTATCTGTACAGCCTAACACAATGCCTGGGACATAATAGGCATTGAATAAATATTTGTTGAATGATTCTAAACAATATATGATTTTATCATTGACAGACTGATCTCCTCAGGTAAAATGGGTCAGTCTAGAAAGCAAATGTATTTTGAATCAGAGCGGGGAGCTTTACCAGGGAGGATTTGTTAATGACCATTTATTTGTCAAGGATCCTTTAAACCAGGCAGCTTGGTGCCACAGTGGATAGAGCGCTGGACCTAGAATCAGGAAGACCTAAGTCCAAATCTGGCCTTAGACACTTACTAGTTGTATGACCCTAGGCAGGTCACCTACCTTCTCTCTGCCTCCAATTCTCATTTGCAAAATAAGATTAATAGCAGCACCTACCTCTCAGAGTTGTATAAAGATTTAATATCCAGAAAGTGCTTTGTAAACCTTAAAAAGTGGTATATACATTTTATCTATTATTAAACCTAAATTTTGCTTGGCTACTGAGTATGCCAGTATTTCTTGGAGTATCCTCTTTAGAGATGAAAAATACAGAACTGAAATTCAGCACTACAGCCAATGATCTCCTGGAGGAGGAAGTTGTGGTGAAAGGTGGGAGAGTCTTGTGGTTTGGTGATGTGCTTTGCAACTTCATTTCCTTAAATATGGACCTTTATTTTTTTTAATTTTATTTTTTAGGCAATTAGGGTTAAGTGACTTGCCTGGGGTTAAGTGACTTGCCCAGGGTCACACAGCTAGTAAGTGTCAAGTGTTTGGTCTGAGGTCGGATTTGAACTCAGGTCCTCACTTCAGGACCGGTGCTCTATCCACTGTGCCACCTAGCTGCCCCAAATATGGACCTTTAATAGGGAAACTGACATTAACCTTTCAGAATCATGGACTCACAAACTCCTAAGTGTTGTAATGAGCAATAGGAGCCATCTTGTTCACTGTGTGCCTGAATAAGAACCCAGTCTTAGAGCAGTGCCCACATGCGGTCAGTGAGTCCATTCCTAAAGATCTCTAGGAAGGACAACCCACTACTTTTTACAGATTTGTAGACATGAGATATAACCAGTCCCACATGCAAACCTTCAGGGCAGGAAGTGCCTTTGCTTTTATATTTGTAGCCCCAGCACTTAGCACTGTAAGTATATCCAAAGGGCTTAATAGGTGCTTTTTCATTCATTCATTCATTCATTCATTCATTATTCATTCATTCACTCATTTCATCATTTCTACAAATGCATTTTTAAAAACTCCCTATCCATTAGCAGGGAGAAAGTCAAGGATTTCATATAGATGTCATTGGTTTGAGCTGGAGAGTTCATCATTCCAGGGCCAGCATTAGATGGCCAATGCCTGAAGCTGTCAGTGCTCTCAACCATCTAACTCATGACCCTCCTTCATAAGTTTCCCATTATTTTCCCAGCAAGACCCTTCAAGAGCAGACTCATATTTTTCTTGTACCCCTCATGGTATCTAGCACAGGACAGGGAAGGGAAGGGAAGGGAAGGGAAGGGAAGGGAAGGGAAGGGAAGGGAAGGGAAGGGAAGGGAAGGGAAGGGAAGGGAAGGGAAGGGAAGGGAAGGGAAGGGAAGGGAAGGGAAGGTACTTATTAACATTTATTAAGCATCTATTATGTGCCAAGCACTGCACTAAATGCTTTACAATTCAATAAATTCACTAATATGTACTTGATACTCTAATATGTACTTGTCTAAACAAGACACAGGAGGATTGATTAAAGGAATTCTACATGATGATGATGATGATGATGATGATAAGTGATAATAGTAATAATAGCTAACTTTGATAAAATGCTTACTATGCTACTCACTGTGCTAAGTGCTTCAAAATTATTTGATCCTCACAACCACCTTGACAGTTGGTACTATTATTATCTTGATTTTACAGATGAGGAAACTGAGGCAGATTGAGGTTTAGTGATTTGCCCAGAATTACAAAGCTAGTAAGTGTCTGAGGCTGGATTTGAACTCACATCTCCCCAGTTCCTAGCCCTGCGGATAGTAAAATAGTGATGAAGATTGATTTGACAATGTACAGTTAGCCATATGGCGGGAGAAGGCTAAGATCGTAGAACAACCCACTTGTTTCTGACCAGCTCTTTCACCTTCTTTTCTTCTCTTTCTCACTACCCACACATGGAAATAGGAATTGTCAGTTTCTTGTGGAATCTACAGTGCTGAGCACACTGTCAGCGTTTCGGAGGATTGGTAGACTATTTTAAGATATATCTGCTCCAACATGTAAACCAACACAATATGCTTCAGTAAGCATGGAACTGTGAATATGCTCTTTGAATTTCATTGATCATTTAAATACACCAGGCAAAATAATAGCCTTCAGAGCCAAGGCATTTCAGAATGGCTAACATTTTACAGCTCTTTCAGGTTTGCAAAACATTTTACCTATTTCTTATCACTTGATCTCCATAACAGTCCTGTGAAGTAAGTAGTATTATTATCTCTATTTTACAGATGAAGAAACTGAGGCTGAGAGAGATTAGATAACTTGCCTGGGATCTTACAGCTAATAAGAGGCAAGATTAGAACTCAGCTGCACTTTATATCCAGTATAGAACCTAAGTTGTTCTTTAGTAGCTAATAGAATACATTTATACAGCTATGTAAGGTTTATAAATGTTTTACATACAATAAAGCATGAAATTCTGGCACTAAAGTAACAAGATTCACGCTTTTTGATTGTTTCTTTAGTCTTCATGAAAAGTCATACCTATGGTAAGCACCATAACACAGCACTGTTCTTCAGTTACCAAACCAGGTGTGATATATAGAATGTAGCTGGTCAGTCCTTACAATCCACAATGACCACGTGATTTCTTGATAGCACTTATATTCAATGAAAGTATGATGGAGAATGCCCTGGGCAGAATCAAAAAGTGGAGAGTGCTTACTCATAGATTAGAAAGCATCTACAGATTCTTCCATTTCCAGATAAGATTGTTTTGATTATGCCAAACTTTAAAATACTATAGCTATATTCTCCTCAGTAAGAGCTACTCAAAAGAGCCTTGTAATTCACATGGAAAAAAATCAAGTGCATTGACCAAGGTATAATAGGCAATTGGATAGGTGGCCAATTGAGTTTGTCTATCAGTACAAGTAAGTTGGACAGGTGCTAAATATAGGCAAATAATTACCAGATTTGAACAAGAGAAGGAATATTGTTCAGTGTTTTCCAATTTTCCAAGGGAGTTTCTTACTGACAACAAAAGTTCATCATTTCAGTACTACTATTGTTTTGATGATCTATATGGCTATATACCATAAAACATCCCCAGTCTTTGAAGAATCAATACTGGAGGTAACCTAGAAATAGTAGTAGTAGTAGTAGTCATACTGGCAGCAGCAGCAGCAGCAGCCATAGTAGTAGTAGTAGTAGTAGTAGTAGTAGTAGTAGTAGTAGTAGTAGTAGCAGCAGCAGAAGCAGCAGTAATTATCTATTCTCATCTTATATTTGAATGATTTCTTATAAAAATGTTTCCAGAAAAAGACAATATAGTACTATTCTTTTAAAATGGTTATTCTTGTAGTTGAAAAAATATTAGAATATATCTTCATCTTCTGTAGATTCACTTATAGTGTCTTTAAGGCCCTCTAGTAATGGATAGGGAAATGGATTGAAAGGATTTTTTAAGCTGATTCTCTGAATTCTGAGAATTTATTTTCATTCAACATAGATTGATGGTTATGAGTATTTGCTATGGGCATATCTACTAAAAAGACATTGTGTATCTAGGTTAATGATATATCTGAACATTTGTGGGCAATAGTTTTGTCTGTGATAATTCTATTTCGAGTATAGTTTATTTGTTGAATTTTCAAGAATATTTTGGGATTTGTATTTGCAGTATGTGGATTTTTTACTGACTTAGTTATGAAACATAGGGGATTTGTGGCGTATAGTTCTAACCACAACTCATATCTTTCTAGTCATTGGCGGGTGCTAATTTTTTTCATCCAATGGTGATTTGTTTAATAGTTTCTACCATTTGCTTGAAACCATCATCATCTTGTAAATGATGTAAATAGATAGATAGATAGATAGATAGATAGATAGATAGATAGATAGATAGATAGATAGATAGATAGATATGGATAGATAGATGGAAGGACAAAGGACAAAGTGAAGGGAAAAAAGGGAGGAAAGGAAAGAAGGAAGGAAGGAAGGAAGGAAGGAAGGAAGGAAGGAAGGAAGGAAGGAAGGAAGGAAGGAAGGAAGGAAGGAAGAAGGGAAGGAAGGGCAAGTAGGCAGACAGACATAGAGATAGATAGATAGATAGATAGATAGATAGATAGATAGATAGATAGATAGATAGACAGACAGACAGATAAACAGATAGACAGATAGATAGACAGATAGACAGATAGATAGACAGACAGACAGACAGACAGACAGACAGAGAGATAGACAGATAGACAGATAGACAGATAGACAGATAGACAGATAGATAGATAGATAGATAGATAGAGATAGATAGATAGATAGATAGATAGATAGATGATAGATAGATAGATAGATAGATGGATGGATGGATAGATGGATAGATGGATAGACAGATGGACAGACAGAGGCAGCAAGGCATAGTGGAGACTTGTCCTCAGAGTCGTGAAGACTTCAGTTCAAGTCTTTCCTCTAACCAAATAAGATTTATGACCATAAACAAGTCAGGTCATCTCTCAGTTATATGAATTATCTTATATATTACATATGTATTTATATCTATATGGAATCTGGATTTCCAAAAATCAGCCTGCAAAAAGCAAAGAACAAAGGGAGTACTTAGCTGCCACTTGAATCTTACGGAAACTAAAGACAATGACCACGTGAAACTTCATTTAAGCGTGCACACACACATACACACATACATACAGATATTCACACACGTCATCTCAGCTTTTGATTCTTGGCACTTGAGATTTGGGTGATCAATCACAGCACTCTCTGATTCCAATTAGATGTGATTCAAAGAACACCTGCCTGCAAGCGCAGCTTTCTGAAGTATATGTTAGAAGCATTTCAGAATCATGCAATGCCATTACCTTGTGGCAACAATCCCTTTAGAGCCATCCACACACATGCTCACAAAGGTGTGTGTCGCATAGAGAGCTGGAACCTTTCGAGGGGCAGCAGCCTGCATTTATTGCCTTGCCTTCATTGTTTATTTCCACAACACAGCTGCCTCCTCCGCTTGAATGCAGCACAAAATGGCACTGAAAGGATATGCTCTTTGTCAGTGAAATACAAAAGCTAAAGCACCAAAGGCCCTGATGGAATAATGCGGTGATGTGGAAGGGGCACAAACCTCAGATGCTCGAGAACTTCCTTTGGTCCCAGTTCTGTCACTAACTGGGGGTGTGACTCCACCTCACCTTTCCAGGATGATGTCTTGTCTTCTTTAAAATGAGGGGGATTAGACTAGATGATTTCTGAGAACTCTTCTGTTGTTGTTTGTTGTTGTTGTTGTTTGTTTTTTGTTTGGGGGGGTTTGTTGTTGTTTTTTGGCTAGGCAATGGGGTTAAGTGACTCACCCAGGGTCACACAGCTAGTAAGTGTTATGTGTCTGAGGCTGCATTTGAACTCAGGTCCTTCTGACTCCAGGGCCAGTGCTCTAGTCACTGTACCACCTAGCTGCATCCCCAGAATTCTTCCAGGTCATAAGTGATATAGTATGAACATTTCTGTACAGTTGAGGCAGCATGTAATTGAACTAATGTGTTGTAGAAAGGGTGCTGAGTTCAGAGGTAAAGGGATCTGAAGATTTCCATTTAAAAAGGGAAGGGAAGGAAAAGGAAAGGAAGAAAGGGAAGGCAAAGGAGGAGAAAACTAGTTCAGCCCCCATCACCTCACAACTAGAAATTTGCAGCATCCTCCTAGTTGATCTCACTGCCTCAAGTCTCATCCAATTCCAATCCGACCTCCACACAGCTTCCAAGATGACTTGCCTAAAACATAGATATACCACTCTTTTGCTTCCTCTCATCTCTAAGATCAATACAGTCCTTTCTTTGACATTAATTACCCTTTACAACCTAGATCCAATTTACCTTTCTTGTTTCATGGTATCACACTTCCTGTTATAGACTTTTTGGTTCAGCCAAACTGGCTTTGCTGCTAGTTCTCACATCTGACTTTATATCTTCCACATCCATGCCTTTATATAGCCTTTCTTGGAACATTCTCCTTCCTTCCTTCCCCCTGCGAAAATCCTAAACTCCATTAAAAGTCAACTTAAACTCTCCCTCCTTCATGAGACCCATCCTGATCCCCCAACTACTAGGGTATCTATCTAAAATTACTTTGTGTTTATTCTTATATATAATCATGGAAATAAATTTTGTATGTAAATATATGTGCATGTTTATTTCTTTGTAGAATGTAAGCTCTTTAAGGACAAAAACTGTTTCTTTTTTTTCGTAGTGTTCCCACCAACTATTGCAGCATCTGACTTGAAGTGGGTTCTTAATAAATGAATATTGATTGATTACTATTTCAGAGCAGCTCCTGTTCAGATATGGATTCTACTAAGTAAACTCTGACTTTCCTTTCAACTTTAAGATTTTATAATTTTTTAAATGTATATTATAGTCATTCCCAAATATATCTTAATATACTCTTCTCCACAAAGAGCCTTTCCTTGTAACAGAAGGAAAAAAAAAACAAGTAACCAAAACCAGAAGACACAATGGCTATATTTGACAGAGTAGGCAACATTCCAAACCCAAATTGTCCAACCCCTTGAACTCTAGAACCAAGATTGGGCAGCATAATAACACTATTTAGTTCTGTTTTATTGTTCCTTTCGTGGTTATTGCTGTAGTCATTGTGCACAATATTCTGCTGGTTCTACTTACTTTCCTCTATAGCCATTCATCAAATCCTCCCGAGTTTCTCAGAAATTCTCATTTTCATTATTTCATTATATTTGTATGCCACTGTTCCTTTAGTGATTACATAACCGAAGGATACCACCTTTGCTTCTAGTTCTTTGCTGTCATTAAAAGGGCTATTAACAATGTTTTTTGTATAGTTGGGACCTTTCTTCTTCCTCCTCACTTCTTCAAGGATATATACCTTGCAGTGGCAACACTGGCTCAAAGGATATAAAGGTTTTAGACATTTTATAGCATAATTCCATATTATTACCAAAGGGTTGGACCAACCCACAACCTAATCAGCAATAGCTGCCTTCTCACAGCCCTTCTAACAAGTTACTTGCAGCTTTTGTCACCTTTTCAAATTTGCTGGCTATGAGGGAAAAGCCAATAAATGCTTTACTTTGGATTACCTTATTAGCTATTTGGTTCAGACTTTTATCTTTTTATGAGTAGTTTACAATTCTTTTTAGAACTATTGGTTCTTATCTTTTGACCACTATCCATTGAGTATCCAATAATATGTATTGGAGAATAGCTCTTGGATAAACATACATAGCTACACATACACACACATGTATATACATGTATATATGTGTAGACATATATTGCACACACATATTTGATAATCCCCTGCATATCATAGACTTCATACTTTTATCAGAGGTATTTAATGCAAGATTTTTTTCACTGAATTATCAGTTTAGCTTCTTATCCTAGTTGGATGGATTTTGTTCATGCAAAGACATGACGATTTCACACAGCCAAAATCGTCTATTTTGTTGTTGACACGTCTTCTATCTCTTGGTTGCCAATGCCTTCATTTTTATGGATGATGAAGCATAAAGAGGAAATGACTTACCCTGAGTCATACAACTTACTAAGAGCAGAGTAAGGATTTAAACTCATATCCTTTGACTGCAAAATCAGAGCTCCTTTCACTCCATCATACAATGTTTCCTCCAGCTTTAGCATCATGTAAACTGTGATATAACTGAGTAGGAGTGATATAGCAGTAATCACCCTCCATTATGGAGATACAAATTGTAATCCTCACATTGCTTTCATCTCAAACACACAACTGCTGAGGCATTTGGACCATTTTTGTAGTAACGTGAATTAAGCATGATCCCAAATAAGAAACAAAAGAGCATATAATCATGATCTATGAAAAAGAGCTTAAAGAAGCATAGAATACTAAAGCAGTAAGTGACCCTGGGGAACATCTGCTAAAAATATGGAAACCAAGGCTCAGAAAAGTGAAAGGCCTATTGAAAGTCACATCTCAAACTAATGGCAAAATGAGACTTTAACCCTGATTCTCAGACTATCAATTCAGTACTAATAAAAAGTATGTAGTTCTCCACTGACTTTAATGTATGCGCATGTACCTAGAGAAAGAAAATAGGAAGTAATAATAATGGTATTAATAGCTGCCATCACACTCTATGGTTTATAAAGTAATTTACATATATTTATTTTTTCATTTAATCTTTCTAATAATCACTTCTGGTATTATGCCCATTTTGCACATGTGGAAAACAAGGTTTAAAGAAGTAAAATAGCTTGCAAGTTCACCAAGCTAGTAATGGCAGAGACAAGGACTCTAATTCACATCTTCTGACTGTATGCTCAGTTTTCTTTTTATATTTCCATGCTATATCAGGGATGCATCAATAGTGAAGCTTCATTATAAAAATGAAATAGAAATGAAAACTCTAGTTTTCAGATCAAAATCTTTCAAGTTACCCTCAAGAAGGAGGCAGTTGTCTCCATCTTCTCAGTTTAATTGAACTCAACAACTATTAAATACATCCTGTATTACAAGGTGTAGCATTGGTATTGGGAATGGAAACACACAAATAGAATAGTCCCTGCCCTCTAAGTCCTTACATTCTATAGAACTCAAGTGGAGTTAAGATTTTCAAAAATGTTTGAGGGAAATTAGTAACCAGACTTTGCACAGATTCAATTTTCTATTATCTGTTCTAATCGTATAAATATACAAAACCCAAAATAATCCAAAGGCCACAGATATATGTCTTTGCAACATACAGTGTGATTTTCCTACTACATATAAGACTTCCTTCCTCTATTTTGCTGATAGAAAAAAAATGAGTTTATTCAGAGATCAGGTCTAGTGTTCTGAAAGAAAAAATTATTTATGAAAAATCCACACGTGGATGGTCAAAATTTCCTGAGTAGTGTCATCATGACATAGTGACAATAAGAACGATAGAAACTCACATTTATATTATGTTTGAACATTTATAATATGCCAGTTTATCTACCACTGATAAATAGGGGAAAAAGAAGGCTGGAATTGAAAGTTCCTGTCATTCTACTTTAAATCTGATAAACCATGGCTTTGTAAATACAGAAGACTAGGTATGTGAGAGGTGACTAATAAGAAAAAAAGCTTTTTTAAAAAATTTCTAAACAAAAAGTTCAAAACGTACATATCTGTATCAATGTTTTCAACAAGCATTTCTTAAAGAACCTACCACATGAAAAAAAATCTAGGTAAGACACTAAATAGGAAGTAGAAGTCAAACAGATAGACAGACAGACAGACAGAAAGATAGATAGACAGACAGACAGGCAGATAGATAGATAGATAGATAGATAGATAGATAGATAGATAGATAGATTCATTTGTTAAGCATTTACTATATTTCAGGTACTGTGCTAAGCCCTACAGATTTAATACTAAATATGAGATGGAACTGTCCTTAAGGAGCTTGCATGCTAATGAGGAAAGATGATAAATGAAAGGGGTTATAGAAAGGGAAGATGAGGGGGAAGAAGAGGTCTTATGGGGAGACTGCAGGAAATAATGTATACATTTGGTTCCTGACTAGCTAAGGCAGAAAGCTGACAGAGCATTCACTCAAAGGATGGAGTACTAACATTCCATTGTGATGAAGATGGGCAAAGAATGAGATCATGGCAGGGAAACTTCATGAATTAATGAATCACACATGAAATAAGTCAGAAATGAACAAGGCATGGTTTTGATTTTAAATATGCACGTAAAATAGGATAAATATGACATACAGTAAGTACTTAGGAGAGTTTTATAAGGAGGGATAGGGTAGAGTTGGGATGATTTCCTGCTGGAGAGTTCAGGGAAGTCTTCCTAGAGAATATAGCAGCTAAGCTGGGCCTTTAGGTACAGATAGGATACTAGTGGGCAGAAACAGTGACTCCATTTGGAGATGGATGGGAACAAAGGCACAGACATTGATCACTATCATTTATCTTCAATTTCTCCCTATCTATTGGCTCCTTCCCAACAGCCTACAAACACATCCCCAATCCTGAAAACCCTCACATGATCCTTCCATCCTTGCTAACTATTGTCCTGTGCCCCTTCTGCCCTTTATGGCTAAATTCCTTGAAAAGGCCGTCTACAATAGGTACCTTTACTTTCTCTCCTCTCACTCTCTTCTTAACCCCTTGAAATCAGGTTTCTAACCTTATCACTCCACAAAACTCCTCTTATCAAAGTTTCCACTGATCTCTTAATTGTCAAATCCCATGACCTTTTCTCAATCTTCGTTAGCCTCAACCTCTCTGCAGACACTGTTGACCACCCTTTCCCCTTTGATACTTTCTTCTGTCTAGGTTTTTAGGGCACCATTCTCTTCTGGTTCTCCTTGTTCCTATCTTACCACTCCTTAGTCTTCTTTGCTAGATCCTCATCCAGAACACTCTGTCTAACCATAGGCATGCTACAAGGCTCTGCTCTGGTCCTTCTTTTCTTCTTCCTCAGGTGGTCATCTCTTTGGTTTCTGTATCTGTAACTACCTTCAGATATCTCAGACTGGAAGTCCAGTAGACATCTTAAAATTAACATCTCCAAAATGGAATTCATTATCCCCCTCCCCTCCAAAAAACCTTACCTCCCGCTACCTTCCCTATTACTGTAGAGGACAATACCATTCTCTTAAGCTATATATATAACTCACAACCTAGGAATCATCCTCAACTCACATCTCTGCCCCTCTCTACCCCATATCCAATTTATTCCGCAGGCCTGGCAATTTCATCTTTGTAATATTTCTCTAATACATCCCCTTCTCTCTTCTGACACTGCCACCTCTCTGATACAAGCCCTCATCCTCTCATACTTGGACTATCGCAAAAGCCTACTGATAGGTTTGCTGCCTCAAACCTCCCTCCACTACAATCTATCCTTCATTCAGCCGCTTAAGTGATTTTCCTAAAGCACAGGTCCAATCATGACCCCTCTCCTCTACTCAGTAAATTTCAGTGGCTCGTTATCACCTTCTGCATCAAATGCAAAATGTACTGCTTAGTATTGGAAAACCTTCATAACCTTACCCCTCCTACCTTTTTCAAGTCTTCTTATACCTCATTCCCCACCATATACTCTTTGATCCAGGGACACTGGTCTCCTGGCTGTTCCACAAACAAGACACTCTATCTCTCAGTTTCAGTCATTCTCTCTGGCTGTCCACATGCCTGGAATGCTCTACCTCCTCTGCTCTAAGTCCTGACTTCCTTGGTTTCCTTTAAATCCCAATCAAAATTCTGTCTTCTTCAGAAAGCCATCTCCAACCCCTCTCAATTCTAATGGCTTTCTTCTGTTAATTATTTCCTATTCAACCTGTATATTGCCATTTTTGTATCCCCACACTCAGTATGCTTCCTGGTACATGCTAGGTGTTTAATGGTTTTTTTGATTGATTGATTGATTGATCGATACGGGGAAAGATAGTTTGGGAAATGGTGAATAAGCCAGTTTAGCTGCCCTTTAGCCCCATAAAGTAGCTGCCTTGGGAGGTTATATCCTAATATCAACCATGCTGCTCCAGGACTTTACATATTTTAGGGATCCTTACTTCACTTGTGTTGATAAGCCATACAGGAAAATCAATCTTCTTGTTTCATATTCATAATTTTCTTTTCTTTTAAAAATTTTCTCTTTCTTCCTTTCTCTTTGTAATGCCACAAACAGTAATGTTGTTCAATCATTTTCAGTTACATCTGACTTTTCATGACCCCATTTGGGCTTCTTTTAGGCAAAGATACTGAAGTGGTTTGCCATTCCTTCTCCAGCTCATTTTGCAGATGTGGAAATTGAAGCAAAAAGGGTTAAGTGACTTGCCCAGGATAACACAACTATTAAGTGCCTGATGGCAGATTTGAAATCAGGTCTTCCTGACTCCAGACCCAGCACTCCATTCACTGTACCACCTACCCACTCTTTTTGTACCCTCAACTTTCTCCTGAATGACTTTTGGACACTTCAATAATCCAAGCCACTTTTCAAGATGAAGATGTGTACACTTGATGTCATTCAGAACAATGAGCTAGTTTCCTATAATGGGGAAGCAAGAAGCTGGAGCTAAAGTCAGGAGACTCAGGTTTTAGCAACAGATCTGCCACTCTCTTGATATGTGATTTTGGACTAGGGAATTTGCATTGTTTGAGCTTCAGTTTCCTCAACTGAGCATACTTAATAAGAATATTAGGCAGTATGACCTCTAAAGTCCTCTTCAGCTGTACATACTTTACATAGTTTCATAGATTTTCATTAGCAAGGACTTCAGAGATCATCTAGTCCAACCTTCTCCATTTTACAGATGAGAAAACTAAGGCTCGCTTACTATCTGTGTGACTTTAGGCAATTCAACTCCCCTCTTGGTGCCTCAATTTCCCTCTCTGAAAAGTATATGGGTTTAATTAAGCTCCTCGGTGATCTTCCCTCCTTTTACGTGTCTTTTTAGTTATTATTTGTGTGATAAGGCACAGATTGGGTAAGACAGTGAATTTCTCTCTAATTTCCCCAATTGTGAAAGGAGAGTAATAATAATTATGCATTTATTTAATAGGGTTTTTGAGAAGAATGAGTTTCATAAATCTTACAGTGATAACTAACGGTGAGCTTCTACTGTTCTGGGGGGTAGTCAATCATTATAGATCAACAAGGGCAATTTCATTGGAAATTGGAAAATTCATCCAGCCTCATAAGTGGACTACTCTGGAAGGGTCAATGATCATTTTGATGAGCAAGTTCCCACAGCTTGGTTAGAAAAGAAATCCAAATTAATTTTTAGTCCTATATCATACTATGATTGCAACCAAAGCCACAGG